>NC_072383.2:24080000-24705000 GCF_028885625.2 Pongo pygmaeus
AGCTAGTTCAAGGCTGCCACATCTGTTTAAAGAATAATGCACAATTTATAAAGGTATAGGGTTTCTTTCACTTGTTTAATGAGAAGTGATAGGCACAGTATGAGGCTGGATGAATTCCCACAAGACAGACTAAAAAAGTGTTGACAATTTTCCATTTCCCAAATAATACATGTGGCAAAACCCCACAGTATATCTGTTTAAAAGCACTTCAATATTCAGTTTAAATGTGTTTTCAATACCTTATTCCAGTAAGATTAGTTTTGTAACTCCAAATACTTTCAGGAAGTGAGTATGCAATTTGCTAACGGACCGTTTGATATAGACTTGAAACACAACCTAAGTTATCAAATTTTAGTTTGTTACCTTGAGAAGTTGTAGAATGCCTACAGTTGTCCAAAGATCTGGATTTGTATCCATTTCTAGTGCTCCATGGTGGGGGAACCACGGGGTTATACAAAGGAAAATTTGAGAGCTACTGCATCACTTAATATCAGGGCAATCTACGTTTCCCCAGACAAAAATGAGGTTGGGTCACAATAGCATCACAGTAACAAGGTTCAAAAGAACAATCCTCTAAATCAGCCACAACCTGAATAACTGCTGACTCTTCATATTCTTCCCAAATATTATTAATAGATTCCATTAACTGAGTCTATTACAGACCAAGTGCATGGTAGGTGGTCTATATGCATTATCTTATTTAATTACCATAACAGAAAGACAAAGAGAATTAAAAAATTGCAGCCCATAGAGACTAAGTAACATGCCCAAAGCCACACAACTAACAGGATTGCCTGATACTTTACAAGTTCTTTTATAGGATTTGTCACAGTTCGTATTTATGTATTGACATAATTATTGATTAGTGGCTCTCTCCTATCTTGTAAGGTCAGGGACTGTATCAGTTTTACACCTAGAGCTTGGAACAGTGCCTAGCACATTATAGGTGCTTATTCATTTATTGTCCTTATCATTTGCCTATAGCTGCCTCCAATTCAAGTGGCCATGGTAATATATGCCCACATTTTTCTGCTCCCGTGACTTCGATGGTAACATTAAAGAAGGAAATGTGGACTTTTGAGTTTCCCGTGACTCTTCCTATATCTTAAGTGGAGTTTTTGTTACAGCTCTTTTATTTTGTTTTAGCCATCTCCCTACCCCAGGCCTCTCCACAGGCACAGTCTCCAGTGAGGAAAGTGAAACTATGGGACGATGTTAGTAGGACCTGCCTTGGTAGACTTCAATATTACCCTTTCCTTATGATCTCAATGGAACAAATTTGACCTCTTCAACTCTTTCTGCCATTAGAAGGGAAAATCATTCTCACGTGCCTCTGAGGTTTCTTGCATATTAGGCCCCTGTTGGACCTCAGACTTTATGAGCTGCAGGAGACTCAAAGCACGCTCTTAAGCAGGGGCTCCTGCTATGCTTGAGTTTGCGTTGTTCTTAGAGGGCTTTCCAATCTGCAATAAGACAGAATTTGTGGTCCGGTGCCCCCACTCACAAAACACATTGCCTCCAAGTGCTTCTAAGAAAAATGTCACCTAGCCAAGGGATTAACAGAAAATGAGAAGTTGGAAGAGTTGGTGTTAAAATGGAAGAGTAATATACTTGACATTAGGGCTCTGCCAAAAATGTTGTACTTTTATTGCCAGTTTTGGACTAACCCAATAGACACTGAGGTCACTCTGGTCTTCTTTCAGGTTCTTTGCCATGGGGTTCTTTCCAGCTTGAGAAACTTGATGCAGTGTGTTTCCTCTGCTTGGGCTGTCCACTACACCTCCCGTTTCCATGTTGCCACACTCCCTTTCCTCCACTGGGTTTCAGCCTGAATATCACTTCACCAGAGAAGTGATGAGGAACATTACGAAACCTTCACTTGGCCCCTGTAATTCTTTCTTAGCACCCTGTATATTTCCTTCACAGCACTTGCCACAATTTGTGCCTTTATATTGTTTTGTTTATTTATTTATTTATTTAATGTCTATCTCCTTTCCTCCAACCTACTTGAAGGCAGGACCATATCTGTCTTAATCAAGGCTTCTTCTAACACCAAGAGCTCTGGCAAGATTAGAAAATGTGCCCACTGATGTCCCACTGACTGAGCATATTTTGCAGGGCACAGTCTGTTTCCCCAGATCTTAGGACAGGTCTTGACACCTAAGAGCAATATCTTATTTGTTGAATGAAATTATAAAATATAATCTTGTTCTCTTCTGAGATACTTTTCTTTCTGCCGATTTGGATTACATAGTTCCCCCAGGTCTCAAGGCCTCAGTGATCTTTTGCCTTAAGAAACTCTTAGAAATGACAGTTGGGAATTACTTGGATATTAGCTATCTATGCTATTCTTCTGTTGTACGTCCTTTAAATAGCTTTTTGTCTTTTTCCCAAATTATATGATTATTTGTATATGTCCAAAAAATTAAAGCTTAGAGCAACATTGGTGGGAAATGTGAACTTATAACCATGTTAGCAAAGGCAGATTGCTGCAGTGGAGGGTGCCTGTAATCCCAGCTACTTGGAAGGCTGAAGTGGAAGGACTGCTTGAGCCCAGGAGTCTGAGGTTGCAGTAAACTATGGTTGCAGCACCACACTGCATTCCAGCCTGGGCAACAGAACATGATCCTATCATCTCAAAAAACAGAAACAAAATCAAAACAAAACAACCACAAAAAAAAATAGCAATGACTAGTGAAAACTTGAGTCTTCACAGAGATTTCTGTCCAGCTATCAGCTTAAAAGATAAGAGACACTTTGAAAACAAAACAAAACAAAACAAAACAAAACCATGGGATAAGGACAGGGAACTAAGTGACCAAATTCCCAGTAAATTTTAGTGGCACAATTATTTAATAAAATCACATCTACAAACATTGATTTATTTTAAAATAAGAATAAGCATAAGTAAAACACTTACTGTGGAAGGCAAAATCATGTTTAGATGTGTAAAAACCTACTGTAGGAGAACAATATGGGACAGGGGAGCAAAGAATTAAAGTGCATAAAAATGTATTTAATAAATAATCAACAAAGTGCAATGGACAGAGTACTCGAGAATAGTTTGGACTGGATGGTTTTTTTAGTGGGATTCTTTGTCTTAAGTATTAACCTGTTTAATTGGAAATGAAATATTTGTTTTTTTAATGGGAAATCTTCATTTCATTGTAAACTAGAACGCATTGTCCTTAACGTCTTTACTCTTCGCTAACATATTCTCTAAGTTTTTTTTTGTGTTTAATATTTAATATAGAAAGAGAAACAGTACCAAAAAGCCTAAAATAGAAGCCTGTTTATATACTGGTTCTAATCACTGTTTTTGGCCCTTGGACAAAATTGTAAGAATGATTTCAAAGCCAGTGCCTGAACTCTGGGCTCATTCAGCCCGAGCTTGTGAGTTAGGCTCCTCTTTCGCCACTAGCTCAGCCTTTCTATCCCAACCTGAGTCATTCCAACCCACACATCTGATTTCACACACAAAGAAACTTGTAATGTTAATTCTAAAATTATAGACACCATTACTCAGCTAATCATTGTATTACTCAATCATTTTTGTTGTAATTGTTCCAATGAACCAACATGTTTTTTAACAATTTATACAGAGGACAATAGACTTTATTAACTTCTATATTTAATGAAAAGTCAGGTCACTGGGTAGAGTTCACTATTTCTCTTGACTATGCTTTGGAAAATTATATTAATTGCAGAATTAAATGAAATAGAAAATTTCCTTATTCTACTACTGACGGTATTTTCTCCCTGTGCCTCAGTTTCTTTGTAAAATGGAGATAAAATATTTGATTTGTCACCTTATTGCTCTATTTATTAAGGTAATGCCAGTGGATGTAACTGATAAATCCCACATTCTCAATGGCCTGACAAAATAAAATCTGGTACTTGTTCATCATAAGTATTCCTATTTGGGTATATCCTCTGTAATTAGTGGTTTAGGACCCACGTTGCTTCCATATTCTGGTTACATCATCTTCACATGTGGCCTCCAAATTTACTGAGGAAGGGGAATGACGCTGTGGGAAAAGAAGAACTGATACACACAGCTATAGCCTGTAAATGATACATATCACACTTCATGCACAAGCACAATGCACATCCCATTCCTAGATATAAGGGAGCAGGGAAACGTAGTCCTAGCTGGGCAGCTGCCTCCAGCAGTAACTCTACACTAAGGAGGGGAAATAGGATCCTTTGGCGGTCAGCTAGCCTCTTTAACAATGCCTGTTTGTAGAGTTGCAGTGAGGACTAAATTAATGAATCCAGGTGAAAAGCTTAGAACAGTAGCCATTATATAGAAACTAGGGATAGAGAACCCTTCCTCCTCCTCCTCCTCCTCCTCTTCCTTTCTCTTCTTCCTTCTCCTCCTCCTTCACATTTTCTTATGATGCTCAAATATTTATCCCTATATTACTACTTGAAACTCAGCAATTGCTCTTTATAATCAACATTTACCCTTTTCTTAGGATATTTTTCTCTAACTTTTGAAAAATTATTAATATTCTATTTCCTTTTGTTGTATCTTTTGCATACATTTGGGACTCTAATGTATACTTAGATTATCAAGAATCGTAGTTGGATTATCATGAATATCTAGGTTTTGTGATACCTCTGGGAAAATCTTTTGTTAGAGGATACTTTGTTCTTTCTCTTTTCATGGAGAAAGCAATCTGAAATTTTGGCTGGAGAAAACATATACATTTGTCTGACTCTTCTCAAAAGCCTGGTCCTCAATTAAACTGCCTCAAAGATGGCGCACGCTCCTTGTTTGGAGGGTTGGTTGTTATTCCCATAATTAACTTTAAGGTCACATGTGCCAGGACAACGTTCTCCTATCTATACAGACATATTCTGAAGTATGTCCTAGAATTTAGTTTTGGTTTTACCACTTAAGATAGTAGAGTTGTTGTCTGGGCCAATTCCTCCAATCTTTCCTTCCTGCCATGAATCTTTACGTCCAGGAAACACACATAGCTTTTTTTTTTTTTCCTCCAACTTGTACATTTTGCATTTGTATAGACTGAAGCACACTTAGTTAACGAGAAAATGTCTCAGTATACCATCTGTAATTTCAGTTTTCAGTTTACTGTATATTTGTTGAAGCAGTGGTTAAAAGAAACGTGCAGCTGATAGAATAATGTATAACAAATAGTGAATTGTATGTATTTTAAAGGGTTATACTTTGGCATCTTCCCCTTGCAATCTTGACAGAATGAAACTGGACTTGCTCTCCTACCAAAAAGAACAACACTAGGCAAAATAAATATGGCAAATATTTTTTAGGAATCGAACAACAGGTAGTTCAAGATTGTAATTTCTTTTTTTTTTTTTTTTTTTTTTTTTTCAGATGGAGTCTTGCTCTGTCGTCCAGGCTGGAGTGCAGTGGTGTGATCTTGGCTCACTGCAACCTCTGCCTCCCAGGTTCCAGTGATTCTCCTGCCTCAGCCTCCCAAGTAGCTGGAACTACAGGCACCCGCCACCATGCCCAGCTAATTTTTGTAATTTTTAGTAGAGATGGGGTTTCACCATATTTGCCAGGCTGGTCTTGAACTCCTGACTTTGTGATCCACCCACCTCGGCCTCCCAAAGTGCTGGGATTACAAGCATGAGCCACCACACCTGGCCCAATATTGTAATTTTTGAGAAAAAATTAAAAAAAATATGAGATGAGGTCTAGAAATGGTTATGATCACCCCCAGCTTTTCCTACAGGCACTGTCCTGCCACAGAGCAGGCTTATGGAACTTAAGTAGAATAGCAGTCTCACTTTGCAGAGAAGGAGATTGGAATTTTAGGCTATCTCAGTTCCTGAAATTTGCTGAGCAAGGTACCTGAAAGGCAAAAGCTTCACAGATGAAGGTGCCTAGAAGTCTATGGAGAAGTTTACTGCATGTTGTTGGCAAATGATTGAGATGCATGTGCACAAGACAAGTTACCAAGAGTCCCAGCAGAGATTTCCTGATACATTGATGAGAGATTTGGGGGTTTCAGCCCAGCCAACATAAAAAGACTTTGCTAAAAGATTTAGATGTTCAGTTGAGACCCCATACCCTAAAGTAAGGAGTATGTGCCAGGACTAAGCTTAAAATTGGAATAAATCTGCCATAACAAAAAATAAAATCAAACCTAATAGACCAAAAGCTTCTGCCAATAATTTAATTGCCTTTCAGAAGAAATTCAACATCCCTTAAAGAAAGATCACATAATCCAGATTCTCCACTACATATCATTCACAATGACAAAACAATTACTAGACATGCAAAGAAAGATGAAATAGTGGCCCACAGTCAAAAGAAATATCAGTCATTATAAACAAATCCTATGATGATCTAGATATTTGAATTAGTAGCCAAGGCCTTTAAAATAGCTATTATCAATGTGTTTAAGGACTAAATGTAAAGTCTGATTATAATTAATGAACAGAAAGGAAATCTCAGCAGAGAATTAGGAACTATGAAAAGTTAATCAAAAGAAAATTCTAGAACTGAAAACATGATAATTGAAATTTAAAAGAAAAAAATTACTGGGCTGAGCAGTCCCTCTTCTGAGTAGATAAAGAAACTGAAATCACTACCTTATAAAGATATTTGCACTCTCAAGTTAATTTGCAGCATTATTTCCTATAGCCAAGATATGGAAACAACCAAAGTGTCCATCAATGGATGAATGGATAAAGAAATTGTGATACACTCACACACACACACCAACATGCACCATACACAGAAAAACAAACTGTATGATTTTACTTATACGTGGAATCTTTTTTAAAAAGTAGAATAAGTGGAAATAGGAAATAAAATGGTTGTTACCAGGGGTGAGAGAGTGAGACAGAGAAAATGGGGAGATGTAGGTCAAAGAATACATAGTAGCAGATATGTAGCATGAACAAGTCTAGAGATCTGATGTACATCATGAGGACTACAGTTAATGAAATTTTATTGTATTTGTGATTTTTTCTAAGAGAGTAGATTTTAGGTGCTCTTGCCACCAAAAAGGGGTAACTAAGGGTAAGTATAGGAGATGATGGATATGTTCATTTGCTTGACTCTTATAAACATTTCACCATATATATCAAAACATGTTGTACAACTAAAATATATACAATAAAAGAAGTAAGAAAAGAAAGTAAAAAAAAATCCCTAGGTAGGCTTAATAGCACATTTTAAATGGCAGTAAGGGACAGTGAATTTGAAGGTATATTGTTAGAAATTATCTAATCTGAAGAACAGAGAGAAAAAAGACTGAAAAAAAAAAGTAGAGCCTCATTGACATGACAGAAATTTCCTAATGATTAAAAGATCAATTTCAATTCATCAGGAAGACAGAGCAATTGTAGATGCATATGTTCCTAATAGTGTGTCAAACTATGTGAAGCATGAATATATTTTATAGAACAAAAGGGAAAATAGACAAATTCACAATCATAGTTGAAAATTTCAATATCCTATTCTCAATACTTGATAGTAAAAGTAGATGAGAAAATAGTAAAGAATGTCTGAACAACACTATCAACTACCTTAACCTGCTTGACATTTATTTAATACAAAACTCAACAACATAAAATAAATCTCAGTACAATTCAACAAATAAAATCTTTGAGCAACAATGGAATTAAATTAAATGTCAACAATAGCTTGGTATAAAGAGAAGTCCCAAAACTTGTAAATTAAACAATCTATTTGTAAATAACTTATAGGTCAAAGAAGAAATTATAGGGAAAATGAGAAATACTAAAACTGAACAATCATGAAAACATAACATATCAAAATTTGTGGTATAGAACTAAAGCAGTATGTAAAGAAACATTTATAGTTTTAAATGCGCATTTTGAAAAATAATAGTGCTTTGAAAGCAATTTTAATTTCCCAAGTTTCTACCATTTAAAAAAGTGAGCAAGATAAGAAGATAACAAGAAAAGCAGAAGTCAGTTGAAGGATCACATTTGTTTTTTTTTTTAAATATTGATGTAATTGATAAACATCAGCAAGATAGACCAAGAAAGAGAAAAAACACACATACATTATTAATATTAATCATAAAAGAGGATAATTTCAGTATAGGTCCTAAAGATGTGGAAGAAAATATAGGAATATTAGGAGCAATGTTAAGACAAACCATTTTGACAGTGTAGATGAAATAGATAAATTTCTTGAAAAACACAACTTACCAAAAATGACACAAGATGAAATAGAAAATTCCAATTAACACTATATCCATGGAAGGAACTCAATATGTTATCTAAAATTTTCTACGAAGAAAACTTTAGACCCAGATGGTTTCACTAAATGAATAAATAATACAATGGTTACACTAACTTTTTATTTGATGAGGCCAGCATAATCTTTATAACAAAACCTGAAAAATATATTATCAGAAAGGAAAAATAACTACTATTCAAGAACATAAATGCAAAAATTCTTGCAAAACATAGTAATAGGATCAAGCAATGTGTACAGGAGACAATATGTTAAGACTAAAGGGGGCTTATTTCAGCAATGCAAGGTTTAATGTAGAGAAAGCAATGGATGTACTTCACCATATTAACAGAATAAATGACAAAACCATATAATTATTTCAATGTTTGTTGAAAAAGATGATATTTGATAAAAACAAATATTCATTTGTAATAAAATATCCAGCAAACTAGAAACAGAACTTCCTCAACCTATAAAAGGGCATCTATGTGAAATCCACAGCTAACATATTTAATTGCTAAAGACTAGATGCTTTTTACCTTACAGGAATAACAATGCAAGGATTACTGCTTTCATCATTTATATTCAGCATGAAACTGGAAGTCATAGCTACTCCTATAAGTCAAGAGAAAGAAATAGTATAAATATTGAAAAGAAAGAAGTAAAATTGTCCCTCTTTGCAGAATACACAATTGATTACTTAGAAAATCCTCAAGAGTTTACAGAGCAATTGCTAGAAATATTAAGTAAATTTCCCAAGGCTGCAAAGCACAGTCAATATTCGAAATTCAATTATAGTTCTTAAATACTAACAGCAAATAATAAGAACACAAACTTTTTAAAAACTCCATTTACCATATTGTTGAAAACACTAATACTTAGGAAAAAATAAAACAAAAAGTGTGCATGACCTCTACAATAAAATATAATAAAAATTCTAATATAAATTTAAGATAATCTAAATAAATAGAGAGCTATACCATGTCCATTAATTGCAACACTTAATAGTAGTAAGTTGTTTATTCTCCCCCAAATTAATCTGTAGATTGAATGCAATGCCAGTATGCTTTATAACAAAAATGGACAAGATGTTTATAAAATATATATGGAAATCAAAGCTCCCAGAAAAATAAAAACAATCTTAAAAAAAAAAAAGATAACCTGTAATCTCAGCACTTTGGGAAGCCAAGGCGGGCAGATTACGAGGTCAGGAGATAGAGACCATCCTGGCCAACATGGTGAAACTCGTTTCTACTAAAAAAAAAAAATGCAAAAATTAGCCTGGCTTGGTGGCGCACACCTGTAGTCCTAGCTACTTGGGAGGCTGAGGCAGGAGAATCACTGGAACCTGAGAGGCGGAGGTTGCAGTGATCCGAGATAGCGCCATTGCTCTCCAGCCTGGGCAACAGAGCGAGACTCTGTCTCAAAAACAAAACAAACAAAACAAAACAAAACGAGAAATACATTACCTGGCTTAAGGAATTACTATAAAGCTACATTAATTAAGATAGTATGGGACTGGCACAAGGATGTTAAAATAGATTTATAAAATAGAATAGAGAGTCCAGAAAAAGATCCAATTCATTTTTGGCAAAGGTGCTAAAGAAAAAAGTGGGAAAGAAAAGTCATTTCAACCAATGAAAAACTGAAAAATGTATGGAAAATAATTAACTTTGATTTCTATCTCATAATACACAAATGTTAATTCGAGATGTCTCATAGAACTAAATGTTAGAGATAAAATTAAAAAGCTTCTGGAAGAAAACATAGAAGAATATTTTTGAAACTTGGCAATGAGCAAAGATTTCTTAGACAAGACACATAAAGCAACCATCATAAAGAAAAAAACTGAAAATTATACTTAATTAAAATCTACTCAGCAAAAGTCTCTATTAAAAAACAAGATTAGTCAAGCCACAAAATATTCACAAAACATGTATCTGACAAAGACCTGTATTCAGACTATATAATGAGCTCCTAGAACTCATTAGTAAAAAGATAAATCTCTCCTATTTAAAAATTGGCAAAGGCTTGGACAAACACTTCACAAAGGAAGATATACAAATAGCCAATATACACATGAAAAAGTACTCAGCATCTTTAATCATTGAGGAAATGCAAACTACAAACTAAATGAGATACCACTATTTACTCCTAGAATGGCTGAAACGGAAAATACTAACAACATAAAATATTGGTTAGAATATAGAGCAGGCAGAATTCTCATACATTGTTAGGGGGTGTGAAAAGTGGTACAACTACTTTGGAAGAAATTTTGTCAATTTCTGATAAAGTTAAACCTATACTTCCCCTGTCACCTAGAATTCTACTCCTAGGCATTAAGCCAAAAGAAATGAAAAACATATGTCCCTGAAACCACTTGTTCAAATGATTCATAGCAGCTTTATTCCTAATATCTTCAAGCCAGAAATAACCCAAATTTCAAACAAAAGGTGAATGGACAAAATTGTTGTGGTATATTTTTTCTACAACATTAAATGTAATGGAATACTACTACTCTATACATATGAATAAATGAAAGATAAATATAACAATATGCTGTATCTCAAGGACAATAGTTGTAAATAAATAAGCCAGACAAAAAAGCATATATGCTATGATTTCATTAATATGAAATTCTAGAACAAACAAAACTATGATAGAAAAAGTAAGAAAAATAGTTGCCTCTGGGGTGGGTTAACTTGACTGGGTAGAGGATGAAGGAAATTTCTGGGTGATGGAAATATTCTTTACCTTGATAGTGAGGTGTTTTATACATCTGCATGCAGTTGTCAAACTTATCTTATTGAACACTTAAAATATATGCATTTTCCAAAGGCAAATTTTACAAAAAAAAAAAAATGAACTGTAAAAATTAACTATTCCTGCTGGACGTGGTGGCTCACGCCTGTAATCCCAGCACTTTGGGAGGCCGAGGCGGACGGATCATGAGGTCAAGAGATCGGGACCATCCTGACCAACAAGGTGAAACCCCTGTCTCTACTAAAAATAGAAAAATTAGCTGAGCATGGTGGCAGGCACCTGTAATCCCAGCTATTCGAGAAGGTGAGGCAGGAGAATTGCTTGAATCTGGGAGGCAGAGTTTGTAGTGAGCCGAGATCGCACCATGGCACTCCAGCCTGGCCACAGAGTGAGACTCTGTCAAAAAAAAGAAAAAAAAAAAAAGAACTGTTCCTGATACATATGCTTAATAAAGATTAGATTCTTTTATCAAGATAAACGGGATATTCCTTAGACTGTACACTTTATAAATATATAGTTCTCCTTTTAGATAGATAGATTTTAAAGTGGTTTGATGGATAGGTAGGTATATATTAATAAGGATGTAAGTAGGTAGGTAAATAGATAGATATAGATAGATGGATTGATAGATAGATAGATAGATAGATAGATAGATAGATAGATGATAGGGCTGCGGATCCAATCACAATACGATATAAGCTTTGCGTAACTTTTCTGTTACTGATAGCATCTGTGTCTCTATTCATTTACACTCTCTTGACATTTCCCCCTTTCCCCATTCAGCAGTTAGCAAAGATACATATTTGTAAAATAGTTCAATAAACTTAAAGGAATGTTTTTGTGACAGTGAACTGGGAATCAGAATAGCTGCAGTGGAACGAGTTCAGTTTTTTAGAACATATAGACCTGGTTTCACATCTTGGCTCTTCAATTCATTAGTTGGGTGACCTTGTGCATGTAACTCAACCTCTCTGAGAATCTGTTTCTTTGGCCATTAACTGGAACGATATGTGCTCTAAGGGGTTCATTTACTCCTCTATTCGACAAGAAAGATTGAGTTACTATTGTGTGCCAGAAACTGGCTGTACATTTTGAAAAGGACACTTGTATCCAGAACAAACAAAAACTTCTTTAACTCAACAATAAAAAGACAAACTACCCTACTTGACAGGCAAAGACTTGAGCAGACACTTCAGGGTGTTGAGTGGATAAGAGGAACCCCAGAATAAATGCTGGAAAACTAGTTAATAGGCACTTTCTGTAGGTTGAGGTGGAGATGATCTCGGTTTGAAATAGGAGAATGGCAGTGAAACGAGAGATGTGGGCAAACTCTAGATATACTGAACAGGTAAAATTCACAGAATGTGTGAATTGAATATAAGGGTTGTGAGAGGGGAGGCAACAAGGCCGTTTCTTGCCTGCCTAACTGGACAGATGGTGATGCCGTTTTCTGAGAGAAGAAATGCTAGTAGAGAATCAGATTTAGAATTTTTGAGATAAATGTAGAAAGAGTATATCATGATGACTGGCCCAGAGTAAGCACTCAATAAATGAAAGCAACTATGGCATGGTACAAACCTAATTATGTCATGCACATCAAACCTGTACACTTGATTTTAGTCACTATTTGGGAACAAAGTTTTTTTTTTTTTAAAGTAAATATTTGTCAAGCACAAAAATATGTCCCCAAAGGCATGTGCACAAACTTTGTTTGGATTTTGTTTAGATATTGCTGTTCTAGAAGTTAATTACTCTAATTATAATATTTCTATTTTGAGAATACTATGAGACCACTGGGTTTCTCCTGCTTCTCATCTCTGCACATGTAAAGATATCAGAAGTTCAGAAAAATGTGTAGTAATTTGGCTGACCAAATAAAACATTTTTATTAAAGAACTTAATGAATTGGTCAAAAAAGTCCTATCTTACACTGAAGAAAAAAAAGAGATGTAAAACAATAGATATAGCACTCGATATTTCTGTGCAAAGAGTTGCTTTAAAAGCATTATATAATGCTTTTATATAATGTATGCATAGTAATACTACCTAACTTAGAAATGAATTTTCATACTGTCTTGTAATCAGGTTACATATTAAAGAAACTTGTAGAGCTAACAAAACCAGGCTTTGAAAGAGAAGACTAAATCACCCTTACTTTGTATTTCGTGCTTTCAAATCTGAATTGAGATATTTCATTACTCTTAAACCATGATGAAATCGTGGAAGGAATCATAACAAGAGCGTAAACTCTGGGGAGGCTATTAACAATTTTGCTTTTACACTTCCTACATGATTGTGGAAATGTGGGTTCTACTTCCCCATGAGGCTGTTATTGCTGTGTTTGGTAAAACTGCTGCTACATCAACAGAAAGGATGAAGCATTACAGTGGGGGCCCTTAGAGATCTTGCCTTAGAAAGTTAAATGTTGATGTCAAAATGCTAAAGGCATACCTTAAGTTAGATGAAAATTAGCTTCCTTTAGAGAAAAAGAGGACATTCTGCAACAAATCTATAAATAATGGTCATATAAAATATATAGACAATAATTCTGTTGTAATTGCAGCATAAGAAGATACAGGTTTTATAAATGGAGAAATCAGATTTGGTCAGGGAAACAAAAGCAAGTGATATTGCAGTGTAAGTGCGACTTTGGTAGAAGTAGATGGTGAAAGAAGATATTTTATTATAAAGAAGAGCCATGAGCAGGGGCGCAGAGATTGCCTAGACCAGAGGTTCATTTAAGTAGGGGTAAAAGTCGTGGAAAGGAGAAAACTATTGCTGAGAAGTGAAGAAGGTAGAATCATAGGCTTCGGCAATTACTGTGTGGGATGTTGTGTGTGGAGAGAACAGAAGGTGAATGGTGATGCTAGAGCATCACCACTGAAACCATAAAGAAATGATGAATGACTGGAGTCTAATTTCAGAAAATTACATACGTTGGAGTCTTATAGCTCAGTTTATCAGCATGACATGGGAATTAGTTTGAGGTTATGTTTAGGAGACGCTTTGGTGCCTAATATTGAATTTGGGGTTGACTCTTGAAAGTTTTGAATTACATAAGAGGTGTTTGATGTAGAGACAAAAATACTAGAATGCTACTTTACAAGTAAGCCACAAAGGCATTTTAGAGTTTTTTGAGCCATAAGAACATAAACAAAACATTCAACAACTTATTAGCTTAATTAAATGCGGCCAAGTTGGGTATAGATCACATTTTAGGACAAATTATAGGTTCCTGGAGTCAGGGATGAGCTGCTTTGACATATGCTCTGGCTTAAGTCAGCACTGTCCATAGGGTAAAGCAGGATGGAAAATTTTATTTTTATAAGCTATTAAATGGTGAATAGGAGATTGAACTTAATACAGGGCAGTATCATTATGAGAAACCATTAAATCAGGGTGGGAAAGATAATTCTACTGTTTTTCCAACAGCATAGCAATTGAAAATAGGAGGGAAGGTTTTAGCTTGAACATTCTCTCATAAGTCCCTGTGGATTATGAACTGACTAGTAGGGATGTTGCCCAAAACTGTGGCAGCTGGTGAGTAATTTGTAGCCTGTAGCCACCTCATTCTAAGTATGTTTACAGCAAGTCTTTGGCTTAACTGTTTGAGTAAGAGTCATTCTCACTGGACCTATTATCACCAGGCCACTCCGTATTTATGGCATGTGGCCAAGTGATGCAGATGTCTGGAGACATATTAGGTTGAAGATATGCTAAATTAGGCATTAAGATTCTTCGAGTATAATAAGGAGGGAATTTCTAGATATAAGGAATTTTTCTTAGGGATCTGAGTGGATAATAAATATTTCTCATCTTCATTGTTTCTTGTATCAGGGTTCTCTAAGGGGGAAGAAGTAATAGGATAGATGTATATGTGAAGAGGAGTTTATTAGGAGAATATATGTTCACCATGATCACAAGGTGAAGTCCCATGATAGGCCATCTGCAAGCTGAGGAGCAAGGAAACCAGTCTGAGTCCCAAAACCTCAAAAGTAGAGGGAAGCTGACAGTACAGCCTTCAGTCTGTGGCCGAAGGCTTGAAAGCCCCTTGCACAGCACTGGTGTAAGTCCAAGAGTCTAAAAGCTGAAGAACTTGGAGTCTGATGTTCCAGAACAGGAAGCATCCAGCACGGGAGAAAGATGGAGGCCAGAAGACTCAGCAGGTCTGCTTTTCCGCTGTTTCCTGCCTGCTTTATTCTAGCTGCGCTCGCAGCTGATTAGATGGTGTCCACCCAGATTGATGGTGGGTCTGCCTCTCCCAGTCCACTGACTCAAATGTTAATCTCCTTTGGAAACACCCTCACAGGTACACCCAGGAACAATACTTTGCATCCTTCAATCCAATAATGTTGGCATTCAATATTAGTCATCACATTTCTTTACTGTAATTGAAGACTTTGGTATGGAGGGCATCTGAGAAGGGTTATGTGTAGAAGAGAAACTTCTCACAGTTGTGCTAGGAATCCCTGAAGCTCCTGTATGAACATTCTAAGGAATCAGGAAACCACAACCTCCTGACACAATTAGCGTGTTATTCTTCTATCTCCAGAGCTGACCTACCTAACAAGAATGACTTGGGTGAGTCAATTCCTTTCCCTGGGCTTCCTTTTCTTTACTTATAAAATGAAATGGAACAACTCCCATTTAGAATGCTAGCTCTTCAATTCACATACTAATAGTCTCAAGATTTGCACAAAGTTCCACAATTCTTCACACCTTCCTATATCCATGCCCTTTGCATGATGACTTTACAGCTCCTCCATCAAGGGGTTGAGTCTGTTTCCCCATTACTTGAATTTGGGTTGATCTTATGACTTACTCATACTTCGGTCCACAGAATAGGATAGAAGTGAAAATGTGCCAATTCTGAGTCTAGCCCTCAAAAGGTCTGTGTGCTTTTACTCATTCTCTTGGAACTCTGCCACCACTATGTGAATAAGCCTGGGCTAGCCTGATGAATGATAAGAGACATGTGGCCCAGTCACCCCTATGGCTCCAGCTGGCAGCCAGCAAAACACCAGATGTAAGTGAGGCCATCATAGACCAGCCAGCCCCCTGTTAACCTGCCAGCTAATGGCAGGTGCATGAATGAGCCAAGCTGAGATCAGTTAACACTGGCTCAAATCATCAGAACCACCCATCTGACCTATAGAATTGTGAGCAATAATATGCTTATTTTTTTTAAAGAGAGGTTGACAAACTGTGAGCCCATAAGCCAGCTGCCGGTTTTTGTAAATAAAGTTTTATTGGAACACAGCCATACCCATTTGTCTATGTATTGTCTATGGCTGCTTTCACCCTACAATGACAGAGTTGATTAGTTGGGACAGAGACTTTATGGTCCACAGAGACTAAAATATTTACTATCTGTCCCTTTAAGAAAAAGTTTGATAACTTACTTTTTAAAATCACTAAATTTTGTGGTGATTGGTTACACAGTAATATTTAACTAGCACACCATCACATTAAGAGATTGCTAAGTCATTTTGATTGTTTATTCTTGCAATCATTTTCATTTTCATTAACATTTTTCAAACCTCAGTGGCTTAAACAACAATTTTATTATGTCTCACAATTCTGTAAGTTGACTAGACTCAACTGGGCGGTTCTGGTGTTCCACATGACATTGGATGTTGATTTTATGTGGGAATTAAGATTGGACTGGAATTTCTGAGCTTGTTCATTCAAGTGGGTTGCAGTTGATACTGGATTTCATCTGAGAGATTAGATGAAGTCGTTGACTGGGGCACATACATACAGTCTATGCACAGGGCTTGGTGGCTGGATTCTCAAAGAAAGCATCTCAAAGGTTAGAGTTTTAGGAGACTCAAACCAAATCAACAAGACTTGCAATGTAGCATTAGAAGCTTACTTTTGCCATATTGTATTGGTCAAAAATGAGTCACAGGGCCAACCTGGGTTCAAGGAGAGGGGGACTACACAAAGCAGTAAATACTGGGATTCAGGTTTTTTTGTGGGGTGTAGAGAATCCTTGAAGATCATCTCAACTAGAATATATAGCTTTTCCTTGTCTTCTTTGCTCTCCTGCAGCTTCTTTCTTCTTGCCTTGAATGTATGGTATAGGAATTACTAGATTCACCAGCATGCTTGATATACATATATACACATATATATGTGTGTTATAGATATCATATAGGTGTGTATATGTGTGTGTGTGTGTGTATATATATATATATATAAAACCTTAATCACAATTCTTGGATTGGAATCTTAGGTTGTCTTTTTGACCTGGGCATCAGAGTGATGTTTATATATGAATTTTTTACCTTTAGAAAGGGGCATTTCACATCTGCTCCAATTAAAATGTGTGATGACTTTTTAACCTTGTAATTTTAAAGCCTTTAATCATATTCTATCATTTTATCCATCTTTGGAAAGCTGATAATTTTGATTGGAAGGTAACCAAGAATGAAATATATGAAATAATGTAACAACTTTCCATGATTCTTTATTCTCCCTTTGGCAGCCATTGCCTCCCATGCACCTGTGGGCTCAGCATGACCCACTCAACACAAAGTTTAAAGAAGTCAGAGTGCAGATTATCTAGGTGCTACAATATTGCTCACTTTGGGGATTCCTCTCTCAGTGAGCATCTAAACTTCCAGTACTATGTGCCTTGAGCTCTTGGTTTCTTCTGTATTAACTGAGAGGTCAATTGCTTTGAACCACAAAATCCCTGTTACCTGCTTTGTACTCAATATTCAGGACATTAACTTGCTCTCTAGCAGCTTTGAGATTGTTCACTCTCAACGTGGCTATCTCTAGCCCATATCACCTCCTTTCTTTCTCAAGTTTCATGGCAACAAAGCTTATCTGGACACCTTCCAACACACACACACACACACACACACACACACCCCCCATAGGTTTGTACAGTGAAAACAAAGCTGGAAGACACAAAAATTGTTTCTCTTAGTTTTAGGCTGGAAGTTAAATTGGGTGGGGTTGAAATGAGGCATAAACCCCCTTCTTTTCCTAATTTATTTCCTGGAAACCTAGAGGAAAAATTATACTAACTCCTTCTCAAATATTCTCTTCTTCCTATTCATGACCTTTACATGTTTAAATAAAAATCCTTCACCTAATTCTGCTTTCTCTATAAATATTTCCAAAATGTATGAGTTTCTTACATAATTGCATTGAATGTTTCTACTTATCATCCTATTTTACCATTTTTTAATCTATCCTTTTGTGCTGCTGGTTTCTTCTAGACTATTCTGAGGCCCTGAGGCAAATCTAATGACCAGTTGTCAAATATTCTTACTCCTTTATTCACAGCTATTTTAGCTGCTTCATATTTTTAATGTACTGTCCTTTATTGCTACCTTTTACCTTCGCCTGTTACTCCTGCTATCCCACACAATGGTCAGTAAGTGGCAGGTAAGAGATCACACCAATCCCATCTGAGGAGTGTCTTATAGAAATATGGTAAGCTGTGTGGAAGAGATCACCCTTTCTATAGGTATTACTGCATGAACACACAAGATAAAGACCAGAATCCTATGCAGGGGAGATAGACTCTATGCAACAGGACCAAGCCAAAAGAGAAAATAAGTTTAGTGTTTAATCCAGCAGAATTAGACAGAAAAGGAGAAGGGATTTTAAAAAAATAATAAAGCATGGCAATACAGAGTGAAAGAAAAGGCTAACAAAATGTATCCTGGAGTAATTTTATGACTGGAGTGTAGACAACAGTGCCAGCTTTTTCATGTGGTCATGATGGGTTCATTTATGTTGCTGGAGTAAAATCCAACTGTTGCTCCCCAGATTTGCTCCTCCTATTTTTAAAAAAATTTGTTTTTGCATCTTTTTGTATATCCTGCTCTGTCATTTCTTCTTTTCTTTGTTTATGTCTCCTGACAGTTAGTCATGGTTCTAGGCTCTCTCCTCCATACTCACTGTTTTAGGTCTTTTAATTACTTAAAAAATAAGGTTTTAATAGAGTAAAATGCAACCTAAATACAGTAAAATGCACAAATCTGAAGTATACAGCTTAATTTGTGTGTGTCTGTGTGTTTGTAGACAACCCCATCAAACTATAGAAGACTACCTATTACATCAGAAGGCTCTCTTCTGAGAAAATATAATCATGTGCAATGTTTTGGTCAACAACAAATTACATATACAACAGTGGTCTCAGTAGATTATAACGGACTTGAAAAATTCCTATTGCCTAGGGACTTTCTTCCGATTGCCTACAGTATTCAGTGCAGTAACATGCTGTACAGGTTTGTAGCCTAGGAGCAATAAGCTACTCCACATAGCCTAGGTGTGTTGTGGGTTATACCATCTAGGTTTGTGTAAGTCCACTATGATATCTGCTTAATTAAAAAAATTGCCTAAGGACACATTCCTTATGTATCCCAATCACTAAGTGACACATGACTGTACTACCCTGAGTATTAATTTGGCCTATTTTAAAAAAATTAATAGCTTTTAAAAGACATTATTGGTAAATAATAAATGTTTCAAAGTATACAGTTTGATGTTTTGACATACATACACTTGTGAAAACATCAACACAATCACAATAATGAGCATATCCATCACTCCCAAAAGTTCCCACAGGCCTCTTTATGATTCCTCCCTCCCAAGCTTCTTTACTCTGGGGCACATACTTACAGACTATGCACCCTATCAACCATTGTTTGCACTTTGCTGAATTTTATATAAATAGAATCATACAGTATGTCTTTTATTTTACTTGATTTTTCCATTCATATAATTATCTTGTGATCCATCTATTATACAGTATGTATCTCTACTTTATTGCTTTTATTGCTGAGTAGGCTTCCACTGTATGGATATACCACAATTTTTTTTAACCCATTTACCCATTTATATTGGAGTCATTTCCAGTGTTGGGCTATTGCAAATGAAGCTGCAGTGAACATAACATATACTTTTATTACTCATGGTAAATATCTAAGAGAAGAATGGCTTGAGTATATACTACGTTTAACTTTTTAAATAATCTGCCAAACTTTTTCTCTTTTTTCTTATTTTTTTATTATACTTTAAGTTCTAGGGTACATGTGCACAATATGCAGGTTTGTTACATATGTATACATGGGCCATGTTGGTGTGCTGCACCCATTAACTCATCATTTACATTAGGTATCTCTCCTAATGCTATCCCTCTCCCCTACCCCCACCCCACAACAGGCCCTGGTGTGTGATATTCCCCTTCCTGTGTCCAAGTGTTCTCATTGTTCAATTCCCACCTATGGGTGAGAACATGCGGTGTTTGGTTTTTTGTCTTTGCGATAGTTTGCTGAGAATGATGGTTTCCAGCTTCACCCATGTCCCTACAAAGGACATTAACTCATCATTTTTCATGGCTGCATAGTATTCCATGGTGTATATGTGCCACATTTTCTTAATCCAGTCTATCATTGTTGGGCATTTGGGTTGGTTCCAAGTCTTTGCTATTGTGAGTAGTGCTGCAATAACCATACGTGTGCATGTGTTTTTATAGCAGCATGATTTATATTCCTTTGGGTATATACCCAGTAATGGGATGGCTGGGTCAAATGGTATTTCTAGTTCTAGATCCCTGAGGAATCGCCACACTGTCTTCCACAATGGATGAACTAGTTTACAGTCCCACCAACAGTGTAAAAGTGTTTGTATTTCTCCACATCCTCTCCAGCACCTGTTGTTTCCTGACTTTTTAATGATCGTCATTCTAACTG
Organism: Pongo pygmaeus; assembly: GCF_028885625.2. Taxonomy (NCBI): domain Eukaryota; kingdom Metazoa; phylum Chordata; class Mammalia; order Primates; family Hominidae; genus Pongo; species Pongo pygmaeus. The sequence continues at coordinate 24,100,689 of NC_072383.2, forward strand.
ATGTGAGATGATATCTCTGTGGTTTTGATTTGCATTTCTCTGATAGTTGGTGATAGTGAGCATTTTTTCATGTGTCTGTTGGCTGCATAAATGTCTTCTTTTCAGAAGTGTCTGTTCATATCCTTTGCCCACTTTTTGATAGGGTTGTTTTTTTCTTGTCAATTTGTTTGAGTTCTTTGTAGATTCTGGATATTAGCCCTTTGTCAGATGGGTAGACTGTAAAACTTTTCTCCCATTCTGTAGGTTGCCTGTTCACTCTAATGGTGGTTTCTTTTGCTGTGCAGAAGCTCTTTAGTTTAATCAGATCCCATTTGTCAATTTTGGCTTTTGTTGACATTGCTTTTGGTGTTTTAGACATGAAGTCCTTGCCCATGCCTATGTCCTGAATGGTATTGCCTATGTTTTCTTCTAGGGTTTTTATGCTTTTAGGTCTAACATTGAAGTATTTAATCCATCTTGAATTAATTTTTGTATAAGGTGTAAGGAAGGGATCTAGTTTCAGCTTTCTACATATGGCTAGCCAGTTTTCCCAGCACCATTTGTTAAATAGGGAATCCTTTCCCCATTTCTTGTTTTTGTCAGGTTTGTCAAAGATCAGATGGTTGTAAATGTGTGGTATTATTTCTGAGGGCTCTGTCCTGTTCCATTGGTCTATATCTCTGTTTTGATAGCAGTACCATGCTGTTTTGGTTACTATAGCCTTGTAGTATAGTTTGAAGTCAGGTAGCATGATGCCTCAAGCTTTGTTCTTTTGGCTTAGGGTTGACTTGGCAATGCAGACTCTTTTTTGGTTCCATATGAACTTTAAAGTAGTTTTTTCCATTTTTGTGAAGAAAGTCATTGGTAGCTTGATGAGGATGGCATTGAATCTATAAATTACCTTGGGCAGTATGGCCATTTTCATGATATTGATTCTTCCTATTCATGAACATGGAATGTTCTTCCATTTGTTTGTGTCCTCTTCTATTTCATTGAGCAGTGGTTTGTAGTTCTCCTTGAAGAGGTCCTTCACATCCCTTGTAAGTTGGATTCCTAGGTATTTTATTCTCTTTGAAGCAATTGTGAATGGGAGTTCACTCATGATGTGGCTCTCTGTTTGTCTATTATTGGTGTATAAGAATGCTTGTGATTTTTGCACATTGATTTTGTATCCTGAGACTTTGCTGAAGTTGCTTATCAGCTTAAGGAGATTTTGGGCTGAGATGATGGGGTTTTCTAGATATACAACCATGTTATCTGCAAACGGACAATTTGACTTCCTCTTTTCCTAATTGAATACCCTTTATTTCTTTCTCCTGCCTGATTTCCCTGGCCAGAACTTCCAACACTATGTTGAATAGGAGTGGTGAGAGAGGGCATCCCTGTCTTGTGCCAGTTTTCAAAGGGAATGCTTCCAGTTTTTGCCCATTCAGTATGATATTGGCTGTGGGTTTATCATAAATAGCTCTTATTATTTTGAGATACGTCCCATCGATACCTAATTTATTGTGAGTTTTTAGCATGAAGTGCTGTTAAATTTTGTCAAAGGCCTTTTCTGCATCTATTGAGATAATCATGTGGTTTTTGTCTTTGGTTCTGTTTATTTGCTGGATTACGTTTATTGATTTGCATATGTTGAACCAGCCTTGCATCCCAGGGATGAAGCCCACTTGATCATGGCGTATAAGCTTTTTGATGTGCTACTGGATTTGGTTTGCCAGTATTTTATTGAGGATTTTTGCATCGATGTTCATCAAGGATATTGGTCTAAAATTCTCTTTTTTTATTGTGTCTCTCCCAGGCTTTTGTATCAGGATGCTGCTGGCCTCATAAAATGAGTTAGGGAGGATTCTTTCTTTTTCTATTGATTGGAATAATTTCAGAGGAGCACCTAGATTCATAAAGCAAGCATTTAGAGACCTACAAAGAGACTTAGACTCCCACACAATAATAATGGGAGACTTTAACACCCCACTGTCAACATTAGACAGATCAACGAGACAAAAAGTTAACAAGGATATCCACGAATTGAATTCAGCTCTGCACCAAGCGGACCCAATAGACATCTACAGAACTCTCCACCCCAAATCAACAGAATATACATTCTTCTCAGCACCACACTGCATGTATTCCAAAATTGACCACATAGTTGGAAGTAAAGCTCTCCTCAGCAAATGTAAAAGAATAGAAATTATAACAAACTGTCTCTCAGACCACAGTGCAATCAAACTAGAACTCAGGATTAAGAAACTCACTGAAAACCGCTCAACTACATGGAAACTGAACAACCTGCTCCTGAATGACTACTGGGTACATAACGAAATGAAAGCAGTAATAAAGATGTTCTTTGAAACCAACGAGAACAAAGACACAGCATACCAGAATCTCTGGGACACATTCAAAGCAGTGTGTAGAGGGAAATTTATGGCACTAAATGCCCACAAGAGAAAGCAGGAAAGATCCAAAATTGACACCCTAACATCACAATTAAAAGAACTAGAGAAGCAAGAGCAAACACATTCAAAAGCTCGCAGAAGGCAGGAAATAACTAAGATCATAGCAGAACTGAAGGAGATAGAGACACAAAAAACCCTTCAAAAAACTGATGAATCCAGGAGCTGGTTTTTTGAAAAGATCAACAAAATTGATAGACTGCTAGCAAGACTAATAAAGAAGAAAAGAGAGAAGAATCAACTAGGTGCAAAAAAAAAAAAAATGATAGAGGGAATATCACCACCGATCCCACATAAATACAAACTACCATCAGAGAATACTATAAACACCTCTAAGCAAATAAACTAGAAAATCTAGAAGAAATGGATAAATTTCTCGACACATACACCCTCCCAAGACTAAACCAGGAAGAATTTGAATCTCTTAATAGACCAATAACAGGCTTTGAAATTGAGGCAATAATTAATAGCTTACCAACCAAAAAAAGTCCAGGACCAGACAGATTCACAGCTGAATTCTACCAGAGGTACAAGGAGGAGCTGGTACCATTCCTTCTGAATCTGCCAAACTTTTTCAAAGTGGTTGTACCATTCCATTTCTATTAGCAGGATATGAAAATTTCTATTTCTCCACAACTTTGTCAATGCTTATTATATTTGATTTTTTAAAATTTTAGCTATTTTAATAGGTGAGTTTTGTTCTGGTTTTACTTGCATTGTTTTTTTCTTATGACTAATGATGTTAGCATCTTTTTATATGCTTATTTGCTATCCATATATCTTCTTTAGTGAAATATGTGTTCAAATTCTTCACTCAGTTTTAGAAATTTTCTTATTATTGACTTTTGAGTGTTCTTTATGTATTCTGAATATAAATACTTCATCAGATATAGGATTTTCAAATATTTTCTTCCAGTCGGTGGCTTCTCTTGTATTCTGTTAACAATGTCTTTTGAAGAGCAGAAGCTTGTAATTTGGTGAAGTAGAATTTATCAATTTTTTCTTTCATTGATTGTGCTTTTGGTGTCATGTCTAAAAAAATCTTTGCCTATTCTAGGGTCACAAAGAATTTCTTCTGTGTTTTCTTTTTTGCATATGGATACCCAATTGTTCTAGCACAACTTGTTGAAAAGACGAGTTATGCTTATTTTTGAACTTCCTATAAATGGAATCATGCAATATGTCTGGCTTCTCTTGCTCAAAATTATGTCTTTGAAATTTATTGATTTTCCTGTGTGTACCAGTAGTTTATTTTTATTCCCTTGCTAAATATTATTTCATTGTATGAACATAGCACCATCTATTTATCCATTCTATTGTTGATGGACATTTCCAATCGATTGTTGATGAATCTGTAGATTATTTCCAGTTTCTTACTCTTATGAATAAGGCTGGTATGAACATTCTCGCCTTCTGGTGATATAAGCAATAATTTCAGCTGGGCACATACTTAGGAATGGAATTTCTGAGTCATAGGGTATGAAAATGTTTAGCTTTAGTAGATATTGCCAAAAATACTTCCAGTGGATATACCAATTTCATCTTTCACTGACAAGGTATGAAAGTTCCACTTACTTGCCAATATTTGATAATATCAGTCCTTATTGTAGTCTTTTTAGGGGGCATATAGTGATGTCTAATTTTACTTTAATGTGTACTTCCCTAAGGAATAACAATGTTGAGCATATTGCATATGTTTGTAGGCCATTTGGATATCCTTTTTTCTGAAGTAGCTATTTAAGTCTTTCTACATTTAAAAAATGGTTTGTCTAGCTTTTTTTAAAAATTGAAGTTCTTTATATATTTTAGATATGAGTTCTTTGTTGAATATATAGAAATTTTTAATTTTAGTAACCTGAACCTTTTTCATCTTTTCATATATGACTTGTATTCTAATGCCCCATTTAAGAAATCTTAAGAATAAGTTTATAAAGATTATCTCTTATGTTTTCCTGTAGAACTTCTGTTTTCGTTTGAAATTTAGATCTATGATGAATCTCAAATTAATTTTGGTGTATGGTATGAAAAATCATTTAAAGCTCATCCTTTTGAATGTAGATAAGTTGACACAACATTATTTATTGAAAAGACCATCTTTTTCCCCACTGAATTGCAGTGACACCTTTGCCGTGTATCAGTTGATTGCATATGTGTGGGTCTGTTCCCTGGCTTTCTATTTTGTTCCAGTGTTCTAGTCTTGTACAGTGTCCTAATTACTTTAGATACATAAAAGTCTTGTGATCTTGTAGAGCAATTTCTTCTTCTTCTTCAAGACTACTGTCATTTTCCATGTAAATTGTAGAATCAGCTTAGCAAATTTCTGCAACATCTCACTGGAATTTTGATCGTGATTCCATTCAATCTATAGATCAATTTGAAAAGAATTGTCATATTTAAAGTATTGATTCCTCTAATCCATGAACATAGTATATTTCTTCATTATTTGGGTCTTGAATTTATCTCAGCATTGTTTTATAGCTTTCAATGTAAATGGCTTGCACATCTTTTATTACATTTATTCTTACATAGTTGAAATTTTGTTGCAATTTTAAACAATATTATTTTAAAATTTTTTATTTTCCAATTTTTGCTACAAGTATATACACATAATTAATCATGTGCCTTGACTTTTAATGTAGTAAACTTGCTACATTGACTTAGTAGTTTTAATATTTTGTATGTAGTCTTTTAGTTTATGCTATACAGAATTGTATTCCCTGTGAATAATGATAGCTTTACTTTTATTTTACAATCTTTATGTACTTTATTTCTTTTACATTCCTTATTTCACAGGACAGAATATCTAGTACAATTTTTAACTGAAGTGATAATAATGTACTCCCTTGTTTTCTTGTAAATATTTTTTATTTATGCAGCTAATAGCTATGCATATGTTATACTCTCTATATTATTTTCCTTCTGACTTGTCCTTTAAGTCAAGTAAGGAATTTCCTTCCAGGCAGTATCTCAAATTTCTTTTCCACACTCACATAGTCATCTGGACTATGAGCATCTCCTCCTGGCTCATATTGAATATTGTTGATTATATATCTTATAGTTCTGGTTACAAGATGCTATATTCTGATTATAAGATGTTATAAGTAGCTAGGTAATTTTCTGTCTCTCAACTAGACAAAATTTCTAGAGTGCAGGGATTATGCCAGTTATCCATTATTCCTGGCATCAAGCACAGTGCTTGGCTCATAAAAAGTATCTGATAAATATTTAATAAATGTTTACCGAATGAAAGAATGATGCACAAACCCTGACCTTTCACCAGTCTTCTATAGCTAGTTATTAGCTAGATGTTTTCATTTAGTTATACTTTCAGTGGGACACTTATGCTCTGAATTTAATGAAATAAACTTTTTCCTTCTATATTCCATTTCCAATGACTCAACTGTCCAATTAATTCTCTGGGACATTAATCTGGTAGTTAATTTTTTCCTACTTTTTTTTTTTCGTATTTGGCTTCCCATATCGAATCAGTTCTCATAAGTCATTAATTCTTTCTTGCTGGGTTTTTTTGGATTTCAACCACTTTTTTCCATTTCTGTAGTCACTATCCTAGTCTAATGCTGTATCACTTCATTCCTTGACTATGTTAAGTAGCTCTTGGTTGTATTATTTGTTTCTAATTTCTATATTCTTTAGACTACTCACCACACAACTAACAAAACAGACTTCTTTAAACATTACTTGAATCAACTATTTCCCTTAAGGAGTAAGTAGATGCCTTTTATCTATCCTAATGGTATCTCAACTTGCATTTATTAAACATCACGTACATACAACTTCATTTATCTCCAACGGAGTTATCTATTCTACCTCACAAAATGCAGTCTTCCTCACTGTATGTACTCTTTGTCATTGCTCTTCTAGAACCATGGAGTGTCTTCCCTTTTTCTCTGTCATCCTGCTGCCGTATATATAACTAACTTTCTTCAAGATCTGGCTTCATATTTACCTCTTTCAAAAAGATGTCAATAATTGTATCATCTCAAATAAAATGTTCTCTTTATATCCTCCTAATACTTACTTACAGTTTATAAGTATTACTCTGAAGACCATTTATCAAGGAAGCAAAATTTGGTGGTTCAAAAATGATATTTTAATACACAAAGCTTTGTGATAACATGTGCTTTTTACCATGATGGCAAATATTTTCCTGCTATAGAGTTAATGGATTTGGGCTATCTGGTGATGAAATGCAAGAATTGGTACATTCAGATGTGTGAAAGGTGTTGAGCATAAGCAACAAAGCCAAGTATTCTTGTTCTTTGGAATTATAAACAATGACTCATTCACTCTTTTCAGGTATTAGATGGAATGTAGTAATAAGTTATGGCATATGAACTCAGGCAAGAAATTGTGTGATATATGATTCATCAGGATGATTATGGGATTTGTGAGGACTGAAAGGAATCTGAATGTTATCCAGCCCACTTTCTTCAGTTCACAGCTGAGAGAAATAGAGTCCTAGGAAAGTTGTGACTTAGCCAAGGTCTCACATCTTATTAATAGCATCATTGTGATTTTAACCTAGGTCCCCTCATGTAAAGTATTAAAGTTTTTTTTTAAATATTACCTAGAGTCTCCATTGTTGTTTTAAAACTGCCATCGAGGGGTTCAGCTGCATGGTAAGCCCCCAGAAGTCAGGAGCCATGCCTTTGCTTTCTATTACTTTTCCCAAAGTATCTTCCTTGGGGCAGGACCCAGTTTCAACATTTACTAGATACCCTTTTCCGCAGGTTATACTCTCCACCTAGAAGACTCTCAGTGTTTGCCGAATCAGAATAGAAGGGAGACTGTCTCCCCAAGGCCCTTTTTGTTATCTTTCGAATATGTTTCAAGACTTGCAAATGATCAGGACTCCTAAAATTTGTCTTAGCTATGAGCTAAGAAGATGGATTTCCTAAGCAGAATCAACTTCTACTTTTATTTTCTAAAATGTCCCTTTTACGATCTGATCAGAGCTAGAAGAATCTGCAGAAGTTCATGCTCATCACGTGCCAGTGGTAGCATCCTTGCCTGCTCTTGGGCTGCTGATCGAGAATGAGCTACGGCAACCATGTGTTCCCACGGGTCTGTCTTTTCCACAGTCGTCTTTCCTTTCAGGAACCAAGTCAGATGTTGGGCTGAGGATGGTTCCCCTACCAGGCATCTGACAGAAAAGCCAGAATATTAAATTCTTTTTTTTTTTTGAGATGGAGTCTCACTCTGTCACCCAGGCTGCAGTGCAGTGGCGCGATCTTTTGGCTCACTGCAACCTCTGCCTCCTGGGTTCAAGCAATTCTCTGCCTCAGCCTACCGAGTAGCTGGGTTTACAGGTGCCCACCACCACTCCTGGCTAAGTTTTGTATTTTTAGTAAAGGTGGGGTTTCACCATCTTGGCCAGTCTGGTCTTGAACTCTTGACCTTGTGATCCAACCACCTTGGCCTCCCAAAGTGCTGGGATTACAGGCATGAGCCACCGTGCCTGGCCCAGGATATTAAACTCTTGACCTCCAGTAGGAGCCAACAAATCTCAAACAAAGATTTCAAGCGAATATAGTAAGTCATTATTCCTAAATGTGAAAGTTGAAAGAATTGCCAGAAGAATTTGAGGAAAACAAACCATTTTCCTCAAAATGTAGACAGACTGCTGCCCACCTCCTCAGGTTAGAATCCTTCTAAGTTCACTTACTACCCAGGGGGCACATTATAAACAGGAGTTTTATTTTTTAATCACTAGATCAAAGTTCCCAAAATGAAGTCAGCTGTTTACAAGAGAGGAAAGTGTTGCTTATTTGTATGTAGGGGTCCAGGTAAACAGCCTGATCAGGAACTGACGAGCAGCTAAAAGTGTGATCCAGTGATTGATGCGGACAGGCATTTACCTTAAATGTGAAGTCTTGTAATAGCCATATAAATTGAGAAAGAAAGAATGTTTTTATGCAGCGATATTTCTAAAATGTTACCCATAAGCTCAGAAAGTTCATTCATCCTGGGAGTTTGAACACTGTTAATTTGTTTTAAGCAACATCTATTATGCCACTGAAGTCCTCCTATTACATAACAGCAGGACTTGAGTCATCTATTTACTTAGTTACTTCATTCAATTATGGGTACTATAACTTTTAAACTTTATAGTCTTTCCCTATTTCTCTTTTACTTAAAGAAAATCAGCAAAACAAGAATTATCCCCATATTTTCCTTTGTGCGGAAGGTCCCATCTGAGCAACATTATTCCAGCTGCCGCATTTCAGTTTTCTCCTTACCAAGAGCACAGAAATGGTCTTTTTTTCCCCTTGAATGTGCATATTCCTGATGGAGCTTAAAAACTTCCATAAATCAATAAAGTAATTGCTACATAATGACCTATTGTTGGTGTTCGTGCCCAGAATGATGTCACAAGGGGGTAATGGAGCTACTGAATCAAAAAATGGCAGCTGTTTCCAATTTATTTGAGAGTCAGTTGGACAGAAAATTAAATAAACACATAGACAAGAAGGACAAGGGCAAGTCCTTGTATTATTCTTATGATAGTTTTAATTCAATTGCAGAAGTCAGCAGGCAGCTGATACTGTGGCCCAGAGTTTCATTAATTGCCTGTCGTCTTGCATGTCAGTGAGACAGCACGTGCTCACTTCATCGTTTTCAGCTTTTGTTATTTGCATTTTAAAACACACCAGTGAAGCACAGATCAAACTTTGTGTGTGCGTGTGTCTGTGTTTTTTTTTCCTCTTGGTACAGCCCTCCAACTCTCAGAAATAATCTTATTGGAAGAGGTGACTGGCTTTAGCCCTACCTGCATTGATGGTGTCTCTCTCCTCCCTCAGGGCAGGCAGCCTAGAATTTTTAAAAATTACTCTCTTCTCCTTGGGGGAAGGCCTGAAGACTTGTATTTGTTGTGAAGCCTGAAGGAAAAAGCGCCACCAGTTCTCAGGGCTCCTCTCCACTGTGACTGGGAGCTTTGATGTGCCCTTTTGATGTTCCTGCCTTGAGGCAGCTGGAGAAGATTATCAAAAGTAGCCTTAACAGTTCAGGGTGGAGTTGGGGGTGCAGCACCATAACACGTGGGACTGCACATCCTCACAGTAACTCACTGAGATGGGGTTGCTGTAGTGCAGGTGGGATTGCCAGGTGCCAGGTGCCCCTACCGCAGCCTGCACGGAGGGGACTTTCATTTTCAGACTGTCCTTTTAGCAGGACTTCAATGTCAGGTAATAATTGACTCATTTGTTATTTTCTTTTGGTATCATAACCACTGTTATTTTTTTTAAATCATGAGATGTAATTGTAAGTAGAAAATGATTTCAATTCACCTTCCAAAGGGGTTGTAGTTTTCTCCTAAGAATCAGAAAGCTCAATTTTGAAAAGATTCTCTTGTGGCAAAAGGGTCTTTGAAATGTAAACAATCCCCTTTTATTTTAGGGACAAGAAAACAGAGATCTAGTATGTCAGTTTAAAATTCTTAGCATACACTGATTGTGGTTAGACTGTGACTAACTTAAGAAGAAAGGAATTTACTAGAAGGATATCCTGGGGCTCCTTGAGGCTCAGAGGCCAGCTTTGCAAGGATACTTGGTAAGGGTCAGAAATGAGGATGCCCCAGCAGACCAAGACGCAGGAAGCAGGAAGAACAGTGTGGTATGGGAATGGAGGGTTCAAAGAGACAATAAGCAGGTAAAGATAGTGTTTTAGAGAGTGATAAATACCACAAAGGACAATGCAGCAAGGTAGGGAGGAAAGAAGCTCTGGTGTAGGGGCCGATCATTGATGGAATAGGTCAAAAAGAGTCTTCTCTGATAACATATCAAGAGAGACACCTACTAGAACTGAGGGAGTGCACCAAGCAGGTAGACATCAGGAGGAAGAAAGAGTATTCCACGCAAAGGAACTAATCAGGGCAAAGGCCCTGCCTTGGGATGCACTTTCTGTGTTTAGTAAGGAGGCCAGTGTTACTGCAGAGAAACAAGAGAGAAGGGTAGTTTGAAATGAGGCCAGAAATTTGGGTGGGGTGGAAAGGGGCAGATCATATAGTGACTTTTAAGCCATTTAAGAGCTTTGGATGTTACTTTAATTGCAGTAATGGTTCCCAGGAATTAGTAGAGAATATGACCAGCATGACAAGATGCTGAAGCTGGGAGATTGGCAGGACTCAGTTATGAGTTAGGGAAAACAGCTTACCCTGACTGAAATGCATGCCTCAACAGAAAGCACAAATGATTACATATTATGAGGCCTTTGGGAATACTCATGAATACTCAGAAACATGAATGGCAAATCTCCACAGGCAAGGATCTTCTGCATCTAAAATTTTTACTTTTGGGAGATGCCAACAGAAAACTATGTTCCAAAAGAGCCGTGGTTGCCTACATGTATGTTGTTGTGACTGCCATGTCAGATTCCTAAAAGCAAATTTCACATCTTGAAACTCACCTTCATGGTAGTTATTTGGAGAGGAGCTGATAACTTTCACCAGCTCCAAATATTCAGGCTATTACAAGTGTATAGTTTTTGTGTGTGTGTGTTTTAAAGTTTTATTGAATGACCTTCAGGAGAAAAGTTTAAGTTTACAGATACAAAACTAGTTAAAAACATGTCGAATTTCAGTTCAAAGTTTTAACCTTATTTCTTTAAAACAATGCCTTCAAATGGTAACCTAAGGCACCTCTAAAACAATATAATGAGTATGTCATGTATATAGGTGATCGCAGAGGGAAGCAGATTCCTTTACTTCATTTCTAAAGAGTAGGGGAAGAATCTTCTGCAATTGGGCAGATATAGTGGAAGGACGAACATCCCAGTCAAGAGTTGGTGCCTTGCTTTTCCTTTCCCCTATGTTCCTCATGGATAGCTGGGTGCCTCTTGTAGGGAGATGGGAGGAAAGGCATGGGCATCATTACCAAGGAGAGAAAGCCAGGTAGATAAAAATAATGCTTTTCTTCTTGTTCAGTTAAAAAGATTTCAGGGATCAGATTATTGTCAAGGAGGCATCTTCTTTTGAGCGTTGAGAACAAGCTGCTGGAAGGTTTCTGACATGAAGTTGATTTACAATGGGTTAAACCTAGAGAAGCAGACAGCCTCATAGCAAAATAAATGAGAGTTTTAAAAACTTAGTCTCTTCTTCATGTTTGTCTTTACATTGTTTTAATTGTCACATGGATAAGTTATGCTCAATTTAATAAATAATTCAATTACTCAAACTTGGAAGAGCAGTTAAAAAGAGGAATTTTAGAATAAAATATGTGTGAGTTCAAATTGCAGCTCACTCACTATAAAAGTTATGACCTTAGAATGTAATTTAACCTCTTAGTTTTTGGCTCCTTGTCTGTAAAATGGAGAATGTAGTGGTGCCTATGTAATTTAAATGCCTTATAAATCTTAAACATTATTATGACTATTAAGAACAATTTGCATAGCTGTGGGTTTCAACAATCTATGTTAGTGCAATGGTGCATCTTCACAATTGCTGGCAGTTTATATAAACAACCAAGACAGTTATCAAGACATAAGCTACTTCCTTAAATGATGAAATGGAACTTTCTTGTCACAGATGATCACTGTGAGAGTCTATAGTATACAATATGGGGGTAGGAAAATGGCCTGAGAATTCTGAGGAAGCCTCTCAGGCCTGCATCCTTCTCACCATAGATTTTTTTTTTTTTGACTGGTTAATCTTGGCCAGAGGCTTGGGTGTGGAATGATGATAGTGGCATTTCCATAATGATGGAGGCATAAAAATCACTGATGAATTCTTACTGACTATTTATTTGTCACATTGGCCTATAATCTTAGCCTTCTAGGTTACAACTTTCCCTTTCTCTTATTAATTAAAACAGATCCCCAAATACCTCTCACTTTGTGACTTCTCACTCTATAAAAAGTAGAATTTTAAAACATTATTTGTAATGAAAAATATAATATGTTTTTATTTTTTATATATGTGTTTTATTTATTTAACAGAAAAGAAACACATCTGTCAAAGGACCTAGCCCTTTTTCTTTCATAACAGGGCTTCCAAAGGATTATGTTTTGATGACACTAACATGGAACACTAACATCGAAGCCTATCTTTTAGATATAGTTTCAGCAACTGCTGCTATTAGTGATTTCAATGACATACCCATGGAATCATGGGATGCCTTTTATTACAGTGTATTCTTTTAAAGAAAAAAAAAGGAGACTAGACTAATGAAGTACTAATAAGGAGAAGATAATGGAGAAGATATAATTGCATATAGTCACCAACTTTTCACTTGATCTTGCTACTAAAATACACCTCCCATTCTAACTAATCTGTTCTCCAAATGCACAAAATACTTATACATGGAAGGTTTGTTTTCCTTCTGGTTTTTCAGTATTCCATTAATATAGCATCAAAACATAACATGAATTGCTCTGATGATGTAAAAAAAAAAGTAATGTCTGCATCTAAGCAACCATGTTGTCCTTCCATCTGAACTCCTCTTTTAAAGCTGCTTAGTTTTGTAGGAGATTTGCTCATAAGTCAGGTTTTATGAATCAAGAAAACTCTGTATGGTCTTGCTAAAGCAGCTTGAGCTGCTAATTTCTTTTTACACTTCCACTCTCTGAGACACATGCACACACTTGTGGATATAAGCACATACCCTATTAGCTTTTTATACTTAATAGGGCCCTTGGCATTTTTGAGTCTTTGACTAATTTGTTTTATTCTGCCTCCCTTCTGTTGTAGTCAGGAAAGTGAGTTGTCTTAAAGTTAAATGTCTTGTGATCAGCCTACATGAAGGGCACTGCACAAGTCCCATCATCTGATTGATGAGATACTCTCCTCCCTGGTCTGTTTTCCTAGCCACTGGAATTTAGAGGAATGGGACTCGAATTGCAGTACACAATTTGTTTCGATTATGACTTTCTCCTCCCCAGCTCCTTCAGCTCATGGATCTTATGTTTTTCATACAAATGTTTAAAACCAATGAGACAGTAATTCGTTCATCAAGGGCGTCTTGTCAAAGTTCTCTGTTCTGTATTTTGCATAGCATTATCACATAACAAAACATTAAGATTCCATCTCAATTAATCCTGACCCCAAGATTCTGATATCAATACTAAAGAAAGATAGGGCTACTATGTCAATTTCCTTGGAAATTGAGATAGGACTGGATTGTGCTTTTCTCAAGAATGCACTGCATCTGATTTTTCTGGTGAATTGGGGTCACATTCTGCTGATAAGAGTTAATAGTATTTAGTAAACCCTCACTCATCAGGTATTATTTAGAGACTCTGCCTCAGTTCTCTATTTCATCTTTTAGTGGCCTAAAAGAGCTAATTCAGTGCTTTACTTAAGCAAAAGGCATGACTTAATCACTGGAATAAATTAACAATAGAGTAAAAATAGGATTTACCTGCACTTCTGTGTCAATGTTGAGCTCATTGAATTGTCCTTGGTAAAAATAAAAATTAATATAAAAGTGAATTATACCATGTAAATATCTTTGTGTTTATATCAAGGTTTTATTTTTAAAGCGCTTATGATTCATTGTTTTTAATGGTACATAATGTATTTATTACTATTGGTATTCATTATATTATTAAGTTAGTTCTAAGCAAAAGTAAGTTTTGTCTAACTGTACATAATTGTGTTGTCATTTTTATGAGAAATGCTCTATCAGCCTAATAACAGAGTGCTTGCAAATCCATAACTAAACACTGAAAAACTTCACTTGCTCACCAAGGCTTCTGTTACTATTTGAAAGTAATATATGTGCAGGCTCTGGCTATGAGAATCCGAGAATGAAGCTTATTGATTCACTTTTGAAAACACTTTTGGCTGGACACAGTGGCTCATGCCTGTAATCCCAGCACTTTGGGAGGCCAAAGAGGGAGGATTTCTGTGGCCAGGAGTTCAAGACCAGCCTGGGCAACACAGCAAGACCCTGTCTCTACAAAAAATAAAATAAAATAAAATTAGCCAGGCATGGTAGTGCACACCTGTAGTCCTCCCTACTCAGGAGGCTGAGGCCAGAGGATTGCATGAGCACTGGAGTTGGAGGCTGCAGTGAGCTATGATCATGCCACTGCACTCAGCCTAGGTGACAGAGCTAGACCCTGTCTCTAAAAATATTTAAACAATAAAAAATCTTGAGTTTTTGTCATTACAATATTTTTTAAAAAATTACCACTGACTTCCATTGCTCTTTGCCTGAACCTTGCATTGTATGTTTTTGGCCATGAGATTCTCCATTCTCTTTTCCTCTCTAACCCCTTTTATTCTAGCCAATAATTTTATTTGGTCCAGTAATCAAAGTTAAAAATGAGATTCTATATCAATTATGACAACAAATCCATTTTGTACTCACTTTTTTTTTTTTTTTGAAGGAGTTTTGCTCTGTCACCTAGGCTGGAGTGCAGTGCTGGGATCATGGCTCACTTCAGCCTCAACCTTCTAGGCTGAAGTGATCCTCCCACCTCAGCCTCTTGAGTAGCTGGGACTACAGACATGTGCCACCACACTTTAATTTTTAAATTTTCTTGTAGAGTTGGGGTCTCGTTATGTTCCCCAGGCTGGTCTCAAACTCCTGACCTCAAGCAATCCTCCTGCCTCAGCCTCTCAAAATGCTGGGATTATAGGCATGAACCACCATGCTCAACTTCCTTGTCTTTTTAAAACACAAATTAGGGATTCCATGTAAACATGGCACTCTATTAGATATTGTAAAAGATACATTCAAATAAAAAATTATTTACTTCAAGGGCTTTAAAATACAAATACCACCTATGTTTCCCAGCAATTTTTCAGAACCTACACTCTCAAGTAATCTGTACTAGGCATTATAACAGGATAGGGTCCTTTCCTGATGATCTCCTCCCACCTCTAAATTATTTTGACACTGTCTAAAGGTAAAGCAGCCCTGGAATGAAGGTATCTATCTCTGATCATTACCATTGCTTAAAGGACCACTGATATGACATATTGCTGTTTTCTGTTGCTAAAGAGTTAAACTTTCTTGTATTGATGTCTTTTTCTTGGGGGTTTAGAGGATCTCTCACATGCTCAGGCTGATCTTCATTGTTCCAGATTTGTCATGATTTCTGGGCTACAGAGAGGCAACTAGAGATAAAGCCAATGAAATTTTGAGAACATTACTTGTGAGAGCCTGGCTGACTGTGGAGATCAGACCTCTGGGAATGCCAGTTTTGAAGAGGGGTCAGGATGCATCTAGAGTCTAGACGCAATTTAGCAGGTCCAGAAGTGCACAGTTATTTGACCACCTAGAGATTACGAGACTGATGGGATATGCCACCCAAATTAACTTTCCCTAAGCTAATATTAAGCCGAAACAAAAAATGTCTAGATTTTGCTTAATCTTCTAAGAGGACATTGTAGAATAATCTTTTTTGAAAATGAGAGTTTAAATCTCAACATACATTCACAAGCAAACTTCAAAACCTCTAATTGCTCTGATTTTGGTGTTCTCCTCTTTAAACTTGATATATATGTAAACTTAATAACATTTTCTTCATAACACTTCCTGGAAGGTTGTGTGAGGATACATTTTTTTAAATTAAAAAAAAAATTTTTTAAATTTAATTTAAAATTTAAAAAAAATTGTTGTAGAGATGGGGTCTCAGTATGTTCCCCAGGCTGGTCTCAGACTCCTGGCCTCAAGCAATCTTCCCTCTTTTGGCCTCCCAAAGTGCTGGGATTACAGGTGTGAGCCATTGTGCCCGTCCAGTATAGTAGATTCTATATGTATGTGTGTGTGTATATATATATGTGTGTATATATATATATATACACACACATTAAAAGTATATTTATATATTATTTCCTATAATATATAAATATATGC
This sequence comes from Pongo pygmaeus, assembly GCF_028885625.2. Lineage (NCBI taxonomy): Eukaryota > Metazoa > Chordata > Mammalia > Primates > Hominidae > Pongo > Pongo pygmaeus. Next base: position 24,116,941 of record NC_072383.2, read on the forward strand.
TTACTATATATATAATATATAGTTATGTATATACGTATGTGATTCTAGATAATTTGTTAAGTAACTAATTAGATATGTTTTATACTATGTCAGATTTTCTTCCAGGAGAGAGACAACTGTGTACAAGATGGAAAAGGACCTTACTCTGCCTGAGGTCAGGAGTTCGAAACCATCCTGGCCAACATGGTGAAACCCCATCTCTACTAAAAATACAAAAGTTATCTGGGCATGGTAGTGGGCGCCTGTAATCCCAGCTACTCGGGAGGCTGAGGCAAGAGAATCGCTTGAACACGGAGAGCAAAGGTTGCAGTGAGCCAAGATCATGCCACTGCTCTCCAGTCTGGGTAACAGAGTGAGACTCCGTCTCAAAAAAAAAAGAAAAAAAACCCAAAAAACAAAAGGACCTTACTTTTCTGGAGCTTATGACATAGAGAGGAAGATGGAAAATAAGCAATTAAATAAATGAACAAGATGATTTCAGATTATGATAAATGTTGAGCAGACAACAGAACATAATGTGATAAGAGAGACTCAGATGGAGAAAAGATCACTTCGGACTGGGTTGTCAGGAAAGGCCTCTTGGAGGAAGTAGATTGGAGAGGAGAGCTAAATGATATAAGGAAATTGAACATATGAACATCTGAAGACATAGAGCTACTGGGAGAGAGGACAGCTAGTGCACAATCCAGAAATCAGGTATCAACTAGGCATGTTTGAAAGCAGGAAAGGCCACCTCTAGTGAGCGAGAGGGAGAGTAAGTCAAGATAAAGTCTTGGAATTTCACTGGGACCAGGGTCCTGGATGCCAAGGTAAGTCCTGGGTTTTCATTCTGACTACAATAGGAAGGCAGTAAAGAGTTAAGCAGAGAAGAGATGTTATCTGGTTTACATTTGAAAGATCTCAAAGAAATGAAGGGAGGCAGAAGGGAAGTAGGGATTAATTATGGAGGCCAATTCAGTAGTCCGTGTGGTGTAAGACTGTGGCATTGTTTGAGTTGAGAGAAGTGGACAGACTAAGATGTACTTTGGAATTAAACTAACAGACTGTATCTGTGTAATACAGAGAGAAAAATCAAGGATATGGTTTAGTTTGTTACTTGACCACCTTGATGAATGAGGATTCTTTTTGCTGAGATGGAGCAGATTGGGACATGAAAATTTATCATCTGTGTTAACTTTGAGATACATATTACCAATCTAAGTGGAAATGTCAGATAGTTGGATATATACATCTTTAATTCAGCACAAAAATGTAATATTGAGTATCATCTGAACATAGATATGTTTAAAAGCATGGATCTGAGTGAGAACACATAGAAATAATATGTAGATATAGAAAAAAAAAAAAAGACAAAGTATCAAGCCACAGGGAATCCTGGCATTTAGAAGTTGAGCAGTAGTCAGCAAAGGAAAATGAAATGAAACAGCCAGTGAGGTGGAAAAAAAGCTGGAGTGGAGTGTCATAGTATCTTAGGAAAGAGCACGGCTCAAGGGGGAGGAAGTTGAACGCTGCTGATAGTCCAAGTAAGGTTAGGACATACAATTGATTCGGCAAGATTGAGCTCATTGGTGGCTAGAACAGGTGAACTGTCATTGCCGCCGTGAGGATAGAAGTCTATATGAAGTTGTTTTTCTCACTTCTAAAATATTTCTGCTCAAAGAACCAGGATTGATCAAGTAAATGTCATGAGCACATTCTTCCCTAAAAAAAGAGGGAAAATTCTTAATACAAAATTATCCATTTTATTTGTCATCCAAAGCAGTGTTCATTCATGCCAAAGATGTTATATCATCGTTATGCAGATTGTGGCTTTCTTTACTTTAACATTTTAGTCATGTCTTTTTTTGGAGCTAATGTATTTTATTATATGTCTTAGATTTATGCATTGCATATATGCTTTTAAATCTCCAGTTAAGAGTTCAATACAAAATTTTAAAAAATATGTATGCAGTGGTTTTCAGGCACAGAATTTAGGAAGAGATAGGAGCAAGTGTTTTTTTCCTTAGCATATAGTGAATATGAAAAACCATGGTAGTGGAATGCTTCCTTCTGACCTACACCCTTTTTGGATTGAATTTTATTACAGTGAACAGTTTTAGTAGGTATAATATTGCTGATTGGAAATAATGAGATTTTAAATAAGTTTATAACCTATATTTTCTTGAAGTCTTTAGTACCTAAATGATTACTTTTCTCCTAATAAAGTTCTAAGACAATCCAATGAAAATAATATTGCCTATAAAATACCTGAAGCATCTGCCTAGGAACACTGCCCACGTTATGCAACGTCTTCAGGGTGCACAGGATGAGGCAATGGATTTCTTGTCAGTGTCTCTGGAAGGTGCTTTCCTCATATTGTAAGCATCTCCATCGGGCTCTCTGTTGTTGACCCAGACATACGCTATGACTGTTCTATATTTGCTATAGCCGAATTGCTTGTACACGTCGATTGCAATTTGGTTAGATACCAAAGAGATTGACCAAAATATCCACCTGTCTGTTGTTGAAGCAGAAAAGGTCATTGCAAGTGAAACCCGGAGGATGGTCATCACTCTGCCACCACAGAGGCCAGCGTCCCAGGACTGGTAACTGTCCTGCCAGAAGTCTATCCTGTCTTGCAGACAGGGTCATCTTGATGGGTTATAGATGACATGTTGGAACCTTAACAGTTAGAAATGGGAAATCCCCTGCTCTTATCAGCAATTCAGGATTGAAATTTCAAGATGAGTTGTTGCTGCATATGGCAAAGCTTATCCATTTTATGCTGATTCTTATTTGCTAAATTTCAATAGTGACATTTGCTAAATTTATTCCCAAATTCCGATGAGCTCTCTGTAGCATATAACCTGATTACAATGAAATTAAGAATTCTTGACTTTGGCACACCCTATTTCAAACAGAAAAAGACACTAAATATTTTTTAAAGCTTGCTTGGTCTCCCCTCTATCCCTGTCAGCTTTCTTTCATGCTGTCTTTATATATGATGCAACTCTCATAAGTGACCTCTCTCTCTGTGGCCCACATGCTCCTCAGAGCTGTGCCAGTGAGCTGTGTGTTCCTTCTCTGCCAAGTTTTCTGTCCCTTCCCGTGGTCCCGACTTCCTTTCTCCAGGATATTTTTTTAAAGATAAAGAGGAAACAAGAATACTAAGTATTATGAATAAGTCTTTGGCCTTTAATGAAGATAACTTCAGGTTAAATTCTTCAGAAATAATGGCTATCTTTTTTACAAAGGAACTTCAAAGAGCATTCACTTTTTTAATTGACCAATTTTTGTGTTTCTAACTACTCCATGTATTAAATTTAAAATATGAGCAGTTATTAGAAATGCATATTTAAATTTTTCTCATGTACCAAAATTTCAACTTCTGCCAGTTTCTCTTAAAAGAGAGCTAACAGAGCAAGGACATTTATAGGTTTAGATACTAAAGAAAATCATCTTTAGAAAAATGATATTACTATAGTCAAATTATTTAGGTCTTGGTGCAATGATTTTTTAGGTAATGCATACAAGTTTTTCCTCAAAGTCACACATATTTTAATATTTAAAAAATTAGCTTAGGAGACAATGCAAATATTTAAATCAAGCAACATACATTTATGCTTAGAACATAAATTTTGGACAGCATTCTATATGCTATACTCAATAATAGCGGTTTGGATTAAGGTTGTTTTACAGAAATGTATTAGCAAAATATAAATGAGTAACAAGTACACAAAATAATTTATCCAATTCAAGTGTTTTTATTTTAAATGGAAGAGACAGGAGGCATATGCCATATAAATTACCCTAGGTTGAAAGCTCCTGAAGGCAGGGACAGTTTGCTTCTGCATTGCTTTATACATTTCCTAACATAGAAGTACATGTAAATAAACTATACATTTCTAAGCATAGTGATGCTGTGTGAGGAGTAGGCTGGGTCAATCTGAAGTAAATAAATAAATAAATAAATAAGCCAGAGCATCCTCCAAAGTCTTACTCTGAGTGATTTTCTTCTGTCCTGTGTTTACCTTTCCTCAATATCCAATTTACAATGTCTCACTTGTTCGGAGGCCTCAAGCATATATCCTGAATTAATTGAATAATATGTTTAAGGAAGACTTTTATAGTATTCTACACATCATGGGGTATCTTTTATGCTTAGCTAAATTGGAGAACCATTTAATTTTTGCATATGTTTTTATACAATTAGGTCACATAGAGAAGTGGCAATTTCTTGCTCAATATTCGAAAAGGCCAAACATGAGGAACTCAGAAATTTGGAACCTGAGGCTGTGCCCTTTGCTGTGGCTGTTAATATTTTTGTTTCTGTTTCCTCATTGATTAAATGAGAATAAGAAGTCTTTCCACACACCTACTTCACAAATGGTTTAAATATGGTGAGCACACATACTATAAAACAAATGAAATCCCCAGTAGAGCTTGAATGGACAGGGCCAAGAGGGTTGTTTTTGGTCATAAAACTAACCTCAAGCTCTCCTTCATGCCTCGAAGATTTTTCTCAACATTAGGCTAAATTTCTCATATGGGTTGGTAAGATCTGGACCACAGTGTCAAGAAACTTTTAGTTTTACTGGGTCCCAGGGTAGACCTCTGATACACAGTGGAAATCATACATCATTCCTGTTTTTACCAAGTTCCATGCTCTAAAATTTATGGTCACTAAGAAACCAGTAGACCCTAGTGGTTAAGATCTCAGGCTCTGGACTCAGATTTACGTCTCTGTTATTTCTCTGGATGTTTGTTTGATAGCTGACAAGTCTCCAAAGCTCTTTGAGTCTCATCATTGAAATGGGGTAAAATTATTAATAATATCCACTACAAAGCTTTGCTCTCAGAATTAAATGAGATAGTACATGTACAGCATTTAGTGTGATTCCTAGAACATGAGCATTTCTCAATAAACGTTAACTGTTAGCTGTATTGGATGTTTACTTCGTAATATAAAATATGCTCGTTAGCCATTTCAGCCACCATTTTTAAGTAGAAAAATAATCAGTGAGTTTCTTTCTTTGATCCTATGCAATTCTCAGAAACTATTAACAAAGTGTAACATGAAGAATCTCTAGGCTTTGACACTGGGTGGCAGGTAGGTGATGAGAAAATAGATAAATGAATGAAAATAAATGGTGAGACACTCATATCAGCAAGTGCCCCGCCACAGTACTGAGGAGAACATGACACTGCGGTTTGGGAAGATGCTATGGGAAGTGAGGTACAAGAGCCTCTAAGAAGTGTGCAATCTGGTTTAAAGATGAAATGGAGGTGAAATGCAGAGCAACAAAGCAGATTCGGAGTAAAAGAAGAGGAATAGAGCAAGAAAGCACATAGCCTTGGATTGAACGACCAAATGGGTTGCATGTGATTTAAACATGTTACTGAAGAAGCTTGACTGTGTAGAGAGCAAGTGTACAAAAAAAGTGTGTGTGTGTGTGTGTGTGTGTCTGTGATTCTCTGCTCTTTCAAACCCTGTGTTCTGGACTTGTTATTTTTCCCACCGTTTGTCGAAATCTTGGGCAGCTCCATAGATTTTTCTAGTCCCTTGTAGTCATGAGGACTTATTGCAGTAATTAAGAATTTCCATCCGGAAAAGCCTTTTGTCTTTTATCCAACTGAAAGCTTCTTCTCTGACAGACTACAGTAGGAGGCAAAGTTCCTCCCTCCCTCTCTCCCTCCTTCCCTTTCTCCCTCCCTCTTTCTCTCCCTCTCCTTCCCTCCCTCCCTTCTTCTTTCTTTCTTCTTTCTTCTTTCTTTTTTTTCTTTTTCTTTCTTCTTTTTCTTTCTTTCCTTTCTCTTTTCCTTTCTTTCTCCTTCCTTCCTTCCTTTTTCTTTCCTTCTTTCTTTCTTTCTTCTTTCTTTTCTTCCTTTCCTCTCCTCTCCTCTCTTTTCCTTTCTCCTTGTTTCTCCTTTTCTTTCCTTCTTTCCTCTCTGCTCTCTTTTTCTTCTTTCTCTCTCTGTATACATATATACATATAAATGTATGTATGTGTGTATATACGTATGTATATATGTATATATACATGCATATACATTTTTCAATAAATTAATCTGCAATCATACCTAGAGGGCCTTCAGGATGAGCATTTACAAAATATTTAAGTATCGTTATGTATATATGTGTATACATACATGTATTTATATATATCCATATCCATATGTATATGTATATATACATATATATATATCGCCTATCCCCTGCTGTTTGATCCCATCCAAGGTTGGAAGCAGTGTTAGAGGTGAGGAAAGGTCTCACTGGCCGTGGTGAAGGCATATGAGCTAGCCCACTCTCTTTAACCGGATCTCTCTCTTAGACCTCTCCTCTTTGATGGTGGCTTATGATTTTTTTTCCCTTCTGCTTGCTAGTTTCTCAGAACCACTCTAGGCTGGAGTCACTCATCTCATTCAGAGAGACTTCTAGGATGAGTCTCTTTTAGGATGATCTTCTTCCATAGAGTCTGCATCCAGTCCATGGGAGATGAACCTTCTTGCCTTACCTTAGGTGGAGAAGCAGCCAACTCTTCATGAAACTCTCCCTTTCTTGGATCAGCCATGAGGAGGGACATCTTCAGTCACAGCCTCATGTCTTCAGAATACTCTGGGACAAGTTAGAGCCACTCCCCAACTTCTTCATATTCTATTCATCACATCTTACTAAGCTTGAGGTGAAGGGATGTAACCTCTCCTCTTCCCCATGATGGGAGAGTGGGGTAGGGTGGACTGAATAACTGAACATTGAACAATTCTCCAAGGAATTTCTTACTCCCAAGTATTTTACCTCTCCCAGTGAATTTTTCACATTTTTCTGTCTAATTTGAAGACAGGTAGTGGGCAAGTTTTAGCAGAAATAATTTAACAATCCCTTAGTATGTCCTATGTACGTGGTCTAGCACCTTGGTTTAGAATGTAGGACTATTTGGGTCCTAGTGTTATATCTCCATTGTACCACACACCTCTTATATACAACTTCAGATCCTCTTAGCCTCACACGGATTCCAAGGGACTTCATGCAGGAGCAGGCTCCCATTGCCTAAGCTTAGACTCACACCAAGTGCTCGTCCTTCCTTATTGACGTGGAGCTGTGAGAAACCATGTGTTGAGCTCATCAAAACTCATGCACATACCACCCAGAAGCACAGGGGATTTCTTGCCCCATGTGACAAAATTTTGACCAGTGGGAGATGGGAACTGGTGGATGAATTTCTTTCCTATTCTTAATCTTTCCCTTGAGGACAGACTATCCCAAGATGCAGCTTCTACACCTTCTTAGATGATCCTCAAAGATGAAGCAAGCAGTTGGATTCAGCAGCGGTCAATCATGCATCCTCGCTTTCTCCTTCCCTGCTTCACCGCCCTTGTTCCTCACTCCAGCTCCCTAATAAAGAGACATCACATAAGTCCTCAGCCTGCTGTTCTGCTTTATGAGAACACAGGCTGTTACAGTGGTCTTTGAAGCCTCCGCTGAAATCTTCAGAAGCAAAAGAGTTGCATTTAATAGCCTAGTACACATGCTTCCTGGGGTTGGTGAAATTATAGCTGGTTTCTTAAAGAATAATGAACCCTATACTCGTTTTGGGGAAGGTGTGAGTAAAAGCACAGGGGCTTAGGATGATTGAGCTCTTCTTCGGTCTTGATCAAGGCGATGGGAAATCTAAAGAGATGATGTTTGAGAAATTGAAGGAGGGTTCTCTTGGAAAGATGAATAATCAACTTGCTGAAATGGTATTTTGATGTGTACTTTTGGTCATTAACCAGATCGTGTTTCCTCTGTGTATGCTGTGATCCCACAAAATAGCAGAACTTGAGAATGAGAACTCGCCATTCAGGTTCAGCCCCAGTTTAGAGCCTCAGGGTGGGAAAGAGTCATCGGGATCATGCTGTTAGTGGTGCACTGGAACACATCCTCACACAAAGCTCATGCCCCTTTCACAGTCTGACAAAGTTTCTAATCTTTACTATGTCCTCTTACATTTTTCAATAAATTAATCTCCAACCATACCTAGAGGGCCTTCGGGATGAGCATTTACAAAATATTTAAGTATTATTATTTGCAAACTTTCATATTATTCTCTTTTTAAAAGCTCCTGATGGCTAAGGGATAGGGTACAAGTACAGGATAAACATACAAAAATATATTATTTAATAAATGAAAAATTAAAGCTCAAATGCAATAATTTGACAGTTGAAACATATCAGGGAACTATGTTTCTTAATATTAGCATTTACTGATTTATATTGGCTTTGCAGTAAATCTTAGATAAACTGTCAATTATTTGCTGAGACTGTCAAGATACTGGCCTGTATTTTGCACTTTATCAGGTTTATTTTTTTTCCTGGTAAATTTAAGCACACACTCACACCCACACACACATACACACATAATTCACAATTTACTTCCTCATAGGGAGATCCTGGCATATATTTTTTGAAAAGGATTATGCTGTTTTTCAAAGTTGGGCCTGTGCTTTCCTTAAAATTAATTGTAGTTGTTTACTCAGAGTTTTCTGCCCTCACCTAGTACTTAAGGTCCCATTCTCTTTAGATGAGGAAGAATGGAAACATTGCATTTTACCTCCTTATGGGCTTGAACTATATAACTATGTTGATTTTCAAGACTGACAGAGCATTCCCTGAAAGACACTCAAACCCAAAATACTAATGTGAAAATAACTGTTTGTAGGGCAGGCAACAATTTCAAAGCAGCGCAGTTGCGTATCAGGAACTGTAGTGAATACTTGCCAATTCAGGTTTCCAGGAAAATGCTGATCACATTTTGAGAATGGAAATAAGTCAATTTAAAGTGGGCATAATTTTTTATTTCCTAAAAACATGCAGAAATGCAGTGATTTACAAAGAACCTATTTTCTCACTGAACATATTTCTAATTCCAGAAAAAGAATTACTAACTGAGAATTGCCTGACTATATAGCAGTAATCATAGACCACCCAAGCATAGTTTTTACAAGGCCAAATTTACAAAAGAATGTTATTGCTTGAGGTTATCAGAAGAAAAATAAGTGGCTATTTATTAGGTTATAATGATGAAAATAAAGGTGGTCAGTCATGCTAGGTTTCATAAGTATACTTAACTATGACTCATGATCCTTTTTATCAAAGTATTTAACAAAATTTGCAGTGTTAATAAGTTGAGATGTAGATGGCTGAAAAAAACCTAAGCTCTGCCTTAACTGCAATTCCATATGCTCTAATCACAGAGTTATCCATCTCCACAGAAATACACAGAAGCACAACAATAAATGTGACACACATTGCATGTCTTTATAGGTGCAAATTGATAATTGGACATCAAAACAATAAGGTTATCTCATTGCCGAAGTGCAAATTGGCAGATTGCAGACATCAGCAAGAGAGAAGACAAAGGGAAGGGAGTACATGTAAAATCCTATATTGTTGCTGACTTTTACAGAGCCTATATTTCCAGAAAGAGAGAAACACTACAGAAAACAACAACAACAGGACATTTAAGGGATCACATTCTCTCTGACTGCTCTGGATGAAAAAGCTTTTTATAAATTCCTATCTGCATTGTATGAATTGAAACTTTATCTAAACTTGTTATTTTTATTTTTAATGGTCCCGAATAAGAAACAAGAGTTAAATAGATAAAAAGGATAATGTAGTGATAATATTGTGCAAGCATTTGTGCTAAACCCTTTACAATTAACGAGGTTTGTAGATTAGTTTTGATAATTGTCACAAGAATGGGTGCCTGTTTTGGAACTAGATCTTGAAAGTCATGATGCCTCGCTATAGTGTTTATATCACAAGGATGCGTACAAGTAAGAATGCTTTGGTGGTTGTCTATCGACATGCTAAAAATTCCATTTGAAACTTAGCAAACTTATAGTTCAGTCTCATTATGGTAGAATTGGTTGTGTTATTAAAATATATACAGAAGTAACACATAAAGATATGGAAAAAAAAGCACAAATTTACCAGATCCATCTAGAAGAAAAAGATGACTAACCCTTATATCAACAGGAAGAGACTGAGAATTACTAGAAAAACAACTATAAAGACACCATAAATCAAACAGCATAGAGTTTAGAACATCAAAAACTCAGAAATTTTCATCTATTATTAATTATGATAAAAAATTCTATCTCAGAATATTTTACACAGCAACTGTTGCCAAGAAAATCTACATCTTCCAGAGCTGAGGAAAGTTAGAAATAAGAACTAAGGCTCTAAACTTCCAATGAAGTTGGATAGCCATTAATAAAATATCCTAATGTCTTTGTACATTTTTCTTTCAATTAAAAAGCCACAATTTAAAAATAAGAAAATTTATTATTTCAATGGCATTTAAATATTTAATGTCACTACAATTAGAATAGCTACAGATAATGTGGGAACTTAATGTTAGTTTCTAAAAGAATATTTTACCAACAAGTTGTGATTTTTTATCTATATTATATAAGTGTACCTATAATAGAAAGTCTAAAAAAACTTGAGAAAAAGTTAATATTATGGACTTCATTCTGAATTGATGATGAAAGACCTTCACTAACCTCTCTATTAACCTTTTTATTAACTTTTTACAAATGCTTCTTATTAGCCAACGTAGACAAATAGCCGAGTAGGCTTCTTCATCTTACCTCCAGTGGTCTTTGAGGAGCTAATTAGTAGAGTGAGGCACAGTTAGACTTTTCTTTATCTGCATCCAGTCCACATCAGCAGACTTTTTATCCACTGAACATCTGTATTCCAATTAACATCATAACCTCATCTTTCCTGTAGCCACATCTGTAACAGAGATTTTTCTGGTAATGGAATGATGTGGGCGCATAGATCAGGGCTAATATCAAAAATCCGGGAAGATCATTCAGACTTTGCTTTGGCTACAAAGCACTAGATGGAGTTGAGCTTTCTTATGTGTTGCAGATTTAAGAAGTTAGAAGGGGAATATGTGTGTGTGTGTGTGTGTGTGTGTGTGTGTGCATGCGTGCATGCGCATATTCCCATAGAAGTATAAGTTTGTTACAATGTAAGTGGGTTTTCCAAGAATTCAAAGAATGCAATTTTCTTTTTCTGGAAATAAACCTGGGGCACCAGGGATTCTAGATGCAATAAGTTCATAATAAGTGATTGCTAATTGAGTAATAAAATTGTAATACCCCTACTCAGAGCATGAATGACTAGGAGTCCTTTGAATCTAGAGCTACCCTGGGCTGACCACACTGCCTTGGGAAAATAACTAATCTTCATGAATCCTTAGTTTCCTCATCTATAAACAGTGATATTAATAACAATGTAGCTTAGAGTATCAATGAGTTCCATGCAAAATTGGAATTATAATATTTACTTTGTAGGGTTGCTGAAAGAATTAATGAACAGTGTCTGAAATAATGTAGGAAGGTATTAGACATTTAATAAAGTATAGTTTTATTAACGTGCTTACAAATAGTTTTAAAGCATTTAGTTGTTAATACCACATTTATAATATGTCTGTCTCATACTTTGCAGATCACTACACTCTAAAAAATTGTAGCAGCTTTACCATGGAAAAAGAATGATATCAGAGGGAATATTGTCTTTCTACAAATTAGTGGTATAAAAATAAAAACCAGATTTTATGGAGCAAAAAAATTGTGGTATATAGGTAAAACTGCCTAACCGTTTAATAATAACATTGAACACGTTCCTTTAACAGTGTATTATTGTCACTTCTATTAAACATCCATATCAGTATGTAAAAAATTATTATAGCCATATATCCATATTGTGGAAATCATATTAAAAAGCCAGACAAATCTATTTTAACTTTACCAAATAGATTATGTCAGCTGTTCAATAGTCAGCTTGATATTATTGGTAAAATGTAAAACAAATATGGTATGAAATAATCTATTAAAATTGAAAGGGGGAAAATAAGGATAATAGTTAAATGTACAAAAAGAGGATGTTCTGGAAACATTGTCTAGTTATGGGAGATTTCATATTCAAACTTTATAAAAATAGAGGAAACATATATATAGGTGTATTGGATACAAGTCTTGGATCAATGTGATATTAATGGACAAAATTAAACAGGAACACAGATCAAGAGGGGCTTTTGTGAAAGTCCTGATAAATGATGTCTCATCCTACTGAATTTGATGAGTATTACTGTATATGCATGTGTTTGTGTGTGTATGCATATATATAATCTGGTTTTGGAAGACATTTTAATGTTACTTCAATACAATTTACGGAGAAAAAATTAGCCAGGTCTACAGAAAACCAATTTGGGGAAAAACTTATTACTTTGAGGTGTTGTCACAAAAAGCCCCAACCTAAAAAGGTTTAACATGATCCTTTAGATAGCAGAACTTACTCTCCATGATCTGTTTTTCAGAGTTAACTCAAATATGAGAATAATACAATAATAAGCCATCTTAGGCAATCAGTGGGCCCACAGCTCAAGAAATTTTGATTTTCAAGGATGATTTCCTGAAGGATGATGTGCTCTTATATATAATGATAATGCCTTATCACATATAATGCTTCCAATGTTTAAACTGTACTTATATTCATTATCTTTTTTGCCCCTTGCAACAATCCTTTGCAGCATGTAGGGCATGTAAGTTTCATCAACTCCACTTTATAGGTGAAGAAATCACCATGTCCACACATTAAGGAACTCACTAAGAATTTTGGTTAGAGCTGAGTCCTCTTCAGGGCAACTCCTTAATTTTCCAGATAGACAGTTACAAAAGGTATTTAGAATAGACTTGCTTTAATCTCAGCATTTGTTAGCTGCATTAGTTGTAGATTTTCACTGCTATAAGTTGGTATGATTCAGTTTATTAAATGACTAATGGCAATTTATTCATTGAACCATTCAGCTTCTTTTTTTTTTGGTCCATTTTAGGACCATTCTGAGGGGCTATTGAAATAAATTTCAACACTAAAACTTCATAATGTTTATATCCTAGCCAATACTTTCACGCAATCCTTCCTTCCTTTCTTTCTTCTTTCTTTCTTTCTTTCTTCTTTATTTTCTTTCTTTCTTCTTCTTTTTCTTTTTTTTCCCCATAGAGATGCTATTTTGCCCAGGTTGGTCTTACACTCCTGAGCTCAAGCGATCCCTCTGCTTCAACCTCCCAAAGTGCTGGGATTACAAGAGTGAGCCGCCCTGCCTGGCCTTTCAAATTAAAACACTTATGCCACACTATTTATTATCCTTCTTAAAAACAGAAGTTACATTTAATCCATTTTGTATTAATAGTAATTTGTACACATTCAACAAATGTGTGTGAAACAAGACAGTAGCTAGTACTCACTGTGGACCCATCACTGTTCTTAGAGCTTCTAAATAGATGTGGAATTTATGGAATGTAGAATATTCTATGGAATATAGAATATATATTTAGAAGCTCTAAATATAAACAACCCTAGGAAGTAGCTGCAATGGTTAAATCTATTTTATAGCAGAGGCAACTGAGACACAAGAAGGCTATATTCCTTGCCCAAAGTTAATTATCTACAAAGCTATAACACAACTTCAGCCAGTCTGACTCTAGAATCTGGGTCTTTAATAAGTATATTATGGTTGAATCAAGGATAATCATCAGAATAGCTAACATTTTATAGTGATACTATGCTAGGTGCTATTCTAGACACTTTGCGTATGTTGATTCATTTTCTCCTAAGATTTCCATGTGGTAAGTACTATTATTTTACCTTGTACACATAAGGAAATTAAGGCAAAGAGAAGTTATGAAATTTGACTGAGGTCACCCAGCCAGTGAATTGAAAAGCTGGTATTGTAATCCAGGCAGTGTGAACACAGAGTCCATACTATTAACTACTAGAGTTGCATAAAGAGGAACTCAATTTATTTCACTTTTTCATGTTAAACAAATTTAAAATAAGATGACAAATAGAATGATAGTTCATCAAATGTGAATTGTGATCTTGAAGTCCCCTTGTGAGTTGATTAGCACAACTTCTTCATATCAAAATCTTCTTGGGAAACTAAATTCGGATAATAAAATTGCTTGCCTGGTGAATATAGAATGAGAGTAAATTGGAGCTGAGTGTCTAGAAGGTGCTGGATCCACCATGGCCACTGTGAGAAATGAGCTATACAGACTGGTACTTCTTTGGTTGTGCGTTAGTGCACTCGTACCCTTGGATGGTAGGAAAACACATGGGCATATTATGAGCACCCCTGCTTAATAGTAGTGCTTGGTGGCCAATGAAAGTTTCAGCTGCGGCGGCATTGCTTCCTGCCACAATGTTCACTATTACAGCTCATTTCCCAGTAGTTATATTAAGAATTGGAGTCTTCTTTGGGGTGCCCCAGCTCCTTGTGGGAATTCAGGAGCTGCTGTGGCTTCCTTAGTAGGTCACTGTGGCCCTGTGCTCTATTCCCACCATTGCAGCTCATGTCTAGCCACCATCATCTGTCACCTGGATAGCTGCATGTAGGTCCCAGCTAAGGGATAGCAAACCAATGGCCAGAAGGTCAAATCCAGCTGGAAGAAATATTTTGTTTGAGAACTAATGTTGACAGCTTAGCAAAAATGGAATTTGTTGCCTTTGTTTAAAAATAGGAGAGTTCAATAAAATGGCCAATACTCAGCTGTCCTAAAACACTGAAAAATTGGAGGATCTGGAAACGTTGGACCTGTATTTGCCCATGGCAACAATCAGCTGGAAGTAGTTCTCCAAATAAGGTAGAGAATGCTAACTCTAGGAGCCTAACTCTAGGAGCAAGTGCCGACCATGATAGTCTACCACGCTATTATTGTCTTGGTGGCTGCGTCCATTACATGAAGCATGTGTGCTCTCTTTTTTGCCTCAGTCCCTTTCTGGTCTCCTTCATTCATCTACGTTACCTTCCTGGTCCCATAGGCTTTTTCCTTTGCGATGCTTATCCAAAATAGTACGCCTGCCTTCAGTCTCATTTCCCTAAAATCCATTCTCCCTTCAGCCAGAATTAACTTAATAACTAATATATATATGTGTGTGTGTGTTATATATGTTTATATGTATGTTGTATACAATCACCAGGCAATTTGCTATGGCTGGAGATGGCTTGAGAAAACTAAAAGAGTAGTGTACATTTAATTTTAAGTTGTTTCTTTGTGCTATACACTAATCCCATCTGCTAGGTCTAAACTTTCAGTAAATACCTGCCTTGGTTCACCAGCCTTTGGTGAGCTATCCTTTGAGAAAATGAAGGCAAAATTGGGTTACATGGAGAAGAGGACAGGGGCAGGGATGCCAGACAAGAATTAAAACATCGGTAACGGGCACCATGACTGAACTCCAGCCTCCTGAGTGTTTATGGAGCAACTGAGAGGATGCTGGGTTCCTCACAGTATGGACACTGGAGGCTGGAGCTGTTGTATTGATTTCTAATGAAGGGATAATCTGCAACAGTTGGTGATTTGAAGCTATCCAGGCAGCAGGCCCTTGAGTCTTACTGGCCCACACTCAGGACCTTGTCCTTGCATGTTTTTACAGCCTCTTTTGTTTAACTCTGCTCCATGACATGCACCAAGCCCTACACCTTCCTCTGTGGTCGATCCAGCCATATACTATGGGGCCAGCTCCCCATGGAGATCGAGTGACACTCTCTATATCCATCCACAAATTCCTGTATGCTCTGTTTATTCCCCCTTGGTACCTCCAGATTTACATGGCTCCTGACTTCTGGCTTCCTCTAATTTCAGCATCACATTCAGTATGCCCTAGTGATATTGAGCTTCTTCCTATGCACTTAATATACCATGCTTTATAACATATATTCTAAGGTAATATGCTGTTTTCCATATCTAGAATTGTCTGATCATTCACTCATTCCACTGTTTATGTCCTTCTATGTCTCTGGCACTGTTATAGTTTCTGTATGTAAAGATGCATCACTGAACAAACAGATAAAAATCCCTGCAGCAAGGGAGCTGGTATTTTAGTAGGAGGAGAGAGGTAATAAAGTAAGTAAGTAAATTATTGAGTATATTAGCACGTTATGCATACTGGGAAGAAAATAAAGCAAGGTAAGGAGACAGAACATGCTGGGAAAGTGGCTTGCAAATTTAAATTGGATAGGCAGGTAAGGTTTCAATGTTGAGAGGACATTTGAGGAATAACATGAAGGAAATTGGGGAGTGGGCCGTGTGGGAAGAGCAATACAGGCAGAGGGAACAGCAGGCAGGCAGGAGGGGCTAGAGGGAAACGAGGGAGGAAAAAATCAGTAGAAGATGATGTGAGAGAAGTAATGTATTATGAGGCTGGAGGTGTGAGGGGCTATTGTATGGGGCCTTAAAATCAAAGTAATTTGGCTTTTATGCTGAGTGAAATTGAAAAACATTGATGAGTTTTGAGCAGGAAAATAACATGGTCAAATCTACATTTTTTTTTTTGAAAGATCACTTTGATTGCTTTGTTAAGAACAGCAGAGACCAGGCAGGAGGCTCCTGCAGTACTCCAGGAGAGAGGCAAAGGTGGCTTGGACTGGGCTCATGGCCAGGGATGTGGTAAGTAGTTGGATTCTGGATGTGTTTGGCAGAAGTGTAAGGTATGAAAGAAGAGCACCCTGAGTTTTTTTTTAACCTATACACATGGAAGGATGGAGTTGCCTCTTAATATGAAAAAGAGAGCAGGTGAAAAATACTTGGAGGGAAGGAGTTCAGTTTGTGATGTTTTAACTTTGATAATGGAGATGTTAAGTGAATATTTGTATATACACTTTGAAATATCAGATGAATTCTGGGCTGGGGGTATTAATTTGGAAGATGGCAACTAAATTATTGAAGTGTATCACCAATGAAGAAACAACACATAGAGAAGAGATTTAAGGATGGAGTCCTAGGACACTCCATACTTTAGGGATGAGAAGGAAGAGGAAACTAGCAAAGAAGACAGTGAGTGACCATTCAGTTAGGAGTAAAACTAAGGGCATGTGGTATCGTAGGAGCCAAGAGTTTCTAGAAAGAGAGAGAAATGAAGGATGTCAAAGGCTTTGCTCATAGGCCATGTGACATGAGAACTGAACTGACAAATGCTTGTTAGATTTCATCTTGGGATGACTATAAACCAGTGGAAATTATCCAGGAAAGATACAGGAACTGGTGCTGTGAGAGTGGGGAGACTTCTTGGAGCCTCCAGTGAGTGGGAGACCATGGGCCCAAATACCTAAGTGGAAGGGCTGGCTCAGATAGGAGAAGCTCAGACAAATGACTGTGGCTGTGGTTCTCAAAGCATGGTTCCCAGATCAACAGTATTGCCATTACCCGGGAACCTGTTAGAAACCTGTTAGAAAATTCCTGGGCCTCACTCCAAACCTACAGAATCAGAAACTCTGTGGGCGGGGCCCAGCACTCTATTATACAAAGCCCTCTAGGTGATTTTGATGCACACTTAAGTTTGAAAACCACCAAAACTAGAAAGTTCTGTTTTATCTTTTAGGATTTAACTCAGGGTCACCTCATTTACAAAGTGACACGTTTCCTCTCTTATAACGACTACTGTTTGCCAGGCTTAGAAATGGAACTGAGTTTCAGCTTATATTAAATGCATACCACATCAGGGGCAGAGCAAGGTTTGGCAAAGCTTGAAGCTTATATCATTTGGAGGGACAGGGCCTTCTTTAACAAGTAGAATACATAATTACACATATAAAATTTGGTAAAATAATGCACATTTATTTTGAATGAAAAACATATTTAGAAAAAAAATCACAAGTTTTAAGAGCTGGCAATACCTCAAATATCACCAACACACAAAAAATAATATTTTTATTAACTGCCTAATATACCTGTATAATACTTTGTTTCTTATTTTTGTGCTATATACTCTTTAATTGCATTTTATATCATGGTATTTTTCTAATATTATTATATAGAGAAAAAATATAATCTTTATTATTGTTGGTTGAACTTGAGTTTGTGTTTCTTTTATTTAAAGATTAGAAAAATTCCTTTTGGCTTCACAACCAGTATTTGGTGTTATCTAATATATTTTAAAGATTGAGGTCTTATTTGTCAAAACTTCTACCAAGTCTCTTTCACAAGTTAGCTTCAAGACTTCAGGGCAGTTCAGGGTTTCTTGAATAGTAACTAATTTCAAATACTCTGAATTGAAGGCATTCATTTATCAGTTTGTCTTTGATAAATTTGTTTATTAGACATATTATAATTTTTATGATAAATCTATCAATGCTGGCACTTCATATCAAAGCAGCAAAAAATTTCCATATTTTAAAATATGTTTATGTAATTCATACCACTTCATTAACTGGACTATCAAACATCCAAGGATCTACTCATTACTTCTGTTCAAAATTTGTCTTTCTCTAAAGGAGTTATTGCCCTTGAAATAATTTTAAAAATTTTGTCTTAACATTTACTTTTTTCCATTTGTTTGTATCCTCTTTTATTTCATTGAGCAGTGGTTTGTAGTTCTCCTTGAAGAGGTCCTTCAGATCCCTTGTAAGTTGGATTCCTAGGTATTTTATTTTCTTTGAAGCAATTGTGAATGGGAGTTCACTCATGATTTGGCTCTCTGTTTGTCTGTTATTGGTGTATAAGAATGCTTGTGATTTTTGCACATTGATTTTGTATCCTGAGACTTTGCTGAAGTTGCTTATCAGCTTAAGCAGATTTTGGGCTGAGATGATGGGGTTTTCTAAATATACAATCATGTCATCTGCAAACAGGGACAATTTGACTTCCTCTTTTCCTAATTGAATACCCTTTATTTCCTTCTCCTGCCTGATTGCCCTGGCCAGAACTTCCAACACTATGTTGAATAGGAGTGGTGAGAGAGGGCATCCCTGTCTTGTGCCAGTTTTCAAAGGGAATGCTTCCAGTTTTTGCCCATTCAGTATGATGTTGGCTGTGGGTTTGTCATAGATAGCTCTTATTATTTTGAGATACATCCCATCAATACCTAATTTATTGAGAATTTTTAGCATGAAGGTTGTTGAATTTTGTCAAAGGCCTTTTCTACATCTATTGAGATAATCATGTGGTTTTTGTCTTTGGTTCTGTTTATGTGCTGGATTACATTTATTGATTTGCATATATTGAACCAGCCTTGCATCCCAGGGATGAAGCCCACTTGATCATGGTGGATAAGCTTTTTGATGTGCTGCTGGATTTGGTTTGCCAGTATTTTATTGAGGATTTTTGCATCGATGTTCATCAAGGATATTGGTCTAAAATTCTCTTTTTTGGTTGTATCTCTGTCCGGCTTTGGTATCAGGATGATGCTGGCCTTATAAAATGAGTTAGGGAGGATTCCCTCTTTTTCTATTGATTGGAATAGTTTCAGAAGGAATGGTACCAGTTCCTCCTTGTACCTCTGGTAGAATTCGGCTGTGAATCCATCTGGTCCTGGACTCTTTTTTGTTGGTAAGCTATTGATTATTGCCACAATTTTCAGAGCCTGTTATTGGTCTATTCAGAGAGTCAACTTCTTCCTGGTTTAATCTTGGGAGGGTGTATGTGTCGAGGAATTTATCCATTTCTTCTAGATTTTCTAGTTTATTTGCATAGAGGTGTTTGTAGTATTCTCTGATGGTAGTTTGTATTTCTGTGGGATTGGTGGGTAGGAAGAATCAATATCATGAAAATGGCCATACTGCCCAAGGTAATTTATAGATTCAATGCCATCCCCATCAAGCTACCAATGACTTTCTTCACAGAATTGGAAAAAACTACTTTAAAGTTCTTATGGAACCAAAAAAGAGCCCACATCACCAAGTCAATCCTAAGCCAAAAGAACAAAGCTTGAGGGATCACGCTACCTGACTTCAAACTATACTACAAGGCTATAGTAACCAAGACAGCATGGTACTGGTACCAAAACAGAGATATAGACCAATGGAACAGAACAGAGCCCTCAGAAATAATGCCGCGTATCTACAACTATCTGATCTTTGACAAACCTGAGAAAAACAAGCAATGGGGAAAGGATTCCCTATTTAATAAATGGTGCTGGGAAAACTGGCTAGCCATATGTAGAAACTGGATCCCTTCCTTACACCTTATACAAAAATTAATTCAAGATGGATTAAAGACTTAAACATTAGACCTAAAACCATAAAAATGCTAGAAGAAAACCTAGGCAATACCATTGAGGACATAGGCATGGGCAAGGACTTCATGTCTAAAACACCAAAAGCAATGGCAACAAAAGCCAAAATTGACAAATGGGATCTAATTTAACTCAAGAGCTTCTGCACAGCAAAAGAAACTACCATCAGAGTGAACAGGCAACCTACAAAATAGGAGAACATTTTCGCAACGTACTCATCTGACAAAGGGCTAATCTCCAGAATCTACAATGAACTCAACAAATTGACAAGAAAAAAACAAACAACCCCATCAAAAAGTGGGTGAAGGACATGAACAGACACTTCTCAAAAGAAGACATTTATGCAGCCAAAAAACACATGAAAAAATGCTCACCATCACTGGCCATCAGAGAAATGCAAATCAAAACCACAATGAGATACCATCTCACACCAGTTAGAATGGCAATCATTAAAAAGTCAGGAAACAACAGGTGCTGGAGAGCATGTGGAGAAATAGGAAAACACTTTTACACTGTTGGTGGGACTGTAAACTAGTTCAACCATTGTGGAAGTCAGTGTGGCGATTCATCAGGGATCTTGAACTAGAAATAGCATTTGACCCAGCCATCCTATTACTGGGTATATACCCAAAGGACTATAAATCATGCTGCTATAAAGACACATGCACACATATGTTTATTGCGGCACTATTCACAATAGCAAAGACTTGGAACCAACCTACATGTCCAACAATGATAGACTGGATTAAGAAAATATGGCACATATACACCATGGAATACTATGCAGCCATAAAAAATGATGAGTTCATGTCCTTTGTAGGGACATGGATGAAATTGGAAATCATCATTCTCAGTAAACTATCGCAAGAACAAGAAAACCAAACAACGCATATTCTCACTCATAGGTGGGAATTGAACAATGAGAACACAAGGACACAGGAAGGGGAACATCACACTCTGGGGACTGTTGTGGGGTGGGGGGAGGGGGGAGGGATAGCACTGGGAGATATACCTAATGCTGGATGATGAGTTAATGGATGCAGCACACCAGCATGGCACATGTATACATATGTAACAAACCTGCACGTTGTGCACATGTACCCTAAAACTTAAAGTATAATAATAATAAAATAAAATAAAAAAACATTTACTTTTTTATATTAGAATAATTTCTATTGATTTTATTACTTATATTTATCATTTTACTCCATATGCCATTAGTTATTTTACCTGAATTGTCTCTCAGTTCAGGAGAAAGAAGATATATTTCACATGTATGCTGATTTGGAGTCTGTAATTTCCCACTTATTTGATGGAAATATTACAAACTCCCTTTTAGTATTACAGTTAAAATGTTGTATTCAAGTTTCGTAAACTTTTAAAATAAACATTACACACTATTTTGTATTTGGCCTTCTTTTTCAAGTCTTCTCAATATATTTTAGAGCCTCTAAAATGGCATTTTACCCATCGTCTCAAAGCTTAAACATCTTTATCGGGGTAGACCACATCTTTACACTTAAGAATGTAAGCATTTAAAAAACTCAAATTG
This sequence comes from Pongo pygmaeus, assembly GCF_028885625.2. Classification (NCBI taxonomy): domain Eukaryota; kingdom Metazoa; phylum Chordata; class Mammalia; order Primates; family Hominidae; genus Pongo; species Pongo pygmaeus. The sequence goes on from NC_072383.2 coordinate 24,138,542, forward strand.
GTATGTGTGTTTAGAAGCGGCTCAATGTAAAAAGAACCCAAAGAAACCAGAACTGCTAAAATATCAAAGTGGTCAATATCTTCAAGTAGTATCGAGGTATTGTTTTCTCCAATGAGATTAAGGGAATGAACCCTGCATGCATGTTCTGCAATACATTTGCGCACGATATTGGGTGAGCAACACTCCCAGCGGTATTCTTGAACTATTCCTATACTGGGATGGCTAGTAGTGACTTAGATATGCACAGAAGTGCTTGTGAACCTTTAAAACCAATCCACTATCTCTAGCTCAACATCTCATTAGGCAGCTGCCCCAAATTTCTGAAACCACTCCAGAACCACTCAAAAGATGGAGAAAATGTATGAAGGATACAGTTGTAAAAGAAAAACACAGCAGTCTTAAACAATTGCTGCTAAAACATCATAACTTGGCACGTTTTAAATTTGATGAAGGAAACACATTGCCAGTGCCCTTCTCAAGGTCCTGGAGGGTTCCATGTAAGAGAGAGTTCATAAAGTTAAGTTTCATTAGCTTCCAGGTAATTCTGCTTCTGTTTGTCTTGTTAGGTATACTTTTCTCTCTCTCTCTTATGTTCCTTTGGACAGTACCTTTTATGATAAATAATCTTTTTCTAACATCCTTTATGTATTTACCTGTGATTAGAGCCATGCCCTCAAGAACCCGCATTCTGTATTCTCTTAGAATGTTTAACAGATTATTTTTCACCATTGAAATACTGTTAGTAGAGCTGGAATTCTCCACATTCCTCCTGTTTACTCTGTAGACTTGTAAACACAATCTTTAGGAGATTTTAACTTTCACAGTAGAGAAAGTGTATTAGATAGACATGAATAAATCTAACATAATATCTTTTATGCCTGTTAAGGGGTTAAAATATGCTGTTCTGGCATATTGACTGTTTAAGTTATAGACACTCGAAACATAGCATGTGCAAAAAGATCACTTTGACCTTTGTGATGTTTCTTAAAAGCAGAAGATAGAATTCCCATGTGAAAGACACCCTCTCTATACCAGAAAGATGCAACATCCTTATCCTCAAGGACAAGAGGCCGAAACCAAGAGAATTCTGTGCAGATCTTGCTAAAAATAACTCTTATCTTTTAAGCCTCCCCACATAATTTAGTTGCTTCTTCACAGCTATTATTCATCCAGTTGAGTGTATAAGTAACTGACCTTAACTGCTTCTTTGTGTCTTCATTTCCTTATGAGGGCTCCTGTGCCACATAAGACTTGTACTATGCTTTTCTCCTGTTAATCTGTTACAATGTCAATTTAATTCCAGGACCCTAAGAGGATGGAGGTGTTTTTCTGCTCCTACACCTGGATAGGCAAGACCAACCACTTACCAGATGGGGAATCTTCCAGTGCTAATAGTTCAGACTGTGCATACAAGAAACTGAGAGAAGGACCAGTACTGTTTTGTGGTTGCAGGTTGTTCCTGTGATGAGAATAGGGCCAACCATATTGGGAGTAGGCTGGCAGAGACTTACTTGTCTAGTCATGGGCTTTATGGCAAATGTCTCTAACACTTACCACCCAAAGCTATGCTTATGGGTGGATGAACATGTTGCAGTCAATGTCTTACTTTATGAACTTATAATCTATACTGATGTTTATTGTTACTATGTTTTCCTGTTTACCTGAGAGGGGCCACACCCAAAAGGAGTGTCCTAGACTAGGTGGAAACATGTACTACATGTTCTATTATAGCATTTATCATATTATAATATGAATAATATGCTTCCTCTCTGCACTTCAGCTTAACCCGTGACCTCTCTGAGAACAAATAATATGTCTCATTGACCTTTGCATTACTCCCCACCACCACTTCTTCACTCTGCCCTATCCCAAGTCCTTCAACTTTGCCTTATACATGTGGTCCTCTCTGAAATTTGTAAGGAATGATCAATGAATAAATACATGATTGAATCAATACCTTACTTCCTCCAGAGATGTTTACTTATCTTTAGTCACATCCATTCTATGTTTATTATTTTAATTTGTAGATTGTACTTGAAAACAGTAGCCTGATAATAAATATAAATTTATCAGTTTCTCTCTATTGAAGTTTCAGAACCCCTTTTGCCTCTTCTCATTTATAATTCCTTTAAATTAGGTAGGAAAGCAAAAAGGAAATCTTAGTGAGGCAAATACTAGCTTCTGCTTCCTATGTAAGGAGATAATGGTACTGACACTATCAGCTGAGGATATTTTATACTTCAATGCTTTTGTGAATGGGAACTAATTCATTACTTTCTTAACTTGCTATCTATTTACTTTCTTAACCTATAGGTGCACAGGTGGATGACTTGGCAGGAGATGCCATTTATGGCCATGGAACAGTCGAGTTGTTAAGGGGACTAAGAATGTCAATGAACTAAAAGTTTCTGGACCAGTTTATTAGGCAAAAATTAAAAATAAAAATAATATTTGAGAACCTAAAATAAATTTGATCTCAACTTGCATAATATCTCTAACTCACTGAGGTTCCACGAAGACAGGCAGGTTTTTTTTTTGTTTTTTTTTTGTTTTTTTTTTCCATGTTGTGGAGTTGCAGGTGAGGGCAAACACCCTTCATATGTGATGCAAGCACAAAGCAAGCTTTATCTAGAAAACTTAAAGGCAGATGATTGGCTGAATGATATGTGAAAACCTCATGCTCTCAGCCTTTTAGCAAGAGGGATGCAGAAACTAGATCACAGCAGGATGTACCATGGAATAAGTTCTAGAGAGATCCCTAAACTTTGCTGTTCTATTTTTAGAGAATGTGGGACAGTGCGGGCATTTGTGGGTATGAAAGCAGCTTTGGGGGGATGGTGTGGAGGGGGGAAAACGGGCTCAGCTTGGGTGCCAGGTACCCAGTGAAGGTGATACCAGTGCCCATATCCCCAAATCCTTTATTCTGGTGTGGTAGGGGCACTGGGCAATGCAGATGATGAGCAAGATGGTCATAGGACAGTACCAGCCACAAGATATGCACTCATAAATATTAATTGAATAAATACATAATTGAGGATTACAGTTGTTAAAATCCACTACAAAGTTTTCATAAGCATGAATTGACAATGGGATATTGAAAGGTCAAACATGAAACCCAAAATATGGGTGATTAGGAAGAAATAGTGCTAGAGCAGCAAATGAAAGAACCAGGAGCTGCAATGAGATATAAAACAAAGCGCAGGGGACAAATGGAGAAAAAAAAAATCTGAGAATAAAAAGGGAAGTCAAAGTTTGGCCTGGAGCAGGAGAGAGCCTTATAAAGTTAGCTTCAAAGTACTGCTTGAATGAAAAAGAAATTACAGCAGACAACATACATGTTAATGAAGCTGAAACAATATTGAAAAAGAACCCATTATCGTTACCTAGATTAAAAGAAAAGACAAGATTAACACCTCAGACATCACTAGGACAGAATAAGAATTAGGCTTATCCACAAGCTCTCACCTTCCTCTCACTTTTTTAATCTTTTCTAGGAAGCCCAAGAAAAAGAGGTTGAAGAAAATTAACTCTGAAAAACTTTGGCTGTAGTTACGCATTTTGGTAATTACAGTGAACTAAGAGCAATAGCTCAACATAAAGGATAAAATGTGTGTAAAGTCTCAAGAAAGTAATCAAACACTTTTTAAAAACTCAGAAAGCAGAGCTGTAAAAGGCTAAATGGTGAGGTGGAGGGAAAAACTTGGAAGGGAAAGGATGTTATAATTATTTATTCCTTTTTTAAAACAAAGAGGAAAGGGCCAAGTATTTATTATTCTTTTATTAAAGTAAGAATGATTAAGCTTTATTCCTTTTCCTGCAATTTTTTTTTTTTGGCAAACCTCTCAAATATTTTGTAATAGCTCTAAAGAAAGAAGGTTATGGTCATTTTCATATCTTCTTTTGTAAAACACTGTTCAAGCCTCTTGCCCATTTTTCCACTGTATTTTTTGTCTGATCAATTTGTGTACATTCTTCATATATTCTAGACCTAAGCTGGTAAGTTATGTGTTATAAATACCTTTTCCCATTTTGTGGTTTTGTTTATCTCTCAGTATTGGTGTCTTTTTGTGAACAAAAGTTCTACTCTTACTATAATCTAAGTTAACAATCTTTTCCTTTATGGTTATTAATATTTTGTGCATCCTGTTTAAAAATTATTTTACAACAGTAAAAGAATAAAAATCCTTTTTTAGATTGCCTTCAAGTAACTTTATTAATTTCGTTTCATATTTAGACCTATAATCTACTTGGATTTGATTTTTGCAGATAACTTGTGTAGGAATTGATGTTTAGCATTTTTTTGGTCTATTTGGCAATCATATTGTCCCAGTCACACTTTTTATCTTTCTCTCACTGCTCTGCCTGTACTTTTTTCATAAATTAATAGTAAATATATGCATAGATTTCTAATCTGTTCTATTGATCCGTCTATTCTTGCACAAATACCACATTGTCTTAATTACTATAGCTTTAAATTCACATCTAGTAGGGGAAGTTTTCCCATGATGTTTTTCAACAGTTTTTAATCTCTATTCTTTTTCAATTTACATACATGTGAGAATCAACTTGTCAAATCATACACACACACACACACACACACACACAGCATGCAGAGTCAAACTTCTGAGATTTTTAATGGGACTGTATCAAATTTATAATCAATTGAATCTTCTAGTCAGTGAACATTTATGTTTTCTTTAATTTCTTTCAACAATATTTTGTGAAATTATGCCATGAGAGTTTTACACATCTTTTAGATTTATTCCTAGATATTTTACTTTGTGGACTTTATTGTAAATGGTATTTTTAAAATGTCATTTGCTGACTACCTTCAGTTCAGCAACCTTATTAAGCTAACCTTCTGTTTCTAAATAATTATCTGTAGATTTATTTGAATTTTGTATATATTCAGTCATCACACCTGAAAAAAAAGAAAACAATTTTTCTTCTATTACAGTTATTTTTTTCATGTCTTACCACAAGGCATTAAAAAAAGGTAATAAGGACATATCCTTGTCTTTTTCCTAATTTCAGAGGGAAAGTTTTCAAAATGCCAACCGTGCTGAATTTTCCAATCTGAGAGGGAAAGTTTTCAGCAAATATCAAGTGTAACATTTGCTCTAAGCATTTGTAGAGATTTCTGTCAAGTTAAGAAAGATGTTTTTCCTCTTATTTTGCGAGCACTTTCCCATGAATGGGTTTTGTAGCTCCTCTATTTTGTTAATAGGGTGAAATATTGAATTTTAATGTTAAATGAAATTTTCCTTCCTAGAATAAACTCTTTGTCCAGTTTCGTTTTTCTCTTTACACATTATTATATTTGTTTGATAGTATTTGTTTAGTATTGCTTCATTTATGTTCATGAGTGAAATTGACGGCAATTTTCCTTTCTAATAATATACTAATTAGATTTTTGATATCAAGTTTATATTGGCCTCATAAAATAAATCGGAAGTATTCTTAGTTTTTCTATTCACTGAAAGAGTTTGGGTACATTTGACATTACTCCTTCCTTAAACGTTTAGCAGAATCACAGGTGATTTCATAAGATCTGGAATTTTTCTTATGATCAGTTTTACACTGTGGATTCAATTTCGTTAATAGTTATAGGAGTGTTTGTTTTCTTTCTGCTTCTACCTGTATACTTACATTTTGGAAGTCTATCTTTCAAGTTGTATTTTTAAAAATTGTCTGAGATCTTTGCTTTTTATTTGGAGTATTTAGTTCATTTATATTTAATTTAAATATTTATATTTTTGCTTTCTGATTGTCCAACTCTTTCATATTTTTCTTCTTTCACTTTTCTTGCTTGCCTATATTTGGAATGATTATACATTTTTATTATTCCATTCCTCCCTCCTCATTTAGGTTGGAAGCTATGTATTCTTGTACTATATTTTTATGGTTACCCCATTATAAGTTGCATCTTTTTCTTATTAAAATATATTGTTGTTTGATACTATTAACTTTTTCCCAGGCCACTCAAAAATTAAAAATACCTTAATTATTATCTTTCTGACTTTAATGACATTGTCACTTAAAAAAATTCTATGTACATTAAACTGCCTAGGACATTATTATTGTTTATTTTACAGTTAATATCCATTTTATTTATCTTTACTTTTTTTGTTGATTTTTAGGTTCTTTTTATTTTCGTCTTCAGACTTTCTTCTGGGATCATTTTCTTTTTCTCTGAAGATATTCTACAGTGTGGTTCTTCTGGTGCCAAATTCTCTTAGGCTTATTTTACTTGAAAATATATTTATTTTACCTTTATTCTCAAAGAATATTTTTGCTTGGTATAAAATTTCAGGATGGCAAGGATATTTTTGCTGGATTTTAGAGAAACTATTATATGGCTTTTTGGCTTTGTTTCTATTGAAAAGACAGCTGTCAGTTTAAATATTGTTCTTTTGAAGATAATGTTTTTTACCTGTTTCACCTAATTTTAAGGTTTTTCTTTCTGCTGTGATGGACTCAAAAGTGATTTTGTTTGTACATGTCTTGCTTAAGATTCATAGTGTTTCTTGAATCAGTGACATGATGTCACTCATCAGTTTTATATCAGCCAATAAGTCTTCAAATTGTCCTGCTCTATTCTCACCTGGAAACCTGCTCGTACACCAGTGCTTCCCTCCTCAGTAAATAGAACCATCAATTGTCTAGGTAAAGTTATCTTTCACCCCTCTCATTCATACACCATATCCAGTCTATTGGAAATTTTGAGAATACACGTGGAGATTAGATCACCTCTAACCACTTATATTTCTCCCACGGTGATGGATGATTTTAGGTATTGACTTGACTAGATTAAGAGATATCCAAATACCTGGTAAAACACTATTTCTGGGTATGTCTGTGTGGGTGTTTCTGGAAGCAATTAGCATTTTATCAGTGGACTGAGGAAAGGAGAGCTTCCCTCACCAGTGTAGGTGGGTATCATCCAATTCTGAGGGCTTGCATAGAACAAAGAGGTTAAGAAAGTGCAAATTCACTCTTTTTGTGAGCTGGGACATCTATCTTCTCTTGACCTAGGACATTAGAATTCCAGTTTCTCTGGCTTTTGGACTCCAGGACTTATACCATCAGCTCACTGGTTCTCAGGCTCTCGGATTCAGAATGAATTACAACACTGGTATTCTAATTCTCCAGTTTGCAAATGGTATTTTTTGGGACTTCTCAGCCTCCGTAATTGCATGAGCCAATTCCCATAATTAATGCCCTCTTTATCTATCTATCTATCTATCTATCTATCTATCTATCTATCTATCTATCTAATCTCTCTAGCCTATTGGTTTTATTTCTCTGAAAACTCTAACAAACCTACCTTCATCAAGGTGCAATTGTTCTCACATGGACTACTGCAGTGGCCTTCCAACTAGTGTCTCTGCTTTTCTGCCTTCAACCCCCAATGGTCCAATCTTCACGCAGCAGCCAGAGTAAGCGTTTTTAAACCAAAATCATGTAGTGTCACTCCTCTAGTCTATCGTCCAAGGGCTTCCTCTCACACTTGGAGTAAAATTCAAAGTCCTACCACAGTGGCCCTTGGGGCCATTCCTTATCTGTCCTCTGGCTGTCTCTGACCTGCTGTTTACCACCCTTCCCCTGCTCAGACTTCTCTAGCCTCATTGAATTTCTGGCTCTTCCTAGGAGATATCAAACATGTTCCTGCCTTAAGCCTTTGTAATGTGGTTCCCTTTGCTGCAACACTCTTCCAAGATATTCACATACCTTGTTTCTTTAATTTATTGAGATATGTAATCAAATTACACTCCCTCAGAGAGCCATCGTCATCATTTTCTATTTTCTTATACTGCCTTATTTTCCTCTTGGCACTTTTATTACTGATACTATATTTATATTGGCTTATTTTTCTTTCTAAATATTTCCATTAAAACATGAACTCCATGTGAGCAGTAATGTTAACCATTTTTGTTTTTCTTATTTGTTGTATAACCAGGGTCTAGAACTGTGTTTGGCATATAAAAAACAAACAAATATTTTTTAAATAAAATAATTAATGGCTATTGTCACTTTTTTCTCAGTAAATGTATCAGGAAGAGGAAAATGTGTAAAGAATTGGCTGTAGTGAAGAAGATAGTTCAATAATTTTGGTTAGGGTGGTGTAGGCCTTAATTGTGGAAGCAGTATTGAGATATTTTCAGAATTTTAAAAATCCTTTCCTTAAAATGTTCAAATCCAATACTGACATTGAGTGCTAGAATAAATTAGATGATATGGTTTGGCTGTATTCCCAGCAGAATCTCATCTTGAATTGTAGCTCCCATAATTCCCACATGTCATGGGAGGGACCTGGTGGGAGGTAATTAAATCATGGGGAATGGGTCTGTCCTGTGCTGGTCTCGTGATAGTGAATAAGTCTCATGAGAGCTGATGGTTTTATAAATGGGAGTTCCCCTGTACAAGCTCTCTTGCCTGCTGCCATTTAAGACGTGCCTTTGCTTCTTCTTTGCCTTCCACTATAATTGTGAGGCCTCCCCAGCCATGTGGAACAGTGAGTCTATTAAACCAGTTTTATTTATAAACAAACCAGTCTTGGGTATATCTATATTAGCAGCGTGAGAACAGACTAATACATTAGGGATTTAAACATATTAGAGATAACTTTTTATTTGATCATGATATAAAGTATTATTAAAATGATCTGAAAAGGAAACTCAATAGGGAATTTTCAGAACTTAAATGACTGACTGTGTACAACTTTCGTTCCAAAGAATCAACTTCTCAACACTCTGTCTTAGAGTGTATCTGTACATCACTCATCCTTTAAAATAGTTATGCCTAAAATGAAGATATGTGACATTTATTTAACAGCCACATAAGTCAATACAATCCATTTAAGATAGTGTTGTAAAAAAAAAAACTAGAGCCTAGAAAAATGTGAGATATCATGTTTAAGTGAACATTTTCAAAACTCTTGTTTTTTGAAATTCTCTCCAACATCTTATCTATATTTTAACCAAAGAAACATGGGTCAGCACTTGCATTAGTTATTAATCTACATGATCCAACCACATTGTGTCCCTTGTCAACACAAGGCGTACAAAAGAGAGATAGAGGCGTATTCTTAAAAGCTCTGAATAGATATTGCTTATAATTTTATTTGAAATTTGGGTTTTTAAAATCATTTCTTTATACATTATTTGTATCTAATGACTTTCATATAATAGTCTCATATTTCTGTACTGAGATACAGAGAAAAAAATTTCTTTGAGATTTCTAAGTGGCAATATTTTTACCTTTGAGTGAGGGTTCTTATTTTACAAAAATGTCCATTGGTGTAAACTTCTGAATAGGAACATGGCAGATATGTGAGAGTATTTGTTAATTACCATAAATTTATAGATGGTATCCCTCAATATTGCATATGGGAGCTGTGTGAGGGAGGCTGTTTCTCACTGTGATTTATTCACTGATCTATTCATTCAACTAACATTGAGAGTACACTCTAAGAGGCACTATATTTGGAGGTAAGTGTGCCAAAAACATAAGATGGAATCCTGTCTTCAATGAGTTTATATCTAGCAGAAGGAGAAAGAAAAATGACAAGTGAATCTTATTGATGAGATTGGGTCATTGATCTGGGAGTACATGTTTATTGGCATGTTTTTGTTTGCTTAGGTTGGTTGAGTGTCCATCTACTACTCAACCACTCAAGGAGCATGAATTCTTCAAAATTACAATCGCTTCAGGAATCAACATGTATTAAGAGCCTATTATTTATGAAGAGTAAAATAAAATATAAAAGTAGTCTTAGGTATATACAGAGTAACATAGATCTCTGTTGAAAAGTAGAGTCAAACATATAAGGAGAATGAAGAAAAACTCATACAAACTGACATTAGAGATAGATAATGAGATGTACATTTAGCTCTTGCATAGATTCAAATACAAGAATATAATATTATTTACAAACACTTGGAGGAAAAACAACCAGCATTAGGGCATTGACAAAGAAGGAAGATGCAAGCCTGCTGTGTCTCTGGTTGGCTTAGTCGCTATGAAATCAGTTATTGCCATTGCATGGACATGCTCCAGGGGTGGCTGATAACATTTATCTTCTGATTGGTGGTTCTAAACTGGGGTAGGCTGCTGCCTTGACTGCTCTTCCTGTAATAACTTCCAAGGACAACTGAGGCCGCCTGGGGGAGTGGAAATCCTATGTCAGCAATTATATGCCAGCTACATTAGCTGCTAGGGATGCAAAGGCAAATTAGACATGTGGTGGGTGCATTCATGGAGGCTACAAAATCAACGCATGAATGAGAGAGATGCATAAGTAAGAAATCATTAAAAAGTTTCTAAATGCAAAGAAAAAGTTTCTAAATGCAAAGAAATATGTTTACAGTAGATATGAAGACAGTGCATTAGAAGTACACCTAACTCATGGCAGGAGGCTGCCAATACTTTCCAGATTTCCCCGAGGAACTAACCAATAAGCTGAGCCCTGGAGTGTGATAAGGAGTTACCCAAGGGAAGTAGGGAGTGAAAGGATATCCACAAAGGGAAAGAATGCATTCAAAGTTAGAGGGGCAAGAGAGAGCATGAGAGTGTGACTGTTAGAGGGGAGGGGAATGTCACTGGACTTCATTTATTGACTGTGTTGGCTCCTGGCTCATCATTCTTGGTGACTTCAGCATTCTTATGAATATACTTTTCTGTACTTCTCCCTTCTCCTACCATCCCCCCAACAAGTAGACCCCAGTGTCTGTTGTTTCTTTGTGTTCGTAAGTTCTTATCATTTGGCTCCCACTTATAAATGAGAACATGCTGTATTTGGTGTTCTGTTCCTGCATTAGTTTGCTAAGGATAGTAGCCTCCAAGTCCATCCATGTGCCCACAAAAGACATGATCTTTTTTTTTATGGCTGCATAGTATTCTATGGTGTATATGTACTACATTTTCTTTATCCAGTCTGTCACTGATGGGCTTTAAGGCTGACTCCATGTCTTTGCTATTGTGAATAGTGCTGCAATGAACATTTATGTGCATATATCTTTATGGTAGAAAGCTTTCTATTCCTCTGGGTATTTCCCCAGTAATGGGATTGCTGTGTTGAATGGTAGCTCTCTGCTTTTAGCTCTTTGAGGAATAGCCATACTGCTTTCCACACTGGTTGCACTAATTTACACTTCCACCAACAGTGTATAAGTGTTCCCTTTTGTCTGCAACCTTGCCAGCATTGGTTACTTTTTAACTTTTTGATAATAGCCATTCTTACTGGTGTGAGATGGCATCTCATTGTGCTTTTGATTTGCATTTCTTTAATGATCAGTGACATTGAGGGGCCAGATAGATACTATAAGCAGCCATGCTAGTGAGAAAATGTGAGGGATAAGCAAGTTACTGCAGCTGGCATTTAAATACAGATTGAAAACAAGAACACATCAATCACTGTGCCAATTAGTAGGCAGTTTGTGTGGAGGTGGAGGTGGAGGGGTGTTGACCAATGCTGAAAAGCAAGAAAAGAAGTATCACTGAGGCCAGTCTGAGCAGCTTCCTGGGTGAGGGGTTATTGTATGACAAACTTTAAGAATTATAATGTATAACTTCCTAAAGTACTTCATAAATGAAGTACTGAGTCTTAGCCTGATTCTATTATATATTTAAGTTATTCAACTCCCTTGCACTGATTCCATGCTTATTGGGCAAACATTTAACTATAATTTGACTTTTCATGTAGGTATTTCTATAGGGAAAGAGCCTGTCCTGGTCATATTGAGGGGAATATGAGATCTGCAATTTATTAAAATAATTTGGCTTACAGATTTGATGTATGGGTTTGATGCTATTGGTTATGGTGAGGCAGTTCCTATAAAATAAGGCTTCTGAACCTGTAAGGGCAGAATCTGGTCTTTGAGAAATTCATAAGGTATTGTCTTCCTGCTGGGACTTGACTTTAGTGACGTTTATGTCACCACCTCTCTCTTGTTTCTCAGTTATTTTTTATTTTTAGGGCTTACAGTGTTACCTATAGAGAATCCAAGAAAGAGAGTTGGGGATGTTGATATGAGTTGAAATTGGGTAATGAAGAATTTGATATTCAAGCCAACAGATGTAGCAAACAACCGAAATTGGGTCTAGAAATTACTCCAGGCTGGAGACACGGACTTGAAAGTCACTAGCACATTGAAGAAGAACATGAGATCAGGCAAGACACCTTAGGAACAGTGAGTCAAGTGAGAAGACAACAGTAAAACCCCAAAAGATTGCCAACATTTAAGAGGTAGACAGTGGGAGAAAGAAAGAGGAATAAATGCCAGAGAAAGAAAGAGTGAGCTGAGAGATAGGGGTGGATTTCTGCAGCACAGAAACTAAGAAAGGAAGAAGGGATTTCAAATATGAGGTAGTTCATAGTATGAAAAGGAAGCCAAATAAAATGATGAAGCTAAAAGGGTTTATTTATTTTATTTAGTCAGAAAGGTTGTTGCTGATCTTGGAGGGGATGATTTCAGTGAAGTCATGGGACAGAGACCGTATTTCAGGGATCTGAGAAGTGAACAGTATTTGAGTAAATGAGGGGCTGCAAGTATGGAAGTTGATGAAGTATTGATGCCCTGTGAGTCTGGAAAATTCCAGCTTAGCAAGTTAATTACTGGAAGTTATAAAGGTAAAAATGACCAAGATGTGCTGTCAAAATATGAAAGGTACTGAATAATCTGTAAAATTCCATTTGTATCCACAAATAGAAAGCAGCTTTTCTCAACTCTGATTTTGTAAGAATTTTGGCCCTAATATCCTAAGAAGTCCATTGTATGTGATGCACTAACTTCTCTCCCATGCATTGAGAGTGGTCCTAGTTGTCACAAGAGTTGAGAAAAATGTCACTCAAATAATTTTCTGTGTTCTGATGCATTAGCATCACCTGGGAGTGTGCTGGAAGTGCAGACACTCAGGGACCACGCAGACCTACTGGATAAGAATCAGCATTTTTACAATATCCTCTTAGGATTGCAAACCACATTAAAGTTTTAAAGGCACTGCTTTAGGGCAACAGTTCTGAACCTTGACTGTTCTCTAGGCTCACATAAGGAACTTAAAAAGCTTACTGATGTTCAGCCCTTACCATCACAAGTCCTGATTCAATTGGTCTAAGGTTGGACAAAGGCCATGGCTTGTGAGCTACTTTTCAAAAGCTCACCAGGTGATTAAGTGAGGCCAGGGTTAAGAACCACTGGTCCTGGAAAATAAGAGCTTGGGTATCATAGAGCCCAGATCAGGATTTGAGAAAGAAATAAGCTGACCACTGATCAGTAAAATGGAAGCTATGATGCTTTCTGATTTCTTAATTCAATGTTGTGGGAGGAAGATAAATGATACAAAACTCATTAACTGCTTTGAGTTTCATAGAGAAAAGTTAAACTTATAAATGTTATATAATATAATTATATGATAATGAAGATAAATATGCAAATGCTTAATTGAAACGGAATAAGATACCAAATGAAATCGCTCGAGAAAGCTTCACAAGAATTCGAAAGTAATAAAAAATAGTAAAGTGCATATGGCTGGGAAAATATATTTAAACTGTAACTTCCAAATGAATTTTAGCAATGAATTTATTATCTGCCCCCCGATTTTGAGTCAAGAGCATAAATACTGAAATTTCCAATCCAATTTTTTAACAGTTCTACTGTGGTTATACTAGTTATTGGAAGTTCAATGAGTTCAATGACCTATTTTAACAGCCTTATCTATACTGCCATGGATATAGATATTTATGTAATTATCTATCCAGTTTAGGATCATCTATGTACCCATAGGGCCAAGACTTTCTTAGGCTACAGTAAGGTATTTCAGTTGTATGAATTACTAGTATAACCGTGTCATCTTCTAAATTCATAAGGAAGTGTACATAGGCTGAGGTCATTATTTCCCTCATTCTGAGAATGAGTCACGGCTCAGAGCTTTCCTTGGAGTGCACTGTGCATTATTTGCTTGGTGCTTCCCTTCACAGAATTCTATGCTGAACCTTCATAAAAAATATACACTTTACATCTGTGTGGTGCTTTAACAATCATTTTCTCATTAGAGACTGATATGGTTTGGCTCTGTGTCCCCACCCAAATCTCATCTCAGACTGTAATGCCTACATGTCCAGTGTCCAGAGAGGGACCTGGTGAGAGGTGATTGGATCATGAGGGTGGTTTCCCCCATGCTATTCTCATGATAGTGAGGAAGTTCTCACGGGATCTGGTTGTTGGATAAGGGTCTGGCATCTCCCCTGCCCTTTCATGCTCTCATTCTCTTTGTCTCTCTCTTACCTGCTGCCATGTAAGACATGCCTGCTTCCCCTTCCACCACTGGGAGGTGATTGGATCATGGGGGCGGGTTTCCCTCATGCTGTTCTCATGACAGTGAGTGAGTTCTCATGAGATCTGATGGTTTTATAAGTGGCAGTTTCTCCTGCTCTCCTATTTCTTTCCTGCTGCTTTGTGAAGAAGATATTTGCTTCTCCTTTGCCTTCCACCATGATTGTAAGTTTCCTTAGGCCTCCCCAGCCATGCAGAACTGTGAGTCAATTCAACTTCTTTCTTTTATAAATTACCCAGTCTTGGGCAGTATCTTTATAGCAGACAGACTAATACAGTGCCTTACTAATCATACACAACATGCAGAGGAGAAGTTATTGTTTCAATTTAAGGATAATAAAACTGATTGATGTTTAAAGCAGTAAGTCCCCTAACATCTCAGGGATACTTGAAAACACTATTTATTGCTAATAATAGGCCAACTTCTGTTGAGAATATCTAGGTCTAGAACGTGGATTTTGTTAAGCAATCCAAGTGATTCTTCTATTTTTTTTTTTTTTTTTTGAGACGGAGTCTCGCTCTGTCACCCAGGCTGGAGTGCAGTGGCGTGATCTCGGCTCACTACAAGCTCCGCCTCCCGGGTTCATGCCATTCTCCTGCCTCAGCCTCCTGAGTAGCTGGAACTACAGGTGCCCGCCACCATGCCCGGCTAATTTTTTGTATTTTTAGTAGAGACGGGGTTTCACCGTGTTAGCCAGGATGGTCTCGATCTCCTGACCTTGTGATCCGCCCGCCTTGGCCTCCCAAAGTGCTGGGATTACAGGCATGAGCCACCGCGCCCAGCTCTATTTTCTTCCATTTACACTTTGTCCTACAGTTTTTCTAGTTCCTCCCTCTTCAATTTGATTTTCTTTCATTCTCCTCTTCTTTTCTCATTTTTCTTTAATCCTGTGTCATTTGCCACTTGTTATCTTATACCTATTTCCCCCTTGCTTTATATTACAAAATTCCAGTTTTAACCATAGCGTCATCTACCCCAAATTGAGAATTTTATACATTCCTATTCATATCATGATGATAATAAGTTAAGTTGAAACTTGAAAAGTGGCTAAACTACTGGTGTTTTCTTGTTGAATCTACATAACTGAGGAGTGTGTACTATTTTTTCAGGGGCTATTGGCAGCTTTCAAGAAGTGTCTCACACATTACACCTTACCAAGCATTACTTTTTTCTGTGTTCTTTGAGCTCTGGTTTCTTTCCCCAGTAGAAGCAAAAACCAAATATTTTATCAAAGTGACAGTGTGGTATTCATTTTTCAGATTTCTAGTTCTTGGAAGGGTGCCTTCAAAAGCCACAAAGTTCTTTAATTGTCCAGAGCACCTGCTTCAAAATACCTCAGTGTTAAACTATTTGATTTTTCCCCTTAGAAGACCATAGTACAAGTTCTGTTAACATTTTGACACCAGGCCAAAATATACAACATTCATTTAAGATTGAGTATTAAAGGCCCTATTCACCATTTTTTAAGAGAAGGGAAAAAAGGAATAAGGGTCTTTCACACTTTCCCTCTGTAATTATAAATGTAAAACTATTCTTGATTCATTTACCTAGCAGATGGAAACATTGTGAGGCTTTACTGTATAGTTCACTCATATTTTCCAGCAAAAAATATTGATTTTATTCATTTATTTTGGATTTATTTTGCCTCTTTTTTCATGGCCTTTAAGGTGCAAAAATAAGGCAGAGCTTTTTATATTAGTTAAATCAGTCATGCATATAGGTAAGTGCCTAATACCCAGAATAAGTGCCACTGGGCATCTAACCACAGCTCTGGCCAACTGCACATAGCTGTCCTTGTTCTACCAGGCCCTACCCCTCTACTCCTTAATGCTCCCACAGTTCCTGCATCCTGGACACCTTTGAAAGGAGCGTGTTCTTGCTTTGTGTAATTGCTGACTGGCAATTCCTAAGCCCTGCAGGCTCAAAGGGCCCTCTGCTTGTTCTCCTTCCCCTTTGGGTTTTCCAGTGGACAGGTATTGGTGAGTACCTTTGGGAAGAAGTTAAAAGTTATTTTCATTCAATTTTACTTGGATGGATTAAAGTATACACACATGAATGTATATGGAGAAATGGCAAGTGACATAATCCTCCCCAGGTCTGCCCCTGACAATGCTTATCACATTCGTTGCACACACAGCTTTTTTCTGAAGACTTTGCACAAGTCTTCATGGTCTTTATAATCTTATCTGACATACTAGACAAGGGATAACTTAAAGACAACCTCTATAGACTAGCCTGTGACCTACGCCATGATGGTTCTAAGGCTCACAATGGGGAACCTCAAACTGGATGATGACTGACTGAACCAAACAGTTCCTCTTTAAAAACAATAAGAAACACAGATAATATGTCAACAGTGACAGATTAATTAGAAGTAGAGAAAGGAAAGAGCTATAATTTCTACAGTAAAAGAGAAACCAAGTCCTGTCTTCAAGGGGGATGGTTTAGATATCTGCATGAATGGGCCCGGTGTGATGGCTCACACCTGTAATCCCAGGACTTTGGGAGGCAGAGATGGGAAGATCACTTGAGACCAGGAGTTCGAGCCCAGGCTGGTCAACATAGTGAGACGCTCATCTCTATTTAAAAAAAAAGTATATATTTAAAAAGTAAGATATTTGCATGAATGCTGCTTCTTACCCAATAGCCTCTTCAACCCTTGAAGTTCTCACCTCAATGACCTTCTCTTCCACCATACTTTAGCTATCTCCTCCTTTAGCCCCAATTGCTAACTCATGTCATCATTTATAACTGTTCTACTTCTCAAATTACTGATTTAAACCATTACTTCAGTTATTGCAATCATCATTTCTCTGTGACTTCGATGAGATCATCAGCCTCATGTATCTTCTGCTTTCTTCTAAGTCATAAGTTCCTCTTTTATTAATTTTGTTCTTATGCAGGTTAGATTCCCTTATACATCATGAAGTAACAATATACCCTAAAATGTGGATTTACTTGCCCCTCTGTGTTTTTGTTGCATCTAGAAACTCCTTAGAAAAGATAAACCTCCTTTCTCTGGACCTATATACCCTGGCAGCTGGAAACTCCTAGAAAAATTCACACAATAGGACAGATCAGTTTCACCAGAAATTCAGGTTCACCAAAAAGGAAACTCCATTGCTTGGCAGTCTTGCAATATTTCTTTAGTTGAACTCACACTTACTCCTTCAAACTATTTCTTAAAACATTATCTGTATTTCTCAACTTTATTTCCCTTATTTCCTGCCACTTCTTTCCAGGTGGGAAGGTCCTCATCTTTCTAAAATCAATTTAGATTTTACCAAGTCTGCCTCATCTGTTCCTAATGTTCTTTTGAGGTTCATAATTTCACTTTTCTTCCTGCATTCCATTTTTTAAAAATTTTACTTTAAATTCTGGGATACATGTGCTGAACGTGTATGTTTGTTAAGTAGGTATACATGTGCCATGGTGGTTTGCTGCACCTATCATTTAGGTTTTAAGCCCCACATGCGTTAGGTATTTGTCCTAAGGCTCTCCTTCCCCTTTTCCTCCACCCTTAACAGGCTCTGGTGTGTGATGTTCTCCTCCCTGTGTCCATGTGTTCTCATTGTTCAGAGTGAAAGCATGCGGTGTTTGGTTTTCTGTTCCTGTATTAGTTTGCTGAGAATGATGGTTTCCAGCTTCATCCATGTCCCTGCAAAGGACATGAACTCATCCTTTTTTATGGCTGCATAGTATTCCATGGTGTATAGGTGCCACATTTGCTTAATCCAGTCTATCATTGCTGGACATCTGGGTTGGTTCCAAGTCTTTGCTATTGTGAATAGTGCCGCAATAAACATACGTGTGCATGTGTCTTTATAGCAGCATGATTTATAGTCCTTTGGGTATATACCCAGTAATGGGATGGCTGGGTCAAATGGTATTTCTAGTTCTAGATCCCTGAGGAATCGCCACACTGACTTCCACAATGGTTGAACTAGTTTACAGTCCCACCAACAGTGTAAAGTGTTTCTATTTCTCCACATCCTCTCCAGCACCTGTTGTTTCCTGACTTTTTAATGATTGCCATTCTAATTGGTGTGAGATGGTATCTCATTGTGGTTTTGATTTGCATTTCTCTGATGGCCAGTGATGATGAGCATTTTTTCATGTGTTTTTTGGCTGCCTAAATGTCTTCTTTTGAGAAGTGTCTGTTCATGTCCTTCGCCCACTTTTTGATGGAGTTGTTTGTTTTTTTCTTGTCAATTTGTTTGAGTTCATTGTAGATTCTGGAGATTAGCCCTTTGTCAGATGAGTAGGTTGTGAAAATTTTCTCCCATTTTGTAGGTTGCCTGTTCACTCTGATGGTAGTTTCTTTTGCTGTGCAGAAGCTGTTCACTCTGATGGTAGTTTTTTTTGCTGTGCAGAAGCTTTTTAGTTTAATTAGATCCCGTTTGTCAATTTTGGCTTTTGTTGCCATTGCTTTTGGTGTTTTAGACATGAAGTCCTTGCCCATGCCTATGTCCCGAATGGTAATGCCTAGGTTTTCTGCTAGGGTTTTTATGGTTTTAGGTCTAATGTTTAAGTCTTTAATACATCTTGAATTAATTTTTGTCTAAGGTGTAAGGAAGGGATCCAGTTTCAGCTTTCTACATATGGCTAGCCAGTTTTCCCAGCACCATTTATTAAATAGGGAATCCTTTCCCCATTGCTTGTTTTTGTCAGATTTGTCAAAGATCAGATAGTTGTAGATATGCGGCATTATTTCTGAGGGCTCTGTTCTGTTCCATTGGTCTATATCTCTGTTTTGGTACCAGTACCATGCTGTTTTGGTTACTATAGCCTTGTAGTATAGTTTGAAGTCAGGTAGCATGATGCCTCCAGCTTTGTTCTTTTGGCTTAGGATTGACTTGGCGATGCGGGCTGTTTTTTGGTTCCATATGAACTTTAAAGTAGTTTTTTCCAAATCTGTGAAGAAAGTCATTGGTAGCTTGATGGGGATGGCATTGAATCTATAAATTACCTTGGGCAGTGTGGCCATTTTTCACGATATTGATTCTTCCTACCCATGAGCATGGAATGTTCTTCCATTTGTTTGTATCCTCTTTTATTTCCTTGAGCAGTGGTTTGTAGGTCTCCTTGAAGAGGTCCTTCAGATCCCTTGTAAGTTGGATTCCTAGGTATTTTATTCTCTTTGAAGCAATTGTGAATTGGAGTGCACTCAGGATTTGGCTTTCTGTTTGTCTGTTATTGGTGTATAAGAATGCTTGTGATTTTTGCACATTGATTTTGTATCCTGAGACTTTGCTGAAGTTGCTTATCAGCTTGAGGAGATTTTGGGCAGAAAACAATGGGGTTTTCTAGATATACAATCATGTCATCTGCAAACAGGGACAATTTGACTTCCTCTTTTCCTAATTGAATACCCTTTATTTCCTTCTCCTGCCTGATTGCCCTGGCCAGAAATTCCAACACTATGTTGAATAGAAGTGGTGAGAGAGGGCATCCCTGTCTTGTGCCAGTTTTCAAAGGGAATGCTTCCAGTTTTTGCCCATTCAGCAGGATATTGGCTGTGGGTTTGTCATAGATAGCTCTTATTATTTTGAGATACATCCCATCAATACCTAATTTATTGAGAATTTTTAGCATGAAGGTTGTTGAATTTTGTCAAAGGCCTTTTCTACATCTATTGAGATAATCATGTGGTTTTTGTCTTTGGTTCTGTTTATATGCTGGATTACATTTATTGATTTGCGTATATTGAACCAGCCTTGCATCCCAGGGATGAAGCCCACTTGATCATGGTGGATAAGCTTTTTGATGTGCTGCTAGATTCAGTTTGCCAGTATTTTACTGAGGATTTTTGCATCAATGTTCATCAAGGATATTGGTCTAAAATTCTCTTTTTTGGTTGTGTCTCTGCCAGGCTTTGGTATCAGGATGATGCTGGCCTCATAAAATGAGTTACGGAGGATTCCCTCTTTTTCTGTTGATTGGAATAGTTTCAGAAGGAATGCTACCAGTTCCTCCTTGTACCTCTGGTAGAATTCGGCTGTGAATCCATCTGGTCCTGGACTCTTTTTTGTTGGTAAGCTATTGATTATTGCCACAATTTCAGAGCCTGTTATTGGTCTATTCAGAGATTCAACTTCTTCCTGGTTTAGTATTGGGAGGATATATGTGTCGAGGAATTTATCCATTTCTTCTAGATTTTCTAGTTTATTTGCATAGAGGTGTTTGTAGTATTCTCTGATGGTAGTTTGTATTTCTGTGGGATCGGTGGTGATATCCCCGTTATCATTTTTTATTGCATCTATTTGATTCTTCTCTCTTTTCTTCTTTATTAGTCTTGCTAGCAGTCTGTCAATTTTGTTGATCCTTTCAAAAAACCAGCTCCTGGATTCATTAATTTTTTGAAGGGTTTTTTGTGTCTCTATTTCCTTCAATTCTGCTATGATTTTAGTTATTTCTTGCCTTCTGCTAGCTTTTGAATGTGTTTGCTCTTGCTTTTCTAGTTCTTTTAATTGTGATGTTAGGGTGTGAATTTTGGATCTTTCCTGCTTTCTCTTGTGGGCATTTAGTGCTATAAATTTCCCTCTACACACTGCTTTGAATGTGTCCCAGAGATTCTGGTATGTTGTGTCTTTGTTCTCCTTGGTTTCAAAGAACATCTTTATTTCTGCCTTCATTTCATTATGTACCCAGTAGTCATTCAGGAGCAGGTTGTTCAGTTTCCATGTAGTTGAGCGGTTTTCAGTGAGTTTCTTAATCCTGAGTTCTAGTTTGATTGCATTGTGGTCTGAGAGACAGTTTGTTATAATTTCTGTTCTTTTACATTTGCTGAGGAGAGCTTTACTTCCAACTATGTGGTCAATTTTGGAATAGGTGTGGTGTGGTGTGCTGAAAAAAATGTATATTCTGTTGATTTGGGATGGAGAGTTCTGTAGATGTCTATTAGGTCCGCTTGGTGCAGAGCTGAGTTCCGTTCCTGGGTATCCTTGTTAACTTTCTGTCTCGTTGATCTGTCTAAGGTTGACAGTGGGGTGTTAAAGTTTCCCATTATTATTGTGTGGGAGTCTAAGTCTCTTTGTAGGTCACTAAGGACTTGCTTTATGAATCTGGGTGCTCCTGTATTGGGTGCATATATATTTAGGATAGTTAGCTCTTCTTGTTGAATTGATCCCTTTACCATTATGTAATGGCCTTCTTTGTCTCTTTTGATCTTTGTTGGTTTAAAATCTGTTTTATCAGAGACTAGGATTGCAACCCCTGCCTCTTTTTGTTTTCCATTTGCTTGGTAGATCTTCCTCCATCTTTTTATTTTGAGCCTATGTGTGTCTCTGCACATGAGATGGGTTTCCTGAATACAGCACACTGATGGGTCTTGACTCTTTATCCAATTTGCCAGTCTGTTTCTTTTAATTGGAGCATTTATCCCATTTACATTTAAAGTTAATATTTTTATGTGTGAATTTGATCCTGTCATTATGATGTCAGCTGGTTATTTTGCTCGTTAGTTGATGGCAGTTTCTTCCTAGCCTTGATGGTCATTACAATTCAGCATGATTTTGCAGTGGCTGGTACCAGTTGTTCCTTTCCATGTTTAGTGCTTCCTTCAGGAGCTCTTTTAGGGCAGGCCTGGTGGTGACAAAATCACTCAGCATTTGCTTGTCGGTAAAGTATTTTATTTCTCCTTCACTTATGAAGCTTAGTTTGGCTGGATATGAAATTCTGGGTTGAAAATTCTTTTTTTTAAGAATGTTGAATATTGGCCCCCACTCTTTTCTGGCTTGTAGAGTTTCTGCCAAGAGATCAGCTGTTAGTCTGATGGGCTTCCCTTTGTGGGTAACCCGACCTTTCTCTCTGGCTGCCCTTAACATTTTTTCCTTCATTTCAACTTTGGTGAATCTGACAATTATGTGTCTTGGAGTTGCTCTTCTCGAGGAGTATCTTTGTGGCGTTCTCTGTATTTCCTGAATCTGAATGTTGGCCTGCCTTGCTAGATTGGGGAAGTTCTCCTGGATAATATCCTGCAGAGCGTTTTCCAACTTGGTTCCATTCTCCCCGTCACTTTCAGGTACACCAATCAGACGTAGATTTGGTCTTTTCTCATAGTCCCATATTTCTGGGAGGCTTTGTTCGTTTCTTTTTATTCTTTTTTCTCTAAACTTCCCTTCTCACTTCATTTCATTCATTTCATCGTCCATCACTGATACCCTTTCTTCCAGTTGATTGATTGCATCGGCTCCTGAGGCTCCTGCATTCTTCACGTGGTTCTCGAGCCTTGGCTTTCGTCTACATCAGCTCCTTTAAGTACTTCTCTGTATTGGTTATTCTAGTTGTACGTTTGTCTAAATTTTTTTCAAAGTTTTTAACTTCTTTGCCTTTGGTTTGAATTTCTTCCTGTAGCTTGGAGTAGTTTCAACGTCTGAAGCCTTCTTCTCTCAACTCGTCAAAGTCATTCTCCGTCCAGCTTTGTTCCATTGCTGGTGAGGAGCTGCTTTCCTTTGGAGGAGGAGAGGCGCTCTGATTTTTAGAGTTTCCAGTTTTTCTGCTGTTTTTCCCCATCTTCATGGTTTTATCTACTTTTGGTCTTTGATGATGGTGACGTACAGATGGGTTTTTGGGGTGGATGTCCTTTCTGTTTGTTAGTTTTCCTTCTAACAAACAGACAGGACCTTCAGCTGCAGGTCTGTTCGATTTTGGTAGAGGTCCACTCCAGACCCTGTTTGCCTGGGTAACACCAGCGGTGGCTGAAGAACAGCGGATTTTCGTGAACCATGAATACTGCTGTCTGATCTTTCCTCTGGAAGTTTTGTCTCAGAGGAGTACCCGGCCGTGTGAGGTGTCAGTCCGCCCCTACTGGGGGGGTGCCTCCCAGTTAGGCTGCTCGGGGGTCAGGGGTCAGGGACCAACTTGAGGAGGCAGTCTGCCCGTTCTCAGATCTCCAGCTTCATGCTGGGAGAACCACTGCTCTCTTCAAAGCTGTCAGAGAGGGACATTTAAGTCTGCAGAGGTTACTGCTGTCTTTTTGTTTGTCTGTGCCCTGCCCCCAGAGGTGGAGCCTACAGGGGCAGGCAGGCCTCCTTGAGCTGTGGTGGGCTCCACCCAGTTCGAGCTTCCTGGCTGCTTTGCTTACCTAAGCAAGCCTGGGCAATGGCAGTCGCTCCTCCCCCAGCCTCACTGCCGCCTTGCAGTTTGATCTCAGACTGCTGTGCTAGCAATCAGCGAGACTCTGTGAGCGTAGAACCCTCCAAGCCAGGTGCGGGATATAATTTCCTGGTGCACCGTTTTTTTAAGCCCATAGGAAAAGTGCAGTATTAGGGTAGGAGTGACCCGATTTTCCAGGTGTCGTCTGTCACCCCTTTCTTTGACTAGGAAAGGGAACTCCCTGACCCGTTGTGCTTCCTGAGTGAGGCAATGCCTCGCCCTGCTTCAGCTCACGCATGGTGTGCTGCACACACTATCCTGCGTCCACTGTCTGGCACTCCCTAGTGAGATGAACCCGGTACCTCAGATGGAAATGCAGAAATCACCCGTCTTCTGCGTCGCTCACGCTGGGAGCTGTAGACCGGAGCTATTCCTATTTGGCCATCTTGGCTGCCCTCCTCCGCCACATTTTCTTTATCCAGTCTATCACTGATGGGCATTTAGGTTGGTTCCAAGTCTTTGCTATTGTGAATAGTGTTGCAATAAACATATGTGTGCATGTGTCTTTATAGTAGAATGATTTATAACCCTTTGGGTATATACCCAGTAATGGGATTGCTGGGTCAAATAGTATTTCTGGTTCTAGATCCTTGAGGAATCGCCACACAGTCTTCCACAATGGTTGAACTAATTTACATTCCTACCAACAGTGTAAAAGCCTTCCTATTTCTCCACATCCTTGCCAGCATCTGTTGTTTCCAGACTTTTTAATGATTGCCATTCTAACTGGCTGTGAGATGGTATTTCATTTTGGTTTTGATTTCCATTTTTCTAATGACCAGTGATGATGGTAAGCTTTTGTTCATATGTTTGTTGGCCACATAAATGTCTTCTTTTGGTAAGCTTTTGTTCATATGTTTGTTGGCCACATAAATGTCTTCTTTTGAGAAGCATCTGTTCATGTCCTTCACCCGCTTTTTGATAGGGTTCTTTGTTTTTTTCTTGTAAATTTGTTTAAGTTCCTTGTAGATTCTGGATATCAGACCTTGTCAGATGGATGGATTGCAAAAATTTTCTCCCATTCTGTAGGTTGCCTGTTCACTCTGATGATAGTTTCTTTTGCTGCCTGCATCCCATTTCTTTCCTGCTTTTGAGAAACCTGAATTTTGTCTTTCTCACTTCTGTCAATTCAATGTCTCACTCTATCAAATGGGTTCTTCCCATCAACTTTTGGGGATTTTTTTTTTTTGCTTTAAAAATGCAGAATATTAAAAAACAAAACCAATTGTACAAATGCCCAGTTACCACATCTCAGAGTTAACACATTGTTAATATTTTCCAATGTTTTCTCTGATTTACACCTTAAAAATCAAAATATGTAAAAATTATAAAACAAATACACTTTATTCCCTTTCTCAATCCCAGTTGTCCCCTCTTTTCCAACTCCTAGCACTACTTTGTGAGTTTTAATTTTTTAAATAAATAATCTCATGCTGTATGTGTCTGATTTTTAAATTCAATATTATGTTGTGAAATATATTCATGTTGATACACATAGTTCTACAATAGTACATTGTAGTTTTCTTCCACACATTATGTCATTGAATATGCCAATGTATCTTCCCCATACTCTTTTTGTTATTACACGTGGTGCTGCCATGAACATCCTTATACTTGTGTCCCCCATTGGCTTCTTACCATGCTGAGTCTGGCCCTATTCCTTCCTAGGTATCACCCTATGTCTCTTCCTAACCTCAAAATCAGTTTGTCAGGACGTCACTGTTTTCTCATCTCTCACTTCTCCAATTCCTTCAGTTTGTCTTGTTGTCCTGTAATTTCACCAAAAACAGTTCTTGCTTAATTAGAAGGCAGTGAGGAAATTCAGCACATAATAAACATGATGCACAGTACACAGACTCTATTGTTACTATCCCTTGTTATCCAAATTAGTGAATCTAACATTCATTTCCACTAAGGCCACAAAGTCAATTGCAAGGTGGCAATGAATCTAACAGCAACAGTAACACACTTCTAGGGTTCTGTACTTAAAATTTTAAAGCATTATGACATCTTATGGAAAAAGAGAGGAATTAAGTATGATTAATTAATTGTACAAAGGAGCCTGAAGCTAACAAGGTAA
The DNA here is from genome assembly GCF_028885625.2 of Pongo pygmaeus. Lineage (NCBI taxonomy): Eukaryota > Metazoa > Chordata > Mammalia > Primates > Hominidae > Pongo > Pongo pygmaeus. The sequence goes on from NC_072383.2 coordinate 24,164,112, forward strand.
TTCAGTGAATTGTCTAAAGTTCCATGTAAAACTCCAATGCATGAAAAATATCACCTAGCTCTCATTCATATATTTACTTATCCTTGAAAAAATATATGGGGCTATATGCTCATAAAGTTCTACCAAGTTCAGTGAATGGCACAAAGAAGTCACTACCCTTTTTTCCTGGAACTCACAGTCTAATGAGAACATGGGTGATAAGGTTTGTACTAAGACTGTGAAGTGATCTCTTCTAGCACAAGGAATGAGAAACCCAACTGCCTAGAGGAGTTTGGGAAGCCTTGAGCAAGGAGGACTTTTAGGTGGCATTAAAGGATGAGAAGGAACCCAATGGAGAAAGAAGGGTGTAGGAAGGGCATTTCAGAAAAAGGGTGACAACATGAGCAGAGCATATGAGCCTGACAGCACATGGAGTGTGTGAAGATGAGCTGGCAGTTTGACACATAGTAGGTACTCAATAAATATTTGGTAATGGTGCGAATAAGTGAATGAAAGGGGGCACATGGAGTCTTGCTGCTGAGAATATGATAAGAAATCCAAGGAGCATCTTTGGTTCAGTTGCACTGTTCTGATCCATCGTGAAAGAAGAAAAAGAGGAGACAAGGAGTGATTTCTGTCTTCCATGTCACATTTCATAACATGATCAAAAAGTTGTTTACAACCGTTCATTTGCTGTTAAGACTTCTCACAAACACTCTCAGATGGGTGAGTTCCGTAGTGAGAGAGTTTATGTCTGATTTCTTGGTAGCCCTTTGAATGGTTGTCAAAGCATCATGGTGATGTGATGGAGGTAAAGGCACTGACGGACAAGACAAAGGTAGACTTGCTTTAAAGTGGGTAGGGTAGAGGGAGGAACCAAGATGACCGAATAGGAACAGCTCTGGTCTACAGCTCCCAGCATGAGCAATGCAGAAGACAGGTGATTTCTGCATTTCCAGCTGAGGTACCGGGTTCCTCTCACTGGGGAGTGCCAGACAGTAGTTGCAGGACAGTGGGTGCAGTGCACTGTGCGTGAGCCAAAGCAGGGCGAGGCATCGCCTCACCCGGGAAGCGCAAGGGGTCAGGGAATTCCCTTTCCTAGTCAAAGAAAGCGGTGACAGACGGCACTTGGAAAATCGGGTCACTCCCACCCTAATACTGCACTTTTCCAACCAGCTTAAAAAATGGCACACCAGGAGATTATATCCTGCACCTGGCTCGGAGAGTCCTATGCCCACGGAGTCTCACTCATTGCTAGCACAGCAGTCTGAGATCAAACTGCAAGGTGGCAGTGAGGCTGGGGGAGGGGCACCCACCACAGCTCAAGGAGGCCTGCCTGCCTCTGTAGGGTCCACCTCTTGGGGAAGGGCACAGACAAACAAAAAGACAGCAGTAACCTCTGCAGACTTAAATGTCCCTCTCTGACAGCTTTGAAGAGAGCAGTGGTTCTCCCAGCACGCAGCTTGAGATCTGAGATCGGGCAGACTGCCTCCTCAAGTGGGTCCCTGACCCCCAAGTAGCCTAACTGGGAGGCACTCCCCAGTAGGGGCGGACTGACACCTCACACGGCCGGGTACTCCTCTGAGACAAAACTTCCAGAGGAAAGATCAGGCAGCAGCATCTGCGGTTCCCCAGTGTCTGCTGTTCTTCAGCCACTGCTGCTGTTACCCGGGCAAACAGGGTCTGGAGTGGACCTCTACCAAACTCCAACAGACCTGCAGCTGAAGGTCCTGTCTGTTAGAAGGAAAATTAACAAACAGAAAGGATATCCACACCAAAAACCCATCTGTATGTCACCATCATTAAAGACCAAAGGTAGATAAAACCACAAAGATGGGAAAAAAACAGAGCAGAAAAACTGGAAACTCTAAAAATCAGAGCGCCTCTCCTCCTCCAAAGGAACTCATCTCCTCACCAGCAATGGAACAAAGCTGGATAGAGAATGACTTTGATGAGTTGAGAGAAGAAGGCTTTAGACGATCAAACTACTCCAAGCTACAGGAGGAAATTCAAACCAATGGCAAAGAAGTTAGTTGAAAGCTTTGAAAAAAAATTAGACGAATGGATAACTAGAATAACCAATGCTGAGATGTCCTTAAAAGACCTGATGAAGCTGAAAACCAAGGCACAAGAGCTATGTGACGAATGCAGAAGACTCAGTAGCTGATGCGATCAACTGGAAGAAAGGGTATCAGTGATGGAAGATGAAATGAATGAAATGAAGAGAGTAGAGAAGTTTAGAGAAAAAGGAATAAAAAGAAACAAACAAAGCCTTCAAGAAATATGGGACTATGTGAAAAGACCAAATCTATGTCTGATTGGTGTACCTGAAAGTGACGGGGAGAATGGAACCAAGTTGGAAAACGCTCTGCAGGATATTATCCAGGAGAACTTCCCCAATCTAGCAAGACAGGCCAACATTCAGATTCAGGAAATACAGAGAATGCCACAAAGATACTCCTTGAGAAGAGCAACTCCAAGACACATAATTGTCAGATTCACCAAAGTTGAAATGAAGGAAAAAATGTTAAGGGCAGCCAGAGAGAAAGGTCGGGTTACCCACAAAGGGAAGCCCATCAGACTAACAGCTGATCTCTTGGCAGAAACTCTACAAGCCAGAAGAGAGTGGGGGCTGATATTCAACATTCTTAAAGAAAAGAATTTTCAACCCAGAATCCCATATCCAGCCAAACTAAGCTTCATAAGTGAAGGAGAAATAAAATACTTTACAGACAAGCAAATGCTGAGTGATTTTGTCACCACCAGGCCTGCCCTAAAAGAGCTCCTGAAGGAAGCACTAAACATGGAAAGGAACAACTGGTACCAGCCACTGCAAAATCATGCTGAATTGTAAAGACCATCAAGGCTAGGAAGAAACTGCATCAACTAACGAGCAAAATAACCAGCTAACATCATAATGACAGGATCAAATTCACACATAACAATATTAACTTTAAATGTAAATGGGCTAAATGCTCCAATTAAAAGAAACAGACTGGCAAATTGGATAAAGAGTCAAGACCCATCAGTGTGCTGTATTCAGGGAACCCATCTCATGTGCAGAGACACACATAGGCTCAAAATAAAAGGATGGAGGAAGATCTACCAAGCAAATGGAAAACAAAAAAAGGCAGGGGTTGCAATCCTAGTCTCTGATAAAACAGACTTTAAACCAACAAAGATCAAAAGAGACAAAGAAGGCCATTACATAATGGTAAAGGGATCAATTCAACAAGAAGAGCTAACTACCCTAAATATATATGCACCCAATACAGGAGCACCCAGATTCGTAAAGCAAGTCCTGAGTGACCTACAAAGAGACTTAGACTCCCACACAATAATAATGGGAGACTTTAACACCCCACTGTCAACCTTAGACAGATCAACGAGACAGAAAGTTAACAAGGATACCCAGGAACGGAACTCAGCTCTGCACCAAGCGGACCTAATAGACATCTACAGAACTCTCCACCCGAAATCAACAGAATATACATTCTTTTCAGCACCGCACCACACCTATTCCAAAATTGACCACATAGTTGGAAGTAAAGCTCTCCTCAGCAAATGTAAAAGAACAGAAATTATAACAAACTGTCTCTCAGACCACAGTGCAATCAAACTAGAACTCAGGATTAAGAAACTCACTGAAAACCGCTCAACTACATGGAAACTGAACAACCTGCTCCTGAATGACAACTGGGTACATAATGAAATGAAGGCAGAAATAAAGATGTTCTTTGAAACCAACAAGAACAAAGACACAACATACCAGAATCTCTGGGACACATTCAAAGCAGTGTGTAGAGGGAAATTTATAGCACTGAATGCCCACAAGAGAAAGCAGGAAAGATCTAAAATGGACATCCTAACATCACAATTAAAAGAACTAGAAAAGCAAGAGCAAACACATTCAAAAGCTAGCAGAAGGCAAGAAATAACTAAGATCAGAGCAGAACTGAAGGAAATAGAGACACAAAAAGATCAACAAAATTGATAGATCACTGGCCATCAGAGAAATGCAAATCAAAACCACAATGAGATACCATCTCACACTAGTTAGAATGGTGATCATTAAAAAGTCAGGAAACAACAGGTGCTGGAGAGGACGTGGAGAAATAGGAACACTTTTACACTGTTGGTGGGACAGTAAACTAATTCAACCATTGTGGAATGGAAGTCAGTGTGGCGATTCCTCAGGGATCTAGAACTAGAAATACCATTTGACCCAGCCATCCCATTACTGGGTGTATACCCAAAGGATTATAAATCATGCTGCTATAAAGACATATGCACACGCATGTTGATAGCAGCACTATTCACAGTAGCAAAGACTTGGAAACAACCCAAATGTCCAGCAATGATAGACTGGATTAAGCAAATGTGGCACCTATACACCATGGAATACTATGCAGCCATAAAAAAGGATGAGTTCATGTCCTTTGTAGGGACATGGATGAAATTGGAAATCATCATTCTCAGCAAACTATCGCAAGGACAAAAAAACAAACACCGCATGCTCTCACTCATAGGTGGGAATTGAACAATGAGAACACATGGACACAAGAAGGGGAACATCACACACCGGGGACTGTTGTGGGGTGGGGGGAAGGGGGGAGGGATAGTATTAGGAGATATACCTAATGCTAAATGTTGAGTTAATGGGTACAGCACACCAACATGGCACATGTATACATATGTAACAAACCTGCACGTTGTGCACATGTACCCTAAAACTTGAAGTATAATAATAATAAAATTTTTAAAAAAATAATTATACATATATAAAAAATATATATATATATATTAGATGCCAGAGCTACTTGCCATTTTCTCTAGGAAGGTTTTTTAAATAAGGACAAGAAAATGCCTCGTAATTTTGTGACTTATTTCAAATAGTTTTCCTGACAATGTTAAAAAATTTTTTCAGGCTAATATTATTTTGTTTAATTTGTTTTAGGAATTGCAGGAACAGTAGGATTAATATTTTAATAAAATGGTTTACAATGGCAAAAAAATAAATAAATAAATAAAATAAAGTAGGTAGGGTAACACAACTTCCTCCTATAGATGGTTGCCCAGTACAAGGATCCAGATCGGACTCCAGGCCAATCAGGCAAAGTTCTGTGGCCCTCGGATTCCTCCAGAAGTGCTCAGCTGCAAATGATACCATTTGAAGAGGAGAAGATACTTTCAAGCTCTTTGCAAAAATCTTGTTTGCTGATCTGCCAAGGATTTTTATAACCTCCTAGCCCTCCTCAGTGTTCTGAAAGCTCTGGTTATATGCCTGTCTCATCACCAAGCACAAGTAACTACAAACAGTCCCAGAAAATTCTTGAATACATCCTATACATATGGGAAAATCAGAAAATCAGAAGGGTACCACTACCCAAGATGTCCAGATCCAGTCCTTCAGGCCTGCTTCAGCTCTATTCTGGCACTTCCTAGAATAAATTTGTTCCTCAAGACATACGGTTTTTTGACATGGATGCATCAACAAGTAGAACTGAACAAGTAGAAGGGTCCTCTAAAAATGTCCTTTAAAAGACTTAGACCACCTCCTTAAACTAGAGGAAATCTTTGATGCATTGCTTATCTCCTGTGTTTAAAAAGTGTACAGTTGAGAATTGGAACCATAAAAATGCCATACACTATGAACTAGTAGAAGTTGCTAGGTGGACACAGAGGGAAGAAATGTATTGTCTATATTTGTAAGTTCTCCCTTTTTTGATATTTATCATTATCTTCATCAGTGAAGAAAACCTATATTGTTAATTAACTTACTTTCTGTAAAACGACAATAATTCCAGCCTTATGAGGTTGAGCTGAGTATTAAATTTTTAAAAATTATTGTTTATACAGTCACATTGTAAAAGCCCTCAAAATGGCAGCCGTCATCATCATCATCATCATCATCATTTATTCACATCAAATTTGGTTTTATAAAATATTTGAGGTGGCTTTTATTAAGATACATCTATGTTAAAGCTATTAAAATAAGAATAATGAATTTTTAAAAAACAGAAGTATTAAATTTCATTCTGAGTTTTTTCCCGAAGCAAACATGTATGCATAATTACTTACATAATAAATATAAACTGATAAAAGGAAAGATACCTGTTATTCAGAAGGACAGATATTTTTCTTGGCACTAAAGTATAAATGTAATTTTTTTTTCTTTTTTCTTTTTTTTTTGAAACAGAGTCTCACAATCTTGTCCAGGCTGGAGTACAATGGCACAATCTCGTCTCACTGCAACCTCCATCTCCTGAGTTCAAGCAATTCTCTTGCCTCAGCCTCCCAGGTAGTTGGAATTACAGGCACCTGACATCATACCCGGCTACTTTTTAGTATTTTTAGTTGAGACAGGGTTTTGCCATGTTGGCTAGGCTGGTCTTGAACTCCTGTCCTCAGGTAATCCACCTGCCTCAGCCTCCCAAAGTGCTGGGATTACAGGCATGAGCCACCATGCCTGAACTGAATGTAATTTCTTACAAGATAGATATAGTTTATAAATGATAATGAATAACATAATTGACAATGTACTCAACAATGATTTCACAGAAAATCCAAAATATTTCTTCATTGCTTCAAAAATAAAGGACATGTCATTATGCTATAACTTAGTAAAAATGTTTAAAAGTGAATGGCTTAACTTCTAATCATAGAACCAAAAGCTAGGATATAGCTTACATTTCTTAGAGAAAGAAATGTATATTAAGTTAGTGTTTCCCAAAACTGAGTAAGAATTGAAATCGCTCAATGAACTTTTAAAAAAAATTCTAGGAATCTGCCCCAGAGCTACTGAAGCTGATTTTCCTTGGGTTGGATTCAAGCATATGTATTGTTTTCCTTTCTTTTATGTTGGTAGAATACACATGATATAAAATTTACCATCTTAACCACTTTTAATTGTATAATTCAATGTGCAACCGTCACCACCAGCCATCTCCATGACTTTTTCCACCTTGTAAAAAAAACTCTATATCCATTAAACACTAACTTCCCATTTCCCCCACCCTCCAGCCCTGGAAACCATTATTCTACTTTTTGTCTCTATGATTTTTGATTACTCTTAGTATCTCTCATAGGTGGAATCATACAGTATTTATCTTTTTTGTGACTGGCTTATTTCACTTAACGTTCTCAAGATTCATATATGTAATATATTGCAGAATTTTCTTCTTTTTAAGGCTGAGCAATATTCCATTGTATTACTTTGTCTAATAATATTCCATTGTAATATTCCAATGCTGTCATCCATTTATTCTTTAATGGACATGGGGTTGCTTTCATGTTTTAGATAACGTCAATAATGCTGCTATGAACGTGGTATACAAATATCTCTTCCAGGCCCTGCTTTCCATTATTTTGTAACTAATGGAAGATGGGAATTGTAGAAAATATAACAAACTTATTTACTGTTTGGTAGGACACTTCTGAGATGTGTTCCAACAATTCTTAAAGGACTCCCAGTAGGATGTTCCCCAGGAGGAGCCTGAGGATCCTTGCTGTGCTAGTGAAGGTGACACAAATATTGTTGACAAGCTCAGGTGTGACTGTCCTCTGTAGGCTAGAGTTAATAACAGCAGATGCTGCCCTAGAACTCCACTTCACTCCACTCCACTCAGGGGATGAGACAGTCTGTGGCTGCTGAGGCCAGGTGGTGGCACTTAACTTTTAGAGGCAAACGGCCATAATTATCATAACAGGTAGCAAATCCAAAAAGGTAGCCAAGTTGCTTAGGCCGTCTGGGATTTGTGGCCATGGCTAACACACTATTTTGTTCCTTGGGGCAAGATACAGGGTCACACAATGAGGGAATGGCTTAATATATATAAGCCAAAAAGTAAAAATTAAAAAGCATCTTGGGATGACAGCTATCAGCCACCACAATGGAAAATTATGATTTCTCACACGTTGTATGACCTAACACTGATACCATGGAGTCCAAAATGGCACCCTGGTGTTGCTGATTAATAGGGTAGATACAGAAACTGAGTGATAAGTGGAATCTGGCCTGAGTGTACCTCACACTGCTCCATTGCGGCCATGGTCCCATCCTATGATCATTTCCCCAATCTCCTAGAGCACAATATGTTCACACACTATATCTTTCCAGCAGAACCCTAACATCATTCCTTGGCTTATGCATTAACAGCTATTATGGTAGGAAAGGCCAAGTGGAGTGGCTCCAGTGGTGCAGTCGGTTAGCGCGTGGTGCTTATGAGGAAGGCCGAGTAGAAGCTCACAAATGGCCCCACTCACCTTCACCAAGATGATAAATTAGAAGCAATATGACATCCTGGGTGGAATGTCAGAGTTTAATGCCACCTTAAAAGACAAAGGATGTAGTAGTGGTGGTGCCCATCATTTCCTTATTTAATCCACCAGTATGGCTCTGGCAAAAATCTTATAAATCATTGTACATGAAAATGTACTACCATAAACTTAGTCAAATGTAGCTACAATTATAGCTGCTGGGCTAAGGTTGCATCTTTCCTAAATAGATCTCTTCAGTCTCTGCAGCTTTGTGTGCAGCAACTGATCTGGTGAATAGGTAATTTTTTTTTTTTTTTTTTTTTTTTTTTTTTTTTGAGACAGAGTCTCACTCTGTTGCCCAGACTGGAGAGAAGTGGTGTGATCTCGGCTCACTGCAACCTCCACCTCCTGAGTTCAAGCAATTCTCCTGCCACAGCCTCCCGAGTAGCTGGGACTACAAGGCACCTGCCACCACACCTGGCTAATTTTTGTATTTTTGGTAGAGATGGGGTTTCACCATATTGCCCAGGCTGGTCTCCAACTCCTGACTTAAAGTTATCTGTTTGCCTTGGCCTCCCAAAGTGCTAGGATTACAGGCATGAGCCACCACACCTGTCCCCTGAATGGGTAATTTCTTTTTTTTTAAATTATACTTTAAGTTTTAGGGTACATGTGCACAACGTGCAGGTTAGTTATATATGTATACATGTGCCATGTTGGTGTGCTGCACCCATTAACTCATCATTTAGCATTAGGTATATCTCCTAATGCTATCCCTCCCCACCCCCCCTCCCACAACAGGCCCCAGTGTGTGATGTTCCCCTTCCTGTGTCCATGTGTTCTCATTGTTCAATTCCCACCTATGAGTGAGAACATGCACTGTTTGGTTTTTTTGTCCTTGCGATAGTTTGCTGAGAATGATGGTTTCCAGCTTCATCCATGTCCCTACAAAGGACATGATCTCACCCTTTTTTATGGCTGCATAGTATTCCATGGTGTATATGTGCCACATTTGCTTAATCCAGTCTATCATTGTTGGACATTTGGGTTGGTTTCAAGTCTTTGCCACTGTGAATAGTGCTGCAATAAACATACGCGTGCATGTGTCTTTATAGCAGCATGATTTATAATCCTCTGGGTATATACCCAGTAATGGGATTGCTGGGTTAAACGGCATTTCTAGTTCTAGATCCCTGATGAATCACCACACTGACTTCCACAAGGGTTGAACTAGTTTACAGTCCCACCAACAGTGTAAAAGTGTTCCTATTTTTCCACATCCTCTCCAGCACCTGTTGTTTCCTGACTTTTGAATGATCGCCATTCTAACTGGTGTGAGATGGTTATCTCATTGTGGTTTTGATTTGCATTTCTCTGATGGCCAGTGATGGTGAGCATTTTTTCATGTGTCTTTTGGCTGCATAAATGTTTTCTTTTGAGAAGTGTCTGTTCATATCCTTTGCCCACTTTTTAATGGGGTTGTTTGTTTTTTTCTTGTCAATTTGTTTGAGTTCTTTGTAGACTCTGGATATTAGCCCTCTGTCAGAGGAGTAGATTGCAAAAATTTTCTCCCATTCGGTAGGTTGCCTGTTCACTCTGATGGTAGTTTGTTTCGCTGTGCAGAAGCTCTTGAGTTTAATTAGATCCCATTTGTCAATTTTGGCTTTTGTTGCCATTGCTTTTGGTGTTTTAGGCATAAAGTTCTTGCCCATGCCTGTGTCCCGTATGGTATTGCCTAGGTTTTCTTCTAGGGTTTTTATGGTTTTAGGTCTAACACTGAAGTCTTTAATCCATCTTGAATTAATTTTTGTATAAGGTGTAAGGAAGGGATCCAGTTTCAGCTTTCTACATATGGCTAGCCAGTTTTCCCAGCACCATTTATTAAATAGGGAATCCTTTCCCCATTGCTTGTTTTTGTCAGGTTTGTCAAAGATCAGATGGTTGCAGATATGCGGCATTATTTCTGAGGACTCTGTTCTGTTCCATTGGTCTAGACCTCTGTTTTGGTACCAGTACCATGCTGTTTTGGTTACTATAGCCTTGTAGTATAGTTTGAAGTCAGGTAGCATGATGCCTCCGGCTTTGTTCTTTTGGCTTAAGATTGACTTGGCAATGCGGTCTCTTTTTTGGTTCCATATGAACTTTAAAGTAGTTTTTTCCAATTCTGTGAAGAAAGTCATTGGTAGCTTGATGGGGATGGCATTGAATCTATAAATTACCTTGGGCAGTATGGCCATTTTCATGATATTGATTCTTCCTACCCATGAGCATGGAATGTTCAACATAGTGTTGGAAGTTGTGGCCAGGGCAATCAGGCAGGAGAAGGAAATAAAGGGTATTCAATTAGGAAAAGAGGAAGTCAAGTTGTCCCTGTTTGCAGATGACGTGATTGTATATCTAGAAAACCCCATCATCTCAGCCCAAAATCTCCTTAAGCTGATAGGAAGCTTCAGCAAAGTCTCAGGATACAAAATCAACGTGCAAAAATCATAAGCATTCTTATACACCAATAACAGACAAACAGAGAGCCAAATCATGAGTGAACTCCCATTCACAATTGCTTCAAAGAGAATAAAATACCAGGAATCCAACTTACAAGGGATGTGAAAGACCTCTTCAAGGAGAACTACAAACCACTGCTCAATGAAATAAAAGAGGATACAAACAAACTGAATTGGTAATTTCTAATGCTCACCACAAAAGCAGATAAAAAATAGTTTGTTTTCTTCTAGGAAAGAAAACAGAGCATATTTGTAGTTTTCACTAAGTGCTGTATTAACTGTATTGCCTTTTCACAATATAATCCTCAGGGACTTCAACATCTTGACGTTACAGAGAATATCATGCTAGGCTACTGTATTGATAACATGATGCTAGTCACGTCTAGTGTAGACCATCTCTAAGCAATTAGCTGGATTAACTTTATTTGTTTCACTTCTTTCATGAATACAATTCTGAAATGACCATTGCCCAGTCAATGAGAAAGGTCGTTTTCTAGTTGTTCATTAGGTGAGAAATACTGGTACCAGTTACTGTGTCATGGCTATGATATAAAAATTTAATTTTGTATCTGCTTCTGTAAGTAGATTTTAAAAACAAACAAAAAAACCTTTATTCATTTCATTTTTTTTCCAGTTATAGGATTATCCAAGGTTTCTATTAATTTTTTGAGTCAATTATTATAAATTATAATTTTCTATGCAATTGTCAATTTATTTAATGTTTTCATATACTTATTCCATAAAGACATTCATCATATGCTCTTAGTATTTTTTAAAATATTGGGAATTTTTCAATCTTTTTAAAATATTTCTTTTCTTGGGACTAATATTTGTATTTCCTTTTTCTTTCTTTTTTTTTTTTTTTTTTTTTGAGATGAAATTTCGCTCTTGTTGCCCAGGCTGAAGTGCAATAGCGCAATCTTGGCTCACTGCAACCTCCGCCTCCTGGGTTCAAGAGATTCTCTTCCCTCAGCCTCCCAACTATTTCTTTTTTAAATCAGTATTGGAAAAAGAATTCTTATTTTATTAATTATTCCCCCAAAAGCAGCATTTGGATTTTATTTTTTGTTGTTTTGTTTTACTTTTGTTTCTTTGATTTCTATTTCTTTTTTTCCATCCTCACTATTTGTTTCCTTTTTCCTTTCTTTGGGCTTGCAGTCTGTCTAGTTGAATGCTTAGCTCATTAATTTTCAGTCTTTTCTAATATTTTCCTTGAAGGCTATATATTTTTTTATAAATACAGTTAAGCTGTATTCTTTTAGTGAAAACATTGTTGCTTAATTCTAAGCATATTTAAATTTCCATGATTATTTTAATTTGATCCATAAATTATTTTAAATTTTTGAATAATATATAGTTTTCTCATTTTTATAATTTTTAAATTAAGATATAAACATATCATAAAATTCACTCTTTCAAAATGTACTATTCAGTGATTTTTAGTATATTCACAAGGTTCTGCAACTCACCAATATTTAATTCCAGAACAATTTTATCACTCTAAAAATAAACTGTTTACCCATTAACAGTCATTTTGGACTTTTCCCTCCCCCTAGTCCCAGGAAACCACTAACTAACTTTCCATTTCTATAGAATTGCTTATCTTTAATTTTATGTAAATGAAATCATACATTATATGGCATTTTGTGTCTAGCAACTTTCACTTTGCACAATGTTCACAAGGTTCATCCACAGTGTAGCACGTATCAGTATGTCATTCCTTTTTATGGCTGAATAATATTCCATTGTAGGGATATACAGCATTTATTTATTCATCAGTTAATAGGCATCTGTATTATTTCCACTTTGGGGCTGTATATATAATGCTGCTCTAAACATTTATATATATGTTCTTGTGTGAAAATACGTCTCCAATCTCTTGGGCATTGAATGGAATTGCTGTCGTACGGTAATTCCATGTTCATCTTTTTGAAGACCTTTCAAATTATTTTCCAAAGTGACTCAATATTATACATTCTTGCCAGCAATGTATGAAGTTTGCAATTTCTCCACATGCTTGCTCATATGGTTTGGTTGTGTCCCCACCCAAATCTCATCTTGAATTGTAGCTCCTATAATCCCCATGTGTCATAGGAAGGACCTGGTGAAAAGTAATTGAATCACGAGGGCAGTTTTTCCTGTGCTGTTTTCATGATAGTGAATAAGTCTAATGAGATCCAATGGTTTTACAAAGGGCAATTCCCCTGCACATGCTGTCTTGCCTGCTGTCATGTAAGACGTGTCTTTACTCCTCCTTTGCCTTCCACCATGACTGTGAGGCCTCCCCAGCCATGTAGAACTGTGAGTCCATTAAACCTTTTTCTGTATAAATTACCCAGTCTCAGATATTTCTTCATAGCAGTATGAAAATGGACTAATACACTTGCTAACACTTTTTATTGTCTATTTTAAAAATTATAGCCACTCTAGTGAGTATGAAGTGGTGTTTCATCACAGTTTTAGTTTTCCTAATGACAAATGATGTTGTGTGTCTTTTTCTGTGCTTATCGGCCACTTACATATCTTTTTCTGAAAAATATTTATTCAAATTTCTCAGATTTTAATTGGGTTTTTGTTTATTTCTTTACATTATTTTAATATGTCTCATCAGATAATGAGTTTCTTTCATTCCATGGTTGTCTTTTTTATTTTCTTAATGGTGTCTTTTGAAGCACAACATTTGTTGATTTTGATAAAGTCCAACTTACCTATTTTTTTTCCTTTTTGGGTATTTGTGCTTCAGGTGTCATATTTAAGAAATCATTGCCAAATACAAGGTCAAGAAGATTTTTAACTATGTTAAAACTATAAAACTCTTCTATGAGTTTTATAGTTTAGTTCTTACATTGAGGTGTTTGATCCATCTTTTGTTAATTTTTGTATATGGTGTGAGGTAGGAGTTCACTTTCATTCTTTTGCATATAAATATCTCTTTGTTAAAAAAAAATTGGTTGGGCGTGGTGGCTTATGCCTATAATCCTAGCACTTTGGGAGGCCAAAGTGGGCAGATCACAAGGTCAGGAGGTTGAGACCATTCTGGCCAACATGGTGAAACCCTGTCTCTACTAAAAATACAAAGAAATTAGCCAGGTGTGGTGGTGCATGCCTGTAGTCCCAGCTGCTCAGGAGGCTGAGGCAGGGGAATTGTTTGAACCCAGGAGGCAGAGGTTGCAGTGAGCCGAGATCATGCCGCTGCACTCCAGCCTGGCAACAGAGCAAGACTCTGTCTCAAAAAAAAAAAAAAATTATCCCTTCCCCCATTGAATAGTTTCAACACCCTTGTCAAATTCAGTTGACCATATATGCAAGGGTTTCTTTCTAGACTCTCTGTCCATTTCCATTAGTTTAAATGTCTATTCTAATGCCAGTACCACATTGTCTTGATTATTGCAGCTTTGTAATCACTTTTGAAATCAGAAAGTGTGAGCTTTCTAACTGTATTCTTCCTCAAGACTACTTTGATTATTCTGATTCTCTTGCATGTTAATATAAATTTTAGGTTCACCACGTCAAGTTCTGCAAAAAAAGCAACTAGAATGCTAATAGTGAATGTCTTGAATCAGTTGATCATTTTGAAGCATATTACCATCTTAAAAAAAATTAGTTTCTCAATCCATTAAAATAGAATGTCTTTCCACTTACTTGTCTTCTTTTACTTCTTTCAACAATTTTTTTTTAGTGTAAAGGCTTACACATCTTTTAAAAATTTATTTCTAAGTATCTTATTCTTTTTTATGTTAATTGTCTTTGTCCACTTGTGTTGCTATAAAGGAATACGTGAGGCTGGATAATTTATTAAAAGAAAAAAAAGAGGTTTCTTTGGCTCAGGCTCATGGTTCTGCAGGCTGTGCAAAAAGCATGGCAGCTCCTGATGAGGGCTCCAGACTGCTTCCACTCCTGGTGGAAGGTAAAGGGAAATCAGAATGTACAGAGATAACATGGCAAGAAACAAAGTAAGAGAGGAGAAGAGGAGGAGGTGCCAGTTTCTTTTCAATAACCAGTTCTTCTGGGCAGAACTAGAAGTGAGAACTCATTTCTGTGAGAACAGCACCAAGCTATTAGTGAGCAATCTGTCCCCGTGACCCAAACATCCTGAAACACCCGGGCCCATCTCCAACATTAGGGATCAAATTTCAACATGAGAGTTGGTGAGGCCAAACAGATCATATCCAAACCATGGCACTAATGCAATAGAATTTTTAAAGTTTCATTTTCAGCTTGCTAATTGCTAGTGTATAGAAATAAAATTGATGTATGCATATTGATTTTGTATCTTGCAACCGTGCTAAACTTGACTATTAGTTCTCATATTTTTATTGCACTTTTAGAATTTTCTGTATACAAGATTATGTCATCTACAAACAGAGATAGTTTAACTTTCTTTCTAATCTGGACACATTTTACTTCCTTTTCTTACCTAATTGCTCTGGTTTGATCCCCAGCATGATAGTAAAGAGGAGTGACACAAGTGGATAACATCGTCTTAATTCCTGATCTTAGAATGCTTTTATCCTTTCATCATTAATTTTTATTAATTGTAGGTTTTTCATAAATGCTTTGTTGAGGAGCATTTATGTTGCGGAGGTTCCATTCTACCCCCAGTTTGTGTGTGTGTGTGTGTGTGTGTTTGTTTTTTTGAGTGTTTTTATCATGAAAGGATATTGGATCTTTTCATTTGCTTTTATGCAACTATTGAGATAATCATGTGGGTTTTTTGTCCTTTATTCTGTTATTATGACACCACAGTATTCAGACAGATTTTCGTATGTTCAACTAACCTTGCATTCCTGTGATAAATCCCACTTGGTGATGTTATATAATTCTTTTTATATGTTGCTGGATTCAGTTTGATAGCATTTCGTTTAGGATTTTTTTAAATCTATAATTTCAAAAGATATTGGTCTGAAGTTTTCTTTTTGTTTGTAGTTTTTTTCTGGTTTCTGTAACAGGTTAATACTGGCCTCATAGAATAATGTGGAAAGTGATCGCTTCTCTTCTATCTTTCTAAGAGTTTGTGAAGTATCAGTGTTAATTTTTCTTTGAGTGTTTTTAGAATTCACCAGCAAAGCTAATCTTGGGCTTTTCTTTGAGGGAATTTTGTTTATTATTTAAATCTCTAATCCCTTAACTTGTTTTGTTTTTTCATTTGTTTTGAGACAGAGCCTCATTCTGTCACCTAGGCTGGAGTGCAGTGGTACAATCTTGGCTCACTGCAACCTCTGCCTCCGGGGTTCCAGTGATTCTCCTGACTCACTGGGATTACAGGTGCACCATCAAGCTCAGCTAATTTTTGTATTTTTATAGAGACAGGGTTTCACCATGTTGGCCAGGCTTGAACTCCTGGTTTCAAGTGATCCGCCGGTTTCAGCCTCCGAAAGTGCTGGGATTACAGGCATGAGCCACTACGGCTACCCCACCTACTCCCTTCACTTGTTATAGTACTTTTCAGATATTTAATTTCTCCATGAGTCAATTTCAATAGTTTATATCTTTCTAAGAATTTGTCCATCTCATTTAAGCTACCTAATTGATATATGATTGTGTATGATATTCCATTTTAATCTTTTTCTTCCTTGAAAGGTTATTTATTTTTTAAATACATCTCAATTTATCTTAATTACATTGAAAGAATGAAGTCTATATTTTACCAATTTTGTTACTTCATGGAGTCATTTGGTTTCTGTATCTTTGCATCCAATTTTCATACAGCTCCATGTATACTTAAAAACAAAGAATAGTCTCTAACTTTAAGTGTATTTTAAGTTATATTCTCTAACTTTATAATAGGATTCTATATATGTTCTTTAGACTGGAACTGTTAATTGGGTTGTTGGTGTATTTAATGTTCTTAGTACTTCTTTATCTTCTTGATTTATTAATGAGAGAGGTCTGTTAAATTTGAACACTATGTAACTTGTTAATTTTCCCTGTGATTTTTGACGTCATTACATTACATATTTTGACATTTCTTTGTAAGGAGTATAGAAATTTAGGATTATGTAGTCCTAGGAAATCTTTCCTTGATGATTAGGAAGTAATCTTCTTAATTATCAGTAATTATTTTTCAAAAAAATTTTTTTTATACAAACGTTGTGACTATTCTAGGCTTTTTTGATATTATTTACTTGTGATTATTTCTGTTTTTTCTTTCAGCCTTGCTGTATTATGATTTAGGTGTGACTCAGTAAAAAAAAAAAAAATGCAGTTAGGTTTTTAAAACACCTGACTTTCTGGGGACCCGCTTTTATTTTGCCTGGATTGGTTAATCCACCAATAATTACATTTATTATTATTTCTAACACACCTAAATACATTTTTACAACTGTATTTACTTTTTCTATTTTCTATGATTTTCCTTGCTATTTTATTGAATTCTCTTCTTGCTTTACATTGAATTGATCAGATTTTATTTTATTACCCTTTATTCTGTATTGATTTATATGTTAAATATCCATTCTTTTTCTATTCCCACAGCAGTTTTTGAATTTTAATTTCTACACTTGACCTAGAAAGTCTAAGGCTAATCAATAGCTTTCTCCTTCTCCTAATCAATACCAGAATCTTAGAATGTTTTAACTCTATCACAATCATCACACATTATACCCACTCCAACTCCATTCCTGGAATCTTAGATTATATTTTTCTATAGAAGTTTAGTTTTATATCTTTTTGTATGTGTTCAATTAACATTATTAATTATATGTGGTTAATTATATTTAATTTGACCTTCATGCTTCCTATGTTTTTTGCTATGTATTGTTTCTTAGATTCTTCTCTTCTTTTCCAATATTTCATTAAAAATGTAGTTAGTTAGCATTTATTTCTATAATTAATTGTTATTTACATGCCCTATCATTCTTTTTCTTAGGGAAATAGTTGTATTTTACCCCTACTCTTAGTTTAGCTGGGTATTAAACTCTAGGCTGAAGATTTTTTTATTTGTGGATATTATTCCTTTGTTTGGATTTTTTTTGGAAAAAGTCTGCTCTTAGTCTACTTGTTGTTTCTGTGTAGATAACTTGAAAAATGTAATTATAATTGTTCACGATGATGTTATCTTCATCTTTAAAGTTTTACATTTTTATTACAATGTGTCTAGATTGTATTTAGATTGGGTTTCCCAGAAGCAGATATAGCGGTATGGACTTGTGCAGTAGTAGTCTGTCTGTTTTTAAAGGAGTGATCCCAGGAAAAATGGATAGGGAAATTAACAGGACAAGAAGTGGACAGACGCCAAGCAACACTGTGACTTCTAGTAAAGTTTCAGACAGGATAACTTAGCCTCATTAACTCAGGAAATTTTTCCCACTGGAATCAGTTTTGGTCATGCTTCAGAGCTGTCTCAATCAGGGTGCATGGTGGATATCCTATTCCTATATGCTGAACAATCAGCAATAAGTTAAAGGCTGCCCTTAAAGGAATAGAATGTGAATTTCCAGGTACTCTGATTCTTCATGAACAAAGGTATTTAGGCTCCCACAACCTGAGGACAGCACTCTGCCAGAAAGTTGCAGGTACTAGATGTGGGAATGAAGTCACACCTGGAGCTAACATGGGAGTAGGGGATCAAGGGAATACGGGCAGAGCATTCCAGCATCTTGTAGAAATGGGAATTATCATTGTTCTTCTCTTCAATCGTCATGATTGTTGAATCTGAAGATATATGTCATTTAGAAAAGGTCTCAACATTTTTTCTGGAAGTGTTCTGCTACCATTATCTCTAATCTGTCCCAGAAATTGTATTAGGTGCCTGTTTATTTTATCTTATCTTTCTATTTTAATAATTTTTTGACTTGTATCTGATCTGCTTTTTAACCTGTCCATTGAGTTTTAAATTTCAAAACTATAAATATATTATTTCTTAGTGTCATTGGTGCTTTTTAATTTGCTTTTTGATAGCGTTTTATTCTTGCTTTATGGTTTCCATTCCTTTTGTTATCACTTTAAACATATTTACTTTTGTATATTTTTCAGATTTTTTTGGTAATCTTAAATTTGGGGATTATGTTTATTTAATCTTGTTGATGCAGGATTGTTCCTGTGTATATTCTTAAAAATATTTGATTGTGAGGTCATAAGAAATAAGGATTGTGTGTGTGTGTGAGAGAGAGAGAGAGCGAGAGAGAGAGAGAGAGAGAGACAGAGAGAGAGAGACAGAGAGAGAGAGAGAGGGAGAGAGAGTTTCTCCAAAGGAGTTTTGAATTTGCATTTATTTACACAAGATGTCTGGGATTGATTTTTTTCTGCATAGTTCCTGGTTTGAAGGGGTTTCCATGCCCCTCCAAATTGTGCAGAATCGAGCTCCATTTTCTCATGGCTCCTCATATCAATTTTTCATGGTAGTAGTATTTTTTTTTTGGCTCATATTCCCATACAGAGGCAAGATTCCTTGCCATTTCCCTGGGCCAATGGGTATGCATTTTCAGTATCTATTGTCACTGAAGATGAAACCCTTGATTTTTTGGGCTTATAAGATTCTCATTTCTACCTTCCTACTCAAATATATGCCCAAAGTGCCATCTCTTTTCATGACACTTACTGAGTTTTAAAGTTAATCCTCTAGGTATTAAAGCCAATTTCCAGGTCACAACAGTATCTTTCTTTTTTTTTTTTTTTTTGTATTTTTAGTAGAGACAGGGTTTTGCCATATTGGCCAGGCTGGTCTTGAGCTCCTGACCTCAGGTGATCAGCCTGACTCGGCCTCCCAAAGTGCTGGGATTACAGGCGTGAGCCACACTACAGTATCTTCTAACAACACGTGCACTTGCTGGATTTTAGATTCATTTTTACTTCTAACATCCAGGTATTTCTTTGTGTTTGTATGTGTGAGTGTGTGTGTGTGTGTGTGTGTGTCTATGTATTTTTCCTCATATATCTATTTAGAAAGATTGAGGAAGGTTCTGGAATACTTAGTGCATCATGCAGCTAGGATAGATTCCTTCTGAAGGGAAATGACAACTAAAAATCCAATTATTTTGTCCAAAAGAATAAGAGTGCTGTCTTATTGAGTTACTAACTGAAAAATGTCCCTAGGTTTGGGTAAGGAGGTAGGGTTCAAATTCTACTATAATCTTTAACTCGCTCTTTCTCAGGTTGAAGATCATCTGTTTTTTGTTTTTTTTTTCATGGTGTTAAGCATATAAGTATGTAACACCTGGTACTCTTTACTTCCAAAGAATACATATAAAAATGTATTTTATTTGATTTTCCAAAAAGTTGAATATAGCAACCTGAAATCTCAGTGGTTTCAGTTCCCTGCGTAAAACACAGTACAGGTTATCACAAGTCATTGGTTCATTGGCTGCAGACTGACACAGGAATGTGCTTTTAAAACAATAACAATATTGTCCCATAGCTTTTGTCTTCTTCACTGTATGCAATCCTTGATTAGCTTAGTGGGAAATACTATGTCAGAAACTTTCAAATTTAAACAAGGATGCTGACATTTGTTGAGGGTTTAAATCAGTGTTCCAGGCACTTGACATATCTTGTTATCCTTGTTATCAACTGAGCATTGAAGTATTATTACTCATTTTGTAAAAATAGAGAACTGAGACTCATATAAGTTCATAAATATATCCTAGGTCACGTAGCTAATAATTATATGACTCCAAAGCATCTACTCTTTGCACTATGCCACTGATAATAAAGCAAGGAATTTCAGAAAATGTGGAAAGAAATGGCATCGATCAGGATGTATTTTCAGTTTAAAAATCACTTAAATAAGAAGGGGATTGAATACCGGGAATTAGGAGTATAAGAAGGAGATTTAATACCAGGAATTAGGAGTTTGCAAACCAGTAGAATAACTGGAAGAGCAGGCTCCGTGTTAGAACCCAGGAACAACTCACAGATCAGTAACATAGAACTGGCTCACCAGGGAGCCACAATCAGAAATAGGGAACCAGGAATCCACCACCTTGACTGTACACTCCAGAGGCACACTTTTTAGGTATGATCCAGGTCAGGGCGTTGCATCCACAGTTGTTGGCTTCATAATCATGCTTTCTCAGCATGTAGTAATTGTCCCTTACCTTGCCTTTTGACATCAGGAATATCTGCTAGCACTACTACAGCAAAACCCAGTATTTCCAGGACTGTGCTTGCCAACGTAGTAAACAGAAATGGTAAAATAGTGACTTTCGCCTCAATTTCACTTTCCAAATCTTTCACAAGTATAGCTGATGTGATAAACCCAAAGCATATCTGGAGTCCTAGCTGCAAAGGAGTCAAGCAAAAGTGGTTTTTAACTTCATAGCTTCTGCAGCACAGAAAGGCACACAAGGAGCAGTATGGAATGAAGATTGAGTACAGATTCGCTGGATTCACCTCACTGAGGATAATAATGGAAAGACTCATGGGGGATATTCCTTCAAAGATGTGAATTTGGTAAAAATTGGAAAAGTGAATCCACCCAAGGTAACAAGCAAAACTTCACAAGGAAGAAATTGAAAAAACTATTCTCCTGAGAAATGCCTCATGGAAAACCTACATTGGGAGGCCTATTGACCAGAACAAAACCAGGAATACAGACTTCGAACTGCATGATTCTTTATGATTTATGACCCCTAAATATTTTATTATTTTTACCAGTTGAAGTAAAAATTTAAAGTTTTTCTAATTAAAAAATGGTATATATTAAACTTCTATAAATAATTTTCAGTATTATTGTTAGTAATATGAATTAGTATATGTATATATGTATCATACTTTGCAGAGAAAGTTAAAAATAGTAAAAACCAATAATCAGCAAAATTATTTTACTTTTTTCTGCTTAATTGACAATGATAGCCTTCCCCAGATAGGCTACAAATGTTTTTCCTCTCTTCAGGATTTATACATTACTTTAACATATCTTTCATTAATAACCTAAGGAAATGAATGCATATTCTTTGAGGAGCAACTGGATTCTTTACAAATATTTCCCTGAAATCAAACCAAAATGGGAGGTAGGTTGTGAAGTTGTGTTCAGTTTGCTGTCTGATTTTCATTAGACTCATCATTCTACATTCTTTTGGTCCTAGGCACTTGGTCTCTGGCTATTTTCATGACTGCTGTAATGGAATTACCATTTCAAGTTTGTAGGAGGTAAAGGAGAAACATGATAGGAATAGCAGGAAGGAATGGCTCACTCATAAACAATCTACTGGAATCTTGAATTGATTAGGTTTGAGTGACTAAAAGGGAAGAGTGGGGAAATATACCCTAGTTTTCTTTTCCTCCAGTTTCCTGTTGCATTATGTGGCTTCTTGAATGTTGCATAATATAAATCATCTAACCACTGGAAGACAAGTTTTAGCATTGCAAACTCAGCAGATTTACTTAATTTCATTTTTCCCGTTGGATATCTGCATCAATTCAGGCCAAGAGAGTATCTCATGTCACCTAATGCAACAAATAGATCCTGGAGCATTCATGGTGATATCCACAATGTTGGCAGATGAATGTTTTCTTTCCTCTGCCAAGCACCATCAACATTATTTTTGGGTGGATCTAAATCTGAACAGTCTAGAGTTTCCATTACATCGTCCTAATTGTTAAAAAGAGGGCCTGCTATAATTCTTGAAAACTAGTCTGTTTAGTTGTACTTGTTACCATAACATCAGATTGAAATATTGCTTCTCTGTCGGTTTGGCCACAGTGTAGCAGCCAGCCTGGTAGCGTCAAGGCATTAGGAAGGTGAAGCAATCCACAGTCAACAGTATGAATGGAACAATTCACACTGTTGTACATAGATATAGAGGTTAAACCCAAACACATGAAAAAGTGATGCTGGAAGCACTTGGGAACAGCTGGGCCAGATGAATAACTCAATTGGATGCCATGAGGAACAAATTAAACAACTGACTGGAGACCAGGCTGCTCCTGTGACAGACACTTTAATCAGGAAGTCAAAAGCTGATTGACAAGATGAAAAGCTGGATGACATGAAAAATGGAAACAGAAGGAACAACACAAGAAAAGGGCACCCGGGTCAGCATGCTGACAAAAATAATCAAGTACGACAGGCCATAATCCAATCTTCGAATGTTTGGCATGGTGCTAGTTATGAGAATCTGCAGCCAAGAGGAAAGAAAACTATTATTAAGCAAAGAAAGAAATTATCTGGCTTTCTAGAATTCACTATTACATGTTCACTAGAGGATTTTCTTTTTCTTTTTTTTTTTTTTTTTTTTAACAAGCATAATGGCTTTTGTTGAGTTTCATAAGATCAATTAAAAAGTGCTAATCTATCTGGATATGAAGCCCTAGGAAAACAATGTATAATAGTGTTTTAGATTCAGAGTTAAATAGGATATACACATTCATTGCCTCAAATTGCAAAGTATGGGTCCTTCTCACGCTCTCCTATTCAAGGCATAGAAGAGGAAGAGTAGCAATTACTAAGAGGAGGTTTCTGTGGCCCACTTAAAAATTCTTATGCTGGATCCTTACTGTTGAATTACTGTTGGAATCCAAGGCTGAGCTTCATGCCAGAGAAAAAATTTGTCTGTGCTACATGAATTATTTTTTAGATGACTCAATACCACCTGCATCCCAAAAGATAGATACGTTCATAAATGCACTATCTGAAGAAGCATGAAATAATGATCAAGTGTTTTTTAAAAAGACAGATAACATAGGAGTTTGTCATTCCTGGGATAAATGTGTGTATTTATGTACGTTTCAGCTCTCATAGCACTTTAATTTCAATAGCATATAATTTACCAGAGGAGGGCCCAGAAGATTAAGCACGTTGGTGGTGTTTAGACATTGTCACTTCATGCCTTTTCAGTAAACTCATCTGCCTTTGGAAAAACAGAAAACTTGCAGTAAACATCGAATGACCAGTTGACACTGTCTCTCTTGGATCCCTACACTGGAGCTAAACCTACATCTCAAGAGAAAAGAAGGGATGTTTTAATTCATTGTCTTAGTCCACTGGTTTTCAAACCATGTTTCAAATCTCTAGGGTTTTTGAAAGAAAAGTTTGGTCACAGAGGACATGTTTCATTTGTATCTGCTCCATTAGCTTCAGATCCCACAGGTTTTGGAGTTCTGGGGCATTAAAAACACTGTCGAAAGGGTTCCTGTCCTCAAAAATGTGTAAAAGAAAAACACCACTTTGATGATGTTACTCTTAGGTGAGGACGCCACTATTTGGCAGAATATATTCAGCTCAAACTGGGAGACCAAGCTGGTGTATTTCACTTGGATAAAGTACCTTATAGAAAGCCAACCAAATATCTTATCCATAGCATTCTAGATGCACCTGGCTCATAGTTGATTATTTTTCATTTTATAGAATTTGCTAGAGGGCTTCATTGCAGATCTTAAAACTTGAATCTTACTTCTGCCATACAGTTAAGTTCACTTGAGTCATGACTGTCTAAGGAACTAGCTGCTTCTTCCCACTGCCTTTACGGACATACATCTAAACTGTCAAATAAGTAACCACAAAGGCATTTAATTTTCCTGTGAGGTCAGGGTGCACCCTGGAGTCTTACTAAGGTAAAAGCATCTTAAAGGGTAACACAGAAATTTTACTATGTCCTCAAAGCCTAGAGCCATACAACGTCAAGCATGGTAGGAGAAAAAACCTATCTACTGAATTTCTATTCTGGGTTTACCTCGAATGTTTTGAAGGTCTGACCCACCATGCTCTACCCCTCTGCTGTAAAAGGGAACTACATATATGAACCTAAAATTACTTGGGCCAACCTCGCTTCTTACACCTGTTTTACTTTGATTATGCTTCTACCTGCCTGCAAACTCCCAACTCTGTGATCCCAGCATCATCCCTACTGCAATTCTCAGGACTCAATGTTTATATGTGCTTGCTCCAGATTTTGTTGTTTTCCCAGGTCTTTGCCTTCATTGCTTCCTGATACTGCTGTTGCCACCTCCATCTGCCAGGTTCCTCCTAATTCTGATCTTGTTACACTCAATCTCTGCCCACTGTAACTCAGTCTTCTCTGGCTTCATGGAGGGTTGGTGGCAGAAGGTGATAGAGGCTATTAGTGAGGTGGGGAAATGTGGCAGATTGGGACAATTGCATCATTCATAGCAGTATTTAAAAAAAATTATTTGGAATTTCCTTCAAATATCAGATGATGGAATAGAATATGAAAGTTTATATATATAGTTTATAAAAGACTTCATGCTAAAATATGAAGAATTCAGAGGAGAGAGAGCTCAACATTCAATACATTGTAAAATAGTGTATGTAAATATGGTTCAAGCTATTTAATTTATTTGACCTAGCCTATGTGATTTGGGTGACATGAAGCTGAATGATGGTTGTAATGAGATCTTCAACTTTTCCCTTGCCATTAATCTTTATAATACACCAGCCACTGAGACCTGTCATTTATTCCTATTATGAAATGTGTTTTATATTTAGTCTCCATTTCATTTTTAGCATCTCTATTCTGAGCCTCCAATTTTGTGTGGTACATGAGAGAAAGGCTGGATCAGAGGCACAAAGCATCGAGAAGACAATAACACCTTCTGTATCATATATTTAAAAGTAAAAATAACACAAAGTTAAAAAGAAATATATGAAGGAAGGAATTCTGATAAAGTTTTGAATTTTCATTTAGTGACTATTTCAATGTCTTTTTTAAAAATCAAATATCAAAATTTTTAGTTTTTGTTCAATGCCCTAATTTACTGGTGTCCAAAACATATCTTTAAAGGTTAATTGGATAGTCCATCACTGTATGGGGACTATATTAATATACTTTACAATATCAGAAATTATATATATAACATAGAAGAATGTAGAAGAACATACTATAATGTAGAAGTCACATGTTGCTGAGAATTTAATACCCCGACCCTTTATATTATTGTAGATTCCTAGTTTACATACTTTCAAAGGCCAACCATTGCCCACAAATCAATAGTTTAATCTTGTATTAGATATCCTTTACTATCTAGTGACACAGAAGAAAGAAGAAATCTGACATTCATTAACCTACTAACTTTAATACATTATACTATTTAGTCCTACAAATATCATAAGGCAGATATTTTAAATAATTTAAATAACCTGTTCAAGGTCACAGGATGACTTAATGGTAAATCCAAGACTCAAAACCAGGACTATCTCTTCATCAGATTGAACTAGGGTATGACATAGAGACCAACGAAAGTGGGACATTCAAGGCTCCATTGTTGACAAGGTTTGAGCAAGTGGGGAGATTAGAGAATAAACGGTCATTGGGAAATCTCATATTATGAGTTTGATATCATAGTAGAGCACTAATACACTACCATGGAGTTATAGCCAGAGTCAAGCAGTAGAGGTCAAAGACTAAGGTCAAGTTCAAATCCCAGATAAAAATCAAACATGAACTCATCTGATTGATAGATACCTACTCTGGTAGGTTCTTTAATGATTACAAATTCCTTCCATTCCAGTAAGCATATACCTTTGCATTGTGACTTTGCTGTTCCTCCCATCCAGAATTAGATATGTTCCTTCACTCCCTTGAATAGGGACCGAACTTGTGACTCTCTTTTACCAACAGAATATGGCGTAAGTGACATTGTACAAGTTCCAGAGCCTGGGACTCAAGATGTCTTGGAGATTCTGTCTTTGCAGTCTTATAATGATGCCCTGAGATCATCTTAAAGAAAGCCAGTCTGGCCTACTGAGGATGAGAAGCTACATAAAGGAGAATGAAGATTCCCCAGCCAATAGGCAACATCAATAGTCAGATATGTGCATAAAGCCATGTTGAACCTCCCAGCTAGATGACCCTCCAGCACATGAAACCAGCAGATGAATATCCCAGCCTGCCTGAAGAACTGTACAGGAAATAAGAAATCATTGTTGTTTAAGCCACTGGGTTGGTGGGTGGTTTGTTACACTGAAGTAGTTAACTAAAAGAGAAATTGGTGCATAGAGTCAGGTGCTGTCATAATAAAAATCTAAAACATGTACTGTCGGCTTTGGTGATGGGAGTGATTGGTAGCTAAAGAGGCGGTGAAATAATGATTAGTAGATACTGGGAAGTTAATAAGGAAATTTCCATTGGAGGGTGGAGAAAGGGCCACCCTTGTTATATAGTGGCCAAACAATCAGCAAAATGTTGCCTGCTACAACATGGAAAGTAGAAACTTTTCTTAAACTCACTCATGGATCTGGCTAGGAGGTTTCCAGGATGCTTGCAACAAATGTGAATCAACTTTGTATAGCTGTGTATAATAAAGTGTGCTGTATTTGTCCATTCTGATGCTGCTAATAAAGACATACCTGAGACTGAATAATTTATAAAGGAAAGAGGTTTAATTGATTCATGAGGCCTCAGGAAACTTACATTCATGGTGGAAGGGGAAGCAAACGCATCCTTCTTTACATGGCAGCAGGAAGGAGAATGAGTGACCAGTGAAGGGGAAAATCCCTTATAAAACCATCAGATCTTGTAAGAACTAAGTCAGTATCATGAGAACAGGATGGGGGAAGCTGCCCCCCTGATTCAATTATCTCTACCTGGTCCCTCCCATAACACGTGGGGATTATGGGAACTACAATTGAAGATGACATTTGTGTGGGGACATACCCAAACCATACTATGTGGGAGGAGAGATTAATTAAAAAAACAACTTTTCAATTTGCAAGCAGAATTTAGAGAAAATATAGAAAACCCAGGATGTGCTGGATTGAAAAAGATTATCAAAGAAAATTTTAATATAGGTAAAAATTTAATTCCAGAAGACAGTCAATAAAATGTGGCCTCAGTGGTAAGATCAAATAGAAGGATGTGGCTGTTAGGCCCTAACGAAATAACCCAGAATGATTTCTTATAGAGTATTTAGTAGACCTCTCATCTCAACAAATGATTGTCTATGGATCCAG
The DNA here is from genome assembly GCF_028885625.2 of Pongo pygmaeus. Lineage (NCBI taxonomy): Eukaryota > Metazoa > Chordata > Mammalia > Primates > Hominidae > Pongo > Pongo pygmaeus. The sequence continues at coordinate 24,191,697 of NC_072383.2, forward strand.
ACCCATCACTCAAATAGGCCCATCATCCAAATTAGAGAGGGGCCTACCTTGACAAGAATAGTAAGCCTGGCTGTCGTCTAATAGAGTAGAATTTAATCTGATCCATAGAAATCCCATAAGGAATTTTAAAGGAACTATATTGATTTGGATTAAAAGGGACAGAGACAGTTCAAGAAGACTCCACGCCATCAATGTCCTACAGACAAAAAGTGAGTTGAGAAAACTACTTAGATGCAGTCATGGGCTATTTCTTACAGAAAAAGAAGGACCTCTCAGAGGCTAAGCAAACCATCCAGAGTGTGGACCCAAAATCCAAAAAATAAAATTAATTACAGAGCCACTCCAAGAGATAAGAAATAGGCTCTAATCAGAGAACATTCCCTGTCCTTGGACATGTACCTGTTTGGATTTCACAATTGCTTCAGACCATTGATTGCTATGTGCTTCCAGTCCTTTCTCTTTTTAAAAAAGATTATTCATTGTGGTTACTTTTTCTTTGTCTCACCATTTCATCTTAGATATTTGAATAAAAGAGGGTAAATGCCTTGTAGTTTTGGTTCACAGAACTCTGGATCATGAAAGCCAAGGAGCTCCACAGAGAAACCTCCTTTGTATCTGGACCAGAGCGGAAGCTCAAACCTGTGGATTTCCAGCCTGATGCAATACCTGGGATGAAACTTTTGCAATTATTGTGATAGGAGTAAGCATACTTTCCAAGTGGAAAAATGATTAATTTGTGGCCAGAAAGTAGAGCGTGGTAAATTCGTGGTTTGATAACCACAAATTCCACCCATCCCAATATGCATGCCCTTTGGCTTCTCCTTTCATCCAAAGACAGGATATATGTCTATATCCCTTTCAATCTCGACTGGCCTTGTGACTTATTTGACCAGTAGAATGTGGTAGAAGGGACAGGGCATGAGCTTTTAATCCTGGGCCACAACAGGCCCTGACACTTCCTCTGCTGCTCTCTTGAAACCTTTACAAAAGGAAGCCTACCTAGCCAGCATCCAACACTGACTGCCAGACATGTAAGTGAGACCATCTTGGATTTCCCCGCCCAGATGACCATCTGGCTGAAAAAGTGAAATCAAGTGAAGCCAGAAGAGGAGCTGCCCAGCAACCCACAGAATGGTGAAAACAATGTATTTTAAGCCACTACATTTGGGGGTGGTGTGTTATTATGTAGCAATAATCAACTGAAACCAGTTATTATACACCAGACACCATGGTGACTAAACTAGATACAGCCCACACCTGTGGGGATTTAATATGGGGCAAGGGTGTGGGGAGAATAGCATTAAACAGAGTAATAAAATACAATTGTGAATGTGATAAATGCTATGAAGGGAAAGGACAAAGTGCTGTGAGAGGCTCAGGAATGCCATAGAGTCAGGTTGGACCCTCTGTAGAAGCTGCTGGAGCAGTCAGCAACACTAAGGCAGAGGTCCAGAGAAGATTCAGTGACTGTGGTCAGCAAGGAACCAAGAGGAATGTAAGCATGTATTCATGGTAGTTCTACTAAGATGCCAGGGCCTAGGCCCTGTTACATTGTCACTAACAGAAAACAAATCTAAAGGTTTTAGCACAGGGTCTATCATACAGTAACCACTTGGTATTACTACAATACCTTATTTTTTTATTTTGAATTGGCATGGAAATGTGCGATTACAAGTGAGTTTAAAAGTGGAAACACAACTCTCTGTTTAGAGAGAGTTAATAGAAAGAATAATTACTACAAAATGCTTCTAAACCCAAAACAAGACTGTCTCTATGGGAGAAAAGTAAAACACAGGTACACAATCCCTTATCTAAAGCTCCAAAGGCCAGATGGGCTTCAGAATTCAAAAGGTTTAGGGTTTTAGAAAGGCAATTTGGAGCATTTCCCATACACTATGCAATACTTCCAGCATTTCCTGGGGCAGCACCCAACCATTAAATTTGAGGAGCAAAACGTATGGCTATTCGCAATAAGTGAGATAAAAATTGGGAGTGGACATACATCTGTTCAATCACCAAATTTGTTAAAACAAAAATTTGTTTTCATGGACTTCAGAAGGTTCTGCACTTCAGGATTGTGGATAGAGTTGTGCACCTCATCTAGAAACTCCCATGTTTTATGGGCCCGCAGTGAGAAGAGGGATACTTCCCGAGTGGGTTGCTGAAAAACACAGTCCCTGTGATTGGTCATTGACATCTTAACGAGCTCAATGGATCGCAGCTTGTCCAATGCAGCTGCAGAAATCTGTCTCAGCTTTACAAGTTGACAGAAGTAAATCACACACTATATTTTCCACACTATGGTCCATTTCACTGGCTCTGTGTTGGTACAGCTGGAGTACAGCAGATTCAAATCACTGTGAATGCACGTATAACCCTTGTTTCCCTAAACCATGCCAGCAGTCTCAGAGAGTACCATGAATATGAGAATAATTACAATTTTCTGAGTCCTCACCCATTATTGCATTGTTATTCCTGGATTCCTACCTTCCTCCCCATCCCCAAGGCCTCTCCTAACTTGAGGATGCCAATAGCTTACAATGTACCTTGAAAATGTGTTGTGTGGCTTGGCTGATGCCAAAGGCCCTGCTGATTCTGTATCTCCGGGATCTCATCATTTCTGCCAGTCCTTTAGCCACTCCTTAGCTGCCGTTTTCATTCCCAGCCTCTTCTTCAGATGCAGCCTCTGCCATCAGTGCTGAGCATTGCTGAAGTAGGATAGAGTTCCATCATTCATCTCAATAAGTGGTATTGAGCCTAAGTAAATTAAATCAATCTCTCTCTCTCTCCCTGTCTGTGTCTGTCTCCCTGTCTATATATACATAGATGCAAATGTATGTATATGTGTAGGTATAGAAAATAAAAATTGCCATACATATTCCAGGTTGCCTATATTTTGAGTTTATAGTCCTTTCTGTAGAAAAACAAACACATTTCCCAGGAATTTAGCCAGAGGATATTTGCATGTCAACAACCAACATCATAGGGTCACTTCCTCATTCAACAAACATCTACTTAATGCCTAAAAGCGTCAGGAGCTAGTCTAGGCAATGAGGACCAGTGCACCAGACACACCAACTTCCTACTGTCATGGAGTTTACATTCTAGCCTCCATCAAAACTGTTTCTTCTCATGGACAATTAATTGGATCACAGGCTGAACCATATGCCTGTGGGGCTCTTAGTCCTTAGGAAGCTTACGTTTTGAAATGTGCTGTAACCTGAAAAGGTAGGAAGAGACTTAGTTTCACCCTCTTTGTTCAAAGTAGTAATTTTGGGAACCAGTGCCTGATTGTTAGACCTAAATATTCTCTTCCATTCTGACCAGAGGCCTCTTTACAAAAATCAGTCCTCCTCTGACATTCCAGGGTCTCTGTGTCTCTAAGCTAAGCCTTGCCACACGTGAGTTCTGTTCAATAGAATGCCATGAAGGGAACTCAAGAGTGACTCCTTTGAGAAGTAGTTGAGATTGACACTCTCTTTTTTATGGGCTACTCCAATAGGCTCTGAGGTCAGCTTTCAGTCTCCAAGAACTCCTGCCACCACGTTCCTGTTTAATATTTTTCAGGGGGTTCCCTATTGCTTAGAATATGTACTCCGTAGCTTGGTATGCCAATGATTCACAACCCGTTCCACCTCATGACAGGTATAGAAAATGATGATATTTTTATAGTGTACCTTGGAAAATGAAAGAGACTGTCTTTGACCAGAGAAGATGGACCTGAAGTTCAGCAGAGGTGACAACCCAGGCTTTCCTGGCTGACCCAAAGGGAGGGGTGAGGAGATTAACATCTCAGCATATCTATAGCCCATCTACCTACCTTACAAGGAGTGAAAAACTCTGTGATGTGCAGTAGTCTTTACAATGAAGCACCAAATTACATCTTGCTATCAATTTTTAAATTACTCTATACCAGTTGGGTCCAAAAACATTTAAGTAGTTCATTTCTAATTCTACGTTATTTACCTTTCTCCCTAGGCACCTTTTGCTAATTGTTCTCCTCATTCCATTTTCTTTCAAACTTCCATGTGTCTGCTGTTTCTCCACCTATAATGCCCTTCTTTTACCTTTCTTTGGTGAACTCCTACTCATCATAAATCTCATTTCAAATGCCACTACTCAAGAGCCATTCCAAGCTCTTTCAGGCAAATTTAGGTTGTTCCTTCCTCTGGCTGTCCAAACATGCACACACACACACACACACACACACATACACACACACATCACAGTACTTACTACATGATTGCTTGCACTAGTTGTGAAAAGCTGTAGTGTAGAGGCTTTGTTTTCTATATCATCGTACCCTTCGCTTGGTTCACTGTAGTTCTTGCCTAGCTCAGAGCTCAATATATGTTTTTCTTAATGGGTGAATGAATGAATCAATAAATGGGGAATTGGAGAAATTGCCCATGTGTTCGATTTGCAGGAGACTTTGGATAAGGCTTGGAATCTTATTGCTTCATATTCTCCATATGCTGAAATAACAATATTTGTCTTCTCTGAAATATAATGCCTTAAAACTCAAAACATCAAGCTGTCAGAACTTTGTTGTTATTATGTGCATGGTCACCCTGCCATTAAACTTTTTAGTTGTCCTGGAAACATATATTGGATCTATAAATTTAGATTAAAGAATCTTACCAACAGAGTTTTTGCACATACTGTGTTGTCAGTTTCCTCTAATAGCTACTTGTTTATCACAGTAATGTAACCATAACAGAACTAAGAACAAAATCATGGAACCTACCCATTCAGCAAGACCAGGAATGGGTTTTCTGAGTTTGTGCTGGGTAAGAAAATCTTGTCAATAACCCAGTGTCATTTAAGTTCTAACTTTGGGATGCTCTTTGGTCTAAAAGTTTGAGGAAAAAGTGGGTTCAACCAAGTAAATGATAGGCCATACACCAAACAATTTTATGTAGCATGCTCATTAAGATAGATAGCCAAAAATATGGCACACTATTAGAAGTGCTGTGCATTGCATTTACACTAGCTCTTATTTTCCTTTTGGTGGCTAATAGGATTCTCATTTCATTATTATTTACCACATTTTCCCCTTCTAGTGTTTCAAGAAATTACCACTGTAGAATTTATTGTAGCCTACAGTGTAGTCATGGGTGTGTGACAATATGTAAATGCCCAAGCATGCTACATGTGAATTAGGCTGCCATGTTCACATTTCTAATCAGGACGATGTTTTTTAGAAAATCATTTAATTATACATGAAAACTATCAGTCATGAGGGTCAAAGTATTTGATCTCTCTTCTCTGGTGTTCCAGGAGTGACACAAAGTCACACAAAAGGTTGAATTTTTCTCTGATTGTTACATCAAGGCATTCAAACAATTTTAGAGGTCAAACTAATAACAGAACATGAAAAATCTGCATAATTTTTAATCTATAGGGAGACATTTTAATTAAGGTGATGGGTGGTATTTTCTGATGAATGTGTATCTTAAAAGCCTGTGTACATTTATGCATACTGTATATAGAATATCTATATCTATTTATCTGTAATATCTATTTATTTATCTATGTATGTATGTACGTATGTATGTATCTATCTATCTATGTCTATCTACCTATCTACCTAATCTATTCATCTATCCATACTTCCTTCCATCAGTCTGTACACACACACACACACACACACACACACACAAACACATATAAACTCATATACCTATACATATATAGGTAATATTAGAAATATATCTAGAGGTAACTTTACAGTCATTTGGGCTATTTATGTCTGGTTGTTGTCCATAGGCTTTTATCACAGAGGAGATGATTATAATCACCTTTGCCACAGAGACACTTAAGAGATTGATAGTAACCATAAAAAACTTAACTTCCTTGGGAGGTGATATCTTTTGAAAGCACAATCTTTTCAAACATAGAAATGCCGACATTTTATGTAAATATGTTGCAACATTTCCTAGCAATATATTGTTCCTTCTGCCCGGAGCCAATCTACTCCATTCAACATCCTATACACCTACAGACTAATTAAGTGAATTAATTTGTTTTGGAATTAAATAAAAATTCTTATTTTGGACATATGAATCATGTAGATGCCAAATGGAAATTATACTGGTTAATGCTCGAACTTCTGCTTTTAAAATACTCTCTGGGAGGAGCAGTTCAAATTCCAGTAGACCTTTTGAGAAACATAAATTGAACACCATGTTTATTCTGCAAAGGTCTTTCAGATGAAGCCTTAAAAACTGTGAAGACTCCCTGCGATTTTCTCTGAGGACATGTCTTCATTAGCATTTCAATAATTCAACCTTCTGGTTGTGCCTTTGAAATTTCTTTAATCTTTGGCATTGAAACACCTAGGATGTATATTATGGGACTGTGAATCTCTGTGCAGGAATATTACGATTATACTGAGCAGATCTGAAGCAAGACAGGACCCTTTCTAGCAAGGATGACTACCAATTTGCTGCAAAAATGATCAATTAAAGGCCACTTGTAAGTGAAAAGTAACTTTATATTTTTCCTTGAAAGAAATATGAGATAATTTTATATTTTAGTAAAAGTAAACTTTAAAATTATGCAAATAATACATGTTCATTATAGAATAATATCAAATTTATTGATAAGCAAAGAGAAGACAAATTCATTCATTAGTTTCATAACCCAGATATAGTAACCAGTAAAATTTTTTATATATTCTTTCAGAATTTTCCTATGTATAGGTATACATATAAAAATACATAAATAAATTTTCTTTTAAATTAAGAAGAATATGCAAATATTATACTTTTATGCAACGTAAATGTCCCTTGGACATTAGCAGCTTGTGCAACTTAGGAAGGTCACCTTAACAGTTTCTATCACTAGGTGTCCTTGATCATCTTTCAAATAGAGGAAGCAAACCCTTAAGTCTCTTCGAGAGTCTGTGCTGAGGTCCAAAATGTAAGTAAGAGAAACAGAGGAGAATGCTCTCATATATAATTCAAAGCAATCTCTGCAACTCTGGAATATTTTCGTCTAGCTGTTTTCATCATCCACTGCTGTCTCTTGTTCACAGTGATGTCACCAGCAAACATGCTGGACCCCACTGTTGGTGGTAGTGACCTCCTTTCTCTCCCTGTAATATCCTGTAGCTTTGTTACTACCAAACTCATAGTGTCCTCCTGATAGGTTTTCCATTTTCCATCCAGCTCTTAGGGGGTGGTTTGGGAGCAGAGGGGCTCAAATGGCTGGTGCCATAGTGCTCTTTTAACTAATTTGGTAGAGAGTCCCCAAATATGGTCACCAATTATTACTGCCATTCTTGTTCATGCAAGCTGCTCATAACAGAGATGAACTGTATTTTCCTCCTCTTGAATATGCTCTGGACTTGCGATGTGTTTTGACAAATAGAACATGATAGAATTGATGTTCTGGGACTTCCGAACGCAGGCTTAAGAAACTTAGCAGCTCTCTTTTGCTTCTTCTTGGGACCCAGTGAACATACTTGAAGGAAGTTCAACCAAAACTAGTAAATGCTTAGAGGTCACCTGGGCAGAGTTTTCTGAGATCTAAAGGTCATCATGGATGTCCCAGCCCTAGCCAAGCTCTCAGATACATGCATCTACACAAATGACTCCAGCCGGCATCTGTGAAGCCAAAGAACTATCCAGCTGTGTCTTGCCCAAATTCCTGATCCAAAGAATCATGAAAAATAATAAATTACGGTCCGAGCACTGTGGCTTACGCCTGTAATCCCAGCACTTTGGGAGGCCGAGGCAGGCAGCTCACGAAGTCAGGAGATCGAGACCATCCTGGCTAACACGGTGAAACACCGTCTCTACTAAAAATACAAAAGTCAGCCGGGCGTGGTGGCACGTGCCTGTAGTCCCAGCTACTCAAGAGGCTGAGGCAGGGGAATAACTTGAACCTGGCGGGGGCGGAGGTTGCAGTGAGCCGAGATCACGATATTGCACTCCAGCCTGGGTGATAGAGCGAGACTCGGTCTCAAAAAAATAAATAACAACAACAACAATAATAATAAATTATGGTTGTTTACATAGGTAACTGAAACAAACATACGATTTTTGAGTCAAGTTATGTTTGGCTGCACATTTTAGAAACTATGCTTCGTGCATAAAACAAAAGAAACCACATCAAACATTACCTTCTATAACATGGAAGTATATTTTTTGTTCATATAAGAGAAATCTCAAAACAAGTAGCAAAGGGGTACTATAGAGGTATTATTATCTGGCTCAAAGCTTCTTCCTTCTACTCCACTTTCTTCACATGAAATTTTTATTCCAAAGTCACCTCATGACCTAATATAACTGCTAGAACTCCAGCTGTCATAGCTACATTCTAGGCAGCAAGAAAGAAGCTGAGGAAAGGGCAAAAGAGACAGGCTCCCTGGCTAAGTCAATTTCCTGAAGGATTATTCAGGAAAGTTTGTGTAACATTTCCATTTGGCCATAATTTAGTCACATTGTCACATCCAACTGCAAAAGAAGCTGGGAAATTTAGTCTTGTAGCTGGGCACAAGACCACTCCAAGCAAAATTGGGGTTTCATACAAAGGCAGACAGAGAGGGTAGGAAACTAGCAATTTCTGAAACGGACTCTGTATTCCCAGGGCAATGAGGCATTGCAGACACTGATTTAAAGCAATTTCTCATAGAGATTAATACTTTACATAAACAACAATTGTCTCTAGTATTCAGGTTCTACATTTCAGTGTCCAGTACATCTCTCTCTCCTTTTGTTTCCATTGATCCTGTTTGCAACACGGCTTCTATGGAGACTCTGTTCATCAAATGTATCAGTAGATCTCTGTGTTCATGAATGAATGGATTCTTTTCCTGTGAGTTTCTGAAATAAACTTTCAATCGCAGGATTACCCTCTCCCTCATTGGCCTTATATCATACAGATGACCTCCAAGAAATGTTGCCTAGCTTCTAAATAGCAAACACAAGTTGGATCTGATCCCAGTTCCCTAAAAGTGTTTGTGTTTTATACAATCCTTAATTTATGGAGAAATATCAGTAACAAAGAAACTAGACAGAAAAAATGTAATATTTAGGTAATAAGGAAAAATAGAAATAATGAAGGATGAGAGAGAGAGCCAGTCACTGAGTTATTTGCACTTAGCAGCATCTCTTTCCGTCCTCAGATTCTTTGCACCTTCTATTCCCTCTGTCAGTAAAGTCTTTCCCCCGAACCTCTTACCCAACTAGTTTTCATTAATTTTGGGGGTTCCAGTGTAAACCTATTTCTTCAGAGAGGTTTTCTCTGACCAGTCGCTCTCAAGTAGGTGTACCCTGGATATCTCTCTTACCCATCCCCTTTGTTATCTTTCAACGCACTTGTCATAATTTCTAATTCTGTATCCAGCTGTTTATCTGTTCAATATCTGCCACCCCCTCTGGATTATGAGCTCAATAAGGCAGGGATTTTGCTGCCTTTTTCACTGCTGTGTTCCAAACACCTGGCATACCTTAGATGCCCAATGACTTTTAACAATTCATTTGTTAAATGAATAAACAAGGAGGGGAAGTTCAGAGAAAGCCAAGTGAAGAGAGAGAGAGAGAGAGAGAGAGAGACATGTTAGTCTGAGATCTCAGCTGCCCAGCCTGTTTATTTTGTAGCCAGGTTATTCAAGTCTGTAGTAGGCCATGCAGAGCTGGGGTACAGTAGAAATCTCAAGGTGGGACTGTCCTGAGGCCAAAAATTTTCTCACCCCAGGCTAGGCTCAGTGGTTCATGCCTAGAAGCCCAGACCTTTGGGAGGTTGAGGCAGGAGGATCGCTTGAGGCCAGGAGTTAGAAAGCAGCCAGGTCAACATAGTGAGACCTCTTATCTCTACAAAACAAACAAACAAACAAAAAGAGCTTCCTCACCCCTGATTTAAGGCAGATAGACAGATACATCTCCACGCTATATTATAAGGGACAAAATCACGGATTTTTTTTTTTTTTTTGAGACGGAGTCTCGCTCTGTCACCCAGGCTGGAGTGCAGTAGCATGATCTCGGCTCACTGCAAGCTCCGCCTCCCGGGTTCACGCCATTCTCCTGCCTCAGCCTCTCGAGTAGCTGGGATTATAGGCACCCACCACCACGCCTCGCTAATTTTTTGTATTTTTTAGTAGAGATGGGGTTTCACCATGTTAGCCAGGCTGGTCTCGATCTCCTGACCTTGAGATCATCCAATCTCGGCCTCCCAAAGTGCTGGGATTACAGGCGTGAGCCACCACGCCCGGCCAAAATCATGGAATTTTCAATGTGGAATCACTTCCATGTTCTATTGAATTTTCTGAAACAATAGAAAATTATTACTCAAATAAATAAGAAAAGTAATAATAATTAATAGTACAGTAAATAATAAGGAAATATTATTATCCAAACTTGCGAGGAAAATGTTTTGAATTAGTGATTTGTCAACTATTGTGCATTATGGCATTACAGAAGATGGCTTATCTTACGTCTTGAGATATAAGTAGTGGATTATTTTGAGAAATGCCTGCCCACACACTCAGCAATAGGTAGAACAGACACCTGCCCAGACTGTACCAGTGTATAAAGCTATCAAAACTTTCCAGAGGGCTGGGCATCTGCCACAGAGGGTACAGAAAAAGGGTTGAAACTAGAAAAAATTAGAGCAACTCAGGGACACGGGAAGTTAGAATAGTCCAAGGATCCAGAAAAAATGTCATCAATGAAGTCAGACTTACCCTGCCTCACTAGTCCTCCTCCATGCCAATTCCTGTAACCCACAGGTGTGCCTCTGATCATATCATGGTTTCCTTCCCTTCTTTCTCCCCAGGCCTCCAAAGAAGTCTACAAATTCCATCAGTCAGTAATGGCTTGGAGTTCCAAAGCTTATGACTCAAAGGTGATCAGAGCATGGACCTGGGGCTAGTCTGGATTGGTAACTGCTAAACTTGGTATGTTCTTCAGATGCTGACATGAGTTAATTCACAGTTTTCTGTCCACACGTCCATTTTCTTGTCACCACATGATGGAGAACATTCTACACATCACTGCCAGATTAACCTTCCCCAAACATTTCTTTGATCACTTCACTCACTTTGTTCAAAACACCTTAAATGATCCCTGTTATCTGTAAGGGTTAAAATGCTTTAGTCTGGCTTTCAAGACCCACCACAATCTGACCCTACTGTGAATTGCTCCTGCTGCTGAATCCTGTACTGTAAATAAGAAAGATTAAGGAGACGGTTTCCTCAAAAGTGATCAATTTTCTAATTGGGCCTTCAATGGTTTGCTATAAAAATTATAATTCATTTCAATAACTGATCTTGCTGGACTTGCTACACATATTAAATGTTCCATGCATTTAGAGCACCAATAATGTTCAGCTGCAGGAATTATGCAGAAATACCTTCTATCTTGGCAAGTACATGAAGTAGTAAATCCCGTGGGCAGTTGAGACTCCTTGGTAAATTTAAACATAGTACTACATCCAGAATAATATAGTGATCTCCCACCATGCTGGGTACGATCATCAGCAGCAATGATTTAGAAAATGAGAATGATTTATATTTTTATTTTTGAACAGTAAATCTTTTCTGAAATTTATGGAGGGATTTAGATTTATATAGTAGGCTGTAGTTTCCATCACGCGGTAGTAATCTTAATGGCCACTTTTGAATTCCATTCATCTTTACACTCGCCACAAAAACATTTGGAGACTAAAATAAAGATTAAGATGGTGATTTGGTTAAAAATGCTTAAAGTTTTGAGTTTTAGCATGAAATCTCAAACCCAGATGGCTGGCATTTTTAAAGTAGTGAAATTCACCTTTCACGACACACGGACAATATTTCATGTTGAAGATGAGCTACATTAGGACATGAATGCTCTAGCATGCTGCTCTTTCAAATATAAACCTATAGATAGATTTTATAAATTTGAAAATATAATGACTACTCTAGCAAATTAGATCCACCCAAATTTATTATTACTGCGTTTTGTCTATCTAGACTTTCTTCAGCAGAGTGGTTGAGATTATGAGCTCTGTTGTCAAGGTGCTTGGAATCAAATTCCAGCTCTCAGTCTTTACCACGTTAGAATGTAGACAAATTACTTAACCACTCTGTGTCTCGGTTTACTCATCTTTAGAATGGGGATAAAAGTAGAGATGTTGTGAGTATTAAGTGAGTTAGTACATATAAATTGTTAGTACATATAAATATGTTAGTACATATAACAGTTAGTACATAGCATGTAGAGGATCAAAAAGAGCCATCTATTTCTACTGAGTAAAATTTTTCCCTTTAGGAAGATGTAGAGGGATGGGGAGGAGGGTGCCTTCAAATGCCTTCAGAGACCACACAGGTAGTGAAATATGAGAAGGGTTTTGGTGGTAGAGATTGGTGGAGTCTGCAGATAACTGTCAAGTGTGTGCCCTACTTACGGGGCTTAAAAACAAAACAAAACTCTGTGTGCCAGCCAAATACACAGTGCTTCTTGTTTATTGACCAGCCTTGTACAGGCCTGTAGGCTACTCACCCATGTTGACCCCTAGGGAAAAGAAAGAGCTCCAAACCACAAGTCAGGAGGTGCAGGCTGTGACCCTCTCCTCCAGCTTCTAGCTATGGAAGCCTGGACAGGCTCCTTACCTATCTTAGCTTCTGTTTCCCCACTCAAAAGGAGAAAATAGAGGTTCCTTCTATATCAGAAACTCTATTTAAATAATAATAATAGAGGAATAATAATTGTTAAAACCTTTTCACAGTTTAAAAAAGGCATATAAATAGCAAAAGGCCTGTTACCGTGCTTAAGAAGTCTGTACAGTATGTGGTGGTCCCTAAAGGAGCATTCCAACAGAAGCTGAAAAGGCTGCCTAAAGGACGACGTGTCCCAAAGTCTGAAGGCAGAAAGGAGCATAGATAGAATAAAAGGAGCGAGAGCAACCCAGATCAGAGGAGCCAGGCAGAACCTTCAAGAGCAGCTATGCACAGGAGACAGCACGGCCACTTGTTTAGTTGAAGTGGAGAACTAGGTAATAGCAAATGAACCTGTCTAGGGTGGACAGGTGAAAGTTTCAGAACCTGGTGATGCTAAGTGGCCTGAGTATGCCCAAGTTAACCTTTGGGCTACGGTCAAGTGGACAACAAAGCCAACACATGCAAGCAGATATTCCAGTCTCCGGACATTATCTTCTACTCTTGTTCTTCTCAGGAAACCTAAATTTTGATTTGCTTTTACATCATTCAGAATTTCTTAGTTCCTGAGCCTATTTCTCATTTCTGTTTGTGGCAAACTGCATTTGCCGAAGATGAACATGCTAGCATACAACCCTCGTCCCACAGGCTCTATTTACAGTGTGACTGCCGCCCCTCCCACCAAGGGAACATGGCGGGGGCCATGTTCCCTCCAAATCTGAGTGGGGGCTTCTGTCTGCTCCAACCCATAACACAGGGCAACAGTAACTTCTTCCATTTGCGTCTGTCCCTTAGGATACCGTGGCTTCTGATGGCCCTGCTGGGGAGACCATGTGGAGAGATGGCATAGAGCCAGGGATTCACTTTCCAGGAGCCCTGACTGTCTCAGCTCAGGGAATCGAATCTCCTTGTGCTCCAGACCCTATGAGAGGACGCCATCCCCTGCTACCGTCTGACTGCAACCTCGGGAGACACCCCAAGCCCAAACTGAGCAGCCAAGCCACTCTCATATTCTTGCCCCATAGACAATGGGGAGATAAAAACCTGACTGTTGTCAGTTTTAGTCAGTACATTTTAGGGCAATTTGATGCCCTAGCAATAGACTAGTATATTTATCCATTGCTGCGTCTTCTTCTGCTTAGATTATGATGTATGTTTTTTAGCTCCAACTAGTATCTAAACTTGTCATGGTCTTTGCTTGAAAGTTTGATTTTTCGCTGCCCTTGAACTTTACCCCTGATTCCAATTTACCCATTTGTTTTGGTTTAGTTTAAGGAGATTATAAACAAGTATGCCTACAAGGGCCATGCAACAAATGCTAACAAGAGAAGTAGACCTGGGCAGGGAGACAAGGGAGTGGAAAGATGTGTAGTACGTTCAACTCAGGTCACATTCATCATCCAGCTCTGGAAGATGGATACAGTGGGCATGTGTACCTAATGATGCCAGATTATCTGATTTTTTTTCCAAAAGAAAAATCAAGATTTTTATTAAAAATCTCCTGGTTTAAAAAAATTTAAACGCTATTCAAATTTCAATAACAACCATGCCAGATAAAATATAGCTACTGACTGAACTTAGCCATGATCTGCCAACTTGCAACCTCTAATTTAGAAGTTTTTAGCCACTATGGATGTTAGGAAGACCTGAAACACAGAATAAAGAGATTCCAATGTTTCTAGTGACACTGAGTCCTGAGAAAGGTGACAAAATCAGAATAACCTTTGGAGAAAGATAAATGCTACTATCAGTGGAATGGGATTCAGTCTTCAGCCTGTTGTAGTAATTCAGTAAGCCCATGTGGTCATTGAGTGAACTTGCATGGCCAACATAAGGTAAGCTTGGCGGTTCCTTCTATGTCAAACATTCTATTTAAATAGAAAAGAGGAGTAATAATTGTTAAAACCCTTTTGCAGTTTTAAAAAGGCATATAAATAGTAAAGGACCAGTTACCTTGCTTGAGAAATTTGTACAGTACCTAGCTGCTCCTGAAAGAGTGTACTGACAGAAGCTGAAAAGCCTACCTGGAAGAGAATATGGTCCCAAATTCCAAAGGCAGAAAGGAACACAGGTTAAATAGAAGGAGCAGTAACAACCCAGACCAGAGAAGCCAGGCAAAGCCTTGGAGACTAGTTATACATAGGAGATAGCAGTTCTCAATTCCCATTCCCTTTGTGCCAAGCACAGGCACCGTGATCCTTCACTGAAGCTCAGTGAACACTGTTCTCAGAGAGAGGTCCCGTCAGCATCCACCTGCCGAACCATCAAATGTGTATCTGTCCCAGTTCTGCTTGGGAGCCTGATATACATCTTTCCGTCGCTCATGAAGGCCCTAGAACGCATCCTCTTTTTTTTTTTTTCCTTCTGGAAAATATCAACCAGTTTTGGTAGATTCTACCTTTCTGTTCTCTGTGTCCCTCCATTATTTTGGTCAACTCACCTCTGAAAACAGCAAAGCCTCTCAGGTCTACCGTGGGACACGCAGAATTACAAGCTGAGCTACCCTCTGGGATGGAAGCAGGGGTCTGGGAGGGTGGCACTAACACTTAATATTATTGAGTTAAAATCTCAATAAATTATCCCAGTAAATCATACAATCAGAAAGACAAAGTCCTTGCCAATAAATATGCACAACTCTCTGCCTAGAGACAAATGCACCTTGAGTTCACTCACACAACCCAATACCCATAAACTACTCTCCATAAAGCAATGGAAAAGAGGAGCTGAGGTTAACAAAGTTCTTTCAGCCTACCCACGTAGGCTGACATTTATCTGCATGCATAGAACTCACAACATTTATTGTAGCAGAGTACACATTTCAGAAAACTGATTTTGCTTTTTCCTATAGCTGATAACCTGGAAAATACAGTCATCTGTACTCTGTCTCCCAGGCGATAGTGCAAATCAGTAAAGAGTTTCCATTGATGGTTCTTTTGCAGACTCTAACCACAATTGAACTCTCTGCTTTCCATCAGTCACCCACCCTGTTGTGTACAAAGAAGCAGATATGCAATATAGCAGGAGCCCCAAGAAAAGGTCTGGCTGTTCTGTCAAAACTATTTAGTTCAATATTGTTCTCAATGTGGCACCATAGCCCTGGACATGACACCCAGCACGTCCAAACAGACATGATTATATATGAGACAGAAAGGCACTTACATCACTGCGGGTTGTTATGCTTTAAAGGGCTTTTTCCCCCCTCTTCAAATTAAAAGTTTTCAAAAATGAAATAAAAATAAACCTTTGAAGAAACCAGATTGAGACTGAATTTGGAAGGCCCTCCTGCCTAGTGTATACTAAAGAAACATTTTCTGGGTTTGTCCCTGATGATTTTCCTTGTAGTTGAGAAACACAATCCACTGGGAGCTTTTGTGGCAGAACAAGAATTTTATGAACACGAACTTTACAAAGACTTCCCTAGGAGATTTAAGGTCTGGAAATCAATAGATCAATCAGCAGCTTTTATCAATCTATAATGGTTCTCTCTCTTTGGATGTTTGGATGAAAATGGGATCAACGTAAATTGAACATGGAATCACTTATTCTTACAAGTTAAATTTGTCAAACTGTAAGGCACATAAATGACATGAAATGTAATCATTTTTGAATTTGGGACCCTACAGGGTGCATGTTGATTGAAGAAAAAACAAGCAGATGTTGCTTCAGCGTAACTCATAGAGGCAATCTAAATGTTCTTCAATCCCTGACACTTCTGATCATTTCCCAAAGAAACCAATTCATTAGTTAATTATTGGGTATGCTTGTCATGAAATATATAATTGGCCCAGGGCAAATAGCCTTCAAAGATGGCTGGCTGAGTTTGTAGAATCTGTTTTTGCCAAATTCTTCTCAAGGAAATAAGGGAAGATTAATGAGCACTACCTCACGTTGCTTGCACTTTATCTTTAATGATAAAGGCCTCAGTGCCTGGAACGCCTTCTTCGTTATAAAGTTAGCTTGGCAGGTAGCTTATGGGCAACAGAGTTAGGAGAAAATATGAAAATTATGTTGGGAAATAAGAGCTATTTACCCAGTTTCTCCTAAAGAAAAACAGATAGAAAAATCAAGTTGTATTTATATTTCTATTTTTTCAGATGCATGAAGATATATTGGACGGAATGTACCTCGTTTCCAATGGTAAAGCTTTTAAAAATGTTGAAAGAATCAGTGCTGAAAGATTACCTCATACTTTACCAGCTTATCATAATCCCTGTACAAAATAAAAATAACAACAATGAATACATATTGAGCATTTCCTATGTACTTAACACATGTTATCTCATTTAATTTTTAGAGCAAATCTCAAGTATAGTTATTATTTTATCTTTTCTTAGCCTTATGTTATAGGTGACAAAATGGAGGCACCAAAAAATTAAGTTCCTTATAAGGTTTCCAGATAAATTGCAAAATGCCCAGTTAAATTTGAATTCTAGATAAACAATGGATAATTTTTTTAGGAAAATCTGTCCCAGGAAATATACTAAATATAGTCATCTCTTCATATCTGTGGGGATTGGTTCCAGAAGCCCTGCAGATATCAAAATCCAGGGATGCTTAAGTCCCTGATATAAAAGGGCATAGTATTTGCATATAACCTATGCACATCCTTCTGTATACTTTATGTAATCTCTAGGTTACTGTAATACCAAATCCAGTGAAAATGCAATGTAAATAGTTGCTACACTGTCTTTTTGTCTTTTTTATTGTTGTATTATTATTTTATAATTTTTAATTTTTTCCCTAATGTTTTCAATCCATGGTTGGTTGAATCTAAGAATGTGGACTGACAGTATACTGATATACTAAAAAAAAATGAGCCCATTATTTATTTGAAAAATCAAATTTAACTGAGTGTCTGACACTTATTTGCTAAATTTGACTAGTTGTTAGCAAAGCCAAACAGATCTTTCTGATACTCAAGCTAAACATTTTTAACCGTTACACTAAACTGCCTCTTTCTATAAAAATAGTTTGAAAACTCCAAATTTAGAAAGGATTTTATTTATGTAGACAGAGAAAACAGCACTGAAAGTGGGACATATTAAGCTCATTTATAGCCATGGTCTGATGGGCATTTCTTTTGTCTGGGCAGTGGTGGAACAAGGTGTGGGAAAGTAGGAATCAGCCAAATGGTTGAAGATAGTAGCATTGGTGATGTTTGTCTCCCACCTGAGAAGAAATGAGTGCTTGTCATGAAATCAGCAAGGTGACATGCTGGTTATGGTGGCAGTGCTTCCAGCAGTGTGTCAAGCTCAGGCATTGCTTTGATTAAAATGCCAAGTGCTGGGACCTCCTTCCCCTACCACTCACACCTCTCCCCGCCTCTACCTCCTTCCCCCACCACTCATACCTCTCCCCGCCTCTACCTCCTTTCCCCACCACTCATACCTCTCCCCGCCTCTACCTCCTTCCCCTACCACTCATACCTCTCACTGCCTCTACCTCCTTCCCCCACCACTCATACCTCTCCCCGCCTCTACCTCCTTTCCCCACCACTCATACCTCTCCCCGCCTCTACCTCCTTTCCCCACCACTCATACCTCTCACCGCCTCTACCTCCTTTCCCCACCACTCATACCTCTCCCCGCCTCTACCTCCTTCCCCTACCACTCATACCTCTCCCCGCCTCTACCTCCTTCCCCCACCACTCATACCTCTCCCCGCCTCTACCTCCTTTCCCCACCACTCATACCTCTCCCCGCCTCTACCTCCTTTCCCCACCACTCATATCTCTCACCGCCTCTACCTCCTTTCCCCACCACTCATACCTCTCCCCGCCTCTACCTCCTTCCCCTACCACTCATACCTCTCCCCGCCTCTACCTCCTTCCCCCACCACTCATACCTCTCCCCGCCTCTACCTCCTTTCCCCACCACTCATACCTCTCCCCGCCTCTACCTCCTTCCCCTACCACTCATAACTCTCCCCGCCTCTACCTCCTTTCCCCACCACTCATACCTCTCCCCGCCTCTACCTCCTTCCCCTACCACTCATACCTCTCCCTGCTTCTACCTTGTAGTTAGTGCATGTCCTTTAGCTTGACTCCCAAAACAGTATACAGAGAACTATAGTGAAGAAGTTAACAGTAAAAGTACCTGAGTCTGGCTGCTTGGTTTGATCTCCTAGTGCTACCATTTCTCTGTGCCCCAATTTCCTTCTTTGAAAAATAGAGATAACAGTACCTATGTCTATAGGTTTTTTGAGGTTTAAATGAGCTAATACACGTGATAACAATAATAATAATCATGTTCAATGAAAAATGGTCTTCCTGCCAATCACTCATCTAAGTGAAATACTTAAATTATTCAGTCCTTACCACCACATTAGGAAATTGGTGTTATTATCATCTCACTTTGTGGAGGAGGAAACTGAGGTATGGATGGGTCAGGTAAGTTGCCCAAAGTCATATAGTCAGCAAGTGGCAAATATAGAATGTGAATTCAAACAATCTGGATCCTGAGTCTGTGTTGTCAATCTTTACCCTGTACACACAAAACACGCTAAGGCAAGTACCTGTTACCCAGCCAGCCCACACTGCCTGTTGGTGATTACTGTAAATTGGCAAGGAGGAGTTTGGGCATTTTCCTCTGATTGCCTTCTTTGGCCATAACACAGACTGCACCCCTGACAAATTGCTCCATGCTCTTCTACATCCAAGGTGACTCCCCATCTTCTGGGAGACACCTTGGGTTCCTCTGACTCCCTCTATTCCACATCCAGCCAGTCACCAGATCCCACAGATCCCAAAGCACTTTTTCTCTCCGTTCCTGGTGTCCTGGCCTTGGCTCCAGCCTGAAACACTTCCCTCCAGCCTAGCTCAATATGTGCCTGAAAAATGTCGGTGTCTTATTGACCTGCTCCAATCCCTCCTCCACATTGCCACCAGAACATCTTCCTAACATAGAAATCTGACCATATTGTTCTTCCACCTGAAGTCCTTCTATGATTCTTCAGTGTCTTCAAAGAAATCCCCAAGCTTCTTAGCCCAGTCATGCAAATGCCATGACCTGCCCACTTATCTCTAGCTAGTTCCCCATGTGGAGTCCATCCTTCATTTCCACTCTACTCTTTCATTCGCTTAAACCTGCCATGTTCTTTTATTCCTCCATGCCTTTATGATGCTATTTGTTCCCCTTGGAAAGACCTTCCCTCTTTTTTGGTTCTGCCTGTTAAATCCCTATTCATCCATTGGAACTCTGGCCAAGGACCATGCAGTCTGGGAAACTTTCTCTGTTACCCTCCATTTCACTCACAGAATCTGAGCTTCATCGCTTGCCTTCCCACCAGTCGTAAGTGTGTTAAGGGAAGGGTCTATGTGTTATTTATCTTGGTAACTCCAGCTTTGAGTGGACAAGCTAGTTAAATAAAGAGTGATTGCTTTGCCATTATTGACAAAGCCTTAATAACTACCTGCCTACAAAACAAAACTAAATATAAAAACCCTCAATGGCAAAAAAAAAAAAACAAAAAAAAAAAACCAACAAAAAAAACCTAAAAAAAACGTAATGGAACTAGAAGATCATCAGATTAAACTCTTTTCTTTCAGGGGATTCTGGGAATGATGTACATGAAGAATAAGACTGTGTATCCTTTTCCCATAGTTAGAAAATGAACAACCATCTAAAAAATACAAACCTTTTGTACTGATAAGACTGATAAGGCCCTCATATCAATCATTCAGGACCTAAAACTGAGACATTAAAGCATATAAATATTTACAAGAATTCTGCATAAAGGCAGAAACAGCTGGTTATTTCCAAGCCTTAGAAGGCATAACTATAAATATTTTTCACAAAGGAACTATATACAAGGGAAAAAATTCAGCCAACTCTTGTGGATGGGTGAGGTCACCAACTAGCTTGGCTACCCTCTTTTGAGAAACACTTTAGTACTTTTGGGGTGTGGTCAATGAAAAAAGAACTTAACTGAGATCAGAAAATTGAACAAGCCTGATTTCTTAAAGATTTTTCTCCCTCCTTCTTTGGTGCCAACTTTTTAGAGATGCATTACAATTAAGTTGTAATTGCTTATTTCCCCTGTCTGAAAAAGGCAGGTGGTTCCCTAATATTGCATATTAACCCTAATTCAATTTATTGCCTTACAAGTAAAATTTGGCCCTAAAATTAGGATGGCAAGTAAAAATTCAAAGTTGATCACTAATGTTATTTTTAATTATTGCTTTAATATTATTAAAAATTAAATTCCAGAGTTGTATGACGTGTTTTCCCATAATAGTTTTATGTAAGTGTTTCTTTTCAGCACTTCTATCCTAGAAATCCTAGCCTAGGTAACTGAAGCAAGTTTACAAAAAATAATGCATTGGAAAGAGAGGTAGAAGTTCAAAAATCTAATTTCATTCCCTCATTTGGCTGAAAACACAAGCTCGTCCTTATCACAATTTCATCTTATGTTCTCTTCATCTTACCTGTGAACCCCATATACTTGCAGCTTTGGGGCATAGTCCCATTGTTCCTCGAGCCTCCCTCATCAACTTCTTCACCACTGTCCTGCCTGAGTTTGGCCTTGTTTTCGCCCTGGTTACCAATGCAATTTCAATGAGAAGGTAAATGAATTGAGAACATGCACTCCGGGTGAACAAGGGGGTGCTGGGCATGAAAACTTCATGACTACTACAACTTGCAAAGGGCACCTATGCCTTTTGAAATTACAAGGAGACTTAGAAATGATGAGAAAACATAGCACCCCACAAGCATAGACTTGGGAGGCCACATGGTTGGGACAGTGGGGAAGGTATCTAGTGCTAGTTGGAACACTTAGCTTGTCTTTTCCCCAAGGCCAGGGTGCTGGTGGGAGAGATGAGGAAGAGAATGAGTCATAGCAAGGCTGAGGTAAGAGGCCCCACAATTGTCCTTGGAGAAGCCAAAGAGGTTCAGGTCAGAAGACGGAAAACACATTTTTCTTTTCTTTCTTTATTTATTATATTTCAAGTTCTGTGATACATGTGCAGAATATGCAGGTTTGTTACGTAGGTATACATGTGCCATGGTGGTGGTTTGCTGTACCCATCAACCTGTCATCTACATTAGGTATTTCTCCTAATGCTATCCCTCCCCTAGCCCCCCACCCCCCACAGGCCCCTCCCTGTGTCCATGTGTTCTCATTGTTCAACTCACAATTATGAGTGAGAAGATGCCGTGTTTGGTTATCTGTTCCTGTGTTAGTTTGCTGAGAATGATGGTTTCCAGCTTCATCCATGTCCCTGCAAAGGACATGAACTCATTCCTTTTTATGGCTGCATAGTATTCCATGGTGTATAGGTGCCACATTTTCTTTATCCAGTCTATCATTGATGGACATTTGGGTTGGTTACAAGCCTTTGCTACTGTAAATAGTACTGCAATAAACATATGTGTGCATGTGTCTTTATAGTAGAATGATTTGTAATCTTCTTGGTTATAAGTAATGGGATTGCTGGGTCAAATGGTATTTCTGGTTCTAGATCCTTGAGGAATCGCCACATTGTCTTCCACAATGGTTGAACTAATTTACACTCCCACCAACAGTGTAAAAGCATTCCTATTTCTCCACATCCTCTCCAGCATCTGTTGTTTCCTGACTTTTTAATGATTGCCATTCTAACTGGCATGAGATGGCATCTCCTTGTGGTTTTGATTTCCATTTCTCTAAGGACCAGGGATGATGAGCTTTTTTTCATATGTTTGTTGGCTGCATAAATGTCTTCTTTTGAGAAATGTCTGTTCATAGCCTTTGCCCATTTTTTGATGGGGTTGTTTGTTCTTTTCTTGTCAATTTGTTTAAGTTCCTTGTAGATTCTGGATATCAGCCCTTTGTCAGGTGGATAGATTGCAATAAAATACCTAGGAATTGCTAGAACAACATTCTTGCTGTTCCTCTTGTCAATGGGCTGAAGGCAGATCTGGCTGTTCACACGCTATGGCTATAGCACATGCTTTTTTGGAGCGCTGGTCCTCCGTTCTTTGAGTGGATTCAGATTGCACATTGAAAAGCAATTGGATTTTCCTGATTATTCCTCTCTTAGTTTCCATCCTATTCCTTTCTTTTTCACCATTTCTATAAATTTGTGATTTCATGTTTGTCCATTAACCCACTTATTGTCTGTATTCTGTCAGGATACCATAAGCTCCATAAAGACAGAGATCACCAAGTATCTACAGCATGGTACAGTCCACGGCATATTGTCAAAAGTCAATACATGTTTGATGATGAAACATGTAAATCATTTATTTCATCAAAAATAGCTAGGGAGTCATTATTCTAATCTAACAGGACCCCGTTTCTGGTACCTAGGACTGGCTGCTCCACAAATGCTGTATGGTGACTAGAACCTACTGGAGGTGCTATGTAGGACATGTTACAGACACAGGCCCCGTCTTCAGCATGTTAATGATCTAAAAAACCTAGTGCAAACAAATTTCACATCAATGCACGCTTAGTATGGATTAAATCCATTGTGCTTCTGGGACTGTTTTGGAAAAGTGTGAGAGCTCAGTCTTATTGATCTCCATGATCTTGAAATCCCTTATGACCAAGAGCTGCTGCTGCAGATTATTCTCTTCCCCTGGAGTCTCTCACGTTTCTCGATGTGAGTGTGTGAAAAGGTTCAAGCATCAAACAAAGTCCCAGTTTTACAATGTCTTGCAGATTAAAAAAATAAATAGATTAGGCCTATTCTATTACAACCAGGAATGGGAAGTAGCTATTAAATCATTCCCTGAAGGTATTTTTATTTTGTTGACTCATGAGAGTTGGCTCTCGCTCCTCCAAAGCATGCTGGAGCCATATTTGGAGAACTTGGAGCTGGTGAGTTTACTTATGTGCGGAAAATATTGAGATATTTTTTACATTCTTTGCTAAACCATTTTGGTTTTTTTTAAAACAATTGGTACTCCTCCTACTTTTTCTTGCATTTATTCATATAACTAAATAAAGACTTAGCTCCGTTTGTCAGTGAACTGAAACCAACATCATGTTTGCTTTTTAAGCAAAATCTTAACTTTCCATCTCAACACTGATCTCTTAATGAGACCTTTTGAGAGCAAATAATTGCCATAGTCATGTTATCTGAAGATGTCAGAATTCCCACATAAAAGTTGTTACATAAATTAAAATAATGCGTTGACATTAAACATTAATAACACAATGACAATAAAGATAAATAATTCATTTTTGTGACACAAAAACCCTAACAGGTTTCAAAACCTGGGTGTTCCCAAGTCACATCCAGTAATACCTATGCAAACTTGTTAACATATTAAATTAGCCTGGAAATCTTGTAGGCAGAAAAGAAAAGCTGCCCTTCTGAGCTTTCTGCTATTTCCTGCCTCTCGTCAGGCTGGAAATGTTTGAGGACTGCCTTTCTCCTGGTATTTCAACGTGCTGGCTTCTGGTCCCAGATGGAACCAAGAAAAGCAGAGGAGTGTGAAAAATAAAAATATTTTCAGTGTTGTTAACCCAACCTTTTAAAGTCTTAAGAGATTTCCTTTGGATTGGTAAAAGAAAC
Source organism: Pongo pygmaeus (assembly GCF_028885625.2). NCBI lineage: Eukaryota > Metazoa > Chordata > Mammalia > Primates > Hominidae > Pongo > Pongo pygmaeus. Next base: position 24,215,843 of record NC_072383.2, read on the forward strand.
TATTAGAATTCAGGGGTGCTGCTTTTCCCCCCAGGCCAGATAACACATGTTCTCATGTTTCTAATGTCATAAAATTTACCTTAAAGTGACTAAAAGTCAGATCATCTGCAGGTTCAGCTGAGCGATTTGGCTCTTTAAAAAATTATTATTCTTTAAGCGCGGATCCTTCCCTGTTCATGGAAGTTTCTAAAAATGTCTAGTCCTGCTGTGTCTTTAATAACTTCCCCCATTGGAAGCGCAAGGGTGAGCTCTGTTTAGGGCCTGTAAGGCTCATGGTCTTCTAATATCTTGTAGCAGGTTCATTGCACATCAGAAAAAAACGATGACGGTAATAGTCCTATCTACACTATAAGAAAACAGAAAGGAGACTTGAGCTAGGTCTTCGCCACAAAATAGACTAAGGCAAGAAATGCAGATTTCTTAAAAAATAACCAACCAACATTTTTTAAAATCTCAATTTTCTTCAGAATTTTTATACCAACACAGATACACCAGCTATATTTATTTGCTTTTTAAATTCTTTTGAATTAAAGTGGCTGGATAATAGTTATTTCGATTCTTCTTATTTTATCTAGGGGAACCAAGATGGTCACCTTGAGCACCAGAGGTTATAAAATTTTTTTTTAAGAGGTGAAGAATCTAAGCCCTATCGAGTTCTTACTGAGTACTAGAGATTGTCCTAGTCACATGTATGTATTATTCTCATTTGATTTGGAATCACTTCTGATTATACGAATACTACTGCTGACAGTATGGTAGACTGAATAATGGACCTCAAGGATATCTACATCCTAATCCCCAGAACCTTTGAATATATAACCTTACGTGGCAAAAGTGACTTTGCACCTGTGATTAAAGCATCTGAGACAGGGAAGTTACCCTGCATTCTATGGATGGGCCTAATGCAATCACAATATTCCTTATAAGATGGAGGCAAGAAAGTAACAGTCAGCAAGAGAAGATGAGAGAACAGAAGCAGAGGTCAGAGATGAGAGAAGTATGCTGATGAGTTTGAAGAGGGAGGAAGGGACCGCAAGCCAAGGAATGCAGGCTGCCTTTAGAACCTGGAAAAGGCAAGGAAACAGATTTTCCCCTAAACCTCCAGAAGGAATCAGCTGCTGATATTCTGACCTTAGCCCAGGAAGACTGACCTTGGACTTTTGACCCCTGGAACTGTGAGAGAATAAATTCACCTCATTTTCAGTCACTAAATCTATGGTAATTTGTTAAAGCAGAAAGAGAAAACTAATACAAACACTTGTTAAATGTTTTCTATGTTGCACTCACTGAGCTAATCACTTTATATATTAAGCCATTTAGTTTTAAGAGCCATCATTTAATTTTGACTGGTGAGAAGGATTAAGAATCCCTGGGTGAATAAGTAGTGGTACTGGGATTCGGTACTGGGATTCAGTACTGGGGTTCAGTGCTGCGATTCAGTGAGGGTTTACCTAATATTTGCATCACTTTTGTACTTAGTGAAATACCAAGATCAGAACTCTATTAGTATTACTGGGATTCAGTGAGGGTTTGCCTAATATTTGCATCACTTGTACTTAGTGAAATACCAAGATCAGAACTCTATTACCATTAAAAAAAAATTTAAAACTCTGCAAGGCAAACATTTTTTGCATTTATAGATGGAAACATTATAGCTTAAAAAGGTGAAGTAACTCGCCAAAGGTCATGGAACTAAAAAGTTGGAGCCAAGGTTTGAATAATAGACTGTCCACTCTAAATTCATGCATGTAATCACTACCGGAATGTAGAAGTATCGCAGGCCTCAAAATACCATTATGAATCACCATAGGGAGGAAAGCTGCCCGTCGGTCAAAAGCGGTTACATGGATTGTTTCATGAGAAAGAAATAAACTTCTTTTGTAAACCACTGAAAATTTTGTGTTTGCTATAGCCATTGATGTTAGCCTGGGTAATAAACACCAACACAGTCTGTTCTTTCTTCAATCCTTTGACTTTCCTGAGGCCTGTTCTACCCAATCTTTGTGCATCACTGAACATTAATACAACTATACTATAGAATCCACAGTTCACACTGAAATTTAACCAGTGGTTCCAACGTTATCCTTCATACAGTGTTTCCCCTGCTCCAGGATCCAATCAAGAAGCATGCATTGCATTTAGATGTCATCTCTTTTCAGCATCCTTAAATTAGAAATGTCCCCTCAGCCTTTCTTTATCTTCCTTGGCCTAATATTTCTGAAGAGTATATTTTGTTACATTTTAGAATATGTCCCTTCTTTTGGGCTTTTCTGTTTCTTCTCATGATCATGTTCATACAAGGTATGGTTAAAACTATAAACAAAAGCAAAGATCTCATAACATTCCAAATGTGAATATTAAATACAATCAGGCACTAGATAATTTATGTTAGGACCCTCACCTATCAATGGGACTATTCATTCAAACTCTGAAACTCATAAATACAAGGTAAGTGTGCCATTGGAGATTTCTCAGTAATCTTTACAGACTCTCAACTTGACAAAGATAAATAAGTCTCTTGCTTGTGTTGGATTTGCTTTTGCCTAGGCTCCCTAAAAAGCAGAGCCTGAGTCAAGGGTTAAGTGCTGATGCCTTATTGGGAGCCACAAATCCAAGCAAGCAAGGATGAGAAAGAGGCGAGGATGCAGAAACAATGGGAAGCAATGTGATGTGGTGCATTACGCTCAGCCTCCACTTCTAGGTGAAACTCAGAGACCCAGAAGGTTACTTAGCGGGAACGTCTGCTCAGTAGCACATGTGATACTTCTCTGGACAGACTGTATGTCAAAGCCTCAGAGCAGTTCACAAACTGGATAAAAGACAGAGAATCACTACCCAGCTCCCCAGCTCCTGACCTATAGGTCAGAGTTCACACATGAAACATTAATTCTCCTGAATTTCTGGATAGCAGCATCATCTGGACCATTCGGTGATGACTTGGGACACAGATTCCAAAAACTCTGAGCATGAGGTTTGTTGACTTGCTGAGGGACAGAGAGTTAAGAGACAGAGAGAGAAAGAAAGAGAGAGAGAGAGAGAGTGCCAATCACTCCTAGGGTAAGTAACTGGCTGGCCTCAGGCAGTAAAAAACACACGGACAGACAGACTGGCTGGCTAGACCTGATGGAAATCAAAAGGGACACATAGCTTATCTCGTCAGATGCAGTACATTTCTTCTCTGAGTCTGTTTTCTTAATTTTTTGGCAATGCATGGCTGAGTATTTTAAAGCATCTTCATTTCAAACTTCTAAAATAGACAACTGACGCAAGTAGACCTACCAAATATTGTAGCTGTTTTACAGTTTACAGTATATGAAGATTTGGCCCCTTATATAATGATTCAGCAAAGATAAAGAACATTGCATAAGCTGAGCATGCGATTTTGTGCCTTTAAGTATTTTAAAGGACAGTGTGGGGGAAGTGGCAAGAGATAGCTCTTCTATTCCAGTGACAAAAAGAGAATCATTGTGGAGGATTTTAATGTCCTAATTAAGGTTCATAATGACTTGCACAAATACAGAAGCTCAATGAAGAAAAAAAATAGAGTGGGTCAGGAGATTAGAAATATATTCAAGAAATTTTGTCTTTTAATGAAATGGCTGAATTGGATATAGCAGCTCAAGGTGAAAGATTCAGTGAGTTGGCCTGTTGTACGAGAAGTGAGCAAGGGTGTTTTAGAATCTATTGATCGAAGAATGTTTCCATTGTATAAAACTGGGAATTAGATGAGACGAAAAGGCGACTTCATCAAATGGAGTCTTGAAAGATTTACAGAGTCCAAGAAGCAATCCAAAGACACTCTTACTTTGGTCTAGTTTTCCAGAATATAAAAAGTGTGTTTTGTGATGTTACCAGGTCAGTGCCAGCTCCCTATAACTTTATATTATGGAAGGAAGAGAAAGATGTGAGAAAGACGGAAAGACACATATATGCAGATATTATACTTATTCTTTTTCCAGAAAACTAGCCTCAAAACCTCAACTTCATGTCCTCTATGAAGAGAATCAATTAATTAAATAGCTAGTAAAGAATGAATGAAACTATCGTCTTTTTTTTCAGTAGAATGGTTTAATTAAGTGGTTAAGTAAAAAAGAAGCATATGGAATACTTTGGCTTGCTTTTCAATAACTTCTGGAACAGAAACAAAGGTCCACTTGTTTAAGAACTCAAACAAAATAATTCTAAATATGGCATTTAAAAACAAACACAATAAAATTCAATCCTCAACCAAAGATCCATAAAAGACAAACAATTAAAGTAATTGTTTTTACTGCTGTTATTATAAGTAATAATTTCATTTATTTCATGGTGAATTTTGCTTAGCTACAGTGGTTTTCCATAAAAGAAAAACATTGAGGTTTTTTTGGTGGTAATGAAGAGGAAAGAATATATAATATTTTTTAAGTGTGGAATTAATTATTTTGAAAAACGTTTCAGAAGTATAAATTATCTGAAAGAAACATATCTGCTATAAAATTCCCAACTTATGTAATTGTATGTCTATAAATATTATTTTAATAATCATTTTGCTTATATTGCCAGTTGTGTTGAACCAAAGCTCAGAAATAGAAAAGTCACTCAATAAGAGTGACATCATGGGGCTTCCATATTCTCCCTCAATGACTTCCAGATCAAATTTTCTCAGTGTATAAATGAAAAGATGATGTTTCTAACAGCCAGCCCTGCAGACTCGACCTGGGATCTGAAGATCCAGCTGTGTTCACTTTGCTTCTTCTACCGTCACTGTAATGAACATGCTACATGGCTGACAACTGTGTTGATGGTGCGTGAGGTTGAATATAATCTAGCTTGTCTCTTCTGTGAAGGATTTTCTGACTCTGCTAGCCTAAGAAGAATAAAGAAAAATGAGCATATTCTGGTCTTTTAAAAATGTTTGTTTGTATCTTTTGAGCGGGATTAGAAAGAAACTGGAAAACACACAGAGCGCAAAATTATTGACTAAGACAATTATTTTAGAGACACTTTGAATCCTTCTCCACATAATCCATTCTCTATCAAGGGATGATAATTGAGACTCTATGCACCTCACCAAAGAACAACCCACACACTTGTCACTGCTGTGATGAAGGATGATATCTGTGGGCAGAAAAATATTTAAGAGTTTAATTCTCATCTGATGTCACAAAATGCAAGTAATTTAAAGTCACCCATGTGCTAAAAGAACAGCAAATTTTTTATCATTCAAAATTCTTATTCTCTGGAGCATTTTGCTTCCCATAATTGTGATCATAGAACTCATATCTGCCCTGAGCCATCTATATTCATATGCATTGTCTATCCAGAATCATTTTTTCAGATATTTTCGCCCCTTTTCTGTTTTCTTTCTCTCACCACAAAAATCTGCCTGCTGCTTTCCTCTTAATCTACCCCCACCACGCTGAGGCTGTCAAGAGAGGTGTAAATAGGAAGAACTTAGAAAATAGGGGTTTAAGGAGCTTACATGGAAGCATGATGCACAAAACCCAAGGGTCAGGGATGTGTAAATCTTTGTAAGGATGCGTTCTGATGGACTACAAAGTAAATCTGAGCCGGGCTCAAGGAGCCACTCCCACTCATTGTGCTTCGCCCCACTTCCCTTCCTCTTTATGCATTCAGGTTTCAGCTCAAATGCCCAGAAATACAGGTTCTTCCCTGCACTGTTAACTCTTCATCACATCGGCTGTTTATTTCCTTCTTGTGAGTTAGCACAATCTATAATTATCTTGTCTATTAATTAATTAATTTTTAGAGATGGGGGTTTTGTTATGTTCCTCAGGCTGGTCTTGAGCACTTCGGCTCAAGCAATCTTCCTGCCTCAGTCTCTTGAGTAGCTGGGGTTATAGGTGAGTGTCAATGTACCTGGCATTGTCTATTAATTTCATTTTTATATATCATTCTACTAGATTGCAACCTTCCTGAGGTTAGGGACTCCATAATTTGATCTTAATAAATATTTTAAAGAAGGAATAAGATGTATTGAAAAAACAATGGATGGGAAAGCTTGAAGTATGGCCAAAATGAACAGAGAAAGCATTTCGATGAAGGGAAAGAACAGATCCTATAACTAGAAACTGAGATTTGTGTTCTAAAGTGACATAGTGTCCTGATCTGAGCACCAGTAGGCCCAGGAGCTACTCAGCTTCTTCACTGACTGACCATACGGTTGTCTAAGTAGATTTTCAAAGAGGATTGGGACATTGGGGAAGAAGGGGTAATCAGTGATTTGGTGGTTCTCAAGAAAACTAAAACATCGTATTTTAAACTGGATAAGTGAGCCAAGCTGAGAGAACGAGAGGCTGCTCTTTGGGTCTGGAATCTGGTGCTGGTTGTTTGATTTGTGGTGAGATGGAATGTTCTGGCAGACGGGGGGCTTAGCACAGCAGAGGGGAGATAAGAGAATTTGTGACTCAGTGCTGTTTGTCCTTTGCTAGTCCCCGGCTCTTCTTCAAGCCCCAGATTTACTCAGCCTTCAGGAGACTGGAGCACCGAACACTTGAATAATAAAAATGTATTTAAATTTAAAAAGCTTATGAAAACATTTCGTAATATTTTTTAATCACTATACTTGAAAAGTAATGTAGCAGATACAATATGGAGTTTAGATTAAAACTCAAGTTTGAATTCACTTGATCTATCAATTACTGGCTTTGAGATTTTAAACAATTATTTCATTTATCTTAGAGAGTTCCTCCGTCTGTAACATAAGGATAATGATAATGGAGCTGTTGTAAAGGTAAAAGACATCGTGAACATATTTTTCCAACTCTAAAATTGTAAACACATTTTAATAATTACTACATCTTTTAACACAGAAATTGATGTTCTTGAAGAGTTCAGCTCAGTTGACCACCACGTATTATAATTCAGCTTTTAAGGCTGTGGGTTATGATGTCAGGCTAGCCGAATCAGAAGCCGTAACTTTCCAGTGCCTCAAACTTTTCATCTCTAAAATGGGTATAAAGGTAGGGTTTACTTCACATGATTGTCTTGAATATGAAATAATATAATCCGTATGAAACCCTTAACACAGTGTCTAGAACACAGTAGGAGGTCCATCCATGTTCACAGGTATTTATTACTTTTATTAGCAGTAGTTTTACAGGTATTAGTTTTACTTTCTGTTCACTATGGGATGTCCCTTGAGACTTCTTTTGCGCAAGTCCAGGTGCATTTACACATGATGACCACTAGATGGCAGATGCACCATTTTTATTGCTCAGATTGGTACCCAGCAGCACTTTGTCCTTGGACTCTTCCTGGCATTCAAGGATCTTGGAGAACCCCAGAAACAGCACCTTGAGTGAAGTAATCAGATTATTTTTTTCTAGGAATAAGTCATTTGTAAGTGACATCTATTAATATGCTTTTGTGTTGTAATCATTCAGGATAACAGTCAAAAGAAAAAGAAAAAAAATATATATATATATATATATCAATAGGTTATACTTTCTCTTCTAACAATCTCCAAAAGGAAGGTAGGTGAAAGAGCATTTTCTTCTGAGAGTTTATGATGTGTATTCGATGTTAGAACTGGTCTGCGGGTTTGAGGAAGAGAGAAAGATACTGAGCTAGACAATATGGAGTTTCTATCTTCATGCAGCTTACAGTCTAGGAAAAGAGAAACATAAAATGATATAATATGATATGAAGTAACACATGATGATAATGATATGACATAAGGATAATGCTATCATTGATAACACAACATGGTCAATTCTGGTGCTGAACTAGTAACTGGTTACTGTGAGAGCTCAATTAACTCTGGGAGTTAGGGAAGTGTTCACAAGAAGGTAACATTGGAGTTGGGCCTTGGAAGTGATGAAGGTAGTAGAAAATAAATAGGGAGAAGTAGTCTTCTAGTTCCCCATGCCCCAAATGCACATACAGAGGCATGAAGTTGTGAACGAACATGGTGCATTTAGGGGAACAAGAGGAATGCCTGGGCTACATCATGCAAAGGCCTCAAATGATACAGAAGGACTAGCAGATAGTCTTAAAAGACGGAAGTCACAAAATCCAAATGAGTTGTTGGAAAATTACTTTGACAAAATGGCTAAAGTTTTTGGAGGCATGAGACCTAAATGAATGCTAATCCATTTCGTTACAACCATATCTTTATCTCCTCCTACTTCCCCCATCCTCGGTTTTGGAAATAGGTATTGGTAGATACGAAATAGCTCTTTGCCAAACATTCTGTTTTGAACCTAGAGTTAAGTCCTCCAATAGCCAGCTAAACAACAGACAAACTTGCCCTACGAGACCATTTGGGACCTTGGGGTAGGTTAAATAGGACGATCTTCCTGCCTCTCATTCCTATCATCTGATTACAGAGGGCCTTTGGGACCATATTCAGTATTTTGCACTGTATTTGGAGTGCAATGGGAACTTTTGAACGAGTTCTGAGATGAGTGAAAAGAACTTGGGCCGAAATGAGGCCTGTGGATTAGAGGGTAGCTAGAGTGAGTGCCACTGCCTCAACAAGGCAAGGTGACTGTAAGCCAATGCTAGTAGAATTGGAAAGAAGGGACAGATTTCTGATATGTTGAGTAATTAAAATACCAAACTTGGCAACCAATCAGATGTCGTGAGTCTTCCAGAAGGCACTGCTAATGAACATATCATTTCAGCTTGTCTCTTCATTGCTGCGTACTTTACATCAGGAGCAGCAACAGAAAAGGCCAAACCTCAAATCTGCTACTATAGATGTATTTTTATAGGCTCCTAATAAAAATGGGTCTTCATTACAAAATTTAATTGCTTTAAGAATCTTACTGAAGTTTTAGCTCTCCTGTTGTGTTAGTTAAGAAAGTCAAGGGTACGCTGAGGTAACAGTATTAAAATCATAGTGATTTAACACTGCATAGACTTATTCCCCCTTATGGGACATATTCAGTGTGAGTTAGTGAGAGGCTCAGCTCCACATGGTCATTCAGGGAACCAGCCTGACGGAGGTTTAACCATCCTGTAGCTGTACCTCTGAAACACAGGCCTTCCTCAGCTGCCATTGCAGGGGAAGGGAACTGAGAATCCCACCTGAAGCTTTTCATGCTGCAGCCAGAAGTGACATATTTCCACACACATTCCACTGGATCAGTCACATGACCCCACCTAACTGCAAGAGGGCAAATAGAATATCTAGAGCATTACAGGCTCCACCTCCACGCCACCGCCCCCCTGCCCAACACACACACACACTCATTTTTCACAAAGAGATATTTTTTTTTTTTTCTAATTCTTCTTCCTCTGAGATACTATCCCTGGGTGAGGAGGAGAGAGTAACTAACCCATAGTGAAAGGTGGATCCTGGGTTGTCAGCGAGGCTCGTTTACTGACTAAGGAACTTTTTCCTCCAGATAAGCAAGACTTAAAATTGGGCTTTAACAATTTTACAAAGACCTCAAGTCATGGGTTCTCAGGTTTGTAGGAAATGAGTGCATTAGAAACGAGAATGTCAAGGGTTGGCTGCAATGATTCTTCCTCCCTGGAGCACTGGGCTTGCCCTTTCTGGGTGTCTGAAGGTCGTTGGCTTCCTCTTTCCTCCACTCCTGGATCATCACCGAACAGAGGATTTTCTAATTGAGATGTCAACTCTCAGTCAGATTGGCAGCTAAAGCCCCTTCTCAAGGCTCAGCTATTGAGTGAAAAAAGGATTTAAACTGACATGAACGCCAACCTGGGCTGAGAACAAGTCTGTGAGGTAAATTTCTTCATCCTGATGGCCCCAAGCCTCTTTCAGATTCTCTGTTATCTAATAGAGTCCTGCTTTGACTCCTTGAGTCATTGCTAGCTGCATACCCAGTCACTGCAGAGACATTGTTCTCCTCCCCTTTAGTTTGGTTCTAAATGAAAAGTAACACAAATGGAGTCAAGGGGTCTTTCTACCTGTATGATTGGCTTCTACAGGAAACCTTTTAAGGCTACCAGGCTGCTGTTTAGATTCACAGTGGCCTCAGCTTGGGAGGCCACCATGCTGCTGTTCCCTTCGGCCATCCCTATCCTCAGAGAACTTCCTTGTTTTACCACCCCCAGAAGCTCTTAAATTACATAATATGGAAAAAAAAAGCGATTGCTTTGGAGATCAAATCTACATAACTGGAAATTTTAAAGATAATTTTTGGAAGATGTGTGTGTGTGTGTGTGTGTGTGTGTGTGTGTGTGTGTGTGTGTGTGTATTCCCCTTTGCTTCAAAATGCTATTGCTTGTCATATAGTAAAATGCCAAAAACATATTAGATAAAAATACTTCTGTCTGTGTGGTCACAGTTGAAGTGACTATGGCAAGTTATTTCTATGATTTATTTTCTCCCTTTGTAAAATGGAGTTTTTCCAAATGCAAATTGCCAATACTAAACACTGCCTAGATCATCAAGCTGTTTCATAATAAAATAATGTATGTGGAAGCTCTTTAAAAATCTTTTAATCACCATGCACACATCAAGTATTTCTATCATTAATACTCTTTTTTTTTTTTTTTTTTCTGTTGGGAAGATGACTGAAACAAGGGACTTCCAAAAATAATTTGCACCTTCAGGAAGTTCTACTACACACAGTTCATTGAAAATATGAATGCAATGACAATAAACAATGGCTATGGAGCAGGATTTTCAAAGTAGAAGTAATGACTATTGCCTTAAAATCACACACATATGCAGAACTACAATTATCCCTCCTTTGCAATTCTTTTTTGAATTAGTTCTGTCTGCTCTTCACTTTAACATCCCTCCAAAATAAATTAAAACAAATCTTTTCATTTCTGAATGAGATATGGTACCCTATTTTGGATATTGTTATAATATCACTGATGGAGTGGTACCAAGGTCTATTTCAATGCAACAAATGAACAGACCAAAATTCAGGGGGCCACTTGTTCGCTGGGTTAGGAGACAGTTTCTCTGGAAATATACAGTGTTCATCATCCCTGAAATGTAAACTATCTATTTATATCTCAAATAATGATAAGTGGAAGTGTGATCATGAAAGGAGAGACACAGATTTTCTATAAATGTGTTTTTCTTGTGATAATATGTGAAATTATATTCCATGTTAAATTGCTCGAGGCAAGCAAGGTTTAATATGTATCTAAATAATTAAGCTAATTGTGTAAAAATATATTTGCAGAATTCACCAAATGTGTTAATACATTTCATATCATGTTTACCCATTTTACATGACTAAAATTTGCTTTGTGAAATATTCTCCAAAATACTGAAAGACCTCACAGTCTTCACAATTGTTATCAATACTCAGTACTTCCTGGGAAGGGAAAAAAAGGTGCTAAGAGTCACATCTCGAGAAATGGCATGCTGCCTTTCCCTTTCCTCTACTTGTTTCTCCCTCTTCTTCTCTATTGAATTTCAAATTCACTTTCCTAAATGTGTACTTTGGGATATTCATGTCATACCCCTAAATGGCATTGTAAAAACAAAAGGACATCTTCTCACAGGAGAGTGTTCCCATCTCAATTAGTTTTGCAGGATCAATAGTCTGCAATTTGCCAGCAGATTCCCCTTGCAACGTGTGGGCCAGACTGATGTCACATGACCTTTCCAATCTTTCCCACATATAAATTGCACAGAATGTTGGGTGTGGAGCCAGAGTGCTGCCATTGAAAGAAGAAGGAGAAGGAGAAGAAGAAAAAGGAGAACAAGAAGGAGAAGGAGAAGGAGAAGAAGAAGAAGAAGAATAAAAAACTTTACCGCTCTTTATTGCTTCTTAGAGTGAATATACATTATATTTTGGTGTGCAAAAGAGTAATGCCGGTCAGGCATGTTTTGGCACATAAACATGTTGTGAATGCCAAATGACTCAGTTTTTGACTCGATGTGTGTTTGTGTTGCTCAGTTAAAAAATGCTGGTGGGCTGTCAGCACAATTTATAAGATGAGTAAGGAGGACAACATCTCTGGGCTGCCTCTCCCACTTTGCCTCAGGGAGAACTTCACAATTTCCTTGGGATTACTGCTCCTTGTTAACCCCTGCCTTGTTTGTTCCCCAGCACAGCTCCTCTCCCACCCCAGCTTTCTCCCAGTCTTCGTCTTCTCTACTGCTATGGGTTTTAGATATACTCCTGTCACATTGTGTTAAAATTATGTGGCATAAATTCTATCTACCCTCTGCATGGGGCCACTTGAGGTCTTTGCCTTACTCATTTTGGGTAATCTTTATTTTTCTAGACCAGAGCAGCCTGAAGATGAGCACATATATTGTTATAATATCACTGATTGAGTGGTACCAATGTAGTGTTGTTCATGGCACAACCCCAGGAGCCATAATGCATATCAAAGGTTTGTGGGGGAAGTTGCCCACCAGTAGCCTTGACACAGATTGTCACAGAATGTTTATACTCCAGACTAAGGATGGAGGATGTTACCTCCAAATATAGTTTTTGTTTGTAGAAACTTGTTCTCAGAACTTTTTATCTTCAGTTTCTCTTCCAACTTACCTTTTTGGCTGAAAGTTAGTTGCCTAGGGAAATGCATTAATTTCAAATGGCTCAGGGGCCATGTAGTAGAGCAGAGCTAACGCAATGGACCCAACTTCCCAACCAACTCAACACCATGCATACATGAAAACACAGAACCATTCATTGCTCACATGAGTTTAGATAGTCCCCCTGTTCACCTGTCACCGCCACCTGCTGCCCCTCGCGCTCATCTGCAAGGTTCTTCCACACTCTTTCAGTATCTATGTCTGTGCCTCAGCTTCTCCATCTTTAAAAGGAAATAATAACATTGCCTACTTTTAGTGTTTTTTGAGAATTGAATAAATGCATGTAAAATACTCAACCCAGAAAGGTAAGTGTAATAGAAGTAGTAAATTGAAAGAAAAAAGTAACATAAATAGTAACAGTCAGCTATCATCATCATCTCAGCCCCTGATATTTGCCTCTTGTCCTGTAAAATAATATTCACTCGGATAGAATTCTCTGGCTCACTCTTAGTATCCTCCGTAGAACTATGCTATGCAATACGGTAGCCAGTAGTCACGCGTGGCTACTGAGAACATCAAATGTAGCTAGTCCATAGCAGGATGTGCTATAGGAATAAAATACATGCTGGATTTAGAAGCCCAAAAAAGCATGTAAAATATCTCATTAACAATTTTTATAGATTACATGTTAAAATTATGTTAATATTGTGGATTGCATAACATGTATTATTAAAATTAATTTTCCTTGTTTCTTTCTGCCTTTTTAAAAATATAGCTACTAGAAAATTCTAAGTTACATATGCAGCTTCCATTTGTGGTCCACATTATAGTTCTATTGGATAATGCTATCCCAGGTTCTAATTCCTTTGGATTTCCCTTCAGGAGCCCCACCTCTAGGACTATGAGTAAGAGATGCTTCTGCTTTCTATTATGAATTTGCAGGGTCTGGGTTGCCTAGGGCAGTTAAGTCTAGCCTGCTCTGCCAAGAGAGAGTGAAGGGAGAAAAACTGATGGGCGTGCAAGTTACAAGTTGGTTACTAAGGGCCTAAGTGGAGCCCTTAGGAAAGAGTTATTGCCTCTTAAATAGCACCTTTCTCTCTGGGAGTGAATGAAAGGAAGAGCTCTTTCTGTTAAAGTCATTTAAGATCCTTTGCTGAAAGGAACCATATGCTACACAATGAAATATATTCCAGGCAAGATGCATATGCTTTGCACAATAAATACATATGCAAATCTTACAAAGATTTTTAAAAAGAAAATGTGCTGATATTATTCACATCGATATCCTTTAATGCATTCTTGTCCTTCTGATCTGAAGTCAAATCTAAAGCTTTTCCTTTCTCCTCTGTCCCGACCCCTGACAATGAATATGTTATACAAAAGCAATCTAAGATTTTTGGTTTTGGTCAAGAGGAATTTGTTTCTAGTCACTGAAATTTAAGTCTCAATAAATCATAAGCTCCAAACAGACTGGCAAATATCCAATGGACCTGGCAACATCTGCAAATGTCCCTCTGGGACAATCTGGGTGGGAACAGCACTGAACAAAAATCCCAAGACCTGAGGTGGCGGCCTGCCCTTTTCCAGTCTAAGAATCACAAAGCATTTTCTCTTTAGGACCGTTCTCAGACTCAAACTATTTCGAACACAGATCTGCAATCCATAATTGGAACTGGTATTGAAAGGAAATTAGAATGCCCCTTGAATCACATCCTTGCAAGGTTTCTCTCTGCCTAAATGAGTCTCCATTGCAGGTGATAGAGTAGGAGAGGCCTTGTGGGGTCCCAATAAAGTTATGCTGGCTGGTAAATAAAGATGAAAATTCAGAAATCAGTGCAGTCCTGGGAAACTCCATTCAGGGAGTAAAAGGTCTCTCGGAGCATGGTGCTGTCTCTTTAATTGTCCCCTGCTCCGTCTGTTGCTTCCCATCATACATTCTTCTGAAAAGCCTTATTGCTACAAATACACATTTAGGATTTGATTACAGAGTCTCATCCATTTACATGTACAAGATAGAGCCTACTGTGACAGATTAATGCTCCTAAAGTTTGTACAGGAAGGTTAAATAAAGTGTTACTTTTATGACACTGAATATCTTTATGATGCTTTTGCTAAATCAGAGACCTCTTGGTGATGCTGCAGATGTGCCAGATACTTATCGCAAGCTGGCAAAACGCCACCAGTGCTTTTCTCATCTATCACACTTCCTACCTTTCTGCACAAGCCATCCTTACTGCTGTGTGTAATACAATAGTCTCCAGGCAGCTTTCTCTTCTGCACATTTAGTCAAAGTGAAACAATTCAAGTCCTGTCATCCCGAGATGTTACAATGTTACTAGAAAGAGTGCTTCACACACAATTCTGCCATTTCCCACATGGATATAACACGCCCGCACACAGATAGTCTTTGGGGATTGTGAAGCCATCATCAAAGCTGCCACCACAGTTCATATTCTTTTCCTTCAACCCTTCTTTTGATGTTCATTCACTTCCTTTGTCTGGCCCTTCTTCCCGTGTGAAAGGCCTAGAATGTTCTCTGAGCATTTTTGACCACACTAAATTTCCTGCTTTCCTCCTTTTTTTAAACTTTTATTTTAGGTTCAGGGGTACATATGCAGTTTTGTTATATAGGTAAATTGTGTGTCACACGGGTTTGGTGTACAGAGTATTTTGTCACCCAGATAATAAGCATTGTACCCATTAGGTAGATTTTTATCCTAATGCTCCTCCAACCCTCTACCCTCAAGTAGGCCCCGGTGTCTATTGTTCCTTTCTTTTTGTTTGTGTGTATTCAGTGTTTAGCTCCCACTTATAAGTAAGAATATGCAGTATTTGATTTTCTGTTACCACGTTAGTTCCCTTAGGATAGTGGCCTCCAGCTCCATCCATGTCCCTGCAAAGGACATGATCTTGTTCTTTTTTATGGCTGCATAGTATTCCATGCTGCATATGTACCATATCCTCTTTATCCAGTCTACCATTGAGGGGTGTTTAGGTTGGTTGCAGTTATTCGCTATTGTGAATAGTGCTGCAGTGAACCTATGTATGCATATGTCTTTATGGCAGAATGATTTATATTCCTTTGGGTATATACCCAATAATGAGATTGCTGAGTGGAATGGTAGTTCTGTTTTAAGTTCTTTGAGAAATCACCAAACTTCTTTCTGCAACAGATGAACTAATTTTTATTCCCACAAGCAGTTTACAAGCATTGCCTTTTCTCCACAACCTCACAAGCATCTGTTATTTTCTGACTTTTTAACAATAGCCACTCTTAACTGGTATGAGATGGTATCTCATTTTGGCTTTCATTTGCATTTCTCTAATGATTAGTGACGTTGAGCATTTTTTCATTTGCTTGTTGGCAGCATGTATGTTTTCTTTTGTAAAGTGTCTGTTCATGTCCTTGCCCACTTTTTAATTGGGTTGTTTGGTTCTTACTTGTTAATTTGTTTAATTTCCTTATAGATTCTGGATATTAGGTCTTTGTGGGATATATAGCTCACAAATATTTTTCTCCCATTCTATAGGTTGTCTGTTTACTCTGTTGATAGTTTCTTTGGCTGTGCAGAAGCTCTTTAGTTTAATTAGGTCTCATTTTTCAATGTTTGTTTTTGTTGCAATTGCATTTGTCATCTTCATCGTAAAATCTTTGCCATGGCTATGTCCAGAATGGTATTTCCTAGGTTATCTTCCAGAGTTTTATAATATTAGGTTTTACATTTAAGTCTTTTTCTTTTTTTTTTTTTAGACGGAGTTTCACTCTTTTGCCCAGGCTGGAGTGAATGGCACAATCTCAGCTCACTGCAACCTCTGCCCCCTGGGTTCAAGCGATTCTCCTGGCTCAGCCTCCCTAGTAGCTGGGATTACAGGCACTTGCCACCATGCCTGGTTAATTTTATTTTTTGTATTTTTAGTAGAGACAGGGTTTCTCTATGTCAGCCAAGCTGGTCTTGAACTCCTGACCTCAGGTAATCCACCTGCCTTGGCCTCCCAAGGTGCTGGCATTACAGGTGTGAGCTACCATGCCTGGCTACATTTAAGTCTTTAATCTACCTGGAGTTGATTTTTGTATATAAGGTAGGGGGTCCAGTTTCAATCTTCTGGATATAGCTAGCCAGGTATCCCAGGACCATTTATTGAATAGGGAGCCCTTTCCCCATTGTTGATAAAGTTTGTATATTTGTTCCCACCTAAATTTCATGTTCAATTTTAATCTCCAGTATTAGAGGTGGAACCTGGTGGGATGCAATTGAATTATGGGAATGATTTCTCATGAACAGTTTAGCACCATCCTCTTAGTACTAATCCTCACAATAATGAGTGACTTCTCACAAGATCTGACTGTTAATAAGTATATGGCACCTTGCTCTCCCCTTTTCTGGTTCCTGTTCTCCTAATGTGACGTGCCTGTTCCCCCTTCACCTTGTATCATGATTGTAAGCTTCCTGACGCCTTCCCAGAAGCTGAGCAGATGCCAGCACCATGCATCTTGTAATGCCCACAGAACTGTGAGGTAATTAAATCTCTTTTCTTACAAATTACCCATTCTCAGGTGTTCTGTGCAATGCAGGAACAGCACAATATGGAAAATTGGTAATGAGAAGTGGGGCATTGCTATAAAGATACCTGAAAATGTGGAAGTGCCTCTGGAACTGAGTAATAGGCAGAGGTTGGAAGAGTTTGGAGTGCTCAGAAGAAGACAAGGACACAAGGAAAAGTTTGGAACTTCTTAGAGACTTGTTAAGTGGTTGTGACCAAAATGCTGATAGAAATAAGGAGAGTGAAGGCCAGACTGATAGGGCCTCAAATGGAAATGAGGAATTTATTGGGAGCTAGAGCAAAGGTCACCCTTGTTATGCCTTAGCAAAAGAAGTTGGCTGCATTATGTTCCTGCTCTAGGGATTTGTAGAAGTTTGAACTTCATAGTAATGATTTAAGGTGTCTGGTGGAATCAATTTCTAAGCAGTAAAGCATTCAAGATGTGGGCTGGCTGCTTCTGACAATCTAGCCTCAGATGCAGGAGCAAATAAATGACTTAATGTTGGAATTTATATTTAAAAGGAAAGCAGAGCATAAAAGTTTGGACAATTTGCACCCTGGTCATGTGACAGAGAAAGATAAAGCTTTTTTGGGAGAGGAATTCAAGCTGGCTATGGAGCAACCATTTGCTAGAGATATTTGCATAACTGAAAGGAAGCCAGGTGCTAATATACAATACATCTGGAAAAAGACTTCAAAGGCATTTCAGAGACCTTCACTGCAGCCCCTCCCATCACAAGCCCAGAGACCTAGGAGGGAAAAACGGTTTTGTGGGCCAGGCCCAGGGCCCTGCTGCCCTGCCCAGCCTCACACACTACTCTCCACATCCTGGCCACTTCAGCTCCAGCCTCAGCTCAAAGGAGACAAGATACAGCTCAGGCCACTGCTCCAGAGGGCTCAAGCCATAGCATTGGTGATTTCCATGTGGTGTTAAGCCTGTGAGTGTGCAGAGCTCAAGAGTGAAGAATGCTTGTTATCTTCTGCTTAGATTTCAGAGGGTATATGAGAAAGCATGAGTGCCCAGGCAGTAGCCTGCTACAAGGGCAGAGTCCTTACAGAGAACTTCTACTAGGGCAGTGCCAAGGGGAAATGTGTAATTGGAGCCCCCACACAGGGTTCCCAATGGGACACTGCCTAGTGGAACTGTGAGATAGTGCCACCATCCTCCAGACCCCAGAATGGTAGATGCACCCGTAGCTTGTATCTGGTGCCTGGAAAAGTTGCAGGCATTCAACTCCAACACACAGGAGCAGCCGTGGGGCTGATCCCTGCAAAGCCACAAGAGCAGAGCTGCCCAGGGCCTTGGGAGCCCACCCCTTGCAGCAGTGTGCCCTGGATATGGGACATTGAGTCAAAGGAGATTATTTTGGAGCTTTAAGATTTAGTGGATGCTCTGCTGGGTTTTGAACTTGCATGGGTTTTGTAGCCCCTTTCTTTTTTTCTGATTTCTCCCTCTAGGAATAAGAATGTTTACCCAATGGCTATACCCTCATTTTATTTCAGAAATAACTAACTTGTTTTTAATTTTGCAGATTCACGGGTAGAAGGAGAGGCGTCTCAGATAAGGTTTTGGACTCAGACTTTAGACTTTTGAATTAACACTGGAATGAATCAAGACTTTGGATGGCCATTGGGAAGTCATGATTGTATTTTTCAATGCTGTTACCAGAAAAGGGTCCCAATCCAGACCCCAAGAGGGGGTTCTTGGATCTCATGTGAGAAATAATTCAAGACGAGTCCACAGAGTAAAGTAAAAGCAAGTTTGTTAAGAAAGTAAAGGAATAAAAGAATGGCTACTCCATAGGCAAAGCAGCCCCAAGGGCTACTGGTTGGCTATTTTTATGGTTATTTCTTGATCGTATGTTAAATAAGGGGTGTATTATTCACGAGTTTTCTGGGAAAGGGGTGGGTAATTCCCAGAACTGAGGATTCTTCCCCTTTTTAGACCACATAGGGTAACTTCTGGACATTGCATTTGTAAACTGTCATGGCACTGGTGTGAGTGTCTTTTAGCATGCTAATGCATTATAATTAATAAACTAATGAGCAGTGAGGATGACCAGAGGTCACTTTCATCACCATGTTGGATTTGGAGGGTTTTGGCTGGCTTCTTTATTGCATCCTGTTTTACCAGTGGGGTCTTTGTGACCTGTGTCTTGTGCTAATCTCCTATCTCATCCCTTAGGCACCAAGAATACCTCACCTCCTGAGAATGCAGCCCAGTAGGTGTCAGCATCATTTCACCCAGACCCTATTCAAGATGGAGTTGCTCTAGTTTAAATGCCTCTGACAATATGAGAAGGAGTTGTGTATCACTACTGCTTGCTATTGGGCCAATGAGAGAAAGCAAGAGAAGACAGAAGATAGAGAGGGCCCCTTCAGGTATTCTGTGTGTGTTTTTCAAGTGTGACAAAGACCTGTTAGGACTTTTGCCTCCTCTTATGTTGTATTTCAAGCCATGATGAATGGCTTGAAATTAAACACCCGGGTATCTGAGAGATGGTCAAATGGTACTGAATAGACAACTCTGCACTTTGCATCTGGAAGGATCTTAAGAATCTCTAGTAAAGAGTATAGCAATACAAAGAATATTCTTTTCTAAAGGAGTTGAGTCTTCCTAGTGTAAAAAATCATTTGCTGCTTAAATAGCACAAAAAGAGGCTGGGACCTTGAGCATTCCACTAGAGCACTGAGTAGTAGAGGTGTTAAAATAACATTCCCCTCCCCCATATAGCTGCCTCATAAAGTAGATTTACTCTCAGCAAACACTGAGCCAGCTTTTCAACTCACTCTCAGTCCCCAAGGAGTTCCCTATGAAATCAGGGAAAGTGTCACAGCTCAGATGAAGTCACCAGGGGAAATTTAGTCTTCTGGTCAAACTTAGGCTGCCTAATTCAATCTACCCTTCATCACTGGTGCTCAGGAACTCAATGGGATCACAGCAGAAGAAGAAACAAATTGAAACCTTATTTCCATTTGCTCTCTCGCTGATTGAGTCACTTAAAAAAATGTTTTAAAATACCAACAAATCCAGACCACGCCAGTAAGTCCCCACTGGGTTCTTAGGTCATATGTATATAGAGTACTAATGTGAAAAGTGATTGTTGAGTCCTTCTTTTTTTATTGAATTGAGCACAGATTTGTTTGACCAAAGCTTTCAGCCATGACATGATGAATATGAAGATGTTTTGCAAACTGTGAATTATAATACAAAAATGAGAAACAATGTAAAGCACCACACAGAATGGAATACTACACTGCCCTTAAAATATACACTGAAAGAGATAGAGGTCATATGTAGTGAAGTGGAAAATCCAATTGTCAATGTCATGTTTATAATATGATCCTGTTTGGGGGCAGAAGTACTCTGTGTGTGTGTGTGTGTGCGTGTGTGTTGGGGGCAGGGGTGTATGTGTGTGTATTTGTAGTACATTTCCATAATAAGGTTTGAAAGCTGGAAGCCAGTTATGCACCATGGTTACCTCAGGGATGTGGACTTCAGTTGGGGAGGTCCTTAAGGATAAATTTCTGTATTGTTTATTTTCTCCACTTAGAATGCATTACTTTTGTTATTAAACTATTTTTAAATATAAAGAATCAAATCGAAGTTAGATGTTCTCTCAAATTCACTGGTTCACAATTAAATCTGCAAAAGATTATGGCACTTATTCACTGATTTGATCAAAATAGTCTTTACTTTGCATTTGAATGCAAAGTCACCAGCTTGGTGACCACAAGAAGCTCCTATAGCAGTAACTTCCTCACTGCTAGACTGCAACTAAAATGGTGTGACCTTACAATCAATAACTGAGAGGCAACCTCCTGATCTTCCAGCTCTTCTGACTATTTCCCTGAATTGAATCCATTTCTGCTGAAAGTATCTGGGATGGTCTCCGCTTCCTAGGCTGAACTCTGATACAAGGAGAGAAAATAATAACTGTCCTTAGTCCCTGGAGAAACTGAGGCATTCTGGTTGAGTTCAGAGGGGAAGATATTCCTGCAGGAGGCATGGGAATAAGCAAAATTCTGGAATCATGGACTTAGATTTCTTTTCTATGATATGCTTGGAAGGCATTTGGCTAGAGTAAAAAATAAGATGTTCCCAGAGGTGGTAAAAATTGAAGTTGAAAAGAAAGGTTTCAATGAGATTTTTCAGAGTACTGAATATAAAGCTCAAAATTGTGGACTATCCTTTACACGATGGGAGTGAAAAAGTTTTTTTAGGAATTCTATGATCAGGATAAACATAAGCAAGAGAAAGAGAGAGATGTCTTTGTAAAAATGTGGCCTTGTGCTAACTTTTCCATGGGAATTTTAAGTTCAATTTAATGGCAATTAATGAAAGAGTACCATGTGCATGGCACTAAGGAAGTAACAATTGATTTGTTTCTTTG
Source organism: Pongo pygmaeus (assembly GCF_028885625.2). Lineage (NCBI taxonomy): Eukaryota > Metazoa > Chordata > Mammalia > Primates > Hominidae > Pongo > Pongo pygmaeus. The sequence goes on from NC_072383.2 coordinate 24,237,206, forward strand.
CCTGCTGACAGAGAGACCAAAGAAGCAGGTCCAGCAGCCTCCATAGAAGTAAGAATTAAGACTGGCAAATGTGAGCAGATCTAATGATAATAGTGTGGTCTGAGGCAGGCTGATATCCCAATTCTGGAGACATTTCTGGATGTTACGAAGCATCACACATTCTGGACAATGAGACAAGTTTGTGCTGCAAAGTTTGATATCAGGAAATACAAGTGCAGTGGAAGGCCTGGAGCCATAATCCCCTTCCTGAATCCTTGGGTTGATAACTTAACCACTCCAAGCCTCACTTTCATTTTAGTGCAAATAGAAATAACACTAACTATGTTATAGTGTTGAGAAGATTAATTGAAATTATATGTGTAAAGCACTTTAAACTGAAAAACATATAAAAATATAAAGTACGCAAATGTGTTTCCAAGTGGACAGACTTGCTATGTGCAAAAATTTTTCAAGAATTTCCTTTTCACAGGGTGTCAGAAGTGTTTCAGCTAGCAGAAATAAATATGCTAATTGGAAGTAGATGAATCATAATCTGTGTCTTTTTTGTGAGAGGTTAGATGTGACATGAATTATGTGAAACTAACAAAAGAGAAGCATGATTAAAACAATTAGCTGGTGGTCAAATCAATGTATCTCAAAGAAGGCCCTGTCTGTAAACTCTCAGCTTCTCTATTTGAACACCTAACTTCACACCATATTTTCATCACATAGTCAATTCTGGAATGCTACATCTGTTTTTCCTTTTTAATTCATGTTTCTTTACATTTTATATTTAGACAATCTCTTTATTCTAAGATTAATCTATAATATTTTTCAGAATTAAAAGTAGAATTGCCATGCACGCCATCATGCATGATTCCTCCAAAAGAGGAATCATGTAAGATTCCTCTTTTCTGCTTCCCGTATGCCCTCATAGAGCAAGATAGTGTGAGAGAAGCAAGAGGAAGAAGAAAACAGAAGGGCAGCCACCAAGGGGTAATCACTCCTACCAAGAGACTGGAAGAAAGCAAGAGGAGAAGTTAGGCGGCTTGTTCCCCTGGTTCACTACCGGCAAGGTTGTCTTAGGCTGGATGTCCATCATTCCTAAGAGCCAACACTTCTTTCAGAATGATTTTCTCTACACGAGACTCTTTTTTTCTGGATTCTGCTAATCACTCTCTTCTCTCATACTCTAGGATCTAGGGATGTCAAAAGCTCAACAGTTACTAAGCATGAGTTATCCTTGTTGCTTCCCTTCCCCTACCCACCCCTCTTGTACATAGTCCTGTTATAAGTAAATCCCCCTTAAATTATCCTAATTTGAGCATACCATCTGTTTTCCAGTGAGATACTGACTGGTGGTCCATCCTCACGAATAGGATGCTTCTCAATCCCCTCTTTAGATGAGACCATGGAGGATGATAGACAAGGAACAACTTCAGGGAAGGTGAATCAGAGGACAAGGGAAAAAAATTGACAAGGAAGTTCTTCTCAAAGAGCAGAATCAGGGTCTAATCAAATAAATTTCTCTAATGTGTGCCCAGTAGAATTTAAAAATGCTTTCCATTTTTTCACTCCCTGAATAGGAGTTTTTCTTGCCCCCTTCCCATCTTATAAATTGCTTTCTTGCCCCCTTCCCATCTTATAAATAAGGTTTGTGTGGAAAAGGAGAAGCTAGATTACATGTCTTTTTAATTCACAGGTAATCAAATCAAAGCAGCCAGTCGTATTCAGGCTTGACAGGTAAGGCAGCATCACCAGGAGGCCCCAGACAGAATGACATGGCTGTGTCCTTTTACAGAGGGATGAGTGTGGTTAGTGTATGAGCAGAAGGGCGCTAAAAGATATTTTGTGACCAGGAGTTTAGACTGTGGCAGGTTCTGTGAGTGCCCATGAATATCTGTCTTTTTTCACTTCCTGGTATGTAACTGGATTGTATTTTCTAGAGGTTCCTGCAGTTTGATGGGACTGACTTCTAACCTCTGAGTATGAGAAAAAGTGAAATGCAACAGTCCTAGGCCTGGCCCATAAAAATTTTCCACAGTCAAATCTTTATCTTCTTTATCCATCTACTACCTACATGGAGAAAACTACAAGAACCTGGAAGAGGTCAAGACATTAAAAAAAAAAAAAAAAAAAAAAGCCCAGTCTTTTAAGGACTACCTGGAGCTGAGACCTCCCAACAACTGGCATCAGACTGAGATATGCATGAGAAAACAAACATTTACCATAAAGCCAGTGAATCTGGGAAAGTTGTCTCTTAAAGTAGCTGGTATTATTTACCATAAGGAATACAATGAGTCAGAACATGTTCAGCTGCAAGTGTCAAACAACTCAACCTAAACTGGTTTAAAGCAAAATAGAATTTATGAGCTAACAGAATGGGGAGTCCAGTGGTAGGGAACACTTTTAGGTACTGCTTGATGCAGAATCTGTCAGCCAGACATGATTCTCTCTGTATCTCAGCTTGATGTGGTTCTGTTCTCTGCGTTGTGCTGTTTTCTGTCTTTGGCTCTCCTTCTCCATTATATGATGGCTGCAACAGCTGCAGAATTCACAATCTCACTGCTTGGTTTTCATGCTCAGCCTACTTTCACTGGCCTAAAATGGTCCAACTTTGGCTCAGCCACCTTTATTGGTCATGGGTGGGAACAGGCTGATTTACGAGGTCCCTTTGGGGCTCCCAGAGAGTAAATGTGATGTCCTCTAAAACCACATAATGGGAGTTCAGAGTGGAGGAAAAGATAATTCTCAAAGGAAAGTCAGGGTAGTTCTTTCCTGGTAAGAGGTATGTGACAAAAACTATAAATGCCCACTGCATTCTCTTTCTTCCAATTCTTCCCTTTGGTCTCTCGTTGTTATTAAGCACAATAAAAACATTTTCTTTTATCTCTCTTCTTATTTTTAATACACAGCCCTTTTATACCCCTAATTATGGTTGAAATGAGTTTGAGAAAAACCATAAATTTTGTAGTTAGATTCAGCCTAATGAAGGGAGATGCCACTAATTTATAGACATCTTGAAAGATACCTGTCAAAAGGAAATTATCTCTTATAACTAAATTCTTTTCCCTTCAAATACATTTAATGTAAAATGTTTTCAAACTGCTTCTAATTTCTCTCATATTTTTAAGCTGTTTAGTTTAATTCCTAGTCTTGTATTAATAACAATATTGTTTGTTACTATTTTCATTGCCAATTTAAGCTACATTGTGAGCTAAATAGACTTTTGTGAACTGGTCTAGGAACCTTACAACTATTTATAACATTGTTACAATGGGGAGATGTATTCTGAGTTTCAAACAGTCAATTTTTAAATATTCTTTTAACATAAAATTCATTTATAAACACAAGACTCTTCCATTTATCTTTTGCTATGTAATAAACCACCCTAATACTTTGTGGCACCAAACAGATATTTTTATCTCTCATGGTTGCTTGAGTTGTCTGCTCAGTTTGGTGTCTCTTGCTTGAGGGTATGTCATGTGGTTACAGCCAGGACCGCAGGCATCTGAAGGCTCAGCTAAGTTATTAATAGATGTCTCACATAGCTCTGTCAAATGTCTCACAGTTGACACTAGCCATCATCTGGTAGATGAGCTGGGGATGTTGCAGGAGTACCTTCTGATGGCCTCTCCATGTGATTTGGGCTTCTCAAAGTGTGGCAGTAGGCTCTGGGAGACAGAATCCAGACAGTGAGAGCTCCAAGTGACCCAGGTGCAAACTACATGGCTTTCTATCACCTGGCCTCAGAAGTCCCTGAATGCATTTCCACCACATTCTATTGGTAAAGAAAGTTAACAAGGCCCACCTAGATTGTAGGGGAGGAAAATTAGACTCCACCTCACAATTTGCAATATAGCAACGAGTTTTCAGGCATTTTTGTTTCACCATAGAGCCTATCAGGATCTCTTCAGATGTAGCATAGATGAAATAGCTAAAAGCTGGACTACCTCTGTTCATATTTAGACTTTATTCCTTGCTGATGTTGAGTAAATTTCTTAACCTTCCATGCCTTGGCATCTTCATCTGTAAATTGGTGATAATACAGACCTATATGGTAGGATAGTTTCAAAATAATAAGGTTTTAAAAAGTACTTGGTTCAGTTCTTGGCAAATGTTGTCTATCATTATTAACATTATCTGGGTTTAAAGATGATGTTTCAAGACAAGTGTATCGGGGGTCTTTAGGAATCCATGGAAAAGGTGTATTATGAAAAAACTATGTGGGAATTTCAAAATGTTTTGGCACAAAAATAAACTCATAGTAATTTGTTATAACATGTCTAAACAGTAGCTAGTTTCAGGCACTAAAAAGGATAAGACATAGTTTGAAAAGGCCGCCTATCAAAGCAACATGATTTCTCTTAAAGTTGAAGCAAGAACAAACATCACATTTATGATGATACTTGGGTGGAAGAATGGTGAAATCATTGATGCTTTAGAAAAAGCTTATGGGAACAATACTTCAAAGAAAACAGCAGTTTACAAATGGATAACTCATTTTAAGAAGGGACCAGATGATGTTGAAGATGAAGCCCACACCAGAAGACCATGTATATCAATTTGGAAGCAAAATATTAATCTTGTCCGGGCCCTAATTGAAGAGGACTGGTGATTAATGGCAGAAATAATAGCCAACACCATAGACATCTCAGTTGGCTCAGCTTCACTACTCTGAAAAAGTAAAGTTGAGCCAACTTTCCCCTGGATGTGTGTCAAAATGGTTGCACCCAGATGAGCTGCAGACAAGAGCAGGGCTTTCAACAGAAACTGCAAACAAGTGGGATCAATATCCTAAAGCATTTCTTCAAAGAATTGTAACAGGAGATGAAACATGGCTTTACCAGTACAATCCTGGAGACAAAGCAGAATCAAAGCAATGGCTACCAAGAGGTGGAAATGGTCCAGTCAAAGCAAAGGCAAACCATTCAAGAGCAAAGTCCATGGCAAGAGTTTTTTGGGGATGCTCAAGGCAAGCCACCTATTGATTTTCTGCCGGACCAAAGAACAGTAACATCTGCTTATTATGAGAATGTTTTGAGAAAGTTAACCAAAGTTTTAGCAGTAAAGCCCCTGGGAAGCTTCACCAGAGTCCTTCTGCACCATGACAGGGCGCCTGCTCATGCTTCCCATCAAACAAGGGCAATTTTGTGAGTTTCTATGAGAAATTATTAGGCATCCACCTTCCAGTCCTGATTTAGCTCCTTCTGGCTATTTTTTGTTTCCTAATTTTGAAAAATCTTTAAAAGGCATCAATTGTTCTTCAGTAAATAATGTAGCAAAAAGACCACATTGGCATAGTTAAATTCCTAGCACCCTCAGTTCTTCAGAGATGGAATAAATTATATCATAACTTGCAAAAGTGTCTTGACCTTGATGAAGCTTATGTTAAGAAATAAAGTTTATATTTTTTATTTTTATCTTTTAATTCTATTTTCCATAAATATGTTGAAGTCCCCTCTTATTTGAGTGTGGCATCATTTCCATGGAGCTCACCCAAGCATGTAAGATCTTTTTTATTTAAGACTGTCAGCAGAGCATGACACAATTTTTGACTGCCTTTTTTTTTAAAAAAACAAATCTTAGGGACTGGGCATCAATTCTCCTACTTCCCTTTCGTGATGGAGCTACTTCAATTGATATTAGTCACATTTGAAGTGAGATACACAAATGCTTTTTGCATAAGCCGGACTGTTACTATCTTGCTTTTGGTTGGTTACTGGAAAGCCATTCATATATCTTTCCTGTCTCCTAGCAGGGAGACTAAATTTGTTTATCATGCAGGCCAGTGGATCTCTTCTACTACTAAATTTGGTGAGTGATAATAGAGGAACTAATTTTTTAGAGGCAAATTAATTTACATGTTCTATCACACATCACATCTAGGATAACTGCTGTTTAAAATAAAGATTTATTTTCAAGTGAGAATGAAGAAAATATGTTTATGGCATGATGAATTATTTTAATACATATTTTTAAATAGAAAGTAGTGTATAGATTGTGTTTCAATAAGTGAATAATTAGAATTAGCTTCTTTATAAAAAGATACAAGATTTCTATCATAACCTTTTTACCAGTTCTTAAATGGGGCATCCCATGAAAATTATCAGGCTAATACAAACGCGTTAGATTTTTATTTTGGCCAAAAGAACTCCGAATAGCAGTTCTACAAACCAAAAAAAAATTTGGCAGAACAGATTGTAGAAATTATAACTAAGCTAGAGGACATTTTCTATTTCTAGAAGAAAATGTTACTTGTATCCAAGGAGCATTGTTGTTTTGGGTTTAGGCTCCCTTTCCAAAGAAGTCTGGAGTTTTTTTCATCTCAGCCTACAGAAGAGAGTAGTTAGGTGCTGGGACAGCTTAAAAGACTGCCTTTTTGGATCAAGTATAAAGGGAATGTGAGCCTTCTGGGACTTGGGAGAGTACATTGCTCAGGTCATCTTGACCTCCAGGGATGACTAGTACTGTTTCTCCCATAAAAGCTGTTTTCCCTGAGCTCTCCAGGGACAGAATGTCAGAGCAAGTAGGGTCCAGAGAGCCCATAGATGATCCGTGTTATTTTACAACTGGGGAAACTGAAATCAAAACTGGAAAGTTAATTATTTGTTGCCTATTTGTAGCAGTGTCCAGATATTAGACTTCAGCGTTATTCTCTTTCCAGTAGACTAGGAAGCCCTCAAGTAGTCTGTACCCACTGCCACAATGCCATGAGCGTATCTTAGGTTGAATATCTATTGTGACTCAGGGCATCAATAAAAGATTATTGGGGAGACAGACTTCACTCAACTGGAACTTGTACATTAGCTCTAGGGACTAGTTTTCATTTGGGCCAACTCTCGCATTGCTATTAAGTCACATTCAGAGTCCCATTCTTGCTAAGATTGAACTTTCTCTTAACCTTAGGAAAAGCAAATAGTGCATTAGAGGGTGTTCATCTATATACCTTTAAATAAGGCCATCCCCTTTATTCATTTACTCACACATCCATGCATTTATTCACAGATATTCATTCAACACATACTGTATGCCAAGCACCACGTGCAGCACTGGGAAAGAAACACACACAGTCCTGTCTTTATCACCCATGGAAAGTGAAAACTGTTTAACCCTAATCAAATTTCAAATATACACATTTCTTATCTCATCTGACTCACCTTTTCACACTCCTAACGTCTTTAATGAAGAAAGTTCATAATTTTAATAGAAGTATGTTATCAATCTTTTCTTTTATGGTCAGTGTTTTTGTTGTTGTTTTGCCCATTTTAAAAATTGAGCAAAAGATGTGAACAGAAACTTTGCAAATGAAAATATCGAATGGAAAATGAGCACATGTAAAGATGTTCAGCATTATTAGCTAGCAGAGAAACGCAAAGTAAAATTTTAGTACAATACCAATGCGCCTCAACCCGAAGGGCTAAAATTTAAAAATTACATCTGACAATACCAAGTACTGGTGAAAATGTGAAAAAACTAGGACCTTCATACATTACTTGGTGTTAGTGTAAGTTGGTTTAGCTACTTTGGAAAACCATTTGACAGTCTACTAAAACTAAATATATGTTACTTTATATCCCAGAATTCCACTCCTACATATGTATCCCAGAAAAATAAGCATTTATGTTTACCAAAAGATACACAGAATATTGCTTATGGCAGCATTACTAAGGATATCAAAAATCTGGAAACAACCCAAATGTTCATTAAAAATACAACATGTAAATATACTATGCTATATTTATACAAAGTAATACTGTACAATGGCAAAAATTAATGAATCCATGCACCAACAAGATGAATCTCTTAGACTTACGTTGAGTGAAAAAATCAAAACACTGAACAGTATATCATGCATTTTTTCATTTACATAAAGTTCTAAAGCAGATTAAACAAATCTATGGTGCTAGATATCAGAATAATGGTGTTATCAACTGGGAATCCTAGAAGTTGGCGTAGATTCTGAATATGTTCTATGTCTCAGTTTGGATGGTGGGTATATGGATATATACAAATGTAAAAAATTATTTGAATTGCACAAGTAAGGTTTATATACTTTATGTAAGCTATATCTCACTAAGAAAGAAAAATAAAATACATGCTCTTAAGAAATTAAAGAAAGTGAACAAAGGAATTCGCAGGTGCTACATAACTTATAGAGGCTTGCTGAGTTGTTACACACTTTAGTATCTTTCTCCCAATTCATCCATGGACAAATAGTCAATTGACCTCTGTTTATGGTGCGGACACCTGAGTCTCATCTACCCTTCTATTAAGTCATTTGTCTTACCATCATAAACATCAGTAAAGGTCTACTAACCATCTCACTCATAATGTCCTATTTATGGGGTTTGGAGTTTTCCAATGTTGCAATGAAAGTGTCAAGGAAATGGTCTCTCATTACATATTTGCCCAGAATGTATTGTGGGTCTGAGTGAAACATAAAAGATGCCAGTTAAACCTCTTTCTAGAGCCGCTGCAGGGGGCTTCCTCAGAATTGTGCCGTATTTGCTGAACTGTCATTTCCTACTACATTTAGACAAACTCATGTTAATGCTTAGTTCAAGGATTCATAGGTTTCTGTGATTGTAATAGCAAATCATAATTTAGTTTGTGTATAATTCTTACCAATCTTGTAAAAGTGTCTCATCTTAATTTAATGTCTCAAATTAATTATAATTGAATCAATCAGCATCTGAGAATTTCTGAGAGTTTTTGTAACATCTCTTGGAAGAATTAATGTCTCCTGCAGGGTGTTGTGAAACAAGGGATTTTAATCATTTACAGCCTTTTCTCACCTTTAAGTGTGCTGCAGATTCAAAGTATATATCTCCACAGTAAAATCTAGACTTTGGCTCACTATAAAAAAAAAAAATGTGTGTCCCATCCCACCAACTGACAGTGTTTCAAGCTATTAATAGGCTGATCCTTGTATACTTGTTTCTCTGATATTTTTAGAGTCTGCATTGGAGTGCATTAAACTGTTTTTTTCCCTCTTCTTAAAGAAGTAATTATTGAGACTAGATTCTGCCAACAACATCATGCAAAATAAAATAATAGCTTGGAATTGTTTAGGACTACAATATTACTACTTTCACACTGTTACCATGAAGAGTATTTTTAGTGGTGTATTTCATGTAAACAGAGCATTCTATGTAGCCCATCATTACATTAGTTTATGTTTACTGTACTTCCCTTAAAATTGCCTTTGTAGGGGGTACAGAATGCATATTTTCTTTCAACAAGGGAATACAATGCACTGGAAAGTCAAATCAAGAGAAAACCACTTTAGGAAATGATTACAGCCAAACGTATGAAATTACACCCACTTCACTAATTACCGCTAATCTAATTTTATTTTTAGCTTCTAAGACAACACCCTGAAAATACACTTCTCCTAGATGACCTATATAAAGTTATTTTACAATCCCAATGAAAGTAACCTAGTAATAGTGTCAAAGACAAGGAGAATCTACCTTTGGAATAAGGGCTATTTTTTTTTTTTTTTTTTTTGGAGACAAAGTCTTGCTCTATCCCCTACCCCAGGCTGGAGTGCAGTGGCACCATCTTGGCTCACTGCAAACTCTGCCTCCCAGGTTCAAGCGATTCTCATGCCTCAGCCTCCCAAGTAGCTGGGACTACAGGCACATGCCACCACACCCAGCTTATTTTTGTATTTTTAGTAGAGATGGGGTTTCTCCATGATGGTTAGGCTGGTCTTGAACTCCTGATCTCAGGTGATCCGCCTGCCTCGGCCTCCCAAAGTGCTGGGATTCCAGGCATGAGCCACCACACCCGGCCGAATAAGGGTTTTTAATCTGAGGCTGGACACCATGGCTCATGCCTGGAATCCCAGCACTTTGGGAGGCTAAGACAGGAGGATTGCTTGAGCCCAGGAGTTCAAGACTGACCTGGGCTACATAGTGAGATGTTATCTCCATAAAAAATTTAAAAATTTGTCAGACATGTTGGCACACACCTGTGGTCCCAGGTACTCAGGAGGCCAGCAGGCCGAGCTGGGAGGATCACTTGATCCCAGGAGGTTGAGGCTGCAGTGTACCATGTTCATACCACTGCACTCCAGCCTAAGCAACAGAGCGAGACCTTGTCTCAAAAAAGAAAAAGAAAAGAAAAAAAGTGTATTTAATCTGACTCTCTACTTACAACACATCACCTCTGCTGCAGTCCATGATAAAGATGTTACCTATAAGTCTATGCCAAGGATACATGGTGTTAATAGGCCCATATGCCAGTCCTGCAGACCGACTCCCAGATAGTAGTTTGGTCATACAAAGAAGGACTCAAATTTTAAGAAGGATAAAGTTCTGACCCATGAGATTACTTTTGAGTTAGGCTTCTTGGGATTCAGAAACTGACTTAGCATTTCTGAATCCTAGCATTTCTAGGTCTTCAAAAAATTCTTGTCAAAGAAAATATTTTTTTATGGCACTTAATAGCATATTTACTATCAGGTTGGTACACAAGTAATTGCGGGTTTTGCTATTGCAGTAATGGCAAAAATTACTCTCTTTCAAAACTCAACTAAAATGCAAACAACTTCTTCATGTTTCTCCCCTTCTTAATCTCAAAAGGATTAGATGTTCTGTGTTGGATTCTGATAGGAACCTAAGAAACTCTGCATTTAGTAGTAATAGAATTAATTATAATCGTGTGTGTATCTGTGTGTGTGTTTGTGAATATGTGTCTCTGTATATGTTGTATCCCTCTAGAACTGCTCAAAGTCCAGTGTGGTTGCCACTTGCAATATTCAGCATTTATTTGAATTTGAATTTGAATTTATTAAAATCGAAAACCTAGTTTCTCAGTTATACTATTCTCTTATGGATAGTGGCTACTCTTTCTGACACTGAAGAACGTTCTGTGTGATAGCACTGCTCTCCAGAGTGAGCATTGTGGGACAGACAGTATTTCTCATATATATCACAATGCTTAGCACATAAGAGGTTAGTAAGTGATTGATGATTGAATAAACAAGTAAATGCTTTTTATATAGCAGGCAATAAATAATATTTATTAATAAAGGAATTCAATGAATAATTACCTAAAGCATTGCTGACTTTGATCTCCTGATTTTCAACCTTTCTCTGTTTTTGATGCCTTAGATTACATCTCTTTTCTTGATTAATGACATTTCTTAATTAATGTTCCTTCTTTACTCTAACCTCTTTGAATCTACAGTCTAAATGTCTCAGATAGTGATCTTTGCCAATAATGTTACTGTACTTAGTCATGTTTTTCCTTTGCTAAAATATCTTACGGTGGGACTTCTGCTTCAGGCCACATTGGAATAGAAGACACCCGACAATCTCTCATCATATACAACTGGAAAATGAAACAATATTTAGAAAACATTCATTTGCCAAAATTAGACAAAGGACAGAACGAGATTCTGATCCTGGAGAGTAAGAAAACAAATAAGGTGATCAAGTTTTTCCTGGAAGAACTCCAAGACCATGGTGAAAGGAGATGGAACCCAAGCAGAGAATGGCAGCTTGTATTCTGACAATCCAAGGTGATGAGATCTTGTTGAAAACCCAAGGCCTTGAACAGAGGCACCAGAATGCCACACCTTCGTTGCATGGATAAACTATCTCTAGAGCGAAGGCTACTCTAGATTCATCCTGGCAAAGCTTACACCTAAGCCTCAGATGCTTAAGTGGATCTAAAAATAACTTAAATGTTTGCCAAAATAAATGCCAATGCCTTTAAAAAAAAAATTTAGACACCAAACAAAAATTTAAAATTTCTAGACATATAAGGAAGTAGGAAACTGTGACCCTCGATTAAAATAAATAAATAAACAGAAACAGGCATGGAAATGTCAGAGATGAGACATAATGGGATTAAGAGATAAGAACTTTAAAACAGCTATAAAAATGCTAAGGATTTAAAAAAAAAAACTATTAATGAGAGGCCAGATTAAAGCAATAAAAATTACCAAATGGGAATTCTGTAGTTTAAATATACAACGTTGAGAATTAAAAATTAACTGAATGGACTTAAGTGTAGATTGACTACTACAGAAGAAAAGAACAATGAACTTGAATTCATGTATTAGAAACTATCCAGTTGAAGCATAGAGAAAGAGAGAAAAGGTAGGTGCATGCGCACACACACACACACACATACATACATACACACAAAATGAACAGAAATCAGTGACCTGTAAGACAATGGTAGATAGCCTAACATATATGTTACTATGTAACTGTATCTTTAAAAGGGGTGGTTAGAGGCTGTAACATATTTGAAAAAATAATAGCTGAAAAGTTTCCAATTTTGGTGAAAACTATAAAGCAACAGATTCTGGACACCCAGCAAATATGTAGCAGGATAAACATAAAGAAAACCACCTCAAGGTATGTCAGAATCAAATTGATGTAAACCAATGATATTGAGAAAATTATAACAGAAGACAGAGGGGAAAAAAGGTAACATTGCATTCAAAGCAATGAAGTTAAGAATGACTCCTTAAAGCCAGGCGCGCTGGCTCGCGCCTGTAATCCCAGAACTTTGGGAGGCCGAGGCGGGCGGATCGCGAGGTCAGGAGATCGAGACCATCCTGGCTAACACAGTGAAACCCCACCTCTACTAAAAATACAAAACAAAATTAGCCGGGCTTGGTGGCTGGCACCTGCAGTCCCAGCTACTCGGGAGGCTGAGGCAGGAGAATGGCATGAACCCTGGAGGCGGTGCTTGCAGTGAGCTGAGATTGTGCCACTGCACTCCAGCCTGGGCAACAGAGGGAGACTCCGTCTCAAAAAAAAAAAAAAAAAAAAAAAAAAGAATGACTCCCTGAAAACAATGCAGGCCAGAGGACAATAGAATGAGAAGTTTCGTGTGTAGGAAAAAGGTAATCATCAACTTCAAATTATATGAAAGTAAAATACATAGATGTTCACTTAAAAAAAAGTTGAGAGAATCAATGGCCAGTAGATCTGCACTGAGAGAAATACTAAAGAAAATTCTTCATGCTGAAGGAAAATGAAACCAGATGGAAATTTAAATCAACAGAAAGATATATAAAGGGAAATAGAATTAATAAATACACGAGTAAATATAAGAGATTTTTCTCAATTTAAATTCTTTCAAAGATAATTGACTACATAAAGCAATAATAATAATAATGTGTTTTAGGGTTTGTAACACTCACAGATGTCAACTATATGACCACAATAGCACAAAAGATGAGAGGGAAAAAAAATGAAAGTAAGGCTTATCGGTAAAACAGAATTAATATTCTTCAAAGATAGATTGTGATGTTAAAGACACATATTATGAACTCAGAAGAGACCACTGGAAATAAACTAAAATGATACAGCAATCAAAACCATGGAGAACATAGAATGGAACACTAAAAATAATTAAGTGAAAAGAGAGGGGTTAGGAAAGGATGTAAAAAGCAACAAAGAATAGGTAGAAAACTAGAAAATAACTAGCAGAATGGTAGATTTTAAAACCAGGCAATCTGATGTTATTTTAAATATAAATCATGTAAAAAGAAGAATGGTTAAAAAGAAGAAACTGTCTTAATGGATAATAAAGAAAAACTAAACTATATACTGCTTGTAAGAAATGCAGTTTAAAAATAAAGATATAGATATGTTAAAAGAAAATACCATAACCCAAGCCAAGACTATTTTTAGGAATGCAGGATCCTCTTGTAGATTTTATTTCTGACCAAGGTGCATTCCTGAGACCCAGACACATCCCTCCTATCCCTTTGGCTTGGCAGTTTAAAATTTCCATAGACTTCACCATTCTTTAAATGCTTGCTTTGCCCAAGCTATTAAGAGTTGGTTTATTTTCCATGAGACCAAAATCCAAGTAATATAGAACTTTAGGAATGTCTACCCACACAGATTAAGGCCCTAACAAAAAGAGTGCTGCCCTGGCTCAAGTCCACCACTTCTACTGTGAGATATGTAGAGAATCACTTTCCTAGATGACTGTGCTCTTAAATCATCACAAATAAACCATGTTCATTAACACATGAGTGGTTCGATTTCACTAGTAGACCTTTCTGCCTTTTGGTCCTATGGAAGGGGTAAAGAGCCATGGAGATGATGGTTAAGAAAATGGTCTGTGATGAGCTTTGACAAATGATGATTGGGTAAGTAAACATCTTATGACAATGCAATTATTTTCTAACAACACTTAATGCAAGTGTGACATTAAGACCAGAGTGATTCATCGTTAACTTAAATAACTTAATTTGGACATTTTGAAGAAAAGTCAGAAGAATATGTAAAAAGATAATATTTTAAACTAAAGTGGCTTTGAAAGATTAAATTAGGCTGAACGAAAACTCTCAGATAATGAAGCCAATTTCAGAGGCAATAGCAGAAATCCAGTTGAACCCTTAAATTTTTGTTCACTTCCACAAGGGAATTTATTGACAGAGATTAAGAGCCATCCTTGGTGATGATGTAATCATCTTACCATTTGTTGATGGGCAGATAATTGCATTTAAATATAAGAGTAGTAATGCTCTAAAGCTACCCGAAGTGCATCACAGGTGCAGCTACTAAACCCAGCACTCCAGAAAGTGAGCGTCCATGGGCCCTATGCTTATAAAGGTAGAAATTTGGAAAGGACATAGAAACATAAGGGAGAAAAAGAAAATGCACACATCTTATGTTCTTCTATACTATTAGGATACTAATAGTAATAACCTCAAAATGTTGCTGTGAAAATTAAGAGAGATAATTTATGTTAAAATCTGAAACATAAGAGGCCCTCCATAAAAGTAAGCTATGCTTATTATTAATGTGCCATCTAGGGTCATATAATAGTCTTAGTTTAACTTCCCAGCAGCAAAGGTATGATAGTGAACAAGGTCGTACAGAGGGTAACGTTGGCTCAATCCACAGGACAGAGAGCGATGTCCTAGTCTGGACAAGGGAGATGGAATATTTACACCATGTTTCCATCAGTCATTGGTTAAAAGCTACCCCTGAGCACCTACATTCCCAGGCACTTCTGGCAAAGCAGGGTCTGCAGCCAGCCCGGCAGAAGACTTTCAACAGAGATGCAGGCGCTGGCTTTGGGAGGGAAAGCACACTGGGGATGGTGCGCACAGAAATGGTGAAGAGATCTGAGGGATACGGATGGAGCATCTACTACAATTTCCTTTCAGTTTCTTTTCTCTGCTTGCTTATTTTGTTTGTTTATATAGTTGAAAGAACATTATAAAATACATTATATTCCTCATGGAATGCAATATCCACAACAGAAGAGCTTTTTGGTTTTTGGTTTCTGGTTTCGTCCCTGGTAGTACTCCTTGACCTGGAACAACGACATGGCTGGCATTCAATAAATATTTGTTGAATAAATACAACTTTGTGATCTGCATTTATGATTCAACATTATATGGTGAAAATCTCTTTCTGAAAATATAATTCTCATTTTTATAAAACTTTCCTCAATACAGCACTCCTGGTTTGTATAACCATTTAGATTTTATATCATTTTTAGCTATCATAAATGCTGTTTTCACAAACTTTCCCGATACATTCACAGATATAGAATTACTGGGTGAGACCATACTCATGATTTTATAAAATATGGCTTTTCTTCTATCAGATATTTTGACAAGCATGATCAACAGTATTGACTCTGAGGTGACCCTGAACTAAATGATTGGCAGCTGAAAATGTTAGGCAGATCATATTCTCAACTCAGTCAATTCACTGTAAAGCAATAAAGTTGTCAAAACTTCTGGTCAGAAGAGGGTCTTGAACTTTCAGTATATTATATATTTGGAACAAATATGACACATCTTAATGACCGTGAAGCGTCAAGTCCAAATGCTAGGTAGGACTATTTTGATAGTCCTCTGTCCACAGGCATCAAAGCCACACAGGCCAGCAGCTCAGTGTGCCTGAACTGGTTATGTGAAGACACCCACTGACGCCAGGATTCCCAGGTATTTCTTGTTTGATGAGCAGAGAAGGACAGTATTGCATACTGAAAATGCTGGAGCTTTGTGTCCCTGAAGACAGTGGTGTGTGATTGGTGGTTTCAGGTCACTCTGATTGTATATTGACTCTGTCCTTTAGATAGCAGCTGCCAGATACCACTTGCAGAGTTTGCATCCTGGCATCTTCTCCGCCAGGTCAGCATGACATTTTTGTTCAAAGGGAGTCATCCCATCTCTGATTGCTGCATACCACTGGGCTCTGGTGGCTTCAACTCTTTCCCTATCTATTGGAACCTCTGAGCTGTTCCATTTCTTTTCCAATATGTGCATGGCTCCGTTCATTCAACAATGCAGACACATTTCTGTGAGTTGCATGTCAGATATCCAATCCCCAGCAAAATCAGGAATGCTACCTTAAAAGAAAAAAAAAAGCTATCTATTCTAAGAATGCCTTTCAATTAAAATGTAAGCTAGATTTTCTGGCAGCAGTAGAGAAATTAACCAAACTAGTTTCATTTTCAGACATCTTATTTTTCAGACTTATGTTTCAGAATCTAGCAATTTATATTTTGAAGTCCTTGAAAATAGGGACTGTCATATACCATTTTTATGCATATATGCAAACATAGTGTCTATGGTGTTTTGTATATGAGAAGCTCCTTGTAAATACCTTTTGATTTAAGTGAAAACAGCTTAATTAAAGTTTTTTTATTTGTTAAAAAGAAACTGGATTCCTTTGTGAAATGTGGGCAAAACAGACAGCTGGATGACTGATATTTTTCACTTTTCAGAAAGTACTGGCTTTGTGTCAAAAGGACTTTGGTCTTTTAGGTCTAATTCCATCTGTGGCACTCTAAGCACTATTTCAATTGCCCCTTTCAACCAGCCTCGAAAAATTCCATGAAGTTGAGTCCTGGCTAAGCTTTTAGATTGCTTTATGGCATTCTTTCCTTTCTTTGCACAGGTTGTCAGCATGTACTTTTTCTAAGCTTAAATAAACTACTTCTTTGCTTATAAGAAGTCATGTACAGTATATTGTACTTCTCAAGGGTAATATTCATCCTTCTGGATATATTCCCCAAATGAGAGAACTGTAAACATCTGTTTCTGGCAAGCTAAGAAAGGGAAGCGATGTCAGAGCCAGCAACTTGCTTCCTATGGGAATAATTTCGGGTTTGTACACCTCCTTGACTGTTAATTTATAAACATGCTAACTATATTATTCTCCCCATCAAAAATTCATGCCAGCTTTGAGCAGTCTTATGGAAACAAAAACAACATATAATAATCTAGAATCAAATTCTCAAGTTTCCATTAAGTGGAGTAGAAGTCAAGGAAAATTTAGCAAATGTTATATTGTCTCACGCATTGCAAATCTAAATTATGTACAAATAGCATAAATAGACTTTATACTACAGAAGTAAATTATCTTGCTCATATCATCTCCAGATAGAATAAGAAAACCCAGACAGAAGTGGCCAGCAACTAGTGATACTGGTTAGAGAGGGGCCGGAAAGCTGAATGTGCAAGATGAAGTCTGATTATTGAGGACCAGATAACTACTAAATTGTGAGAGCAGCCAGGATTTGAAACCCTGGGTCTGGGCCAGGTGTGTGGAGCTTGCAGGTCTTGGTAACCAAAGAAAGACAAAGGAAATAAAGGCCAGAAACCAGTCAAGGAAAGTCTGAGCAGACAGTTTTCTTAGAAATGAAGCAATAGAGAAGGTGAGGGAGTTTGAGGCCATATAAGTTTTTTAATTAGTTAATTTATTTTTTAATTGACAACCAAATACATATATTTATAACCTACAACATGATATTTTGATATATGTACACGTTATGTAATGGCTAAGTAGAGCTAATTACCATCAAGTTTCTAACTGAAACAGCAAAGTCGGTTTGATTCTAACAAGATGATTTTTTTTTTTCTAATGGGGCATGGATCATAGGAATGAAAAGGAGGCAATGGCAGCTAGAGCGAAAGTCAGATCCTTTTTGGGACACATCAGAACTAGAAACTAGACACAGTGGGAGAGAGGGCCAGACGTGGAATATCAACAGTCTTTTGGAGGAGGTCCCAGCAGCTGGGGAAGTCCAAAAAGATGGCGGAACCTGCTGTCCAGGGGACTTGGCGACAGGTAGAAGCTGGAGGTCCAGGTGGGCAGGTGGTGCACATAGGAGGGCCAGAGGTGAGCAGTACCTGGCTCCCTGGCAGGTGGGCAGAGCACAGGAAAAGGGCATGTTGACAATAGCAGATAGAGTCCCAGGTATGAAGAAAAGGGATCAAATGGACACTTTTGTCTTTAAAACAATTGCAGCTGGCAGGAAGGAACACAGGGAAAAAATGAGAGAGAAGACAAGTACGTGCTTCTTGTAGCCAAGGCACGAAGCTGGGCCTAGACACGTGGAAACAAGGAAAATAAATATTCAGGATCAGAGAGGGGCAAGAAAGAAGGCAAACTTCATGTAAATCCTTAGCACTAGAGATACTTTGCTTTCTCTTATCCAAGGACCAAGGGAATCACAAAACTACAGCAAGAGGTACCTTTTGATTGTGAGAGTAGAAAAATTGTTAAGAGTCCCCAGACACAGAGTTGGGAGATGCAGGATGCAGCGAGACAGATAGTACACAGACCTAAAGTGGAACAGGGATAGGAAATAGAGCCAAGAGGAAGTCTTACAGTATCCCCCTAATGCAATGGTGTCCTCAGTTCTAATCTGGATCCCAGATTTGTAGCAACAGATGCAGTGGAGTACTCAGGAATTTGCAGGAGCATATGTGCAATCTCTGGGTTCCTGTTGTTTTTCTGTTGGTATCTTTCTAATTTATGCTGAAAAGTGGTTGATTTAAAACATGTCCTCAAACTCTTTCACACTCCTTCTATCAAGAGGTGGAGCCGAATTCCTCTCCCCTTGAATATAAGTGGCCATAAGAGACCTGCTTCTAAAGAATGGAATGCAGAAAGGAGTGACACTGCACGATTTCCCAGGCTATGGTAGAAAAGGTGATACAGATTCCTTCTGGCTCACTCTTGGAGCTTTTGTGTTTGAAAACTGCTCTCTGTGCTGTGAAGGCCAAGTCACATGGAGAGGTCAGCTGTGGTTGTTTGATTAGAGTCCCCACTGAGGTCCCAGCTGACAGCTAGCATCAACAACTAGACATAAGTGAAGAAGTCTTTGAGATGACTCCAGATTCAGCCACCATCTGATTTCAGTCACATGTGAGATCCTGGTAAGATCTGTCTAGCTTAGTTCGGTCAACCCTTAAAACCGTGAAATCACAATGATGATGATGATGATGAATAACTTGTTTTACACCATGAAATTTGGAGTAATTTATTACACAGCAGTAGATAACTAGAATGATTTGGATACCTTAAATGGGGGTGCTATTGTAACAATAACTGACACATGGGCATTGGCTTTGGGACTAAACCATAGGCAGATGCTAGAAGGGCCTTGAGGAGGCTGCCGGTGAGGGAATCAAGGAAAGTGAGGAGAAAGATTACTGGATGCTGATGGAAAGATACTTGCTATATAGCAGCAAAACTTTTAACAGCACTGTTGCTTACAGTAATATAAAAAATAGAAATGTATCCAATGAGTTAGATAATTTAGCTAAAGAGGTTTCCAGAGTGTGAAAGTTGCCTCCCAGCTTCTCTAGCTGCCCATAATAAAATGAAACAGGAGAGAGATGAACTAAAAGCAAAAACAAAACCAAGAACAAACCCCCCAAAACTGTTAAGTATATCACAAATGAGCCACAACTTGCTGAGTTCAAAAACAAAGCTGTTGTCTCACTTCCAGCTTCTCCAGGTGGTAAATGTTTTCTCTTGCCATTTTGTTCAATTGCAAAGAGATCATATCCAATCTTCCTAATTAAATATAATAATAGCTGGCTTTCTTAGATGCCCTTTATTAGGTCAAGGAAATTTCCTTCTATTCCTAGTATGCAGAGAATTTCTAATGTGATTGAGTACAATGTTTTGTCTAATATATTTTTTTCATCCATCGAGGTACTTGTTTCGTATTGTTAAAAACTAAAAGTTTGCTAATAGGTGGGCTGTATTCAGTGATTTACAGATGTTAAATCAGCCTTCCTTTCTTGAGTTAAACCCAATTCAATGATGTTGTATTATCCTTTAATATATATATTGTTGCATTCAATTGGGTAAAATTATGTTATGAATTTTGGAGTCTATGTTAACAAGGGCTATTGTTCTACGGTTTTCTTGAGATGTTCTGCCTGGTTATTGTATCAGGGTAATCCTAGCATCATAAAATGTACTAGGAAATGATCCCTGCTCTTCTATTTTCTGAAAGAGTTTGTATATAACTGGTATTACTTCCTTAAACATTTAGTAGAATTCATTAGTAAAGCCATCTGAGCCTGTAAATATTTGTGAAATTTATAATTACAAATTCAATAGATATGGGACTATTTAGGTGATCTAATTCTTCTTGAGTGATGGTTGTATCTTTCAAGATGTCTGTCCTAGGTGGTCTAACTTAGTGGTACAACATTATTCATTATATTTCCTTATTACTTGCAATGTCTGTAGGTCCTCCAGTTATGTCCCCACAGTCATTTCTGTTACTGGTAATTTATGTCTTTACGCTTCTCTTCCTGATCAGTATGGCTAGAGGTTCATCCATGTTATTGGTCTTTTGACAAACCTGGCTTATTTAATTTTTACTATTGCTTTTCTATATTTCTTTGACTTCTGTTGTTGTCTGTATTATTTCCTTAATTCTGATAACTTTATATTTGTTTCTTTCTTGTTTCTAGTTTATATAATTATTTTTTAATATAAACATTTAATGTTATGAAATGACTTCTATGCTACATATTAGAAGTTTAATAGATCACATTTTATTTTCATTTAGTATAATATTTCTAATTTTACTTGTTATTTTACCTCTGAGTTCTTTCAAATGTTTTTTTAAAATTTCTAAGTATTTGAGGATTGTATAGATTTTTTTGTTATTGATTTCTGGCATAATTCTATTGTGGTTACTGAACATACTTTAAATTTATCAGGGCATATTACATTGCCCACAGTGTTATCTACTTTAATTAATAGTCCATGAGTACTTGAAAAGAATGTGTATTTTGCTGTTGTTGAATTGGATTGGTCTATAACTATAAATCAGTTTAGAGTGCTTTAAAGTATTGTTCAAGTTGTCTTATCATTCCTGATATACTGTGTAATTGTTCTATCACATACTGAGAAAGCATGTTGAAATGCCCAACAATTATTTTGGATTTATTTTTTCTTTTTATCCTGTTAGTTTTATCTTTCTATATGTTTCAGCTCTGTTATTTGGTGAGTACATATTTAGGATAATTTTGTTCTCTTGATGAATGGCTTCTTTATCATAATGGAATGTTCCTCCTTAACTCTGGAAATAATCTTTGTCCTGAAACCTACTTTGTGATTAACATAGCTGCTCTACATTTCTTTCTATTAGGGGTAGTATAGTATATCTTTCTCTATTATTTTACTTCTTGCCTATCTGTGGTTTGATATTTAAAACCAGTTCCTTGTATACAGCACATAGTTGGGTCTTGTTTTTTTTTTTTTTTTTTTAAATCCAATCTAATAATCTATGCTGTTTTGGTAGAGTGTTTAGACAGTTAAAATGTAATTTAATTAATACTGTTTCTAGGTTTAAATTTGTCATCTTCTTGTTTTCTGTTTGTACTGTTCTTTATTTTCCTTTTCCTCTATTGATATTTGAGTATTTTTTCGACTTCATTGTATCTCCATAATTGGTTTACTAGATAAATGCTTTGTTTACTTACTTTTTAGTTATTGCTGCAGGGTTTAGAATATGTATTTTTAATATGGCACAATCTCCTTTCAGATGTTATATCATTTCATTTGTATTTTCATTTTCTCCCTTCTGTGTGTGTGTGTGTGTGTGTGTGTGTGTGTGTGTGTGTGTGGCAAAGCAGGAGTGGAAGGGATTGTCCTACATTAATTTCTATAGATAGATAGATATATTATCAGGGCCACACACATTGTTATTCATTTTGGTTTAAACAATAAATTATCTTTTTAAAAACTTATTTAAATACTCAATATTATTCTGTTCAATTTTCCTACATATTTACTATTATGGTGCTTAGAATTTCTTTGTGAAACCCCAGTTTCTATCTGCTAATATTTTCTTTTGCATGAAAAACTTTCCTTAAAATACCTCTAATTCAAATTATCTCAGTTTCTCTTTTTCCCTAGATGAGTGATTATTTACTCTTAAATTATAAAGATTATTTTACTGGGTATAGATGGAACTGTAGACTATTTTTTCTTTCTTTTGGCTCTTTCTGACTTTTGACTTTTTTAAAAAGATGTTGCTTTATTTTCTTCTATTTTGCATAGATTCTGTCAAAAAAAACTACTGTCATTTTTATCTTTCATCATTTGAATGTATTATGTTCTTTTATTTGTCTGCTTTAAGGTGTTTTACTCAATCCCTCGTTTTCTGAAATGTTATGATGATGTGTATTTGTGTGGTTTTATTTTGGTTTTATTAATTTTATCTAAAATTTAGTTTTTATCAAGTTTGAAAACGTTTCAAATATGATTTTTCTTTTCTGTTTCTCTCTATCCTCCCCCTTTCACCCACATTCTAGGTCTCTATTTCCCGTACTTATGTTGCACTATTTGATGCTGTCCTACATGTCACTTATACTCTTTTCATTTACTGAGTACTTGTCTCTCTATGCTTCATTTTGACAAGTTTTTATTCTTATGCTTACAAGTTCACAGGTATTTTCTTCTGCAGTGCCTAATGTGTTAATTCCATCTGGTCTATTTTTTATTTGAAATACATTATTTTAATTCTAGACATTCCATTTGGTTTTTAAATCTATTTTACATGTCCCCCCTATCATGTTCATTTATTCTCTCTACCGTCTTGAGTATATTTAGCATATTTATAATCAGTGATTTAATGTTTTTTTCTGCTAAATCCTTTTATCTGTGTCATTTCTGAGTTTCTATTTATTGATTTTTCTGCCTGATAATAGTTTATAATTTCTGCCCTCTTGTCCTGTCTAGCAATGTTTATTGGATGCCAGACATTGTTTTTATTTATTAGGTGGTGGGTTTGAATGTTGTTCTTTATAGAGATTGAATTTTTTTTATCGTATTCAATTAATTTGTTTGGAATAAGTTTAATACTTTTGAAGTTTGTTTTCAAGCTTTGTTAAAGTGATGACAAAGCAGCCTTTATCTTGGACTAACTTAAGTACTTTAACTAAGAGGCTGTCCTTCAGAAGACTGTATAATATTGTCTGTGTATTATGAGTTCTTTTAAGCCTGGCACAAATTCTTCCCATCCTCTGTGAGCTGCATAAATTGTCTGATCTATTCCCTTCTGGCAGTTCTGTCCTTGATTTAAGACAGTTTTTCCTTGCCATACAGAGATTAGCACACAACCAAAGATTTGAGGAAGTCTCTCTCTTCCAGTCTATGGTGGTTTCTCTTAGTGTAACCCTCTCCTTTGTGATACTCTGTGCCAAAAATACTCCACCCAATTGGTCTCCCCAAACTCTAATTTCTGTCTCTTTCTCAGGAAGACTGACAGTGTCTGTTTTAGTTTCTGCTTCTTGTAGTGGAAACTGCTTCTAGGCAATAAGCTTGGAAAATCATACAGCTCACCTCCTTTTTTTCTACTTTTTTTCATGAAATGCAGTCCTATATTGCATAGTTTCCAATGTTGAAACCTACTGTTTCATACTTGCTTCTTGATTGAATAGCTGTTTAATTTAAGAAAGTAAATCTGGTGCTTACCATTCTATGAGAAACAGAAGTGCTGGCCATGTTGATTAAATCTACACTATTATGGCCCCAAAGGCCCTGTGACTCTGATACCTACCTAGATCTCCATAAGCTCATACAACTTTCTCTTTATCTCAATATTTTGCTGACACATTAACCTCTCCTCTGTTTTTGAAATGTGCCAAGTACTTTAGGGCCACTGCCTAGAATGTTCTTCATTCAGCACATCCCATGGATTGCTCCTTGCCATTCTTCAGAACTCAGCTCACTTGTTACCTTCCCAGGCAATATTTCCCAGGTGCTCATTATATCAAAATAAATACTACTCATCATCCCAGTTATATATGCCAGTTGTTGTATTTATTAATGTCCAGCAGCTATATTTTTGTTGGTTTTCTTTACCAAACCAAGGATCTCTTCTACTGTCTTTAATGGTGTTTCTCCAGCAGCACTTAGAACAGTACATTTCACATAGTAGGCAATTAATATGGTCATTTTTTAAATTGATGCATAAATTACATATAATGATTACTAACATCTGCTATGGTTTGACTGTGTCCCCAAAAACTATGTATTGGAAACTTAGTACAGTAATACTAAGGGATGGGACCTTTAAGAAGTGATTAGGTCATGACGGCTTCACCCTCATGAATGAACACTGTTACCACTTTGATATAAAAGGCTGAGTTTGACCTTCTTTTCTCTTTCTTACCTTCTCTTTGTCCTTCCTCCATGGGATGACATAGCAAGATAGTCCTTACTAGATGCTGGTCCCTTGATCTTGGACTTACCAGCCTCCAGAACCATAAGCCAACAAATCTTTATTAATTATAAAGTACCCAGTATGTGATATTCTGTTACAGCAACACAAAACAAAGACAGAAAATTGGTACTGGAGAGTGGGTGTAGCTATAAAAAAAAAAAATACTTAAAAATGCGGACATGGCTTTGGGGCTGGGTAATGGCCAGAGACTGGAAGAGTTTGGAGGAGTTGGCTGGAAAAAGACTATATTACTATGAATAGAGAATTAAGGGAAATTCTGGTGAGGGCTTGGAAGAAGAGGAAAGCTGCAGTGAAAGTCTGAAACTTCTTAGAGATTATTTATCATGATCAGAATTTTGATAGAAATATGGATGGTAAATGTAATTAACAAAATTTCCATGGAAATGAGGAACAAGTTGTTGAAAACTGGAGGAAAGGCTATTCTTCTTTAAAAAGTAGCAAAGAACTTGGCTGAACTGTGTTCTTGACCAAGGGCTTTGTGGAAGGTACAATATAAGGGGGTAACTTTGGGAAGAAATATCTAAGCAGCAAAGCCTCCAGTGTGCTACACTGCTTCTTGTAACTGTATATAGTAAAACATGAGAAGAGATTATTTAAAGATGGAATTTGTAATTAAAAGAGAAACAGAAGGATTTTCAGCCTGGAAGAATGGTAGAGAATGACGAAGCATTTTAAGGAGAGGAAACCAAGGGATTGGCACAACCATTCGATAAGGAAATTAGTATGCATAGAAGGAAGACAGAGGTTATTCAGCAGGACAATGGAAGAATAACCCTGAAGGCACTTCAAAGATTACCTATGCCACCCTTACCATCACAGTCCCAGAATGCTAAGGCAGGGGGGAAGGAAATACGTCTAAAGAAAGGTCTAGGGCACCCTCAGAAGCTTGGGGCTCATGACCCAGGGCCACTGACAATCTCTGTTCCCACATTCTGGTACAGTGCTCTTTAGCTGCCCAGTCATGACTCAAGAGGACCCAGGTACAGCTCAACTACTCCTCCAGAAGGTACAAGCCATGGCATCAATTTGGTGCTAATTCTGCAGGTGTACAGAATGCAAGAGTTGTGGGAGCATGACTTCCTCCACCTAGATTTCAAAGGATATTGCTGACAACCTGGGGACCCAGGCAGAGACTTGTCACAGGTAGAGGAACAACAGAGAGCCCCTACTAGGGAAATGCCAAGCAGACCTGTGGGGTAAGGACTACCACAAGTTAATGCTTAATGGAACCCCAGAGATAGGCCCTCTTCCAAGACCCCCAAACTGTAAAGGTAACAGTGTGTAAAATCAGGTTAGGAGAGTTGCAGGCCTGAAACTCCAACCCATGAGAGCTGTTGTATGGGCTGAGCCCAACAATACCATAAGGGTGGGGCTATCTGGGGACATAGGGGCCAAACTGTCCCCTCAGTGTGTCCAGGAGGTAGTAATGGAGTGAAATATTATTTCATAGTCTTAAGATTTAATGTTGTTTGCACTGCTGGTTATGGACTTACTTGGGGCCTGCTACTCCTTTCTCCCTCCTATTTCTCACTTTGGAATGGCAATAGTTATCTGACGCTTGTCCTGCTATTGTATTTTGGAAGTAAATAACTCATTTTGATTTCACATGCTCACAGAGGAAGGGAATTTGCTTCAGGATGAATTGTGCCTTGAGTCTCACCCATATCTGATTTAGATGATACTCTGGACTTTGGACTTTTGAGTTGCGATAAAATAAGTTAATTGGGGCTATTGGGATACAATAAATGTATTTTGAATGTGAAAAGGACGTGAATTTGGGGGGTCAGGGTGGAATGCTGTGGTTTGAATGTGCTACCCAGAAAGAATGTGTTGAAAACTTTATCCCCAATTCAACGATGCTAAGAGGTGGGAGCTTCAAGAGGTGATTAGCCATGAGGGCTCCACCCTCATAAATGGATTAAGGCTGTTATTGAGGGAGTGAATGTATTATAAAAAGCCAAATCCAGACTCCATCTCTCTCTCTCTCTCTTTCTCTTTCTCTCTCCTTCTCTGCCTGTCTCTTTGCCCTTTCACCACAAGATAATATAGCAAGAAGATGCTCATCAGACTCCAGCCCCTTGATCTTGGACTTCCCAGCTTCCAGAAACATGAGCCAGTAGATTTCTGTTTATTACAGATCACCCAATCTTAGGTATTCTGTTACAGCAGAAAAAACAGATAAAGACATGACATATATCAATATAAAAACATTTTTATAACCCCAGAAAGTTCTCTTGTGCTCCTGTGCATCAATTCCCTATGACAAAGCAACCATTATTGTGATTTTTATCACTATAGGTTAGTTTTATCTATTCCAGAATTTCATATAAGTGCAGGAATACAGGATGCATATTTTGTGTTTGATTTCTATCACTGAGCTAATACTTTTGAGTTTTACCCACGTTGTTGCATGTATTAGTAGATTTGAGTTTTACCCACGTTGTTGCATGTATTAGTAGATTATTTCTTTTTGTTACTGAGTATCTTATTGTATACATAAAAGAATTTATCCATTATCCTGTTGAAAGGAAATCAAGATTGTTTCTAGTTTTGGGTTTGTGATAAATAAAAATGATGTGAACTTTTTTGTATGAAGCTTATGGTAGACAAATGTTTTCATTTCCCTTGAATCTATACATAGGAGTAAAATTGCTGAACCATAGGGTAGATGTGTATTTAACTTTTTTAGAAACTGACAGTTTTTTAAATGGTGGTATTATTTTACATTTCCACAACCAACTTATAAGAGTTTCAGCTGTTCTACATCCTCTGCAAAATTTGGTGTTTTCACTCTGTGATTCAATAAGTCGTCATTCTGGTAGATACGGGGGTAGGTATCTCATGGTACTTTAATTTAATTTGCGTTGTCTTAATGAATAAATATATCGAGTACCTTTTCATGTACTTATTAGCAATTTGCATATATTCTTTTCCAAGGTATCTTTTTGAGTCTTTTACCAAGTTGTATTGGGTTTGTTTGCCTTTTTTGTTATTTAATTGAGTATTCTTAACATTCTGAGTACAATAAAGTTTATCTTCTATTCTCAATTTGCTGATAATTTTATGCATATAGTAAATTGTTAAATGTTAGCTTCTGTCTCTAGTAGGATAATCATTTTTTCTTTTTCAATTTGCTAGCATGGTTAAATGTACTGTTTGTCAGATGTTGAATTAATCCTGGATTCCTGAGAAAAACTCAAATTGATCGTAATACATTATCTTTGTATATTTTGATTGGATTCATTCGCTAAAATTTCTTATTCATTGATACAAATAAACAAGGAAACCATATGGACCTGAAATTTTATATGTGGAAAATTATTTAATTGCAAACTTCATTTCTTTAAAGTAATAAAGTGCTATTTAGATTTTCTATTTTATCTTAGTCAATTTTGGTAACTTGTATCTTTCAAGGAATTTTTCTATTTTTCCTAAACAATAACACTTCTTGGCATTAAGTTGTTCACAGTGTCTCATCATTATCCTCTCAACATCTTCAGGATCTGTGGTAATATTCCATATTTTATTTCTGATATTTTCTTAGTTTTCTTGATCAGTCCTGCTAGGGTTTATTATTTTGATTAACTTTGTCAAAGAATCACATTCTTGCCTTGTTTATATTCTCTATTGTTTTTTCTCTTCAATTTCATTGAATTCCACTCTTACTTTTATTATTTTCTTTCTTATATTTACCTTATGTTTAATTTATTGCTTGCTTTCTAAATTATTCAGGTGAAAGTAAGGTCATTAGTTTTACCTTTTTCCTTTTTTCTAACATAAATTTCTAATACATATCTATGACATTTATTTATAAATAATATTTAAATAAAATATATAATTTTAATGTAGATTTTCTTCTAATGATTGCTTCTTCTGCAGGCCACATATATTTATATTTTTGTTTTCAGTATTTTAGAGTTTATAATTTTTTTCCAATTTCTCTTAAGATTTTTTCTTTGATTCATAGGTTAATTAAAAGTATTACTTGGCCAAGTGCGGTGGCTCATGCCTATAATCTCAGTGCTTTGAGAGGCTGAAGCAGGAGAATCACTTGAGGCCAGGATTTCAAGACCAGCCTGAGTAACAAAGCTAAGTCCCTGTCTCTACGGGGAAAAAAAAAAAATTAGCTGGGCTCAGTGGTGCACATTTGTAGTCCTAGCTATTCTAGAGGCTAAAGTTGGAGAGTTGCTCACATCCAGGAATTCAAGGCTGCAGTGAGCCATGATCATGCCACTGCATTCCAGCCTGGACAACAGAGCAAGAACCCCATTTCTTAAAAAACAAAAAAATTTACTAATCTTATAACTACTGGTTTCTTATTTAGCATCATGTGGTTCAGAAACATATTCTGTATAATTTTAGTCCTTTGAAATATATTAAGACTTGTTTTATGACACAGCATGTAGTCTATCTGGGCCAATATTTCATTTGCACTTCAGAAAAAATATGTATTCTACTTGTGTTGGGTGTATGGTTCCATAAATATCAATCAGGTCAATTTGGGTGAGAGTGTAGTTTAAATCTTTTGTATCTTTATAAATCTTGTCTATTTACTTGTTTTATTACAGAGAGAGCTAGCTAAAGTTTCCAATTATTGTTGAAGATTCATCTAAATTCCCTAAAAATGTTCCCCTTATATATGTAGGAACCTTGTCTTTGGATGCATATGTATTTCATAATATTACGTCTTCTTGATTAAATGATATTTTTTATCATTATAAAATTCTTTTTATTTTGGTTTTACTCTTTATCTTATAGTTTACTTTGCCTAATATTTGTATGGTTAGTATTTACATGCTAACTATTTTTCATCATTCTATTTTCAACCTGTTTATGTATTTAGTGAATTTCTCATAAGTAGCATATAGGCAAGTCTTGCTTTCTTATTCAGACAATGTTTTTCTTTTAAATGTTTAGTCCATTTACATTTGCTGTAATTAATATATCATTTTTCAAGTTTATCATATTTATGTTTCATTTTTCTTTGTCTTCTCTGCTCTTTTTCCCTTTTTCTCTGCCTTTTTTTTTTTTGCTAGAGGTGAATTAAATATATTTTATTATTCATGTAAACTCTTCCAATAGATTTGTATTTATGTCTCTTTGTGCTAATTTTTTAGTTGTCAGCTTATTTATTACAATATACATCTTCAACTTACCACATTCTATACTCAAAAAATATTTTGTGTCACAAAAAGTGAGAACTTTATAACAATATACACATATGTATATTACTGTACTCCCATTTTTTGTTCTTGTCATTTTAGTTCTATGTTTACCACAAAACTCATGCTCACATTTTATTATTTTTACTTTAAATAACCAACAGATTTTAAAGGAGATTTAATTATGTTTATGTACAAAAGAAAGGGTAACTTTTTAAAAGATATTTTGGCCAGGCACGGTGCCTCATGCCTGTAATCCCAGCACTTTGGGAGGCCGAGGCAGATGGATCACCTGAGGTCAGGAGTTCAAGACCAGCCTGGCCAACCTAGTGAAACCCTGTCTCTACTAAAAATACAAAAATTAGCCAGGCATGGTGGCGGGCACCTGTAATCCCAGCTACTCGGGAGGCTGAGGCAGGAGAATCACTTGAACCTGGGAGGCAGAGGTTGCAGTGAGCCTAGATTGCACCATTGTACTCCAACCTGGACGACAGAGTGAGACTCCGTCTCAAAAAAAAAAAAAAAAAAGATGTTTTATGCTTACTGGCCGATCACTTCTGTTTGGGTTTCTCCATTCCTTTCTTTAGAATCAAGTTTCTATCTGATAGGATGTCCTTTCTGGATATAAAACTCCTTTATAAATTTATTATAGTGTAGGTTTGCTGGGGATAAATTCTGTCAGTTTTTGTCTGCCTGAAATGCATTTATTTCTTTTTTAATATTAAAGCATACTTTAAAGAATAGAATTCTAGCAGCCAGGCGTGGTGGCTCACCCCTGTAATCCCATCGCTTTGGGAGGCCAAGTCGGGGGGGATCACCTGAGGTCGGGAGTTCAAGACCAGCCTGACCAACATGGAACAACCCCATCTCTACTAAAAATACAGTTAGCCAGGCGTGGTGGTGCATGCCTGTAATCCCAGCTACTCAGAAGGCTGAGACAGGAGGATCACTTGAACTGGGGAGGCGGAGGTTGTGCGAGCCAAGATCGCACCGTTGCACTTCAGCCTGGGCAACAAAAGCGAAACTCCACCTAAAAAAAAAGAATAAAATTCTAGGTGACATGTTATTTGTTGTTGTGTTGGTGGTGGTGGTGGTGGGGGTGCTGTGTGTGTTTGTGTGTGTGTGTATTTCAGCCATTTAACACACTGTTTATATTGTCTTCTGGCTTTTATTGCATGTTGAAGACAATTCAGTTGTAATTTTATGATTGATTTGTACAAGTAACATTTCTTTCTTTGTTACCTTCAAGATTTTTTATTTTTTTATCTTCAAATCTTAGCTATGTAACTGGGAAGTGTATATGTGTGTGTGTGTGTTCCTTGGTATTTTTCCTGCTTTGGGTTATCTGAGATTCTTAGATCTATGACTTATTGTCTTTCATTAATTTTGGAAATTTGGTCATTATCTCTTCACATTTTTTTTCTCCCCCATTTCCTCTCTTCTATATCTGGCTTTCCAATTAGATATGAGTTAAACTACATGATTTTTTTCCACAGACTTTGAATGCTATGGGCTGTTTTTCCCTTTACTCTTTTGCTTCCTTGTATTTCAGTTTAGATAATTTCTATTAACCTAACTTCCAATCCACTGATTCTTTTTTCTGCTGTGTCCAGTCTGCTGATCCACCCATAGAAGGATTTTTTTCCCCTCTGATATTGTTTTTATTCCTAGCATTTTCATTTGTTTCGTTTTTTACAATTCCTTTCTGCCTAAATCGTTCTTCTGTCATGCATGCTTTCCATCTCTTTCAACTATATACATTAAGATGTGAAGTACAGGAAAAACAAAATAAGAAGAGTTCCCAGAGGGAAAAGAAAAATGATATTCAAGCTGAAAATGGTCTATAGATAAACTGAAATAGAGGATGGTCAGTTTTGAGAGCCAAATAAGTATAAGAAACATCTCAAATACAAGTAAAAATAGAGTTAAAAGCCATTTGAGAAAAAAACTAAGGTAAATACAAGATACATTTAGGAAACTTAACATGAAAATGATTGAATTCATTAAAAGAAAAAAAGATAAAGGACAATAATTGTATTAGTCCGTTTTCATGCTGCTGATAAAGACATACCTGAGACAGGGCAGTTTATAAAAGGAAGAGGTTTATTGGACTTACAGTTCCACGTCGCTGGGGAGGCCGCACAATCAGGGTGGGAGG
Organism: Pongo pygmaeus; assembly: GCF_028885625.2. Classification (NCBI taxonomy): domain Eukaryota; kingdom Metazoa; phylum Chordata; class Mammalia; order Primates; family Hominidae; genus Pongo; species Pongo pygmaeus. Next base: position 24,269,021 of record NC_072383.2, read on the forward strand.
TGAAAGGCACGTCTCACATGGCAGGAGGCAAGAAAGAGAGAGCTTGCGCAGGAAAACTCCTATTTTTAAAACCACTGGATCTCATGAGACCCATTCACAATCCCGAGAACAGCACGGGAAAGCTCCGCCCTCATAATTCAATCCTCTCTCACTGGGTCCCTCCCACAACATGTGGGAATTATGGAAGCTACAAGATGAGATTTGGATGGGGACACAGAGTGAAACCATATCAATAGTTAATAAAAATACAAAAGAAAATTATCTAAAGGACATGAAAAGCATGTTTGCAGACAAGGCTCTTTATATTCCAGGAGGAGTAGATAATACAGTATATTCAATTGTAAAAGTCTTAGAGTCTGAACACTAAGAGAAAATTGTTACAAGCTTCTGGAAAAAAATAAAGAAATTACTTACAAAGGAAAGAAACATCGCACTGGCATTCTACCTCTCATCTGAAACACTGAATGTTAGAAGGTGGTGGAATAATGTCTACTGGTTGGAGGTGGAGGGGTCAGGGAGCAATGCAACCCAAACATATCAAACACTGTCCCAACAGCTTTCACTTTCAAAGTGCAATAAGATATCTGCATGCATGAAAGTTTGAGGCTTAGGGTGTTAGAGTATGTGTTTTGATGCTATAACTCAAAATACAACAGCCCCAAAGAGAGAAATTTATTTCTCTCTTGTAATACTCCAGAGGAGAGAAGACAATGAAGGGCATTCTAAGGAATAATCCCAGAATCTAGGTTCCTCTCAATCTGCTGCTCTGCCATTCTGTAAGGCAGGGAATTGTTATCTTTGTTTGTGCCATGGAAACTTCTGGCAGACTGGTGAATCCTATAAAGCTCATCTCAAAATAAATGTAGATACATAAAATAAATTACAAAGAATTATAAAAAATTGAATTATGATTATCAACATATGTATAAAATAAATTTGTAATAACAGAATATACATGCTTTATAATGATGACATTAACAATTTCTGGTGGTGGGTTCTAATAATTCTTTAATTTCAAAGTAGCCATGAGTGTCAACTTGATGAGGTAAGTTTATCATTGTTTCTGTTTCATAGGTGAGGAAACTGAGTTATGAGGGATTAAACAACTCATCCAAGATTATATGCCTAGTAATCAGCAGAGCCAAGTTTATAGCCTGGGCAGTCAGTCTGGTTATAAAGTCTATGTTCTAAATAACTAAGAGAAATAGGAAGTTACTAAATAACTGAGAAAAAGGAAGGTAAAATTAATCAATAACAAAATTAATGAAATTAATTTATTATTATAACAGATAAGTATATACTGATATACAGATTAGTATATATAAGAAAAAATCAGGTAAGTAAATACCACAACAGGTTATTTAAAAGACTAATAAAAGAGATAAACAACTAGTTAACCTAAATAAGGAAAATACAGAGAAAAATGAAACTAGAGATGCGGGATGGCACTTCAGATTTAAATGAGAATATAAGTGTGACTTCTCATGATAAATGATATGTTTCATTGGCTGTCCATGGACCTCAGTGAAGTTATGAAGTTACCAGGCAGAGCTATCCTGTGAGTTCTTTTGTGCCCAACCAACCAGCCAGCCATTGACACTGGTCACTTGCGTTTGTCCCATTCTTTAGCACTTGAACACTAACTTAAAATGTTTTTGAAGAAATCTGTTGGAGTCAGGTAGAAGTTTAAGGCAGAGCCAGACAGGCTGCTGGTTAAACATCCCAGATCTGCCAGAGGTCAGTGCCTGGAAACCTGGCCGGGCGCTAAGGATTTTGCAGCTAGAAGTGAGTCAGGGGAAGTGGAGGGTCTAGAAGCCAAGGAGTCGTGCAAGGCAGGAGTGAGCAAGGAGGTTCTTGAGGTCAAGTGAACTGGGGCCAGCAATCTACAAGGTCAGGCTGAGTCAGACTCACCATGGAGAAGAACACCAAAGTGAGTCTAATGGCCGGGCAGGAAGTGTTTGTCTACTGGCAACTGCACCCAGGGAGACAGTGAGGAACTGGCCAGCAATGCCAGATTCCACAGAGCAGGTGAAGCAAATGAGACTTCAGAGAGGTTCTCACACCAAGGATACACAGCTATTTCCTTTCCATGAATATATTTTCAAGAATAAAATTATTAGTAATGATCTGATAATTTTATTTAGACTAAGTGGTTACACCTTCCCATTCAAAATCTAATACAATGGTGACTTTATAAAATGGAGAAACTAAGCACAGCCAACATGAGTTCCTTCAACAACCATTAGAAAAATGTAATATCAACTTAGATGTGGCCATAATATTTTTTCTTTCTTTCTTTCTTTCTTTTGTTTTCTTTTTTTCTTTTTTTTGAGACAGTCTCACTCTTTTACCCAGGCTGGAGTGCAGTGGCGCAATCTTGGCTCACTGCAACCTCTGCCTCCTGGGTTCAATCGATTTTCCTGCCTCAACCTCCAGAATAGCTGGGATTACAGATGCACACCACCATGCCCGGCTAATTTTTGTATTTTCAGTAGAGACGGGGTTTCATCATGTTGGCCGCAGTATTTTCTAGAACTAGTTTTGTTTACTTTAACTTCTTTCCCTCTAGTAGGAATTCTGATCTTTGCCACTGGTTAAAATATAATAAAGGGATTCAGTTTTCTGAGGGAATTTATAACTACATGGACTTGTCCCTGAAAAAGAATGAAATGATGCAAGGGAACACTCATCCTCCAGATATGCTTGACTGCTTGTATTTATTTGCTCTGTATTAAAGGATGAGTGTTAATTTTAAGTTGTTTAAATATACACATGTACTGGATAGACTTCATGGAATATTAAGAAACCATTGCATAATTATGCCTTGAAATCTCTTGTGCCTAGTAAATGTGTGTGAGATGAGGACAAAGACATTCTAAATGTCATGTGGAGACTTTCAGGAGTCCTGTGGTGGCTGGAAATGAAGGAGCTCACACACATGTACAGGTACACAAAGATTTAGGTTAGGAAAGGGAAGAAAGATGAAAGGTGGAGGGATTGTTCTAATGAGCAAATTCATTAATGTGATGTTTCCCATCTCACACATGACTGACAAGGAACAGACCAATCAGAAGTCATTGCTCCTTTTAGATGAGAAGCAGAGTTTTGAAGGCCTGAAGCCCTCAGGTAAGGGAGGTGGAGAGGACCAATATGGTGCATATCTGATAGTTCCAAAGATACCGTCTGAAATCTGACCTTGCTCTGCTAGGTCATCCTTAAGCAACTCTACAAATCCAACCATGGACAAGAAGCTAAAATTGATTGAAAACACATATTTCATCATACTGATTCCTGCATTGGAGATACATTGGAGATACATCCAATCTGTGAACTAGGTCTTTTGTGGTAAGCATTCTACATGCATACACTCATTTAATTTTCACAACTTTGTAATGCTGGAGCTAAAAATGCAAAAACTGCATTTCCAGCTTCCTTTGCTAGTGCACTGTCTCCTAGGTTTTACTAATAGAAGCCACTCGTGGAAAATCAGCAGTTGTGAGAAGAGGAGCAATTGTTCTTACTTTTTACCTCTCTTGTTTTTCTTTCTTCTGGTGATCCCTGGAAGTGGCTATATCCCTGATCTTTTCCACCATTCCAGTTCCTGATGCTTCTCTCCCATTTCCCCAGCCCTGTCATAGTAGCCCCTCATCAGGGTCCCCGTGCCAGAAGCATCGGCCCCTTTTCCACACTCCCAGGTTTTGGTAACCTCACGTCTTCCTTTGTGTTTCCCTATCTAAAAGTGGTTACTAATTTCTAGATTACTTCATCTTCCATGTTTTGCTCCTCCAACGTTACAACATCTACATAACCAAGATCATATACTAAATTTCTTCATTTAAAATACTAGCGATTTTCTATTTTTTTTTCTCCAAGGCCCAGGCTGATTCTGTGTGTCCTCCTGATTCAACTTTATCCCTGCTGACATAGTTCTTGCTCTTCCTCAGAACACTTTCTTTCTCCATCATTAGAGAAAGAACACAGAGGGCAAATAAAGCAAAAAGAGTCTTCTGTGTACTAGATCATAAAACCCTATTATACTAAATATACATATATTTGGTACTTTATAATATTGACATTCCTAGTTTGAAAGGGCACCCCCTCCAGAATGAATATCAATCTAGTAATATAAACTGGGAGAGAAAGCAAAGGTCAACCCATAGGTTCAGCCCAGATATTAGAGTCTGTTATCTGGCCAAGGTGCTCCCAGATCCTAGCATGATACTTAGGGACAATATAAAACACCCACACATTTCTAGAAATCAATGGCAGCCTAGGACTTTTCACCACAAGAGAGATACAGCATGAACTCTGGGTTAGGATATAGAGAATACAACTTACTTCTCTACAAATATGGATTTTTCCACTTGGAGAGCAACAGAATATTAGAGTTGAAAGGCAATCTAGAGACCATAAGTTCCAATTATATTTATAAAGGGGAAGAGGCCAAATGTATGGACTATGAAAAGTAAAAGGCATATTCAAGGGTCATTGTAGAACTACTGTCTTGGCAAACATCAATAACAAAAACTTCAGATTGATGAAGAAATTAGAAACAGACACACAAACAATGAGGTGAATCCAAAAAGATTCCCCTCCTTAATGACCATAAAAAGAAGTCAGCACAGTTATGATACACAGAGAGATCAGCAATTGCGTCCAATGACTGGGGAAGGTATAACATTTGGATTCCTTCCAGACAGTCCTCAGCAGTAGGCCACCTTGAGGATGATAGGTCTGCCTGCGTGGAAATCGCGTCAGACCTCTGGAACCTGAAATTTACCCTCCAAGCCCAGCTTTGTATTCGTAGGACTGTAGTACTCCTGTACTTAGAGTCATCTGAAGATGTGCTAGAGACCCCTCATCCTAGCCAGGTGTACCTCATTACCTTTGAATCGCCCAGCATACAAGAAGCCAGTAGAGAACAGCACAGTACAGAGCACTCAAGCACGAACACATTCTTGGTTTGGACCCTGCTCTTCCAGCCCCACGGGGCCTAACAAGCTCTTTACCAGCTATAGGGCCCATCCTGCAGTCACAGAATTAATTATAGAATCTGGTCAAGATTCCAGCATTCTGATGCCAAGTCAAATGCTTTCTCCACTCAAGCACAAAAGAGTGACATTTTATAAGTGTACTAGAATTTTGTTGCACCAAGTCCTATTTAAAATAAGTAAATTGGGAATTATAAATCTATTAAATATATTGAAATATTACTTATAACAATAGCAGTGTTGTTCTTGGATTCCCAGATGTGAATATACAGCGTTTTCCTTAATTAAGACAAAGGAATGCAAAATATTTTTAAAAGTTCTAAAATGAACCATTTATAAACTACTATACAGTAGTATGCACTCAATGGTTGTCTGTGGAATTGAGCTGAAATAAATCATGATGCATTTTTAGAATGTAAACTGAAACTGGTTTCAATGTGTTCAAACTGTTGTGTGTGTGTGTTTTAATTCTGGATTTCAGCCTAATTCAAATCTATTTTTAAGTAAATTCTCTAGTAGTTTTTCAGATAATTCTTCAGAATATTCTACTTATATAGTTCACAAAAAAGTTAAAGTGAAATTGATTTCAATAGAACTCAATCTGAAACCTGAGAATTGCCTGTTTCTAAATAACATTTTTATTATTACTTCTGTTAATGCCTAATTCAAAGAAGAATACATTAGTTATATATTGTTAAGACTTTTTTTTCAGAGAGCAGTCTAGTTTCTTTTTTAAAAATAGTACTTTTATTTCAAAAAATTAATATGTTCAATTATAGTAGACTACTACGTTTTAAATCATATGCCTATTTGTTTCATGAAAAGTAACATTCATCCGTTTAAAAAAATTGGAGGTTACTGATTCTAATGAAGACTTAATAAGGTTCTGATAAACATTTGGAATATAAAAATTGTAAATAACATGTTTATTGAAACACCTATAGCTGAATTTCTGTTGGCTCAGTTTTTTAAAACCCAAGTTAAATCTAAAGTCTTGAGAGTGAATGCTTATTTCACAGTCAAATTGATGGAGTAAGCACATTTCTCAGTCAGAATGCAATAATGTTATGTTAATACCAAAGCAAACAATTAGATCTGCAAGTTTGTCCATTCATAGCTAGCAGGCAAATTTTTCTATCCGACATGTCTAAGTGATAAGATACTCAATGAAACATTGCTTAATAGACATATAAAAACAACTAGGAAGTAGATGATAAACCTTAAATAAAGGTCAGGCTTGACTTAATTTAAATGTTTGAGGCTTTCAAAATTTCCATTTATATTTGTTTAGTCTATTAATTGAGTCTGCTTTCTTCCTAGGAGCGCACACATAACATGCACTCAAATGCTTAACAAACCACCATAATTACAAAATACTATATTCTGAGAAAAAGAAAAACAGACTATGAATTGTGTTTTTAGTTAAGACTCACATCTGTTTTTCAAACTTATTAAGATCTCTACCTACACCAGCCTCTGTCACTAGATGCTCATGCAATTCATCTTACTCTCTGAATTAATTAGAGTAACTATTCCAGATCCTTGCACATAGTAGGCCCCCAACAATTATTTGCCATCTTATTGATGGGAAAATAAGTCTTGCACCTGTGTTACTGCTCCTTGAAAGGCAGCTGCAGTTACACACCATTGAATCTTCATTTCTACAAAGGTAACTCTATCAACCAATGTATTTCAAAACACTAAAGAAAATTTTTGTTTTCATTCTTTCTTCATGCTTTTGCAATTAAATTAGAATTGATAGCATTCGAGAACAATTTTGACCTTAAAATCAAACCATTCTAACCATTCCGCCCTGAAACCTGAGGGCAGCCCTCCATGTCACTCTCCAGTTAGTTGATTTTAGATATTATATAATGCAGTACTTGACAAAACAACTGATCTGCTTCAATCTTTAATAATTTACATTACAGTATCACAGAAAAATGATCAATACTACTAATCTATTAACAGTCTTGCACATAGGCTAAGGAAAATTTATAAATGCTAGTTTTCTACAGACTTGCTTTTCTCCTTTACACCATTAACCTGGGAGAATATAAGACTTGTAATTCCAAATACCACTGCAAACAACAGCTGTCAATATTAAAGAGAAATAAACAAACACAGAAAGAGGCAATAGAGAAAAGAAGGAAAAAATACATAGAAAGTATAGGCCCAGCAACATAATGAAGATGAAAATTTTAACCTATGAAATTGGGACTAGTACCAAGTAAAACTTGGATGTGGGCAACATTATGTTTGTAAATCTCTGCCCTGTCTTCCCTTCCTCTCACTCCACCCTAAACACCCAGAACTCCTAAATGAGAATTTTCACTGGAGCACATCAGTATTTGGTAGTGAAAACGCAGCAAAAGTTCTGAGTTACAGGCATTTATTTTTGCTGGGTGTATGGCCACTGCCCATTATGGGAAACTCCATACATGTTTAATTATAATTCATGTGAATACTATTTTTTTTGGTACCTTGTCCTAGTCTAACCCCTTTCAGTTTGTTTAATTTAATATGATCAAGTAGACTTAACTTGCAATTAACTAAAATATTTACTTTTTTATTTTAAAAATTTAGGATTTGGAGGGAATGAAAATACAAGTTATAATTTTGTCATTCTTGAGTCTGAATTTACATGAAATACTGTAGCCAGCGCAGATTTCCTGGTGGAGAAAAACTTAGCAGAAATAAACATAAAATTCATTCCAAAAATTTTGTTAGACTAAGAGAAACAAGAGACCTTGTACATCTTTCTTATCTCTTGACTTTTCTGTATGTATTTTATACGTATGCATACTCGTGATTGTCTCTCCACTTGCAGGAAATCTCAAAGCTAAATCAGAATAAACACACTTCCCTTCTTTTCCTGTAATGACTTTTCTGTCTAGAAAATGCATTTATCTGTAAAATTGAACTAACCTTTGGCTCTTTCTGAAAAGGGGGTCATCTGAAAAGGGGTCATCTGAAAAGTAATGAAATTACATTTTTAAAAAACTTCTATGAGATAGTATTATGCATAGATTGTTTACAAATTATTATTAGTTTATATCAGACATCTCATCATTGACACAGGGCCTCACCAAAATCTCCTCTCAGCTGAGGCTCAATAATTCCTACAGACAAGGATCACTGCAGACATCTGATTTCTAAATTTTTGAACTGCAGAGAAGCATATACTAGGACCGTGTTTCTCTGGGCACTTGTTTATCTTGGGTTCAGTTGGTGTGTTACAGAAATATATTAGACCCCCAATCCCAGGAGGAAACTGAAACTGTGAGAAAGACAAAATCTGGCTGACCTTCTGTAAAAACAGCCAGCCAACCCTGCTGATAGGCTACAGCAGCAAAAACAGAGGGCAGAGTTACTGAGTTTTTGTCTCGGAGGATGTCAATTTATTTTAAAATGTTTAACTCTGAAAGAAGTAACTCAGCTACACCCTCTTGTTTCATCTGCATTAAGCAGGTAACAAATGGCAATGTGTAATCTATATGGGTAATAGTGTCAATGAGAGATCAAGATTATACATGATACTTGCTAAATTTGTTATGCCTCATTAGTGTTATGGCTTATTACAGAGAGCTCCACAGTTTCCAGGCATTCCCTCATGGGCTGTCCTGATGGATAATGCAAATAAAGGAAGGAAAGGCACCAATGACACAGTGCTCACACTGCATCTGTCAGGGGCATAGTTAGCTGGATTAGGTATGCTCTGCATTTTCTATCACCATCACATATTGATCTGAATGTATAGTCACGCTCACTTAGCACTGCTGTAATTTCCACAGTACTGTTCTCTGAGAGTACTAATCACACCCAAACCAAACTTTCTGAAAGAATATCAAGATTTTCCCATATGAAAATGCCATTTGGGCTAAATAGTGGCCCTTAAGATCTTCAACTGAAAGACAAATTTACATGTAGATTAGATTTGGGAAGTTATTTAAAAAGGAAAAACAGGCATTCTTATTCTAAAGGCCATTCACAACATGGAAAAGCATTGAAAATGTATATATTTAAGTTCCTTTACTGGTTAATTAAAAGTAAGAAACAGTTTGACTAACCTGTTCCTAAAGAAATAATGCTAGTTTAGGATGTGGGTGTCTCTCACGTCCTGCTCACTAGTTCTCAGCCACTGATGTTTTCATGGGAAGTCATGCTCACCATGCCTACTTGAATGTGTCACCTGGATATAGAGTATGTCCAAGATTAATGCATTATCTCTTCTCTAAATGCCACCAAAGAAGGTCCTGTTTTTCACTTAAACAATATGGCACATGCTTACATTGAGACAGAGCAGAAAATGAGATGGAATGCTAGCAATCGCCATCATCAAGAGCTGTTTGAAAATTTCTAGGGACAACCACCTAGCAAATTGAAAAGAGGATGGCACAATGAAATGAAGAAGATGATTATCTGCAATTAGGTGCTTGGCAACTTATTTTTACCTTTGATTGGTTCTACCTAATCCTTTAGTTATTTTACCCAATACCCAGGAAATACTTTACTTCTGTTTATCCCAGGAAAAATTGGGATAACCGTTTTCTCTCATATTCACATATTTATCATGGGTACTTTTCATAAAAATACGCTATGGCTGAGATACTCTAAATCTGTTTTCCCATTAAACATTTTCTTAACCTATAGCTCACACACTGTACTTTTAGCTAAAGTTGTTAGAAAAACAATATATATTTAGAAAGGTTGATAAGTAATCCTGTGAGTTTCTAAGGAGACTAATGTATATTAGTGTAAAGTTTTCAACCTCAACCAAAATTAGAATCATCTATGGAATTCATACTCATGCCCAGTCTGATCTCTAGTCTCAAATAATTGGCTTTGAATGGGGTTTAGCCACCAATATTTTAGAAAATTCCTCAGTCATTTCTAAGGTTTGATCGCACTGGTAGCCAGTGGTATAAACCAAATGCTTAATAGAATGATGAATACTTAAAGAGAATTTTATTTTTTAAAAAAGATGGAAAGGTTATCAGGTGAAGAAAAACACATTATTGAGGAAGAAATACAGAGATATTGAATGTTAGCAATCACTGTATTTTTGCACGTGAGTAGGAAAAAGAAAATTTAAAAATACTAGGAAAACAAACAAACAAAAAATGTCTTATTTAAAACTCCAATTAGAGAAAGATGTTTTCCACTAGAGATTAAAACAAAAGCAGGATTTTCAAATGCAAGATAGAAGGCACCTCAGAAATTTTCTTGCCTGATTCCCACGACATCAGAGCTTGAGTTGGAACTGGGGAGCACCTTTCATTTGAAAAAACTAATATGCTAGGAGATTAACCACATATAATCAGGTTAATAAGCCAGTTAGATTAAGAGCAGAGCCTAGAGACCCACATGCTCCACATATGATAGTGGGCTCTTTCCCTCACATTTCACTGTTCCATAAGCATAGAAATCCAGAAGCATCCACATGCCACAGAAAGGTCTAAGGATGAAATTCAGAGTGTGTTGAAATTAACTTTCCACCTAGGCCTGGAATTAACAGGGTTATGATAATTACATTGAAATAGCAATTAAATGTTAGCAAGAACAGCACTGAACTGTACTTTGTGTGTGTGTACGGGGACGGGAGGTGCAAAATCACTGATACTAAGCATAACTCTTAATAAAATACTTGTGCTAATTTTTAGACAATAGCCTTTGAGTGGAAAAAATATATTAATACTTCTGAGTTATCAATTTCCATGATGTTTGATCAAAAATGGATAACTAAGGCATCTCTTTCCTAAATATAGGAAAGACATGTTAGAGAAAATTTAAAGTTTCAAGAGATGAGCATTCAAGCATTAATCTTAAGCACTATAATGACTTCAAAAACACTACATTGTAATTATAATTTAATAATAACTTCTTTTTAAAATACTAGAATTTAGTAAATGAAAGAAACCTTTTCTAACAATTAACTTGGAAGGTTTTATACTTAGTCATTCAACAAACATCTCATTGTTTACAACACGCTAGCAGTGTTGCTGGGGACTGAGGAGACAAGATAGACAAGCGCTTATAATGTGGTGCTGTGGCTTTCAAGCTTTTTTGGCAATAATACCCAGAAAGAAGTACATCTTATGTAGCAAACAAATATTTGTGTTTAACCCAAACAAAAGTTTCAAAAAAACCGTACTTCCCCTAACTATATGTGAGGCATTTGCATATTTTCTTTTTTATTCTACTCTTTTCTTTACATGCCATAATCCTATCTTTTTCATTTTCTAGCTTATCACATTGATCTTGTGTCATAGCAATCGATCACATTTAGCATTCAGAAAATCACCTGAGGCCATGACTGATAGCAACAAGTGAGTCCTTGCTTACACTACACTGTAAAGATTATGACGCACTATAGACCTTAGAGGAGGGGTAAAGAATTCAGATTAATGGAAATGTTTTTGGATAAGATGATGTTAGAAGCAAGGACTGAAGGAGAAACAGGTGTTAGGTAGGTGATTAGGGGTAGAAGAAGCTTCCCGGGGAGAAAGCAGCAAATGTAAATGCAAGGATGCAAAACATACATAATAAAATTAGAGACCACAACAATTTTTGCATGTCTGAATCTAATGATACTGTGTGCATGAAGAAGCAATACTAGACAGTAACCCCAAATAATATACAATTGTACCCAAACTCACAGCCCAAAGACAGGAACTAAAACAGCTTCCCCAGCACTGATTTGGGAACTATTTATTACCAGTCTGTGAAAAGTACAGAAATTCTAATGCTCAGAAACTTTTATGGAAATGTGATGTTGTCCTGATATTAAAGCACCTGATTAGTGGGCTTGTTTCATTGTATGGGAAATAGACAATGTTGTATGTATATTGTTGAACTCATGTGGTAAGCCACATGTGGAACAAGATGTGTGTTAGTCATGCACAGTAGTACCACATTAAAACACTAATACATAGACTTTAAACCAACAAAGATCAACAGAGACAAAGAAGGCCATTACATAATGGTAAAGGGATCAATTCAACAAGAAGAGCTAACTATCCTAAATATATATGCACCCAATACAGAAGCACCCAGATTCATAAAGCAAGTCTTTAGAGACCTACAAAGAGACTCAGACTCCCACACAATAATAATGGGAGATTTTAACACCCCACTGTCAACATTCGACAGATCAACGAGACAGAAAGTTAACAAGGATATCCAGGAATTGAACTCAGCTCTGCACCAAGTGGACCTAATGGACATCTACAGAACTCTGCACCCCAAATCAACAGAATATACATTCTTCTCAGCACCACACCGCATGTATTCCAAAACTGACCACATAGTTGGAAGTAAAGCACTCCTCAGCAAATGTAAAAGAACAGAAATTATAACAAACTGTCTCACAGACCACAGTGCAATCAAACTAGAACTCAAGATTAAGAAATTCACTCAAAACCGCTAAACTACATGGAAACTGAACAACCTGCTCCTGAATGACTATTGGGTACATAACGAAATGAAAGCAGAAATAAAGATGTTCTTTGAAACCAATGAGAACAAAGACACAATATACCAGAATCTCTGGGACACATTTAAAGCAGTGTGTAGAGGGAAATTTATGGCACTGAATGCCCACAAGAGAAAGCAGGAAATTTCTAAAATTGACACCCTAACATCACAATTAAAGAACTAGAGAAGCAAGAGCAAACACATTCAGAAGCTAGCAGAAGGCAAGAAATAACTAAGATCAGAGCAGAACTGATGGAGATAGAGACACAAAAAACCCTTCAAAACATCACTGAATCTAGGAGCTGGTTTATTGAAAAGATCAACAAAATTGATAGACCGCTAGCAAGACTAATAAAGAAGAAAAGAGAGAAGAATCAAATAGATGCAATAAAAAATGATAAAGGGGATATCACCACCGATCCCACAGAAATACAAACTACCATCAGAGAATATTATAAACACCTCTACACAAATAAAGTAGACAATCTAGAAGAAATGGGTAAATTCCTGGACACATACACCCTCCCAAGACTAAACCAGGAAGAAGCTGAATCTCTGAATAGGCCAATAACAGGCTCTGAAATTGAGGCAATAATTAATAGCTTACCAACGAAAACAGTCCAGGACCAGACAGATTCACAGCCAAATTCTACCAGAGGTACAAGGAGGAGCTGGTAGCATTCCTTCTGAAACTATTCCAATCAACAGAAAAAGACGGAATCCTCCTTAACTCATTTTATGAGGCCAGCATCATCCTGATACCAAAGCCTGGCAGAGACACAACAAAAAAAGAGAATTTTAGACCAATATCCCTGATGAATATTGATGCAAAAATACTCAAAATACTGGCAAACCGAATCCAGCAGCACATCAAAAAGCTTATCCACCATGATCAAGTGGGCTTCATCCCTGGGATGCAAGGCTGGTTCAACATACGCAAATCAATAAACGTAATCCAGCATATAAACAGAACCAAAGACAAAAACCACATGATTATCTCAATAGATGCAGAAAAGGCCTTTGACAAAATTCAACAGCCCTTCATGATAAAAACTCTCAATAAACTAGGTATTGATGGAACATAGTTCAAAATAATAAGAGCTATTTATGACAAAACCACAGCCAATATCATACTGAATGGGCAAAAACTGGAAGCATTTCCTTTGAAAACTGGCACAAGACAGGGATGCCCTCTCTCACCACTCCGATTCAACATAGTGTTGGAAGTTCTGGCCAGGGCAATCAGGCAGGAGAAGGAAATAAAGGGTATTCAGTTAGGAAAAGAGGAAGTCAAATTGTCCCTGTTTGCAGATGACGTGATTGTATATCTAGAAAACCCCATCATCTCAGCCCAAAATCTCCTTAAGCTGAAAAGCAACTTCCGCAAAGTCTCAGGATACAGAATCAATGTGCAAAAATCACAAGCATTCTTATACACCAATAACAGACAAACAGAGAGCCAAATCATGAGTGAACTCCCATTCACAATTGCTTCAAAGAGAATACAATACCTAGGAATCCAACTTACAAGGGATGTGAAGGACCTTTTCAAGGAGAACTACAAACCACTGCTCAACGAAATAAAAGAGGATACAGACAAATGGAAGAACATTCCATGCTCATGGGTAGGAAGAATCAATATCATGAAAATGACCATACTGCCCAAGGTAATTTATAGATTCAACGTCATCCCCATCAAGCCACCAATGACTTTCTTCACAGAATTGGAAAAAACTACTTTAAAGTTCATATGGAACCAAAAAAGAGCCCACATCACCAAGTCAATCCTAAGCCAAAAGAACAAAGCTGGAGGCATCACGCTACCTGACTTCAAACTATACTACAAGGCTACAGTAACCAAAACAGCATGGTACTGGTACCAAAACAGAGATATAGATCAACGGAACAGAACAGAGCCCTCAGAAATAATGCCACACATCTACAACCATCTGATCTTTGACAAACCTGAGAAAAACAAGCAATGGGGAAAGGATTCCCTATTTAATAAATGGTGCTGGGAAAACTGGCTAGCCATATGTAGAAAGCTGAAACTGGATCCCTTCCTTACACCTTATACAAAAATTAATTCAAGATGGATTAAAGACTTAAATGTTAGACCAAAAACCATAAAAACCCTAGAAGAAAACCTAGGCATTACCATTCAGGACATAGGCATGGGCAAGGACTTCATGTCTAAAATACCAAAAGCAATGGCAACAAAAGCCAAAATTGACAAATGGGATCTAATTCAACTAAAGAGCTTCTGCACAGCAAAAGAAACTACCATCGGAGTGAACAGGCAACCTAAAGAATGAGAGAAAATTTTTGCAATCTACTCATCTGACAAAGGGCTAATATCCAGAATTTACAAAGAACTCAAACAAATTCACAAGAAAAAAACAAACAACCCCATCAACAAGTAGGCAAAGGATATGAACAGACACTTCTCAAAAGAAGACATTTATGCAGCCAAAAGACACATGAAAAAATGCTCATCATCACTGGCCATCAGAGAAATGCAAATCAAAACCGCAATGAGATACCATCTCACACCAGTTACAATGGCAATCATTAAAAAGTCAGGAAACAATAGGTGCTAGAGAGGATGTGGAGAAATAGGAACACTTTTACACTGTTGGTGGGACTGTAAACTAGTTCAACCATTGTGGAAGTCAGTGTGGTGATTCATCAGATATCTAGAACTAGAAATACCATTTGACCCAGCCATCCCATTACTGGGTATATGCCCAAAGGATTATAAATCATGCTGCTATAAAGACACATGCACACGTATGTTTACTGTGGCACTATTCACAATAGCAAAGACTTGGAACCAACCCAATGTCCAACAATGATAGACTGGATTAAGCAAATGTGGCACATATACACCATGGAATACTATGCAGCCATAAAAAATGATGAGTTCATGTCCTTTGTAGGGACATGGATGAAGCTGGAAACCATCATTCTCAGCAAACTATCGCAAGGACAAAAAACCAAACACTACATGTTCTCACTCATAGGTGGGAATTGAACAATGAGAACACTTGGACACAGGAAGGGGAACATCATACACCGGGGCCTGTTGTGGGGTGAGGGGAGAAGATAGGGATAGCATTAGGAGATATACCTAATGTAAATGACAAGTTAATGCGTGCAGCACACCGGCATGGCACATGTATACATATGTAACAAACCTGCACGTTGTGCACATGTACCCTAAAACTTAAAGTATAATTAAAAAAAAAAACACTAATACATTAAGTTCACCTTTACAATTAACTATTAAGTGTAAAAGTCTTCAAAATGTATTCATTTTTTTTGTAACTTTTAGCATTCATTTAAAAATTTTTAGCAAAAATTGCTTTTCAATTCGTAGTCGTTTTATTTGCAAAATTAATAAAGTATAATTTTATATTATTTGTTTTTAATTTGCAGATGGTAAAACATGCTTCACTGGAAATTTCCTTTTTTTTTTCTTTTTTGGAGATATGGTCTCACTCTTTTGCCTGGGCTGGAGGTGCAGTGGCACTATCATAGCACAGCCTATTGCGCTCAAGTGATCCTCCTGCCTCAGCCTCCCAAGTAGCTGGGACTACAGGTGTGCACCACCATGCCAGGCTAATTTTTTTTTAGTTTGTCATTTTTTGTAGGGATGTGGTCTCCCTGTGTTGGCCAGGCTTGGAAATTCCTTGTAAAAAAAATAAAGATACACTTTTGAAAGATGGATTACTAGTGATAAATCACATGATAATTATGAACATGATTTTAAATACATAAAGACCCAAAGAGTTCATATTTATTTTATTTGGAAGTATAAATCATATGTTGAGTTCAATTTTGCAACCATAATTGATGTTGAAGTGCTAAAACCTACTGCAAAGATACACTGGCTATTGAAACAATGGAACCATTATAATATAAGCAGTATTTACGTTTTAAGAAGACATAAAAAGATTAGTCCAAAACCAAAAGAATTCTTCAAAGGAAAGATCATTGATTTCAAAAGCCAGAAGAATCAGATGTCACTATTCAGTAGAATATATTAAATTTGTTGTAAAGGAAGACTTTAGGTAACTAAAAGTAACAAAAAGCAATCACAGATAAATGTCAAGACATTAATGAAAGTCTGCATTAAATGCGTTTACTTAGAATTGTTGGGCAGATCTGTAGCATATGAGGTAGCTCAAATATCACTCTCCCATGATATAGTCTCAGCACATTCAGGAATTAGCTAACGAATTAGAAAACCAACTCATAGAACAAATAAACTGGCCAAGTATTTTTTTCTTGCAATTTGATGAATACATATGTACTTCTAACATGACAATTCTTTTAGTATATGTGTAGTCTGAACATGATGATAATAATGAAGGATGAATTTTGTTCACCTTTATTGTGGATAAACAACAATATTTGAATTGTCTAATACTAGGAAGGATTGCATTATCAACAAATGAAGTTTGGAGTTTGATTTTTGTGTAGAATTGTGTTCTAATGGCACAGTTGTAATAGCAGGAAAACAGTCTGGAGTTGTCAATCAGATTAAGAGCTTGTATCACAAAGTGAATTGACACGCTGCTTCCTTCATCGAGAAAGTCTTGGTACCAAAAAACAAAATAAAACAAAAGTTTAACGAAACTAAACAGTTTGCTTAGTGGGACAGTAAAAATTGTAAATTACATAAAAACTAATGTGTTTATATTTGATATTATTTCCTTTTCGATAATATTGAAGTTGATCATAAGTAACTGTTATGTATATTGAGGTAAGATATTCAGGGGAAAATATCTATGAAAAATGCTTGAATTGTGGAATGAATTGCTAATATTTCTGTAAGATAAATTTATTTTGCCTCAAGTTTTAAAGGTTTAAATTGTTCAGTTTGACTCACCTAATTTTCTCATAATTTTATACATTTAATACTCTTGATACATCCATGCAATGATGTAATACAACATGAAGTATGAAACTGATGACAAAATCTTATAGTGAGATAAACACAAAGAAAGAATGTATAATGTATGAGCAAGAAAGAGTTTAGAAACTAGGAGTTCACTTTCAAGACTTCTTAATCATTGTTGATAGTTAGAAGTTATTAAAAATATTTTTTGCAAAACTTTAAAATGAAAATCTAGTATGGTAGAGGTAGATTTATGGAAATCAACTCTTTTGGATTTTAGTCTTTCTAATGAAATATAGCTATATCTCACAAGAATATTGTTGGGTTAAACTATGGATTTAGAAACTGTTTCTAAATCACAGGCTACAATTTAAAATGGGATGTTTTGGTATTAGGAGACAATCTCATTCTCTTGTACATTGGACATAGCAGCAGCAAATCTTTAAGGCTGAAAAAAAATCCACTTATTCCTTTTCAAAAATCTGGGAATAGGTAATGCATTTTTTTTTAACCAGGAACTGCCAACCATAAGGCCAATAACTTCTTGATTTTCTTCATTCCCTGAGAGACCAAATTCTTATTTTACTTTGTCTTCTGTGACGCATATTCAAGTATGGAGTTCTCTTTGAAGTGAATTTTTCAAGTGACTTCACTTAGATAACCTCCAGGACTGAGAAATATAATAAATACAACAGTAAAATACATCAATCCTTTGAACTTGGTCAGTTTTTTAACAAGAACATTACCCTCAGGCAAACATCAGACTAAAAAATAGGGTAAGCTCTTTATCCAAAAGGTTAACAGCCTACAATTCACTTAAGATCACAGAATGTCATCATCATTCTCAGTAAACTATCGCAAGAACAAAAAACCAAACACCGCATATTCTCACTCATAGGTGGGAATTGAACAATGAGAACACATGGACACAGGAAGGGGAACATCACACTCTGGGGACTGTTGTGGGGTGGGGGGAGGGGGGAGGGATAGCACTGGGAGACATACCTAATGCTAGATGACGAGTTAGTGGGTGCAGTGCACCAGCATGGCACATGTATACATATGTAACTAACCTGCACATTGCGCACATGTACCATAAAACCTAAAGTATAATAATAATAAAAAAATAATAATAAAAAATAAAAAAATAAAAAAAAAGATCACAGAATGTTATGGAGTATTTTCTGTATGCCAGACAAGGTGATAGAACTGCAAAATTAAAAAGATAAGAAAGTGTAAGCTGCTACTAAATAAAGTTGATAATCTTGGGACAGGATAATTTGCTCAAGTATTTAGAACATTAAAAATATTATAAGTGCAATAAGAACACAGAGGAAATAATAACTAATTTGTAAAATGTTTCTGATGACTAACGTAGATAAAAAAGAGTAGACTTTGGAGTCAAATTCAAGCTTGGCTACTTAGTATCTGAAAGTAGAGAAGGCAATGAACTCATCTGAACCTTGTTTTTATCTGAAAATGGGACAATAATATATAATATAAATGGGATATTCATACAAAAAAGTAGCTATAAGGATAAAGTTAAATAATAATCTATCAACAGTGTTTAGTATTTTTCTTAATACAGAGTAAATGCTTAATAATTCTGATCTCCTCTTCTCTTTAGATCTTGCAAAGCTTTTTCACAACAATCTTGTGAAGTAGTTGTAGCTGGCATCATTATGCAGCAGGTCTAAAATTCAGTATTCAACTAATATTTCCTGAGTACATGTTGTGTGCTAGGTACTGCTAAAACAATGTCCCTGTTCTCAAGGAAAATACACTCAAGTGGTAGCAGGAGATAAGAAGCAGGAAATGAAAATGAAGGTGCATCTAGAAATAGGTTCTGTGAAGGAAATAAATGGACAACTATGATAGAAAATAATGATGGAGGTGGAGATTCACAGAGATGGATGATGGAGGGGAGCCCATCCTGAGGACCTACAGATTAGAGTCCTGGCAAGGAGGCAGCTATATGAAGTTCTGGGGAAGAGGAAAATGTACAGAGGGATCATTAATTGTATACAGTTGCTAAGGCAGAAAAGAGCTCTTCCAAGTAAAGAAAGTCCAATATCTAAAGAATAGTGACTGCGGAAGACCATGGTAGAAGATGGAGTAGAAAGATGACATTAGGTCAGCTTATATAGGATGCTACAAGCCATGTTAAGAGGGTCGATCAAAGGAAACTGCATGATACACTTGTATAATTTTGTGTTGTATAAATCACCATGAGTACTACATTAAGAATGGATTTGGAGAAACAATGATAGAAGAAATGACATCAGTTCAGAGCTTATCTGTTACAGCAAGAAAGGCATGCAATAATACTGGGGCCTGGGATGGCAGTACTGATGACAGATTGAAATTGTATGGATTTGAGGTGGTTTTCATATGTAAAATCAACAGCACTTCCTGAAAAACTGGATATGAAGAATGAAAAAAATGAAGAAATTAAGGAAAACTCTGCATTAGGGTTTGAGGAAACAAGTAGATAATGACTTGAAAAATACAGTTGGTGGAATTGTGGAGATGGGAGCCTGACTTGAATAAGCTAAAGTGGAAATCACACGGGTAAAGTGTAACCAACTTGTATAGGCCAGATTTTGAAGACATTTTGCTGTATAGAAGAGTAGACAAAAATGGAGAAATAGCTGCAGAGAGATTTGTGGGGTCAAGGAAAATTTTTAAAAGATGAGAAGTAGAGGTAGCTTTGTCTTCTCTTCATATGTATGAACCAATAAGATGGAGACACTAATAATATGGGAAAGAGTGAAAACATGGTCAAAGTTTTTGTAAAGGCAAGAGGGGATGAGATTTGCTGAAAAGGTCAGCCTTTTAAAGATAAGGAACCTATCATCACTTGTTACGGGGATGAAAAATGAGTAAGAATGTAGGTTGAATTTTAGATTTAGTGAAAAACTGAGGGGGTGTCTTCAGACTGTTTCTAATTTATTAATATGTAGGAAAACTATAAGATGAGGAGATCAACTAAAATGGATTTGGAAGGGATACTGGAGGGCATAGGAATTTTTAAAGATAGAGGAGACAAGGACTCACTTTGTTGCGCAGGCTGAAAAGCAGCGGCAGGATCATAACTCAATGCAGCTTCAAACTCCTGGGCTCAAGTGATCATCCCGCCTCAACCTTCTGAGTAGCTGGGACTACAGGTGAGTGACAACATACCTGGCTCAACATTTACATATATTCTTTCTCCAGACACATATTTTCATTTCTCTTAAGTAAATATCTAGAAGTGGGATTGCTGGCTAGTGTAAGTGTATGATTCAGTTAAAAATATACTAAATTTTTTTTCCATAGTGGTTGTACCATTTTGCATTACCACTAGCAATATGAGAGTTTCAGTTACTCCACATTTGAACTAGCCCTTGGTATTGCCAGTTTTTTCTTTCATTTTTCCTTTAAAAAATATCCTAGCTTTTCTACTAAGTGTGTAGTGGTATCTCATTGCAGTATTAATTTGTACTTCTCTTATTTTTTATATTGAGCATCCTGTTATGTACTTATCTGTCATTGGTATCTTTTCTTGGTGAAGTCTCTATTTAAATCAATGCCCACTTTAAAAATTTTGTTTTTTTGTTTCTTATAATTGAATTTTAAAAGTTTTAAAAATATATTTTAGATACAAGTCCTTTACATGAATGTTTATAGTAGCTTTATCTATAATTGCCAAAAACTAAAAACAACCCAAATGTCCATCAGCTGGTAAATGGATAAACAAATTGTTGTATGTTCATAAAATATAATACTACTTGGTGACAGATTGAACTACTGATACACAATGTGGATATATCTCAAAAGCATTGTGCTAAGTGAGAGAAACCAGATTCAAAAAATTACACACTGTAACTTACATAACATTCTAGAAGTGGCAAAACTAGATCACATCAATGGTTGCCAGAAACAAGGGTTAGGAGAAGAGACACTACAAAGTGTCATTAAGGAAGGGTTTGGGTGATGAAACGTTCTATCTATTGGCTGTAGTCTTGATTACAGGGCTGTCTTTGACCAGGATAATCAACTATACACCTAAAAGGGGTAAATTTTACTAGCCATAAATCAGACCTCAATAAATCTGACCTAAAAAAAAAAAAAAAAAAGATAGAGGAGAATATATGAAATGGTCATCTGATTGAATAAGGAGGACAAAATTGAGGACAGCAGTAAAATTTCTGGGTGGAGTTAGATGGCCACTTAAATTTGTAATTATAAATTTAATATAATATTAGTTTACCAAGTTGTATAACGTTCTTCAGAAACATTCGTCTAATTAGGTGAAGACATAAAAGAGATGGTGAGTAGGTAGAGCTGAGACAGAAACTGAGGCTGTGCCAGATGATTATAGGAGATAGAGATTTTACAAGAAGTGACTATAATGATGTACCATGGTCCATGAAGTCTGAGTTGAATAGGAAGGAAAGTAAACACAGAGAGAAGAGATTTCTACTTCTAGCCATATGGTATAAAGTGTATGGGATTTAACATCCCTCCCATAAAAATTAGGAAACAGAAGAATATCTGATCAATTCTTTTCAAACATTGAAGAGCAGTCAGAGACTATGATTACTGAGGAAAAAGGAAATAAATGAGGTGAACAATTGTTTCAACTCACTTCCTGAAGGCAGTTTCCAGGTTGCAGAAGAGGGAGAAAACCCAATCAAGAGTTTTGTAGTCTCTTGTCAATCAGAAAGACAGAGATCAAAGTTCAGGGAGGTTGATGTGGTTTGAATGAGTAAAACAGATCAGAGAAAAGAAAGCTGTACAAATATAGAGCTCTGGAGATCCAGACAGACGTCTCTTTTATTTTTGTGCTTAATAATGATCTGAGTGTATAAGGGGAGAAACTTCACAAAACTCAAGAATGAACTATTGTAAGTCAGTAGACAAAATAACACTTAGGCTGGGATACGGTTGGAATAATTGATTCTCCTGCCACCCAATGTAGATATAACTCATGTGCCAGAATATTGTCCACCACTCTTTAAAATAATAACTATATATAGTACCTACAAATGTAAATTTTACAATAAAAATTGTTAGGTAGGCAAATAAGCAGAAATATATGACTGACAGGCAGGGGAAAAAAATCTCCATAAATAGAAACTGACCCTGATAATGGAGTAGTATATAAAGTCACTGAGACAACTATCATTAGTATGTTCCATGTGCTTAAGAAAGCATAAATATGAAAGGATAAAGATGAAAGATCTGTAATGTAAAAACTGTATAATAGAATGAGATTGACAGCAGAGAAGAGAAAGCAGAAAAAGTTGTCAGTGAACTTGAAGATGTAGCAATAGAAACTATCCAAAATAAAGCACACAGTGAAAAGGAGCCTAAAAATACAACCAGTGACCTGCAGGACAAAATCAAGCAAACACAAGAAAATTGATACACTTGCAGTTGAGATCTCAGAAAGAAATGATGCAGAAGAAAAGAGAAAAAAATAATTGAAACATAATACTAAAAAATTCTAAATTTGAGAGTTATAAACAACAGATCCAAGAAGTTCAATGAACCATAAATATAAACATTAAAATACACAAACTTGGCATGCGCACATGCACACACAAAAGTCATATTTTAATCAAATTGCTTAAAATAATAATAAAAAGATATTAGTAAGCAGCCAGAGATAGAGAAAAAAAGGCACATTACGTAGAGACGAAAAAACTTTTTACCAAAAAACAACATGATTGTACAAAATCTACAGAAAAGCTACCAAAACTAACAAGTGAATTTAGCAGACTTGCAGAAGAAAGTATTAATTTATTAAAATCGATTGTAGCTCTAAATTCAAGCAATCATAAATTGAAATAAAAACATACCATTTACAATACAATTTAAAACATCTGAAACACTCAAGGGTAAGTTTGGCAAAAATGTACCTGATCTATTGTTAAAAACTACAAAATGTTACTAAGAAATTAAATAATATCTAAATAAATGCAGAGATATACCATATTCATGGAATGGAACACTCAAGATGGCTAAGATGTCAAATTTTACAAAATTGATTAATAATTCCACATAATATCAAACAAAATCGCAGCAGGTATTTTATTTGTAGGAATTGACAAACTGTTTCTAAAATGTATATGGAAATAAAATATACCTGAAATGACCAAAACAATTTTGAAAAGAATAATAAAGTTGGAAGATTATTCCTTGATTTTAGACCTTGAATAATATTTCTCCAAAGAAGAAATACAAATGACCAACAAGAACGTGACAAGATGCTCAATATCATCAGTCTTTAGAAAAATATAAATTGAAACCACAGAAAGATATCACTTCATGCCCACTTAATAGCTATAATGAAGACAGATAGTAACAAATGTTAAGGGAAAAAACTTGTGAGCCTCATACATTACCGATGGGAGTGTAAAATGCTGCAGTTTCTTTGTAAAACAATTTGGCAGTTCTTCAGAAAAACTAAACACAGAGTTAATTGTGATACAGCAATTCTACTCCTAAGTATATACCCAAGAGAATTGAAAACATATATTTACACAAAACTTATACATAAATGTTCATAGCAACATGATTCATCACAGCCAAAAAGTGTTCATCAATTGATGAATGGATAAACCCATAACATGATATGTCCATACAGTAGAATATTATTTACCATAGAAAGGAATGATATAGATACACCCTACAACATTAATGAAACTTGAAAACATTATGCTAAACCAAAGAAACCAACCACAAAATGCCAAATAATTCGTGATTCATTTATATTAAATGTCCAGAATTGGGAAATCCATAGACAGAAAGTACATTAGAGGTTGCCAGAGGCTTAGGGGAGAAAGAATGAGCGTGAATGCTAATTGGTGTTGGGTTTCTTTTTGGGGTGATAAAAATGTTATGGAATTACATATTGACGATTGTGCACAACATTGTGAATATACTAAAATCCATGGAATTGTACACTTTAAAAGGACAGATCTTATGGTATGTGAATTATAAATCAATTTTAAAATACATTAAATCTAATTATAAGTGCTAAGACTATATAAATCCTGGAAGAAAACATAGGAGAATATCTCAGCAAACTTGAATTTGGCAAAGAATTATGAAATTTAATTTTTAAAATACACCAACTATAAAAGAAACACATTACTAAGTTGGCTTTTATATATTTCTTGGTTATCCCAAGTGCATGAGGATGCTTCAGTATCACATAATGTATCAACATAATACAGCATAACCACCACATATTTATTTCCACAATTATTAAAAAGACATTGAATAAGTTACATTACCTATTTATGATTTGAAAATATCAAACTAAGGATAGAAAATAACATCTTTACCTTGATAAAGTTCATGTACAAAAACCTTGAGTGAATAATGTTAATTGAAAATTTTAAGCATATTTCCTTTAGGACAGGAAATAGATAGGATGCTAACACTACCCCTAGTATTTAATATGATCCAAGAAGGCTGGCCAATAATATAAGACATAAAAATGTAGTAAGAAGTATAAGAATTTGAAGAGGTTAAACATTCCATTTTTATTATGTGATTATCCACATAAGAAAAAGAAAATTTGGACACCAACTATTATTATATAAATATCTTTCTACACCAACAAGGATCATCCAAATATGTGATAAACTGAAAATAATATTCAAAATAGCAAAAATGTGCAATCTTAGGAATTCAACATCAGAAAGAATAAATTAGATCTCTATGTTTGGGATTTAAAACTCTATTAAGGAAGACTGAACAAAATGAGATATTCTATATGGAAAGCCTTAATATTATGAAAACCTCAATTTTCTCCAAATTGATTAATAAACTGAATACAATGTCAATCAAAATCCCAGATGGCGTTTTACAAAAATGTGATCAATGTATTTTTAACTCATAAGAAATATTAAGGGCCACATAAGCTTATCAAAGTTGTATTATGCCATTCTTGCATTGCTATAAAGAAATACCTGAGGTTGTGCAATTTATATGACAAGTTTAATTGACTCATGGTTCTACAGGCTGTTCTGGAAGCATAGTGGCATCTGCTTCTGGGGAGACCTCAGGAAGCTTCCAATCATGGCAGAAAGCAAAGGGGAGGTAGACACATCACATGGTGAAAGCAGGAGCAAGAGAGAGAGAGTTGGAGGCTGGGGGAGGTGCCACACATTTTTAAACGACCAGATCTCACAGGAACTTACTATGGCGAAGACAGCACCCAAGCCATGAGAGATCCACCCCCATGACAAAAAAACACCTCCCACCAGGCCCCACCTCCAGCACTGGGGATTACAATTCAACATGAGATTTGGGCAGGGACAAATATCCTAACCATTTCAAATGTTAACAATGGGATCAAAGAGGGGATACCTGTCTCTCCAGATGTTAGAGTACGCTATAGGCTATAATAATGAGAAATATACTTGTATTAAATATATAATGGAAGAAAACACAGAGAAAGAACAATTTATATGTAGACAATATAACAGATACACATATATTTACAGGCACATACAATTGGCACCAAAAATCAGTAGAGAAAGAATATTTAGCAGGTGGTGTTGAGAAACTAGCTCACGATATACACATCCTTATCCCATACCACATTTAAAAATAATGAATTCCAGATAAAATTAAAAGTAAATGAGAAACATACAAGGACAAAGAAAAAAGTTTAGAAATTGAGAGTTTCTTATACCACAATTAAAATCTTTTATGTATTGAAAAGCAGTATAGATAAAGCTTACAGGCAAGTCAAATATTGGGAGAGCTATTTTTAGTTTATAAAATGGAAAAGTTAGTGATATCTAAGACATATAAGGAACTCTTAAAATTCAGTAGGAAAAAAGAAAATCTAATTTCAAAATTGACATGTTGATGAATGGTAGATTTACGCAAAGATAAATAGCTAACACACATGAGCTATTAAATACCATTAGTAATCAGAGAAAGGTAAAGTAAATCAAAGTTAACAATTTATAACCACCATTAATTTCAAGCCTAATAAGTTTCATAATTCCGTATGTTGGTGAAGATGTGGGAAAACAGCCACACTCATCATTTCTTAGGAAGAATGTAGATGGTGCAGTCATCACAGAGGGCAATCTAGCAGTCCTTAGTCAAACTAAGAATGTGTAAACTCCTGACCTAGCAATCCTCCCTCATAGGTCTATATAAAGGCTTGTTCAAATCTATTCACCAAAGATTTGTTTTCATTAGCAGAGAATTGGAGGCACATTAGTAGTTCACCATTGGTAGAAGATACAGCTAAAATGGAGTGGATACACACAGTCAAATGTCATCAATCAGTTAGAAGCAATTAACAAGAACAGACCAACACAGACAAACACATACACATAAGCTGAATGAGAACAATAATAAATGGAACACTGTATAAAATACACTTCTAGGCATATAAAGTAAAATACAGTGATGCACCACATAACAACTTCTCAGTCAACTATGGACCATATATATATATATATATATATATCATGGTGGTCCCTTGAGATTATAGTGGAATTGAAAAATCCTATTGCCTAGTGATGCCATAGCCATCATAACATTGTAGCACCACACATTACTCACATGTTTGCAGTGATGCTGGTGTAAACAAACCTACTGCACTGCCAGTCATATAAAAGAATAGCACATGTAATTATGTACAGTACATAATACTTGATCATGGTAATAAAATACTTCATTACTAGTTTGTATATTTACTATCCTATACTTTTGATCACTATTTTGGAGTGTACTCCTTCTACTTACAAAGAAAAAGTTAACTGTAAAACAGCCTCAAGCAGGTTCTTCAGGAGGTGGGTTCCAGAAGCAGGCGTTGTTATCATAGGAGATGACAGCTCCATGAGTGTTATTGCTCCTGAAGATCATTCCAGTGAGACCAGATGTGGAGGTGGAAGACAGTGATATTGATGATCCTGACCCTGTGTAGGCCTTTTAGGCTAATGTGTGTGATTGTGTCTTTGTTTTTAACAAAAAAGTTTAAAAAGTAAAAACAAAAATTAAAAATAGAAGAAAGCTTATAGAATATGAATATAAAGAAACTATGTATGGTTGTACAATGTGTTTATGTTTTAAACTAAGTGTTACTACAAAAAAGTCAAAAAGTTTAAAAAAACTAAAAAGGTTATAAAGTAAAAAAATTACAGTAAGTGAAGGTTTATTTATTGCTAAGAAAATAAAAATATTTTTTATAAATTTAGTGTAACCTAAACGTACAGTGTTTGTAAAGTCTACAGTAGGTGTGTCCTAGGCTTTCATATTCACTCACCACTCACTCACTGAGTCACCCAGAGCAGCTTCCAGTCCTGCAAGCTCCATTCATGGCAAGTGCCCTATATAGGTGTACCATTGTTTATCTTCTATACCTTTTTGGCCCCGGGGAACCATTTTGTCTAAGACCATTGATATGGTTTGGCTGTGTCCACACCCAAATATCATCTTGAATTGTAGCCTCCATAATTTCCATGTGTTGTGGGAGGGATCCAGTGGGGGAAAATTGAATCATGGGAATGGCTTCCCCCATACTGTTCTCACAGTAGTGAATAAATCTCATGAGATCTGATGGTTTTATAAGAAGTTTCCCCTTTTGCTTGGTTTTCATTCTCACTTGAGAATCAGACATGCCTTGTAAGACATGGCTTTCCCCTTCCATCATGATTGTGAGGTCTCCCCAGCCACATGGAACTAACTGTGAATCTATTAAACCTTTTTTTTTTTTTTTTAAATAAATTACCCAGTCTTAGGTATGACTTTATCAGCAGCGTGAAAACAGATGAATACAACCATTTTTCCATGGATTGGGTGGGAGGCCCATGGGGAGCATGGTTTCAGGATGATTCAAGCTCATTACATTTATTGTGTGCTTTATTTCTATTATTATTACATATTTATCATAATGTAGAATCAGTGGGACTCCTGAGCTTATTTTCCCGCAACTAGACGGTCCCATCTGGGGGTGATGGGAGACAGTGACAGATCATCAAGCCTTAGATTCTCATAAGGAGCATGCAAGCTAGATCCCTTGCATGAGCAGTTCACAATAGAGTTCCTGCTCCTATGAAAAATTTAATGCCACTGCTAACGTGACAGGTTGCAGAGCTCAGCTTCCCTCCTTGCCTGTCACTCACCTCCTGTTGTGTGGCCAGTTCCCTCCTAAGAAGTCACAGACTGGTACTGGTCCATGGTCCAGGGGTTGCGGACCCCTGTTTTATAGCGCATTTTTGCTGTACCTTTTCTATTTTTAGATGTGTTTAGATATACAAATAGTTACAATTGCTTATAGTATTCAGTACTGTAATATGCTGTACGGGTGTATAGCCTAGAAGCAATAGGCTATACCATTTAGCCTAGGTGTGTGGTAAGCTATATTTTCTCAGTTTGTGTAAGTACAAGCTATGATGTTCACACAATGACAAAATCACCTAATGACACGTTTCTTAGGATGTATTCCAGTTGTTACTACAATGTGTGACTGTGTATATAGTCACAGATAAATAGGAAATTCATTACAGAAATTGCCTAGGAGGAGATGAGAAAATGGAAGTGGAACTAACATAAATGAAATTAAATGAAGCAAAAGAAGAAACTTTTGCAGAACAATGATGATAAGAAACCAAAAATATGATTAATATGATTAATTTAATACTCTAGTTCTGTATAGAGTACAACACTGGAAGCAGCCGACACCCAGACAAAAAGCAGTGAGCTCAATGGATTAGGGTATATTGAAAATATTTAAAGGGCAGGATAAAGCTAAGGCTCAGATGAGACGGAGAGAACTGCACAGGACTGAGAGTGCCAGGGTTATGATAATTAACACATTTGGGCTACCAGAGGAGACAGAGACAAGTGAATTAGGGGAATAGCTCCTGATAGTGTTTTAAGTGAGCGAGGCTTCATTCTAGCTTTTCTCCAATATAGTATTTCTCAAATTTTTCCTGCATCAGAATCACCTAGAAGGTTTGTTAATGCCTAGAATGCTAGTTCTCACTTCCAGAATGTCTGAATCTGTCAATCTGGTGTGTGAGGTCTGAGGATTTTCATTTCTGACAAATTCCCAGGTGATGTTACTACTGCTCTTCCCATCCACACTTTGAGAAATGCTGCTTCAATTGTTCAAAGCCAGGGAGCTTCAGACTCTCTGGTGCTCCCTGACAGCACATAGTAAGGTGGAGGTTGAAAATAGTCATTTATAGAACTTTGGTTCTTTAAAAAGTGCTTAATATATAAAAATAGTCAATAAAATCTTTCTGAATGAATGAATGGCCCATTTTACAGATGAGAAAATGGAGTTTTCTGGAAAGTTAGGAGGCTTGCCCAAATTATGCAAATAGTTTCCAGTTTCCAAATCCAGTTACCTTCCCAGTGTATTATCCATATGGAATCAAAGGTTAAAAATATTCCTTCTCAGCTTTGGCAAGAAAGATTTCAATAAATAATCAGAATTAAGGCCGAGTCTTGAAGAAAGAAAATAGAATAATGTGAACTAAGTAAAGTTTGGAGGTGAAACAGAGAATTTAAATGATAATCAAGTTGTCTACTAAGTTTTATTTTGACAGAGTCATTCTCAAAATGTGAACCATGAATATTTTACGAAACCCTAGGGTTTATGGGCCAAAAGAATATAAAACTAGAAAACAGGTTGACCTTATTGTGTAGCTTCTTAAATGCTGGACCAAAGAGTTTGTGCCTCATTCTGTAGACAGCAGAGAACCACTAAAATTTTTGTGCAATAAAATTACATGATTGGAGCTAGTCTTTAGGGTGACGGTTTAGGCAGTAACCTAACTGAAATTATTCCCTAATTGGGAGGAAATCAGGTTCTGGGCTTGCTATCTAGATGTCCAAAACAGAGACGGCAATGCTTCGCTCACTGGTTTAGGTAGAGTAAATTGCCAACTCAGGGACACAAATCATATGTATTTTTACATTTAAAAAATTTTAAAAGCTTGTAATGGCCACTGCTACATTGTGGTAATAAGTGTCATTTTCTAAGTAAGTGATTTTATTATTCCATTTTCTGATTGTCCATATGGAAGAAAATCTAAAGATTAGTGTCCAGAAGAGAGGGCATCTCTCATATCATTGAGGAAAGAGTTATCATAAATTAAAATGATTATCTGAAAAGGCATCATAAAATGTAAGGAGTCCAAAAGGTAAAAACAGAATTACCTAGTAAATGTCTTTAGTTTATGGTGTTATATAATACATATATGATGATAAGGGAGCAAGAGATAACCTATGAGGTCATAACAGTTTATAGTAAGAAGATGGAAATCGCTGTATAGAAAAGTACTTTAGTCTTCTATGTCTTGCAAGGGACTTAGAGATGTCTAAATTTGAGATAGATTTTATATGGGAATAGGCTTTTCTAATATGTTTCCAGAAGCTCAAATCTACCATCTGGTTGAAGCAGCTGTGAGGAAAACCTTTGTTGTGTTGTTTTGCAATTTGTTTCTGCTAGTGTCAGACAGAACCTCAATGCAAGAGGAAAGAGATGCATTACAAACAAAATAATATTATTTTAAAAAGATAATTGCAATTAGGGTATCAGAAGTGCCTCCAAAATACCTGGCATGCTGGTAAATTTCACTGGCGCACATAAGGAGGATATTTCTAGAAATAGTGGACTACAGAAATGCCCCTTTTTAGAATTTTAATTAGATAACCACAATTAAAATGATGCTTCTGGTTTTAATTTTGGATCATGAACACAAAGTACATTTTCAACATCATAGAAACAATTTAATAGTATATTAACATTAAAAAGTTCTATTGAAATACATCTTTAATAAGAAATCTGATTTAGAAATAATTTTAATGTTTTTAGTATGTTTATGAGAGAGAACTAAAATGTAAAAATATTTTTGAAAACTATCCATAATCTCACCATCCAGAAATGACTTAATATTTGCCTATATTGCCTTCTAGTATTATGCATTGTATCAAATTGAACATATAATTGCTCCACGAGGCCAGGAATTTTTGTCTTGTTGAGTTTTGCTTATTGTTGTATCTTCAGTGTCTAAATCACTATCTACTTCATTGTAGGTACTCAATAAATATTTGCTGAATTAGCTAATACTAACATAACTACACAATAAAAATAAAGCATCTATGATATATGCAATTTAACATTACATAAGGATGACCTATATTATTATTTTTTCATATAATATTCTGTCATCTACTAATAAATATTTTTAATGGCTGCATTAAATTCATCTTACGACTATATGATGATTTATTTAATCAATACATTACTCCTAGTCTAACTTCCTTGTATACATATTTTAGGAAAATTCCTCATGGTTTAATTGGGATATATCCTTAGAAGTGGAATGTTAGTCAGTGGGTATGAATAGTTTTATATATCTTGATATATATTTTACAGCAGTCCTAATAGTTATATCAATTTATATCAGTAGTCTAATATAATTTATACTCTCTAATCCTGAGGGCTTTTAATTTTAAAAATTAATTGAATAGACAAAATAAATATCTGTCTTATAAGTTAAAAATATTTACCTTGCTTGTGAATTTGAACATTTTTATTATTTGTGTTAGCTACTTGTGAGTAATTTCTTCATATTCGTTACTCATTTATGGGCAGTTGTTTTCCTTTTCTTTATTAATTTTGAGAACCCTTTAAATATTACCAATATTCACTCTTGGTTCTCATACATGATAGACACTGCATTCCATCTTTTAATTTGACTTTTAAAATTTATGATTTTAAAATAAACATATATTTATATTTGATATAACAATACACACAATATTTTCATTCCCTAGCAACATTTCCTCTGATTCTGTTTATTTCTTTGTCTTTATGCTTAATAAGATCTTTCCTTTGCTATAATTAGATCCATTTTCATCTAATATGTTTTTTGACTTTATTATTTAACAATAATTAATCTGGGATTTATTTTTGTTTGTGGTAAGTGATGAATCCAAAATATGGTTTTTTTCTAAACACCTAATTATTTTAGAGAAATTTGTCAAATAATTCATTTATTATCTGCTGACTTAAAATGTTATTTTATTTCATATATATTATGACATATATATTTATGGAATTTTTGATGGGATTTCTATTCATTTCCACTGATCTGCATATTCTGTTTTATTCCTTTTTTCAACTTTTATTATAGATAAAAGGGTACATGTACAGAATTGTTACATGGGTATATTGCACCCAGGTAGTGAGCACAGTACCCAACAGGTAGTTTTTCAACCCATGCCATCCTTCCTCCCGACTTTAGTAGTTTGCAGTGCCTGTTTTTCCCATGTTTTTGTCCATGTGTGCTCAGAGTTTAACTCCCACTTACAAGTAAGAACATGTGGTATTGATTTTTCTGTTCCTATGTTAATTCACTTAGGATAATGGCCTCCAGCTGCATTCACGTTTCTGCTGCAAATGACATGATTTCATTCTTTTTTATGGCTGTATCGTATTCCATGGTGTGTATGTACCACATTTTCTTCATCCAATCCACCACTGTTAAGCACCTAGATTGATTCCATGTCTTTGCTATTGTGAATAGCATGGCAATGAATGCACAACTGCGGGTGTCTTTTTGGTATAATGATCAATTTTCCTTTGGGTATTTACACAGTACTGAGATTGCTGGGTTGAATGGTAGCTCTGTTTTAAGTTCTATGAGAAATCCCCAACTGCTTTCCACAGTGGCTGAATTAATGTACATCCCCACCAACAGTATATAAGTGTTCCCTTTTCTCTGTATCCTCGCCAGCTTCTGCTTTTTTTTTTTTTTGACTTTTTAGTAATAGTCATTTGACTGGTATGAGATGTTATCTCATTATGGTTTTGGTTTACATTTCTCTGACAATTAGTGACAAGCATTTTTTACATGTTTATTGGCCATTTATATGTCTTCTTTTGAGAAATGTCTCTTTATGTTCTTTGCCCATTTTTTAATGGGGTTACTTGCTTTTGCATGTTGATTTGTTTAAGTTCTTTATAGATTGTTATTAGACCTTTGTTGGATGCATAGGTTGTGAATATTTTCTCCCATTCTGTATGTTATCTGTTTGTTGATGGCTTCTTTTGATGGCAGAAGCTCTTTAATTTAAACTAGAGTAGGTCCTATTTGTCAATTTCTGTTTTTGTTGCAATTGTTATTACAGGCTTAGTCAAAAATTCTTTGCCAAGGTCAATGTCAAAGAGTGATTTTCTTGGTTTTCTTCTAGTATTTTTATAGTTTGAGGTCTTATGTTTAAATTTTCAGTCCATCTTGAGTTAATTTTTGTATATCATGAAAGGTAAGGGTCTTGCTTCATTCTGCATATGGCTAGTCAGTTATCCCAGCACCATTTATTGAATAGAGAGTCCTTTTGTCATTGTTTGTTTCTTTTGGCCTTGTTGAAGATCAGACGGTTGTAGATGTGAGACTTTATTTCTGAGTTTTCTATTCTGGTCCATTGGTCTATGTGTGTGTTTTTGTATCAGTACCATGCTGTTTTGATTGCTTTTGCCTTATAATATAGTTTGAAGCCAGGTAGTGTGATGCCTCTAGCTTTGTTCTTTTTGCTTAGGATTGCTTTGGCTATGTAGGCCAGACCAGATTGATTCACAGCCAAATTCTATCAGACATACAAAGAAGAACTGGTATCAATCCTACTGAAGCTATTTCAAAAAATTGAGGAAGAGTTACTTCTCCTCCTATAAAACCAGCATCAGCCTGCTACCAAAATCTGGTGGAGACACAACAAATAAGAAACCTTCAGGTCAACATCCACGATGAGCATAGAGGCAAAAATTCTCAATAAAATACTAGCAAACCAAGTCCAGCAGCATACCAAAAACTTAATTCACCCCACAATCAAGTAGATTTTATTCCTGGGATGCAAGTTTGGTTCAACACGTGCAAATTAATAAGTGTGATTCACCACAAAAACAGAAATAAAAGCAAAAACCATATGGTCACCTCAAGAGATGCAGAAACAGCTTTTGATAAATTCCAACATCCCTTCATGATACAAATTCTCAACAGAGTAGGAATCAAAGGAACATACCTCAAAATAATAAGAGCCATCTATGACAAACCCATAGCCAACATCACATTAAGCAGGCAAAGGCCAAAAGCATTCCCTTTGAGAACTGGAACAAGGCAAGGATGTTCACTCTTACCACTCCTATTCAACATAGTATGAGTCATCCTAGCCAAAGCAATCAAATAATAGGCATTGAAATAGGAAAAGAAGAAGTCAAACTGTCTCTCTTCACTGATGATTATTCTATACTTAGGAAACCCTAAAGATTCCACCACAAGGCTACTAGAGCTGACAAACAATTTTAGCAAGATTTCAGAATATAAAATCTGTGTACAAAAATCAGTAGCATTTCTATACACCAATAACATCCAGGCTGAGAGTCAAATCAAGAACACAATCCCATTTACAATAGCCACAAATAAAATGAAATGCCTAGGAATATAGCTAACCAAATAGGTGGAAGGTCCCTACAAGGAGAACTACAAAACACTTCTGAAATAAATCAGAGATGACACAAATAAATGGGAAAACATTCCATGCTCATGGATAGGAAGAATCAATATTGTTAAAATAACCATACTGTCCAAAGCAATTTACAGATTTGACACTATTCGTATCAAGCTACCAACACCATTCTTCACAGAATTAGAAAAAAGCTAGTCTAACATTCAGGTGTTTTATCTTCATTCTATTTTCATTATAATTGCTTGTAGTATATAGTATATTTTAGTATTTGGTAGAGTAAATCTTGTTCCATTAGTCATCTTTTCTGAAAAGTGTTTTTATATTCATCTGCTTATTGAGGAATGATGGATCATTTTAAGTTTTGAAAATTAAGGATTTGGCCAGGCATGGTGGCTCATGCTAGCACTTTGGGAGACCAAGATGGGAGAATTTCTTGAGCCCAGGAGTTCAAGGCATTTGGACAACATAGGCAGACTCCGTGTCTACAAAAAATAAAAAATAATTAGCCAGGTGTGGTGGTGCATGCCTGTGGTCCCAGCTACTCAGGAGGCTGAGGTGGGAGGATCACTTGGGCATGGGAGGTTGAGACTGATTGAGTTGTGATTGTGCCACTGCACTCCAGCCTGGGTGACAGAGTAAGACATTGTCTCATAAATAAATAAACAAATATTAAGAATTTAAGTTGTTATTTTTATAAAATACATAATTTTGAGAGATTTTATATTTTATACATTAGTGAGTCTTTTTTTATCAGGAATGTGGTAGAACTGTCTAATAAAGTCTTGTTTCATGACCTTTAGTAATTTTATATTATCTTCATATAACTAAAAGTTTCTTGCTGAGTTTAGTCATATATGTCAGTTTTGTCTTCACTGTGCACTTTAATCAATATGAAATAATCTTTGATTCAATACATTTTAAAAATTATTCTTTATGACCCCCTTTTACTTTATATTTGTATAAGTCTTTCAATCTTTTCACGTTTAATCTTTGTTATTTCACTAGATATTGGCGAATCACTTATAAACACAATGCATATCATCTTAGTCAATGAGTTTAAGAATCTATTTTACCTTCATAAAGAAACATGGTTTATGTGTATTTATTGTTATTATTGACATATTTATTTTGCTTTGTCATCATATATTTTTATTTTTGTTTGCTACTTCTATAGTCATTAAATGCATTATTTTCTCTGTGTCTTTTTAAAAGTCTGTTATTTTAAGAGTTATAAATTTTATGTCATTTGCAGGTTATCTTGTTTCTCAAAAAAACATTAACTAGAATTCTCCATTCAGTTGAACATAAACTGAATTCATAACTTTTTATTTCTCTTTATATAAAATACATAATCAAACGTAATTCTGCTGTCCTCTAAGCTTAGAGTCATGCACTTCTCTTTGTTCATGTACACCAATATTAGAATAAGATTATCATTTATTAAAATGTACATATTACACTCATTGCTTTCAGAATGATTTTGACATTATAACATTTAATTTTAAAGCTATATGTGAAATAATCATTTAAAATGAGTCTATGTTTAATGTGCTTCTTTACTTATTGCATGTCCTTGAATTTTTTAATTTAACCTTATTTCTGGATTTTTAGGTCTTCAATTTCAAGTATATGAAAGGCAGTTTATTTTCAATGTCATTACATATGTAAGAATATATTTTCTTCATATGTGAAAGAGAAACTTTATGTTCTATTATACTACAAAAGCATCTACTCAGATGTCTTCATTACCCTTGATTAGTACTATGAAGGGAAAGTCACATGCCCTGTGATATATTCACAGGGCTTGAGGAGATTTTCATAATCTTCATATTTCAAATATTTCTTCTTCTAGTTATTTAGCATAGAAAGTGGGAAACCTATACATTTGCTAACATGAGTATTTTTTAGTCCAGAATATTTTCTCAAGTTATGTCATTGATTTTGACCAACACTTCTTACTCCTTCTTCAAATGCTTCTCTTAAACTTACATTTTTGTTTTATTATCTGTTGTCCAAATCTCTCCTGGATTTTATTATATGTAATAATAAAATAAAATAAAATAAAAATTAAACCATAAATAAAATAAAAACATAAGTATAAAAGACAATAAATATAAAAATAAAGGTATAAGTATAAAAGATGCGTTTGAAGCTCCTAAGCTGTAGGGTAATTTGCAAGTCTGCACACTAAATGACTAATTAAATTTTCTGCTTTGTCAGTTTTCTATTTTACTACTCGAGAAGTTGTGTATTTGTTTCTTAGAGGTATTTCTTATTTGTATCTGTTTATAGTCTATTCTATTGACTTCTTATTTTAGATTTTTTCTCTTAATGGTTTAAAAGCATTATAGTGGCCTTATCTTTAAATTTTATTGAATGTTCCAATTTGTCTTCTGAAATATCTTTTCTGATTTCCAAAGTAGATCCATTTTTAGAGATTTCTTTTGAGGGTTTCTTACTCCATTGTTTATAAACACCATTTTCTAAAGCTAATTTTTTTTTTTACTGTGATCTTATTCAAATTAGGTGAGATATCTTCAGACTTAATATTCACTAATGAATATGAATCTGGACTACTACTTGAAGTTGGTAGATGATCAATTTTCTCCTGTGATTTTTCTTAGCCAGATTCAAGTTGACTTGCACAGAACCTATATAATTCTCCGCTTTTGGTAGGCATTAACATACTGTTTAATAACCAGTGGAGCATATAAAATGCTACACTACTAAGCTGGCAGTGCCCCAGGCTCCATTTTATCTCTGTTTGACCTAATGCACTTTACTTGTAGGAACTATACCTCTTAAGCTGCAAAGCAAGCTTATTTTCAACTTACTGCCTTTTTGGCTTTTGTAATTTGCTAAACCTGAGTGGATGTGAATAGCTAGGCTTGAACAATATGGACAGGAACAGTCTTCAGGCTTCTCTCAAAAGTAGCACCTTATGAGCAGAGTTGATTTGGCATAGGCTGTGGGTCTCTCTCAGATAATGTGAAATACAGCTTACTTTCTTAGTTTTTTTGTAGGCAGGATCCATTGAAAAGCAAAGCTTGGGTAAGATATTTTTCCATATCAAACTCGTCTGCCTTCCACTGGTGGGATTCTGGCATATATTGTCTTTCTTCTATATCATTGTTGGTTTGTGAGTTTTTATTTTTTTTAATGGTCTCTGTAGGTTTTCTTAAATTGGGATTTGTGAGGATCTGCATTTAGATCTAGGGCTGAGGTCAGTTTTTATATGTCCATGTTTTCAGGTTTTTAGAAAAATGTAGTGTTTATGAATTGTGCACTTAAGCTATGTAAAATTACATGACTAATAAAAAAATTATATGACTGTATTATTGACAATTTCTAAATCTATTTACAAGTATCAATTAATGGTTTGGTAATAGGCAATAGCCAAAATGATAATAATTTATGCCTTAAAAGATTTTCAATTTATTAATCAAAATTTATATTTCATAACTTAGTATCAATGTCATCAGAAGTACTATAATAATATCCAAAATGGCATCAATGATTCTCTCCCAAACTAAAGTACTCAGAGATGCCTAGAAGATCAAATACCATTCCAATGCTTCTCTATGCTCTACCTCCTGCCAAACCATGCTTGACATTCCAAATTTAGAAGTAGTCGGTTTTAAATTCTGCTAGGGATTTATTCATCTTAATGCTCTGGTTTCTGGTAAATCACTTGGGTTAGAGCACTTAAAACTCTCATCATATATTTATACCTCCCTCTGAAGAGGATGTAGGCTTGAGACATAGAAGAGAGGGAAAGATTGAGGAGTGAAGCTGCATCCCCAGGGTAAAGAGATGCTTCTACTATTTGAGGAAAAAATCAGAGAACACAGAAGACAAAGGATAAACACGAAAAGCAGTCTTTGCCCACATTACAGTTTTGCTTCGAGCTAACACTAACCTGACTCCATGTTAGTCTACAAATAATTTCTTATCCACTACAAATCAGAATGTGATTCCATAGATAATGTCCTATGTGGGGGTGGAGTATTTGATCAAATAATACTCAGGAGGTAGACTTCATTGGCCATGCCCAAATTGTTGAGGTTTTGAGATGTTCTATTTGCCACAGCTTTTAACATGGCTTAAGCATTCTTAACTTTTAAAAATTTCTCTTAACCTGAATCTGCATGTGAAGAACATTTTTTTTTTTTTTTTTTTTTTTTAAAGCCGCCAGGCGTCGTAGCTCACGCTTGTAATCTCAGCACTTAGGGATACCGAGGTGGGTGGATCACGAGGTCAGGAGATTGGAACCATCCTGGCTAACACGGTGAAACCCCATCTCTACTAAAAATACAAAAAATTAGCCGGGTGTGGTGGTGGCGCCTGTAGTCCCAGCTACTCGGGAGGCTGTGGCAGGAGAACGGCGTGAACCCGGGAGGCGGAGCTTGCAGTGAGCCGAGATCGCGCCACTGCACTCCAGCCTGGGCGACAGAGTGAGACTCCATCTCAAACAAACAAAAAATAATAAAATAAAAAGCTCATTAAAAACAAAGCTCTATAAGGACAGGGAATTTATATTTTTCCCGTCTGTATTCCCGGCATTTAGGAGAGTGTTTGAAACATAATAGTTTCTCAGCAAATATTTGTTGATTAGGTAAGTGGATAAATAAGAGATGAAGGAAGTCAGGAATCATCAAATGGAAGTATCAAGATTGTTAAATATTAGGAAATGTCTTTTGTAATGAATAGAGCACTGGAAGAGACATCACAACTGGATTCTTATTTGTGGCGTGGGGCCATGGGGCTAAACTGCTGTGTAACATTTGATCAATAACTTTATCCCAAACTATTAAGTTTCTCCCAGCCTAAGGTTTCCTTTCTGTAATATAAGTGCTGAGAGAGTGTTTAACGAACATAATTAGTATAAACTTCTCCACAAACCCAAGTAAGCAAATATAGCCATAGCCATAGGTATTTTTTTTCCAATAAATTGCACTAATATCACATGTATCATGTTAACCAGAATATGTGTTTCTCTCTTTCCCTGAATCTTCTGTTGACCTTAGGGCTTATGCAATACAAAGAGAGAGAGAGAGAACATGGAGTCTCACCTGTGTGCTCCTGCTATTGCTTTGTGCTGCCACGTGGTATCTGTCACATTTGACAGATGGCACCAGGCCACCCAGCGATGATGCTCCTTTGGTCCACATATCTGGCCCTCCTGCCATAGCTCTAAAGGAGGGAGAATAATTGTAATTATCTGAGTCAGCTTGGGTAGCTCTTAGGTTGCAACAATTAGTGTTCAACTCTTAGAATGCTAAACCCGACTGGCTCCCAGAGTGCAGAGCTAGCATGGGGACACGATTTGTTCCAGTATTTGACATCTTTCAGAAGCAGAATTATCACCCTCTTCCCTTTGCAGTGTTCACACCTACAGAGAGTGGGTTGATTTTCTTTAAACCCACAGAGCATAGGTTGTCTGGTCATCATATCTGTTTAATATAAGACACACCTGATTTGACATATTTCAATTTAAATTTTAATATATTTAAGGACTGCCCTCCTGCTGTCATCCAGGCTGGCTCTTTTTACACACTCTTTCAAACCCCAGGGGAATGTCAGAAAGCCAAGAAGCCCCTTCCTAAAAGCCCCATGGCTTCATCAAGGCTTGATAGTCTCTTCTATTTGAGAAGGAGAGGGGCGGAATAGTAACTGAAATCAACTCTGACCAGCTGTCTGGGAGCAGCTTGAAGCGTATTGGTACAGAGGGGGTAATTGTATTTTATACTCTGGCAGATATGATAACAAACCCTTTCCCCTGGCAGTGGAACACTTTGCCAACCTTCTAAGAAAAATATCTCTAGGTCCTTCCAGAGATTCCGAAACCCACCTTTTAGAAGGAAGGCAGCCTCTTTCCAAAGGTGATTTCCCATTTTAGGAATTAGAACAATAACACACAATTGTTATTCATCTCTGGGCAATGAAAATAAAGAAAAACAAAACATTGTCCATGGAGTTGGCAAGCTGTAACATGTCTAAATTTAATTTGGAGTCTCATTGTCAAAGCCAATTTTAGGGAAAATTATGAAACAGATAGATCCCTACCCTAAACACTTTGCCCTAGCTCAGCATCTCCCTTTTCTATTCTATCATTCTGTTCCCTAAAATTTCAACGCTCAGGCCCCCAGGAATTCACACATGTATGTTTCTCTCTTTCTGTCAGTATGTTACCAACTAATTCCTGGTAAGACTTGAGGTAATAACTATGGTATTGTTCACTGTTAGATATTAAGGAAAAAAGATAGTATAAAGAGAATTTGCATTGCTGAGTCTTTTGATAGCTGACAGGTTTAATATGTTTGAGGGGAACATTGGCCTAATATTTCAAGTTGACCTAGGTGTACTTCTACTGAAAAGGCTTTTGAAAAATGTCAGGACTCCAGCTCAGCCTCCCAGCCTTGTGGTTAGGGACTCTCTGAACATCTGGACATAGCCTGTTTGGCTTTACTGAAAACCTTTTCTGATCCTCATTCTTCCTACATTATATGAAACGTTATGCTGAAAACCCACTCATAAGGCCTCGTGTGTGTGTGTGTGTGTGTGTGTGTGTGTGTGTGTATGGTGTATGTGTATGGGAAGTTTGACACTCTAGAAGCCACCTTCACTTCCTACCTTTATTGAGAGACTTGCTCTGTGTGTTTCTACTGAGGTATTGAGGTATTACTATATTACAGCCATTGAGGTAGTGAATAAAATGAAGAATTGGGAGCCTCTTCAGAAAGGTTATTTCACTATAAAGCAAAATATTATTATCTACATTCTTCTGTTTTTCTTTACCAATGCACTTGCCTTTTGCTGCTTTGCCTACTAGCCATTCTAAAATTAAAAACATAAGCATATTTAATTGCAACCCACTCACACAGTCAACACCATGTCAATAGCTAGACCATCGTGACAAGAGCCTCATGGGTGGGTAGTAAGCCTCTTTCCATAGCCAGATTCTGGTAGTTATTGCCAGAATACAATCCTACACATGGTATTAAATGCAAGTGCTTTGATCAACTCATCAAACGTAGTGTGAAGGGAGGGGAAAAGAGGTTTTAATACAATATTGCATTTGAAGGGACATTCCCAGCATTAACTAATACAACAAAATTTGTAAAGGCTGAAAGTCATGGATCTAATTTTAAATATGATCACCCACATAAGTTCAAGTTCTATATGCTTTAGTTGCCAGTTTTGAAATTCCTTACTTTGTGGTCAGGTTAGAGGTAAGGGGGGGATAAAGAGGAAACAACACCTACCCAAACTGCAACATAGTTGGACAATGTTTCATTCTTATTTCCACTTAAACTTAGAGGATATTTTGGTAGGCTATATTTAAAATCTGTATCTCTAGCACACACCCTAAGTCCCGACTCATTTTTATTAATAATGCAGAACTGTTTTCTTTTTTAGGAGGGGTGAAATAATTGCATAGACTTTCTTCAATTATATTGTACCATATGTTGTAAGATAAGTTATATGAGCATATGTGTTTCATTATGAATATGAGCATATCAAGAAGAGAACACAAGATATTTGGACACTTATGCTGTATGCCATCTCTTCTCCAACCCCATCAAAACCCCTGAAGTCTCAGAAAATTTGGATGATAATCACCTGTGAATCTTCTCACATACAATTTCCAGTAGTTCCTGAAGTTAATACAACCAAAAATGCCAATAGAACAGACTTTGCTATATTACAGAACATCTGGTTCTGATCCTGGCAAGAGAAAATGAAAAGTAATGGAAACCAATATTTTGCCAGGATATGTTTTTTTCAAGGTTCTTTTTTAGAAATGGGCAGAGATTCAATGGGCATCAATTCCCAGAATCGTTTGTTCCCTCCCCATTTTCGGTTCTATAGCTCTTTCAATTATGCACACACCCAGATTTATATGCAGCCATATCTTCTTTTATTTGTAGAGCAAATCTTTACTTCACTCAAAATTTCTGATCTATAAGGTGGTACACTTGCAACAGAGTCAACACGATAAATCTTTCAAGTAAGAGGATTATAGCTATTAATTGGAATGTGCTTTTGCATTTACTATTTTAAAAACAAGCGGTGGGTGTTCATGAGATGTCAGGGACACTGGCCTCTTATTATATTCATATTTCTCAAAGCTTATAAATCCTCAAGAGATCTCATGTTTCACAGGAACAACATAGTTCTAAAGACAAAATATGTTATTATGTTTGCCGTTGAAAAAAGGAATTTTTTAATTCAACATTTAAAAATAGCAAAATAATATGTGTATGTGAGTGTGTATGTCTCCACATGTAACAAATATATTTAATTTTACATAGAAGAAAAGATCACGTTCTTTTAGACACATTAATGAAAAGGAATATATTTGTTTATGGATTTAATATTACAGGAATATTTATCAATAAGTCACATTCCTAGAGAAGTCTGAAGAGGGTATAGCCAGGTATAACAAGATGTTTGTCTGGGGATGCTTTACATTTCATTTTATATGAAATTAAAGCCAAAGAATGGACAGATGTTTGTGACTCTGCTAGGAAAACACAATATTTTCATCTTCCCATCTCTGTATACCCCTCCTTCCCTGTAATCAAAGTAGATTTTTTTGTGAAAAGTGGAATTTTAGCTACTTTGAACAGAGAAAGATGGCTTTGTGGAAACAAAGGGACAATATGAAAGAAATCACACAGGACACGTGGAAGAAATAGGGATGAGGAAAAGCCAGGAATTCAGAAAATTGGAGCTACATCCTTCTAAAGCAATCTGTGGCATTACAAAAGTTTTGT
Source organism: Pongo pygmaeus (assembly GCF_028885625.2). Lineage (NCBI taxonomy): Eukaryota > Metazoa > Chordata > Mammalia > Primates > Hominidae > Pongo > Pongo pygmaeus. Next base: position 24,312,673 of record NC_072383.2, read on the forward strand.
TTTTAAACTGATATCATGTTCCTGTCATATTTATATCATTTTACTGTTTCATGAATCATGTTACTAAAGATTTCCAGTATAGAGATTTAATCCTAATCAACTCAAAAAACATTTCTCTTAAGTATTTTTATTCAACTTCCTAATTTTAGAAGATCAGATCTGCTGGAATCAGGGTAAAATATTGGGAAAATAAAAGATTTAGGGTCTTCCCAAGCTTTTCTAGAAGACTGGTCTAATTCTGTGAAATGTGCCCTCCTCTCTGCCCCCAGCAGCCTATGAGTCAAATGGAGCTCCCATCCACAAGGTGCCTTTCTCCTCAAAGCTTGTGTTTGTTCAAGCACTCACACAATTCTCCTTTTCTCATATCAGCAAATTTCCTAGGAATGGAGAAAAATTTGCACTAAATCCTTCAAAACATTAAGTCCTGTGTAACCAAAATGAAACCTACACAAAATATTTTTCAAAGTTTTCAGCAGTCCCTGTTTTCCTTCCATATGCTCAGTGTTTGTTTTTTATACTAAACAAATAAAAAGGGGAAACTTGTGTTAAGAGAAGTATGCTAGAGTTACTTTAGTGAAGTACTGCATATCTATCAAAGCCATTCTCAGTTTTGGTGCAGAAATAGATGCAAAATTTAATTAATATGTATATTCAATATCATGGCACGAAAAACGTATGCATCACAAAGGCTTAGGCAGGCCACGATCTGTCAGGTAAATACATGTTTTGATGCGTGTCCAAACCCCAAATAAAATTTTGAAACCATGTGGGAAGGTCTCAAGTAAATGTTCTTGATATTTAAAATATGCTCTGCCTTACCATATGTTTGAAGAATTATGAATATTGGCCAGTTTCTCTTTGCGAACAGTTGCAGTGCTAGGACTGACTTTTAGAAATTCCTCACTACAGGATAGTGTCTCAGGGATCATTTGAATTCTGTGTGTATGAACTATACGAAATTTTAAGTTTGGAAGGATTTGTGGCAGGGCAGTTGTGTTGGTTTAAATGCAAGGACTTGGAGGCAAAATTGGTTGCAAAGAAGCAAGGTGTATTCTTCGGAAATGGCAACATAATAGGCGCTCTGCAGCAATGCACTGTGTCTCTTTTTTGTGTGCAACTTCAACAATTCCCTGGACAACCAGAAAAGGGGTGAAGGCAAAGTGCTGTGAGACGAGCACACCACAGGGGTAGCTGAAGAGCACCCACTCTATGTCTTAAAGACAGCAGTGAACAGTTGAATAGGACCCTTACAACCACATGAACTGGCTTTCCATTCCAATTCAGACTTTCTCTTTGGTAGTTCTGGGTAAGCTGCTTAACTTCTCAGACCTTTAGCCTCCTCATCTGTAAAATGGGACTAATCATCAAATCAATCTATACAGAGTTATATTAAGGATAAATGAGCTAACAAGTGAATGTATCAAGCACATATTATTCTTTCAATGAAGAATTCTCTTTATTAAAGACAATAAAATCATGCAAGGAGGGTATTCTCTCTCAGCATACCCTCCTTGTATGATTTTATCCAAGCTTGAGATTTAAACTAAAATATATAACGATAGCTCCCAAATCTCTAATTCCAACCTCGCCTTCTCTCCAGAGTTTCAGACTCACACAGCCAGGCACCCTTTTATCTCTCAACTGTGCTAACACAACAGTTCCCTAAATGGTCTCCCTGCCATATCGCCTCAAATGCATCCTCCACACATTAGGCAAAGTGATCTATCTGAAATGCAAACCTAAATGGTCTCTTCCTTTAAAAATAATTCAGTCATGCCCCATCACTTACAAAAAGAACCTGCAATCTACAGCCCAAAGGCCACAGAAAAGAGTGTCCAACAAGATTATATGTGGTTCATAATGCCTAAAATATTTACTATCTGGACCTTTACAGAAAAAAAATTTGCCAACATGGCACACTTTAAGTCTTGATGCCCACACAGTTCTCCTAATCTTTCTCATTCTCTTCCTTACTTTCAGCCAGACTGAACCACTGATATGTTGTTTAGTCAAATAGAATCTATGATTCCATGCCTCTATGCCATGGTACGTTCTGTGGTCTCTGTCAAAAATGTCTTTTCTCTTACCTTCGCCTGACTAACACCTACTCATTCTGAAATTTTTACGTTAGCTCTCCTCTCCTCCAGGAAGCCTTTGAGTATCTGCCTCATCCATACTCACCAAGCAGAGTTAATTGTCTTTTCTGCTGCACTCCCATAATTTCTTATGAATATTCCTATTTTAGTCCCTTTAGGCTGCTATAACAAATGTACCACGGAATGGGTAGTATATGAGCAACAGAAATTTATTGCTCACAGTTCTGGAGGCTAGGAAGTCCAAGATCAAGGTGCTAGCAGATTTGATGTCTAGTGAGGGCCTGATCCTCATAGATGGTAACTTCTAGCTGTGTCCTCACATGCCAGAAGGAGCAAACAGGCTTCCTTGAGCCTCTTTTATAAGGTCACTAATCCAATTCATGAGGGTCCCACCCTCATGATCTAATCAATTCTCAAAGGCACCACTATCTAATACCATCACTTTGGGGGTTAGGTTTCAACACTTGGATGGGGGTAGAGGAACTCAGACATTCAGACCATAGCAATATCTAACATTATAGTAATTCACATTATAGGATTTTTCTCACTGTGGGTCCTACTTACTAGCTTCTTTGTATGCCTGATGATACCTGATTGGATGCTAGACATTGTGAATTTAATCTTGTTGGGTATGGGTATTTCCGTATTCTTATAAATAGTTTGAGCTTTGTTCTGAGGCACCCCTAAGTTACTTAGAAAGAGTTTGATCTATTTGGGTCTTGGTTATAAGTTTTGTTAACCTGGATTAGAGCAGCCTTTTGGGCTAATTTTGAGCCACTACTGAGTAGTCTACCTAATGTTCTGTGAATGATGAAGTTCTTCACTCTGGCTGGTGAGAAAACAAATCATTCTCAATCCTATGTGAACTCCAAGTATTATTTCTTCTAATACTTTCAAGTGGTTCTTTTCTTGACCTTGAATGGTTCCCTCAGATACATGTGCTAATCAGTACTGGGTTGAAGACTGGAAGAGAACTCTCTTAAATCTCCAGGGCCCTTTCTCTGTGCAGTAATTTTCTTTCTTATAGTCTACCATGAGAACTCCAGCTGCTTGGTCTCCCTGAACTCTCAGCACCAACCTAAACTCAAAGGATCCACTGGGCTCTGACTGGGTTCCTCCTCCCTGCACCGTGGCCTGGAAACTTCCTCCAGACAGTAAGCTGGGGCTGTCACATATGGCTCGTCTTACATATTCCTTATGTCTCAGAAATCATCTCACGTCTCAGAGACTTTTGTTGTCTGATGTTAAATGTCTTTTTAAAAAACATTTTTTATATATTTTCACCTTTTTAAAAAGTTGTTTCAGCAGAAGGGTAAATTCCTGTTACTTCGCCTTGATCAGAGGTGAAAGTGTCTTATAATTATTGAATTTTGATTATACTATGGTCTGAATGTGTGTATCTTCTCAAAATACGTATGTTGAAATTGTAACCTCCGAGGTGATGGTATTAGAAGGAGGGACCTTTGGGGAGTGATTAGCTCATAGTGGTGAAGCCCTCATGAATGAGATCAGTGCCCTTATAAAAGAAAAATCCTTATTCCGTTCTGCCATGTTAGGACATAGCAACAAAAAAGCCATCTGTGAACAAGAAAGGAGGCCCTCACCAATGACTTTTGCCAGCACCTTGATCTTATACTTCCCAGCCTCCATAGCTGTGAGAAATAAATTTACTGTAAACCACCCAGCCTATGGTATTTTTGTTATAGCAGCCCAAGCCGACTAAGGCAAACTGTGTTACTAAACCCTGTTATCTTTAATAGTAGGGCTTTGTATGCCTAGTGCCTGGCACTGTATTGTGTTTCACACACAGTAGTTTCTCAACAACTTTTTTAAACAAATGACTGTAATGACAGAAAAGTGAAGAAGAGAGAGTCAGAAAATTAAATGGATTCTACATCTTGTAGAGGGGTCTCCAGAACACTGTTACTGCCAGTACTCTCTTCAAACACAAGGTTGAATGCTTTCTAATACTAACTTTAAAGTAAGGCTACCTACAAAGCCACATAACAAATGGAAATCAATACATAGCACATGTATTATTTATCACTATTAATCAGAGCCCACAAAAATATGCTATAATAATGTGAAAATCAAACAATGTAGTTTGACTTAGTCTGATAATAAGAAGTACTGAAGCTCCCTGAATTACAGAGATTCTTTCATTGATAACAATTTGACCTCTTCTGGCTATACTGCTATGTTGTGGGAAGACAATTAAATGATGTTTAACTAAAGAAATATTTCAGTAATTGCTTTCATTAAATATCTCATGTAGATTGTTACATGATATATTACTACCTGACAAACTGACAAACCTGCACTCTTTAGTGGAAGAAAATGATATCAGATTAACCAATATTAGCATTAAATCCCTAGTTTTACAAAAAGCTGTCACTAGCAGAGATGGCTTAAAATACTTTTATGGGTTGAATCGTGTTCTCTCAAAATTCATACCTTCAAGTACTAACCCTGGAATGTGAGTACATCAGAATGTGACTTTATTTGGAAATGCGGCTGTTGCAGATGGAATTAGTTATATGAAGTCTTACTGAAATAGGCTGGACCCTAATCCAGTATGATTGACCTTCTTATAAAAAAGGGAAATTTAGACACAGACATGCACACAGAGAGAATCCCATGTGAAGATGAAAGCAGAGATCAGAGTGATGCTTTTATAAACCAAGAAACACCAAAGATTGTCTGCAAACCAGTATAAGATAAGCAAGAAGTATGGGACAAATTTCTCCCTCACAGTATTCAAAAGAAACTAACCTTGCTGCCATCTTGATCTCAGACTTCTAGCCTCTAGAACTGTGTGAGATAATAAATTTCTTTTGTTAAGCCACTCAGTTTGCATTACTTTATTGTCAGCCTTGCAAATTCATGCAAACACTAAGTTATTCAAGTTCAAATATACATTAAAGATTATCTAGTTCAAGGGCAGGAAGTTGGAAATTAGCATCTCTTGAGCTTCCACCCTGGTAATAGTATCTCATTTAAGTGTTACATTTCCATGATGTAAGTCTTCTCATCCTTGTTCTAAATTGAGACTCAGATTAAGTATCTTGTTCAAATCAGAATTCAAACCCTTGTTTGTTCTATCCAAAGTCCATATTTCTCCAATAATACTACAGTGCCCTTCAAATGTCAGACATGGAAAAGGAAGGAAATGGAAGTATAGAAGTCAGCTGATGAACAACCTTAATTCCATCCACAACCTTAATTTCCCTTCGCCATGTAAGGTTGTATATTCGAAGGCTCCAGGGATTACGACATGGGCATGTTTGTTTGGGAGCCTGGGCACTATTCTGCCTCCCACAGGTCTAAGTCAGGTTATATAGGGCTTATAACAAGCCCATGTCGAATTACAGCAGAATTCTTTAAGGTTTTGGAACAAAGCCTTCATCTTTATTCTCCTTTTGGGAAACAGCTAATAGTTTGGCTTGCTACTGAACTCTCATGGAGACTGAATCCATAACTATGGAACATCAAGTGAAAATGTTTTGGAAGACAATTCTCCATGGGTCTCTCATGTCTCTGCACATCTCATTTTCAGGTCTATGTTTTGAACTCTTTCTAAGGATGTTTTCAGGGGAAACAGTCTTGGAAGATAGAGATTATGTGGCTCTCTGACACAAAGGTTGTGCAAGCTTGCTAGCGGCCCCTTTTAAAGATTGGGTTTCAGCTGGGTGTGGTAGCTCACACCTGTAATCCCAGCACTTTGTGGGGCACAGGTGGGAAGATTGCTTGAGGCCAGGAGTTCAAGACCAGCCTGAGCAACATAGCAAGACTCTGCCTCTATAAGAAGTAAATTAGCTGGCACGTGGTGTGCACCTGTAGTCCTAGCTGCTTGGGAGGCTGAGGCAGGAGTATCTCTTGAGCCCAGAAGTTGGAGATTACAGTGAACTATGATAAATCGTGCCACTATACTCCAGCCTGGGTGACAGAGAAAGACCCTGTCTCTGGAAAAAAAAAAAAAAAAAAAATTGGTGTTTCCTAAGTGCAGGCTTCCTTGGCTATTATACAAACCCATTGTCGTGTGATCCACCTGGGCCCTCTGGGACTTTGAAGGAAAAGAGAACCAATACAGATATGCAGTTTTGTCTACCTACTCTTCCCTGAGTAATAGAGTTCTTTGTCTCTAACACAGGAATTTTGTGTCTTCTGCCAACATCTATGAAAATGATGGCAGGCTACTTTGTTAGCTTGTCAGAAGGGTAAAATCTCAGACCCTTGAAAGTTCTTGAAAATTTTGGTGACAAGGATGGGATGCTGACAGAGACTTGGCTTTCTACAAGAGGAAAGGACAAGGGGCTTTTGTGAGCTGGGTTAGGGAGTATGGGATGCCTTCCCAGCATCCAATAGTGAATGCTTTCACTCAAGTGGTGGGTTAGATGGGACACAGAGGATCCGCTGCTCTGCCTTACCATTCAGCGAGACTGAGGGCCAGGGTGTAGGATAGTAACAAGCTGCCTGAATGGTGTGTTTGCTGTTCATTCTCCTCCAGGTGTCAAGAGAAAGAGTAAGGGGATTCTAAAGCTTAAAGCTCAAAGTTTTAGGTGGAACAGAAGCATTAGCATTTCACTGGGTTGAGCCATGATACAGTCACTCAAAACCAGAGTGCCTTGCTTGCTTACTCTTTTGGAGGATTTCTCTTTCTCTCTCTCTCTCTCTCTCTCTCTCTCTCTCTCACTCTCTCTCTCTTTCTGTGATCCCATTCCTTCACTCTCACTTGACCCCAACTATAGCTACTTCCTGAATGTGCTGGGGAACATCCTACACAGACCCAGGGGAGAAACAGTACCTGAGATATTGTTTGGATTTGCATCCCTGCCCAAATCTCATGTTGAATTGTAATCCCCAATGTTGGAGGAGGGACCTGGTGGGAGGTGATTGGATTATGTGGCCAGAGTCCCCCATGCTTTTCTCATGATAGTGAGTGAGTTTTCATGAGATCTGTTTCTTTAAAAAAAGTGTGTAGCTCCTCCCTCTTCATTCTTTTCCTCCTGCTCCAGCCATGTAAGATGTCTTTGCCTCCTCTCCAGCTTCTGCCATGATTGAAAGTTTCCTGAGGCCTCCCCAGCCACGCTTCCTGTACAGCCTGTGGAACTGTGAGTTAATTAAACCTCTTTTCTTTATAAATTACCCAGTCCCTGGTAGTTCTTTATAGCAGTGTGACAACAGAGTAATGGAGCCTGGACCCCACTGATGGGGTTTGAGTAGGGATCCTGATGAGGGAGAGAAGCTAACAAGACCTGCTGAGTGGGCCCTTCAGCCGATTCAAAGTATTGGTTTTGTTTTTGTTTCCACTAATTGATGTGTTATATGCTGTATTTCCTTGTCACATTAGTGCCAAGGCAGATTATCCCAGTTTGGGAAAAGCTGCAGATAGAGAACTGGTAGTAGGGACAAATTCCATTGCCATTTGTCACCGGAAGGCTTCAGGATTGAATATGAGTATTATCTCTTTCTTCTGATATCCAAAACATTCACTACAGAGATGGAGACCTTTTGTTTGGCAAATCAGAAGTCCCAGTCTCAGTAACCCTGACTAAGATGTGCACCACCCCTCTACCAAAAGTGATGGCTGATAAACTCTGAGAAAACTTGGCTTCGCCAAGTAAAGCTTTTTGGAGCCATGAGGATGGATTCATAAAGCTCAATTCAATCATCAGTAAAGTAAAGGAACAACTGTTTTTTCTTTGGTGTCTCACCACCAAAAAGGAGGTGTAGCACCTTGTTGGACCAACTAGGTACTGGAGAGGGTACAAGTCTCTGGAACTGATGATTTTACCAAATGTAGCCTTTAGCAAAGGGAGGAAGCCTCCCCCTGGAGGCAGCTCTTGTGGCTTTAAATTTGTGGCTTTAGATTCCGGATAAGTCTACAAGATGCATACACTTTGAAAAGCAGCTACTAGCTTGCTACTGAGCTTGTGTTAAAACTTTATTCCTGGCCATGAAAGCCTTGTGATTCTCTGGCTTGACATTCCATTTTGAGTGGGTTAATTTGGAGTCAATAACTAATGAGGTAGACAGGGCTCAGAAGAACCTGTCAAATGGGAATGGTATATTTAAGAATGTACCCTGCCTGGCTGTAGCAGCAACTCAGTTTTACATGAAAACGTGACAGCTATCCTTCTGGGAGAAACTTTATCTCCTGTTCCTCAACGTGAAACTAAGCTACTAGTTCAATAAGGCCCTGATTTTCAAAGATTCTCCTAAATTCCTGGGTCTGGTTTACCAATGTTGACACTTTTTTCAGGCTACTGATTAGCTGACTCCAGACGCACCACTGTAGGCCCTGAAATAAATCTGTGACATATCTTCAGCTTTCCAAACCATTTGCCATCAAACAATAATGCAGCTTTTTATCACAAAAGCTACCTCCCTTAGTTCCGGTTCCCCTAATCCATGCACCTTAGCAATGCAGTTTGGTCACTGGATGCAGCTGTTCCCAGAAAGAGCTAATCTCTTTTCAGCTGCTTGCAGGGTGATTACCAAAATGAGAGAGGCTGGAGGTCTTACAGATGTATTTTGAAAATTCAGAATTCCATCTTGGGCATGACTGCGAATGATGCATTCTTTATATTTCCCAACAAGAAATCCAGGTGAGCCTGGTGGGCCCATCCTCCAGGTAGAAATTTATCCAGAAGAGAATCTATGGAAATCAAGCTTAATTCTGGGTAATTTGATTTAAAAAAATGTCCTGGTATGTCTGGGACCTGACCCTTCTAGATGAGGAGTCTGTGTAAAGCATGACGGGAAAAGGAGAACTTATAGCTACTGAAATGGGACACACTGATTTTGTGGTAAGGGAGGGATAACAATACGTTGGCACCTGAAGATGGGCCTCCTTACACACTGGAAAGTGTGAGAAAGGGAGGGACATTAATGCTTTTGGCATCTTCCTCTAAAGGGACAACACCAGTGCCTTAAAATGAACTGCATGCTGGCTTGCCATTCCCAGCCACATGGCTTTAACCATGACTTGAATGCCACTGCCTGTACCCGGACCATGAAGTTTATTAGAGGCAGCAGGGGATGGCCTGGGTTCCAGCACCTCCCACACAAAGCATGAGTCAACAGCTCTGGATGTCTTCTCCACTCCTTATTTACTGTGGTAGGTAAATGACACCTAGCTGATGGCATGGATGAATAGGATTCCTCCTCAGGGAGCTCCTCCAACAAGTACTAGACCCAATTATTCACAATGAACTAAGAATCATAAGGCTCACCAGCCAGAAAAGAGGCCACGTACAACGCACTCTGAGCCTGTGTCACTGACTGATATCTCTCTGAGTGTCCCAACACCTGTAAGCACTTTCCTTCCAGAAACACTGTGAGTACCCTTAGGACTGTACTTCTTTTGTGGAATCCAGGCATTAATTTGTTTACCTCCTTAAAACACAAACCCACTGTGCATGCAGGACCCATCTGGGTCTACTTCCATATTGACCCCCTGGGACTTTGGGGCAAAAGAAATTGATACAAACATGAAGTTTAGGCTCCCTGCTTGCCATGAGTCATAAAGTCCTTTGTCTCTGATCCAGGAGTCTCGTGTCTCCCTCCTACGAAGCTGTGGCAGTCTAACCTCTTAGCTTGCAGTCAGGATAAAGTCTTAGATCCTTCATAGGTATTGACAAGCTGCCATCATGAACTGGGTGTTATCACTACTTTCAACTATAAAGTTGGACACACACAGTAGCAATCAAATGGAAATAGCATCTACAGAAACAGTTATAAGTTGGCCGGCCAGAAGGCCAAAGTTAGTTACATGAGCCTTCAGCTTTTCTAGTGCTACATTGCTTCCCCCTTTCTTAATTCCTATGGATTTATGGAGAATTTCCTATGATCAGTTGACTGGGCATGAAGAAAATCTCACGCCTAGTATATTGGCTTTTCTTGATAAGTTAGCACAAGCTGAAGTGGACTGCTGTGGTATTACAGCCCCATTCAGTATGACCCTAGAATCTTCTCAGTAGGTCTACAGTGATTTCTGGCTAGTGACTAATAATCTGGCTGGGTCTTCAGTTTCTATGTAGAAATACTCTAAAAATAGGATGAGAACATGAGAATATTCACATCTCAGATGATTACTCAACAAAAATTTTTCCCAAAATTATGCCATCTGCATGTAATTTATCATAATTTTTTCATTGTATATCTGAACTTTGCTGCATTCAAGAATCTGCATTTCTTTCTTTCTCTTTCCCCCCCTCCCTTCTTTCTTTCCTTCCTTCCTTCCTTTTTTTTTCTTTCTTCTTCAGAGACAGGGTCACTATGTTGCCCAGACTGGCCACTGCACCTGGCTAAGAATCTGCATTTCACTAGTCAGTCATTTTTATAGCAAATTTGTGGTAAAAATAGCTATTCATAGGTGCCAGTGGTCTATATATTTTATAGAAGCTATCAACAGCCCTAAATTCTCAGTAACTTTCAAGATCTAATCTCATTTTGTCTGGCTTATCCTAATTTTATCTAGAAAACTTACCAAACTTTTCGTTTCTATTCTGACATGTCATAATACACTAAAAACTACTTCAAATAATTATATCTCGGCATATTTAATTGTTTCGCCAAGTAGTTTTTGTGGTCTTACAATTTATACAATATTGTCTTAGGGTTTAGGGAATGCAAAGATGCAGGAGACAGAATCCTATCCTTAGAACATTAGCAATTATAGAAAGTTTCACCATTCACTCAGTAAAAGATTCTCTTAAAATTCTAAAATGTTTGAATCTGAAGAAAATGCTAAAAGACTCATAGCTGGAATAACATTCTCTAGGGTACAAAAAGACAATATTAGCCTAAAGATCAACTAATGCTCATAGACTGCCTCCCCCACTAAACCACCTACATTCTGTTAAATATAGATACAAAGCCAGAAAGTCATATTTAGATTAATTCGGAGTTCTTTATGTTTCTTACTGACAGCCTTATGAGCTGTTCAATTTCTGCTCTAAGAAGTTTGAATGGTAGTGTCTTAAAATTTTTAACTTTGTATTTCTATTTTGTTTAATAAGCACTTTTCATAAACCATCATTTCAACTATTAGTTGTTCTGTTACAACATTTCACCTAATTTTGGAAGACTTTAAAAAAAAAAAAAAACTAGTCTCCAACAGGCAAGGAAATTATCATCTACTGCAACATTAACTAGAATGAAGTTAAAAATAGTAAAACTTATTTCAAAAGTTGGCATTTTCTTTACAATTCTTCCCAATATTTTTCTTTCCTAACAATTTATAATTTTTTTAAATCTTCACAAAAATGATATACCTGCTGCACTGCTAGGTTATAATGACTGCACAGTTAAGATTTCCAAGTATCTTGCTCTTTGCTCAGTATATTTCTTTGCTCCTTGAGAAAAGGTTATTGTACAATAATTACACATCTCGTTATACCTTATTACTTAAGTATTTTACACTCTTCCCTGTTACCTTATTAGTAAAAAGGAAGGGGTGTGACGCAGGACTAACAGCTGTATGGACAAAAATAAGCCCTTAATTATTCCTGGCTCCAATCAGAAGCACCAATTATGATGAACATAATTAGATTAAATGAATAAAAAATATAGCTAATATATCTAACTACCTTCACATTTCTTTCCTCTTCTTCTCCAGAATATAGACACTTGTAATAAGAAAGAGTTGAGAAGATTAGTGTTAAGCAGCGGGAAATGAAGAGGAAGGACTTCATTGCTTATTCCATATCTAACTTCCTCACTATCTAAATTCTGTTTGTCATTTAAGCAGAAGATCATAGAATTAGCCTATACTATTCCTTGTTTCCCTCTCTATCTCCCAATTTTTACTTATTTTTCTCTCCCTTAACTCATTGAGTTTAAGACCAACACCTAAAGGATATCCTCTCACCTCCACTATAATAGTTCAGGAATTATTCAGTATTATTATGTCAGTCTCAGATGAGCCCTGGCACACTATTTCAGGCAACCAATGAGAGGACAAAACCTGCTCAAATAGCAACTCATCATTCAAATACTTATTGAATGCTCATTATGAACCAGGCCCTGGGCAAGTACTACAAATTAATTGGTGAGAAAGACAGACATAATCCATGCACTCATGAAGCTTATGGTCAAGAAGAGATAAATGCTGAACAAGAAATTAAGGTGCAAATGTCATGAAGGAGAAGTATAGGGTAGAAGCATGTAATGAGGAACTAAACTATTCTGGGGTGGGACAAATTGACTTGGAGAAAGTGAGGAAAGGCATCCTGGTAGGAAATACAACTTTAAATTAATCACTGAAGCCCTGCGAAGTTAGGGAAAATGTTTGAAAATGAGAAAAGGAAGTTGATGAAGATTAAAAACAATTCAGGAAGATAAAAGCTTTGCAAAAGTCTGGAAAAGGGAAACTGTATGCCACAGTCCATGAACTGAAAGAGAGTTAATACGACAGGAGTGTTGAGAACACATGGGACTTTCCTTAAAGGATTTCCTTAAATCTCTGTCCTAAGCCTACTTTTCTTCTCATTCTATACTGTTTTTTATGGCTTCAATGGACCATCGCTTTTATTATGACCTATAAGGTCATACTTTTACAATTTTATTTCTTAATGTCTCACATTTCCTTTGAACTCTAGATTATTATAAGCTACAGTCTACTCAAGGTTTCCAATTGACTTCTTCAAAGGCACCCCAAATCCCATGTGTATAAAATCAGACTCATCCTCCTCCTTTGAAAATCAGTCCTCTTTCACTGGCCCCTGTCTTTCCATTACTTTGGCTTATAGAAAAGTAACAGGAGTAATTTTGGACAATTGTCTCCAACCTCCTCCTGGTGATGGACTGCATGTTTGTGATCCCCACCCCCAATTCTTATGTTGAAACCCTAATCCCTCCTCATTATGGTAGTATTTGGAGCAGGGACTTTTGGGAAGTAATTAGACTTAGATTAGGTCATGAGGGCCGGGCCCTCATGATGGGATTAAGGCCCTTACACAAAGAGAAAAAGGACAGGGGATCCATCTCTGTTGGCTCTGCCATATAAGGATACAGCAAGAAAGCAATAATTAACTTTCGTAAATGAGAAAACAGACACTTACCAGATTCAAATATGTTGGCACCTTAATCTTGAACTTTCCACACTCACCCAACCTCTGGTACTGTGTGAAATAAATGTTTGTTGTTTAAACTGCCCAGTCTATGGTTTTGCTATAGCAAGAGGAGCAAAGATACTCCTTTACACATCCAATCTGTAATCAAACATCTTTATCTTAATCATTACCACCTTAGCCTACATAATTATCAACTTATCACTGGACTATTAAAGACATACTGCCTAGTTTCTCTCCATTCATTCTAGCTCTGCAATATTTATTCTCCACACTGCAACATTAAAATAATTCACTACAGGCAGGCACAGTGGCTCACACCCATGGTCCCAGCTTTTTGGGGGGCCAAGGTGGGTAGATAACTTGAGATCAAGAGTTCAAGACCAGCTTGGCCAACATGGTGAAACCCCATCTCTACTAAACATACAAAAATTAGCTGGGCATGGTGAAGCACACTTGTAGTCCCAGCTGCTCTGGAGGCTGAGGCACAAGAGTCGCTTGAACCCGGGGACGGAGGTTGCAGTAAGCCAAGGTCGTGCCACTGCACTCCAACCTGGGTGACAGCAACACTCTATCTCAAAAAAAAAAAAAAAAAAAAATGCGCTACAATATACATTTTCTGCTTCTGTTTAGGATGGAAAATGCTAGAAAGAAAATATCTTCTAATCTTAAAAAAACAGGATAATCTGCAAAATCACAGGATTTTTTTGAACTACATATTGAGCAAAGATCACAGAGTAAACCACTAGCCTGAATCTAAGGAATACAGGTGCTTGCAAAGAGAGCATGTGTCAATACAGAGCACTGGTAAGAATAACTCAGCTAAAAATTTTAAGACATAGGAGAAAGCTCAGCCACCATCATACTGAATGGGCAATACTGAATGGGCAAAAGCTGAAAGCATTCCCCTTCAGAACCAGAACAAGACAATGATGCCTACTCTCACCACTCCTATTTAACACAGTACTGGAAGTCCTGGCCAGAGCAATCAAGCAAGAGAAAGAAATAAAAGACAGATAAGAAGAGAGGAAATCAAACTATCTCTGTTTGCAAATAACATGATTCTATACCTAGAAAACCCCATAGTCTCTGTGCAACTGCTCTTAGATCTGATAAACCACTTCAGCAAAGTTTCAGAGTACAAAATTAATGTACAAAATCAGTGGCATTTTTGTATACCAATAATGTCCAAGCTGAGAGCCAAATCAAGAATGCAATTTCATTCACAACAGTCAAAAAAGAATAAAATATCTAGGCATACAGCTACTCAGGGAGGTAAAAAATCTCTACAATGAGAATTATAAACTGTCTATGAAAGAAATCAGAGATGACACAAACAAATGGAAAAACATTCCATGCTCATGGATAGGAAGAATCGGTACTGTTATAATGGCCAAATGGCACCCCAAAATTTATAGATTCAATGCTATTCTTATTAAACTACCAAAGACATTCTTGACAGAAATAGAAAAAACTATTATAAAATACATATGAAACCAAAAAGAGCACAAATAGCCAAAGCAATCCTAAGCAAAAGAACAAAGCTGGAGGCATCACGTTACCTGAGTTCAAACTAGACTAGAAAGCTACAGTAACTAAAACAACATGGCACTCATACAAAAACAGACACATAGACCAATGGAACAGAATAGAAAGCCCAGAAATAATGCCACACACCTAAACTATCTGATCTCTGAAAAGGTTGACAAAAACAAGCAATGGGAAAAGGACTGCCTATTCAGTAAAAGTGCTGGGATAACTAGTGGCCAACAAGCATATGAAAAAATGCTCAGCTTCACTAATTGTTAGAGAAATGCAAATCAAAACCACAATGAGATACCATCTCATTTATCACAGTCAGAATAGCTATTATTAAAAAGTCAAAAATTAACAGATGCTGGTGAAGTTGCAGAGAAAAGGAAAGGTTTATGTGCTGCTGGTGGTAATGTAAATTATGCAGCTGGGAGAGAGCAACAGAAGCAAACCCTCTACCCCTGGGATAGGGGCAGGAATATATACTGTGCCAAGAAGTAAGGCTGCAAAAGGGCAGGAGCACTGAGAAGGCCACAAATCATAAGCCCAGGGACAGAGAGCACTTGCCATGAGGCTTACTGAGAAAAACAGTGAATAACACCACACTGTCTCTTACCAGCAGATTAATGGGTTTAGAGTAAGAAGTAACTACAGTGTAGTGGTTTAAGAGGGGCAAGAACATGAAGAGAGATCCTCTTGGAGTAATAGAACAAAGTAGAGAGCTACAACTCAGGTTGGAACAGATACTGAGAAAAACTCTCTAGCAAATCAGCTCCCACTTAAATACAAAGTGATGTTGGAGGTATTTGAAGTCTGTGGTGCACTTATAATAACTGTAGTAGCAATGTATCTACATCTGGCTCAACTCAAAAAGTAGACTCAAAATTTCACACTAAAGACCTAGAACAAGGAAATGCATACCTAGTTCCAGCCATAAAACCTCAGCCTCTGCTGTCCTAAATATGATGTATGTACGTGTTTCAACTAAACACTGAGAGGCATACAAAAAATCAAGGAAAGGCAACATAACAACAGACAAACCAATATCTGATTTGAATCATACTCAGGTATGACAAATGTTGGAACTATCATGACAGGTAACTTGAAATAACTATAGTTAATATTTGAAATGCCCTAATGAAAAAGGTGGAAAACAAACAAGATGAGATAAATTATTTTAGCATAGAGGTATAAACTATAAGAAAGGATCCAATGAAATGCTATAATTCTGTTTTTATACAATAAGAGAGATGAAGAATGCTCCCAATGAGTCCATAGGTAGATTCAATACAGACAAAGAAAGATCAGAGGTCTGAAGATAAATCAATTGAATTTATCTGAAGTTAAACACAAGGAAGTTGAATTACCTGAGAATAAAATCACTCAGGTATAGAGAATCATGTCGTTTGCAAATAGAGAGGAGTGAAGGGAAAAAGAACAAAACATTCCATAACTTTAGCACAATATCAAATTGGAATCACAGAAAAACTACAGAGATTAAAACAACAGAATTCCTTGAGAAAATAATGCCTGAGAATTTCTCAAAATCAATGACAGACACCAAACTACAGACAAAAACCCCAGGGAACAACACAAACAAAAAAATCTAGGCATATTGTGTTTAAAGTGTTGAAAACTAAAGACAGAATAAAATCTTGAAAGCTGCAAGGATTGGGGTGTGGAAGATACATTAAATACAGAGAAACAAAAATAAGAAAATAGAAGACTTCTCATCAGAAATTATGCAAACTGGTAGATAACAGAATGACAGCTTTAAAGTACTGAATGAAATATGCCAACTAAAAATTCTACAGCCAATGAAAATATTTTCAAAAAAATGAACAATTAAGACATCATTAACTAAAAAACAAAAACTGGAAGAATTATTTGCCATCAGACCTCTTAATGAAGTTCTCTAGGCAAGATACATATAATAATTTTTTTCTACACAAAGAAATAAAGAGTGTCGGAAGTAGAATAAATACAGGTAAAAACAAAATTTAATTTTTATTGTTTTAATTCCCCTAAAATATCATAGACTGTCTAAAGCAAAAGTAATGGCAGTGTGTTATGTGTTTATTGCATATGTAGAGGTAAAATGCATGACAAACATAGCACAAAGAATGGAGGGGATAAATTGGTAATATTAAGTTGTAAGGTCCTTAATCTACTTATGAATCAGTATAATATTATTTTAAGGTAGAATGATAAAGATGTAGATTATAAAATCTAAAGAAATGACTAAAAAAGTAGTTTGAGGAGTGTAAATAATAAGCCAATAGTGGAGAGAAATGGAATCACAAAAAATACCCAAGTAATCTAAAAGAAGGCAAATAATAAGAGACAAAGCAAAGAACAGATGATTATAACAAATGTAAATGGTGTAAACACACTAAGCAAATAACAGAGATAGATCAGATTTGACGAAAAAAAGTTCAACCCACTTTAAAGGCATAGATATATTAAAAATAAAAAGATGAAAAAGATATACCATGCAAACTCTACATAGCTGTGATAATATTAGACAAAGTGAACTTTAGAATAATAAATATTACCTGGAATTAATAGGGCCAGTTGATAATAATAAAGGAGTCAATTCTCTAGGAAGGTATTACAATCCAAATGTGTAATCATACAAAAACATAGTTTCAAAATATATGAAGCAGAAATGGATTAAGCTGAAAAAACTACAGACAAACCCACAACTGTGTTTGGAATCTTCAACATTTCTCTCTCAGTGATTGATGGAAAAAGAAGACAATGAGTGAATAAGGATACAGAAGACCTGAAATGCACTATCAACCATTATTAACTATTTGACATTTGTAGAACACTCTACCCGACAATAGCAGCGTATGTGTTCAAAGACAGAATAGACTCTAGGTCATAAAACAAATTTAAACAGTATATTCTCTGATAGTAACAGAAATTGAAATAAAAGACAGGTATCAATAAAAGATATTAATAGAAATCAATAAAAGAAAAATATCTAGAAAATTCAAAGTAAAAGAAAATTGAACAACATACTTCTAAATAATCAATGGGTCAAGGAGGAACTTTCAAGTCAAATAAAAAACCATTATCAACTGAAAGAAAATGAAAATAGAACACCAACTTTGTGTGATGCAGCAAAAGCAACGCTCAGAGAAAAGCACAATCTTAAATTAAATCTTAAATTCTTGTATTAGAAAAGAAGATAAGTCTCAAAACAGTAATCTAAGATTTATCTTAAGAAATTAGACAACGAAGAGCAAATTAAGCCAAAACAATCAAAAAGAAGTAAATTAAAACACTGAGAAGAGAAATCAGTGAAATTGAAAATAGAATCACAGGAAAAAATCAATAAAACCAAGAGCTAGTTCTTTGAAAAAAAAAAAACCTACTAAATTAATAAACCACTCACCAGCTTAACTCAGCAAAAAGAGAGAAGACACAAACTACCACTACGAGAAATTAAAAAAGACAAGATCACTGCAGACCCAACCAGCATCAGAAAATAATAAAAGAACACTATGAATAATTGTATACCCATAAGTTTGACAACATAGACAAAATGGATCCATTTCTTAAATACACAAACTATAAAAACCTAGTGGAAAAGAAATACATAGACTAAGTTGATAGTAATAAAGGTTTGATTCTCCAGGAAGGTGTAACAATTCGAAAGTGTAATCACATAAAAACATAGTTTCAAAATATATGAAGCAAAAATGAATAACAGTGAAAAAAATATAGACAAATCCACAATTATGTTTGGAATCTGTGTATTTAAAGCAAACCTATGTATATTAAAGCAATTAAGTACTTAGTCAAGTACCTTCCAAAAAGTAAAACTCCTGGTCCTGATGGTTTTTCTGGTAAAACTACCAATATTTCAAAAAGAAATTATACCAAATATACACAGCAACTTCTAGAAACTAAGAGGTGGGAACAGTTCATACATCATTTTAAGAGACCAGCATCCCTACAGACAAAACAGGGTAAAAATATTGCAAAAAAACAAAAGTGTAGAACAATAAATTTCATGAACATCAATGCAAAAATCTTTAACAAAACGTTAGCAAACCGAGACCAGCAATATATTAAAAAGATAATATGTTGTACATATGTGCATTACCAAATGACTGTATTCAGGAAATTCATGGTCAGCTTGGTATTCAAAAATGAACCAATGCAATATGCTTTATTAAAAGACTGAATAATGAAAACAATACTGGCATCTCAACTGTAATGGTGTTTGACAGAATTTGGCATCCATTATAAAACATCTTTTAAAATCTACAATAGAAAAGAATATCCTGGCAGCCAACATAGCCAAATAGGAACAGCTCTGTTCTACAGCTCCCAGCGTGAGCGCCGCAGAAGATGGGTGATTTCTGCATTTCCATCTGAGGTACCGGGTTCATCTCACTAGGGAGTGCCAGACAGTGGGCGCAGGACAGTGGGTACAGCGCACCATGCGCAAGCCAAAGCAGGGCGAGGCATTGCCTCACTCGAGAAGCGCAAGGGGTCAGGGAGTTCCCTTTCCTAGTCAAAGAAAGGGGTGACAGATGGCACCTGGAAAATCGGGTCACTCCTACCCTAATACTGTGCTTTTCCAACAGGCTTAAAAAACGGTGCACCAGGAGATTATATCCTGCACCTGGCTCGGAGGGTCCTACACCCATGGAGTCTCGCTGATTGCTAGCACAGCAGTCTGAGATCAAACTGTTAGGCAGCAGCAAGGCTGGGGGAGGGGCGCCCGCCATTGCCCAGGCTTGCTTACGTAAACAAAGCAGCCTGGAACCTCGAACTGGGTGGAGCCCACCACAGCTCAAGGAGGCCTGCCTGCCTCTGTAGGCTCCACCTCTGGGGGCAGGGCACAGACAAACAAAAAAAAAGAAGTAACCTCTGCAGACTTAAATGTCCCTGTCTGACAGCTTTGAAGAGAGCAGTGGTTCTCCCAGCACGCAGCTGGAGATCTGAGAAAGGGCAAACTGCCTCCTCAAGTGGGTCCCTGACCCCTGACCCCTGACCCCTGAGCAGCCTAACTGGGAGGCACCCCCAGTAGGGGCAGACTGACACCTCACATGGCTGGGTACTCCTCTGAGACAAAACTTCCAGAGGAAAGATCAGACAGCAGCATTCACGGTTCACGAAAATCTGCTGTTATACCGAGGCACACAGGGTCTGGAGTGGACCTCTAGCAAACTCCAACAGAGCTGCAGCTGAGGGTCCTGTCTGTTAGAAGGAAAGCTAACAGAAAGGACATACACACCAAAAACCCATCTGTACATCACCATCATCAAAGACCAAAAGTAGATAAAAACCACAAAGATGGGGAAAAAACAGAGCAGAAAAACTGGAAACTCTAAAAAGCAGAGTGCCTCTCCTCCACCAAAGGAATGCAGTTCCTCACCAGCAGCGGAACAAAGCTGGACGGAGAACGACTTTGACGAGTTGAGGGAAGAAGACTTCAGACGATCAAACTACTCCGAGCTACAGGAGGAAATTCAAACCAAAGGCAAAGAAGTTAAAAACTTTGAAAAAAATTTCGATGAATGTATAACTAGAATAACCAATACAGAGAAGTGCTTAAAGGAGCTGATGGAGCTGAAAGCCAAGGCTCAAGAACTACGTGAAGAATGCAGGAGCCCCAGGAGCCAATGCGATCAACTGGAAGAAAGGGTATCAGTGATGGAAGATGAAATGAATGAAATGAAGTGAGAAGGGAAGTTTAGAGAAAAAAGAATAAAAAGAAATGAACAAAGCCTCCAAGAAATATGGGACTATGTGAAAAGACCAAATCTACATGTGATTGGTGTACCTGAAAGTGACGGGAACAATGGAACCAAGTTGGAAAACACTCTGCAGGATATTATCCAGGAGAACTTCCCCAATCTAGCAAGGCAGGCCAACATTCAGATTCAGGAAATACAGAGAACGCCACAAAGATACTCCTCGAAAAGAGGAACTCCAAGACATATAATTGTCAGATTCACCAAAGTTGAAATGAAGGAAAAACTGTTAAGGGCAGCCAGAGAGAAAGGTCGGGTTACTCACAAAGGGAAGCCCATCAGACTAACAGCTGATCTCTTGGCAGAAATTCTACAAGCCAGAAGAGAGTGGGGGCCAATATTCAACATTCTTAAAGAAAAGAATTTTCAACCCAGAATTTCATATCCAGCCAAACTAAGCTTCATAAGTGAAGGAGAAATAAAATACTTTACAGACAAGCAAATGCTGAGAGATTCTGTCACCACGAGCCCTGCCCTAAAAGAGCTCCTGAAGGAAGCACTAAACATGGAAAGGAACAACCGGTACCAGCCACTGCAAAATCATGCCAAATTGTAAAGACCATCAAGGCTAGGAAGAAACTGCATCAACTATCAAGCAAAATAACCAGCTAACATCATAATGACAGGATCAAATTCACACATAACAATATTAACTTTAAATGTAAATAGACTAAATGCTCCAATTAAAAGACACAGACTGGCAAATTGGATAAAGAGTCAAGACTCATCAGTGTGCTGTATTCAGGAAACCCATCTCATGTGCAGAGACACACATAGGCTCAAAATAAAAGGATGGAGGAAGATCTACCAAGCAAATGGAAAACAAAAAAAGGCAGGGGTTGCAATCCTAGTCTCTGATAAAACAGACTTTAAACCAACAAAGATCAAAAGAGACAAAAAAGGCCATTACATAATGGTAAAGGGATCAATTCAACAAGAAGAGCTAACTATCCTAAATATATATGCACCCAATACAGGAGCACCCAGATTCATAAAGCAAGTCCTTAGAGACCTACAAAGAGACTTAGACTCCCACACAATAATAATGGGAGACTTTAACACCGCACTGTCAACATTAGACAGATCAACGAGACAGAAAGTTAACAAGGATACCTGGGAATTGAACTCAGCTCTGCACTAACTGGACCTAATAGACATCTACAGAACTCTCCACCCCAAATCAACAGAATACACATTTATTTCAGCACCACACCACACCTATTCCAAAATTGACCACATAGTTGGTAGTAAAGCACTCCTCAGCAAATGTAAAAGAACAGAAATTATAACAAACTGTCTCTCAGACCACAGTGCAATCAAACTAGAACTCAGGATTAAGAAACTCACTCAGAATCGCTCAACTACATGGAAACTGAACAACCTGCTCCTGAATGTCTACTGGGTACATAACGAAATGAAGGCAGAAATAAAGATGTTCTTTGAAACCAACGAGAACAAAGACACAACATACCAGAATCTCTGGGATGCATTAACAGCAATGTGTAGAGGGAAGTTTATAGCATTAAATGCCCACAAGAGAAAGCAGGAAAGATCCAAAATTGACACCTTAACATCACAATTAAAAGAACTAGCAAAACAAGAGCAAACACATTCAAAAGCTAGCAGAAGGCAAGAAATAACTAAAATCAGAGCAGAACGGAAGGAAATAGAGACACAAAAAACCCTTCAAAACATTAATGAATCCAGGAGCTGGTTTTTTGAAAGGATCAACAAAATTGATAGACCACTAGCAAGACTAATAAAGAAGAAAAGAGAGAAGAATCAAATAGGTGCAATAAAAAATGATAAAGGGGATATCACCACCGATCCCACAGAAATACAAACTACCATCAGAGAATACTACAAACACCTCTACGCAAATAAACTAGAAAATCTAGAAGAAATGGATAAATTCCTCGACACATACACCCTCCCAAGACTAAACCAGGAAGAAGTTGAATCTCTGAATAGATGAATAACAGGCTCTGAATTGTGGCAATAAACAATAGCCTATCAACCAAAAAGAGCCAGGACCAGAAGGATTCACAGCCGAATTCTACCAGAAGTACAAGGAGGAACTGGTATCATTCCTTCTAAAACTATTCCAATCAATAGAAAAAGAGGGCATCCTCCCTAACTCATTTTATGAGGCCAGCATCATCCTGATACCAAAGCTGGGCAGAGACACAACCAAAAAAGAGAATTTTAGACCAATATCTTTGATGAACATTGATGCAAAAATCCTCAAACCGAATCCAGCAGCACATCAAAAAGCTTATCCACCATGATCAAGTGGGCTTCATCCATGGGATGCAAGGCTGGTTGAATATATGCAAATCAATAAATGTAATCCAGCATATAAACAGAAGCAAAGACAAAAACCACATGATTATCTCAATAGATGCAGAAAAGGCCTTTGACAAACTTCAACAATCCTTCATGATAAAAACTCTCAATAAGTTAGGTATTGATGGGACATATCTCAAAATAATAAGAGCTATCTATGAAAAACCCACAGCCAATATCCTACTGAATGGGCAAAAACTGGAAGCATTCCCTTTGAAAACTGGCACAAGACAGGGATGCCCTCTCTCACCACTCCTATTCAACATAGTGTTGGAAGTTCTGGCCAGGGCAATCAGGCAGGAGAAGGAAATCAAGGGTATTCAATTAGGAAAAGAGGAAGTCAAATTGTCCCTGTTTGCAGATGACATGATTGTGTATCTAGAAAACCCCATCATCTCAGCCCAAAATCTCCTCAAGCTGATAAGCAACTTCAGCAAAGTCTCAGGATACAAAATCAATGTACAAAAATCACAAGCATTCTTATACACCAATAACAGACAAACAGAGAGCCAAATCATGAGTGAACTCCCATTCACAATTGCTTCAAAGAGAATACAATACCTAGGAATCCAACTTACAAGGGATGTGAAGGACCTCTTCAAGGAGAACTACAAACCACTGCTCAATGAAATAAAAGAGGATACAAACAAATGGAAGAACATCCCATGCTCATGGGTAGGAAGAATCAATATCGTGAAAATGGCCATACTGCCCAAGGTAATTTATAGATTCAATGTCATCCCCATCAAGCTACCAATGACTTTCTTCACAGAATTGGAAAAAACTACTTTAAAGTTCATATGGAACCAAAAAAGAGCCTGCATTGCCAAGTCAATCCTAAGCCAAAAGAACAAAGCTGGAGGCATCACGCTACCTGACTTCAAACTATACTACAAGGCTATAGTAACCAAAACAGCATGGTACTGGTACCAAAACAGAGATATAGGTCAATGGAACAGAACAGAGCCCTCAGAAATAATGCCGCATATCTGCAACTATCTGATCTTTGACAAACCTGAGAAAAACAAGAAATGGGGAAAGGATTCCCTATTTAATAAATGGTGCTGGGAAAACTGGCTAGCCACATGTAGAAAGCTGAATCTGGATTCCTTCCTTACATCTTATACAAAAATTAATTCAAGATGGATTAAAGACTTAAACGTCAGACCGAAAACCATAAAAACCCTAGAAGAAAACCTAGGCATTATCATTCAGGACATAGGCATGGGCAAGGACTTCATGTCTAAAACACCAAAAGCAATGGCAACAAAAGCCAAAATTGACAAATGGGATCTAATTCAACTCAAGAGCTTCTGCACAGCAAAAGAAACTACCATCAGAGTGAACAGGCAACCTACAAAATGGGAGAACATTTTCGCAACCTACTCATCTGACAAAGGGCTAATATCCAGAATCTACAATGAACTCAAACAAATTGACAAGAAAAAAACAACCCCATCAAAAAGTAGGTGAAGGATATGAACAGACACTTCTCAAAAGAAGACATTTATGCAGCCAAAAAAACACACGAAAAAATGCTCACCATCACTGGCCATCAGAGAAATGCAAATCAAAATCACAATGAGATACCATCTCACACCAGTTAGAATGGCGATCATTAAAAAGTCAGGAAACAACAGGTGCTGGAGAGGATGTGGAGAAATAGGAACACTTTTACACTGTTGGTGGGACTGTAAACTAGTTCAACCATTGTGGATGTCAGTGTGGCGATTCCTCAGGGATCTAGAACTAGAAATACCATTTGACCCAGCCATCCCATTACTGGGTATATACCCAAAGGACTATAAATCATGCTGCTATGAAGACACATGCACACATATGTTTATTGCCGCACTGTTCACAATAGCAAAGACTTGGAACCAACCCAAATGTCCAACAATGATAGACTGGATTAAGCAAATGTGGCACATATACACCATGGAATACTATGCAGCCATAAAAAATGATGAGTTCATGTCCTTTGTAGGGACATGGATGAAATTGGAAATCATCATTCTCAGTAAACTATCCCAAGGACAAAAAAACACCACGTGTTCTCACTCATAGGTGGGAATTGAACAATGAGAACACATGGACACAGGAAGGGGAACATCACACCCTGGGGACGGTTGTGGGGTAGGGGGAGTGGGGAATGATAGCATTAGGAGATATACCTAAAGCTAAATGATGAGTTAATGGGTGCAGCAGACCAGCATGGTACATGTATACATATGTAACTAATCTGCACATTGTGCACATGTACCCTAAAACTTAAAGTATAACAATGATAAAATAAAAAAAAAGAAAAGAATATCCTTACTATGATTAGGAGCCTCTACAAAATTCCTACAGCCAGCAGAGTATTTAATGGTGAAATATAATGAAATGAAATACTCCCCTCCACTCCAAATCTGGAAGATAGCAATGATAACCTCTGTCACTACTTATTTTCACCATTGTATTTGAAACCCTAACTAGTGCAATAAGGCAAGAAAAAGAAATAAAAGGCATATTCATTGGAAGAATAAATAAAACCATTTCTTATAGCAGAGGCATGATTGTCTCATAGGAAAATTCCAATTCCAATAAATGTTTTTAGAACAAATAAGTGAATTTAGTAAGGTCACTGCCTATAAGGTCAATATACAAAAGTCAATCATATTCCTACACAGTAGAAATGAACACTTGGAATTTAATTGGAACTCTCTTATTGCTGGTGGGCATGCACAATGGCATGGAAATTTGAAAAGTAATTTGTTTTAAGGTTAAACACACCCTTAACTTATAACCCCAAATGCTACCACCAGTAGGTATTTATCCAAAAGAAATAAAGACATTTTTCACATAAAAACCTATATGTGAATGTGTATAGCAGCTTTATTAATAATAATAGGAAACTAGAAGCAATCTCAAATATCCTTCAACAACTGAATAGATAAACTTTGGTATATTTATACAATGAAATACACCTCAGCGATAAAAATGAATAGACTGTTGAAACATGTTACAACTTGAATAGATCTCAAGGGCATGATGCTGAGTGAAAGAATCCAGATCTTAAAAGTTACATGCTGCATCAGATAATTTATATGACATTTGGAAAAAGACAAAACTATAAAGACAAAGAGCAAGCTAGTGGTTGCCAGACTTTGGGAGTGGAGGGTGTATTTAACACAAAAGGGGGAAAAAAAAAGAAATTTGGGATGTGATAAAAATGTTAATGTTTTGTTTCTTGAGCGTGGTGCTGGATACATAACTGCATTGCTCAAAACTCATGGAATTGCACACCACAAAATGCATTCCACTCTATGTAAATTTAAAATGTCTTGAAATACTTTTATAGCTTCCTCCTATTTTTACAAGAACAAAAAATCTTTAACATTATTGCAATGGCTCTATATGATTTGATTCCTCCTTACATCTCCTTCCTAATTGTGTATCAGGGTACCCCTACTCTCAAAGCCCTTAGTACATCCTTCTTTCACTCTTTGAATACACCATGCTCTCTCTTATTTGGAGATTTTGAGATATGGTTTACGTTGTATCGAAATCTCTTCCCCCATCTAGCTTGCATGCTATTATCTTAGTTGTTTCCTATTCTTCCTTCAGATTCCTGTGGAATTGTTATTTTTTCAGAGAAGATTTCTCTCATCTTCCTCTATTACAAGTTTTGCGTTTTCCCATCTCTTGTTCATAGAATTTACTCTCAATAGCATTAATTATTTCATTAATATTTTTCTTACCCACTAGTCTCAAGTATAGTGCATGGCATATAGCAGGTGCTAAATAAGTGTTTTACTTGATGGAATAAACATATAAACACATTTTTCTCTAATTTACAAATAAAAACTGTATATATTTATGTTGTACAACATGATGTTTTGATACGTGAATATATGTATACATTGTGGAATGGCTAAATAAAGCTAATTAGCATATCCATTACCTCACATACTTTTCATTATTTTGTGGTAAGAATATTTAAAATCGATTCTTTTAGCAGTTTATAAGCATGTAGTACACTATTATTAGCTATAGTTACCATTGTGTACAAAAGATCTCTTGACCTTATTCCTCCTAACAGAAATTTTATATCCTTTGATCAACATTTCCCCAATTCCACCGCTCACTCCAGCCTCTGGTAATCACCATTCTACTCTCTGCTTCTACAGGTTCAACTTATTTAGATTCATATATAAGTGAGGTCATGATGTATTTGTCTTTCTGTGCCCGGATTATTTCACTTAACCTAATGTCCTTTTGTTTCATTCATGTTGTTGCAAGTGAAAGGATTTTCTTCTTTTTTTGAGGGTATACAGTACTTCATTGTGTATATGTACCACATTTTCTTCATCCATTCATCTGTTGATGGACACTAAGGTTGAGTCCATGTCTTGGCTATTGTGAATAGTGTTGCAATAAGCATGGAAATGCAGGTATCTTTTTAACATACTAATTTAATTTCCTTTGGATATATACCTAATAGTAGGATTTCTGAATCATACAGTCATATTATTTTTAATTTTCTGAGAAACCTCCACGTTTTTCGTAATGGGTGTATTAGTTAACATTCCCACCAACAATGTCCAAGGGTTCCCTTTTCTCCACACTCTTGCCAACACTTGAGCTTGTTAATCTTTTTGATAAAAGCCATTCTAACTAGTGTGAGGTAATATCTCATTGTGGTTTTAACCTGGAATAGCTACTTAAACAGATAGGAAATACTGGAGAAGGCAGGATTTCTAGGATGCAGAATACAAAGCTCCTCAGAGCCTCTATCCAGAATGACCATTTAACTGCTGAAAATTACAAAAAAAAAATGTATACGAACCCCTGGAGATTGTCATAAGAACATAAAATGAATAGAGAAAAAGTTATTCAAGAAAATCTAACTACTTCTCAACGAGAAAAGCAAAAATCTTGGCATCTGAGCCATGGTTGCTGTTTTGACACTCCTCTTCCAGTTCTGTGCTAGGAAAGCTCTACCCTAGGCATTCTATTTCAGCAGGTTGTAATCATGAAGATAGGACTCCCCGCCCTTTCATCTGTCATTCTGGAGCTACGGTTTTACTTGGGAGTGTCAGGCCAACAGTATTTCTCACGCTTCAGACCCTCAGCTCTGTGTTACAGAAGGTCTGTTCCAGGTAAGTATAGTAGAGCACTAGGTCTCATTTTCCCCACTCAGTCTCCACTTGTAGGGTGGAAGTCCTTTTCCAGATGTGACGGGCTGAGAATACTGGATTCACATCTGCCCCTACCTAGCTTGCTTAGATTTCATGCCCCAAGGGCAAACCAGGAAAACTAGAAGCAAGCTACCACCCCAGGGCCTATTCATGCCCATTCATACCGTGGGAGTGCATGCCTTCTCCCCCAAGTTCCAGTGTAATAGCTTAGGGCTCTGCCCCAGTGGGAAAAAGCAGGCTACTTTTGAAGGATGATTTAGGGTTCTGGTGCTCTGCCTGAGGGAAACAACTTTACTTAGAAGAGAGCAAGGAGAATCCATACCTGAAGGCACTGCCAAACAATAAACATCTTGGCAGTTCCATGATACCTGCAAGATAACAGAATAGCCAGAAGTTTAATAGACAAAATCAGGGAAAGAGACAACCAAGAAGAGCCCTTTGGGAAACACAGTGAATCCTGGATGTTAGGAAGATTGTGCACATGCGCAAAGTTGCATCCACTCCGAATCAATCAGAGCAGAACATGGAGTAGACTTGAAAGTTTTCCCCAAGGCAAACACAACCCCAACAACACACAGTGGAAACCTCACTGGCGAAAGTGGCTTAAGCACAATCTCTGATCAAACACTGACTGAAAACTAAATTAGCCTAGCCGAGGAGTGACTCCTAGGAAGCCAGGGTTAAAAAATAAAATCACACTCATTTCTGTCAGTCCGAGAAATTATGTGTATGCCCCAGGCTGCACCCTTTCAGAAAGGATCAGAGTAAAAATCTGTAAACTACTAGCCCCTAACTGAACATGGGTTAAAAAAATAATAATAAGGTAAACTCACTGAGCTGTGTTAGCAGCCTCCAAGCCATAAATATATTCACAGTAAAAGCTTAAATTCTGACTGGCAAAGGGGACTTAATCACAACCTTTAGCATGTAAGTGACTTATGTTGACACCAGTGCAACCCTCGATGTGAAACTAAACATTTTACTAAGGATAAAGATAGTCACTTTATAATGATAAAATATTATTTTTTCAAGAAGAAACAACAATTATATAAACGTACATGCATTTAACAACAAAGCTCCAAAATACATGAAGGAAAAACAATTGGAGGGACAAACAAAGAACTAAACAGGCTGGGGCCAGTGGCTCACACCTGTAATCCCAGCACTTTGGGAGGCCAAGGCGGGCAGATCACCTGAGGTCAGGAGTTTGAGACCAGCCTAGCCAACATGGTGAAACCCTGTCTCTATTAAAAATACAAAAATTAGCTGGTGGTAGGAGTGTCCGGCCAACAGTATTTCTCACGCTTTAGACCCTCAGCTCTGTGTTACAAAAGGTCTGTTCCAGGTAAGTATAGTAGAGGGCTAGGTCTCCTTTTCCCCACTCAGTCTCCACTTGTAGGTTGGAAGTCCTTTTCCAGATGTGATGGGCTGAGAATACTGGATTCACATCTGCCCCTACCTAGCTTGCTTAGGTTTCATGCCACAAGGGGCAAACCAGGAAAACTAGAAGCAAGCTACCACCCCAGGGCCCATTCATGCCCATTCATGACGCATGGTGGCGTATGCCTGTAATCCCTGCTACTCGGGGGACTGAAGTGGGAGAATTGCTTGAACCCAGGAGGCAGAGGTTGCAGTGAGTGGAGATCGCGCCACTGAGCTCCAGCCTGGGTGACAGAGCGAGCCTTCATCTCAAAAAAAGAAAAAAAAAAATTAAACAAAAACAGTTGAGGACTTCAATACTCAACTTTTAATAAAAGTTAGAATAACTAGCAGAAGATCAACAAGAAAATAGAAGACATGAACAACTATACAGCAACTAGATCTACCAGTTTTATAGAATACTCCATCTAACAACAGCAGAACATACAGTCTTCTTAATTGCACATAAAATATTTTCCAGGATAAACTATATGGTAGGTCATTTTTAAAAGCCAATAAATTTAAAAGTATTGAAAACATAAACAAATTTTTTCTAACCAGAATAGAATAAAATTATAAGGCAATAACAGAAGGAAATTTGGGGAATTTACAGATATGTGGAAATTAAACAACAGCATCCTAAATCATACATTAGTCAAAGACAAAAGAGAAATCAGAAAATACATTGATATGAATAAAAATAAAAACACAGTGTATCAAAGTCTATGGAATGCAGCTACCACTGGTGCTTAGAGGGAAATTTAAAACTTCAAATGCCCATAATAATCAAGAAGAAAGATCTTAAATGATATTGCAATATTCTACTTTCAGAAACAAAAAAAAAGTAAAGCAAACACACCTAAAGAGAAGTAAATAAAATAAAGGATAGAGTGAAAACAAATGAAGTACAGAATAGAAAACTAATAGTGGATATCAAAAACCACCAAAACTTTGTATTTTAGAACAATCAAAAAAATCTGAAAATCTTTAGGTATGTTGATCAAGAAAAAAAAAATACTCAAATTAGTAAAATCAAGAATGAGAAAAGGGACATCAGTACAATCTCTACAAAAATAAACAGGATTGTAAGAGAATATTATGAACAACTGTATGCCAAGAAACTAGATAACTTAGATGAAATAGACAAAGTCCTGAGAAGATACAGATGCTGAAATTAAATCAAGAAGAAAAGGAGAAGCTAAATACACTTATGACAAGTAAACAGATTAAATTAGCAATCAAAAACTTTTCCCACAAAGAAAAGCCCAGAGCCAAATGGTTTTGCTGGTGAATTCTATCAAACATTTAAAGAATGATTAATGCCAGTTCTTTACAAACTCTTCCAGAAAACAGAGAGCAGGGAACACTTCTTGACTCTAAATAAAACCTGCATTAACGTGATACCAAAACCAGACAAAAACATCACGAGAAAACTATAAATGAGTATTTTTATGAATATAAACACAAAAATCCTTCTAAAAATACTAGCAAACCAAATTCAACAATATATAAAAAGAATTATATTCTACGACTAAGTGGGATTTTTTTTCTAGGAATTCATGGTTGGTTTAATATATAAAAATCAATTGACATAATACACCATAACAATAGAATAAGGAACAATAACAACTAGTCACCTCAGTAGATGCTGAAAAAGCATTTGACAAAATTCAACACTCTTCTACAATTAAAACCCTCAGGAAACTAGGAATAGAAATCTTCCTTAACCTGATAAAGGGCATATAAAAACAAAACACAGCTAACATCATACTTCATGATGAAAAACTGAAGCTTTCTCCTAAAATCTGGAACAAGACAAGAATGTCTGCTCTTAATACTTCTATTCAATATTGTGCTGTACGCTCCATGCAGGGCAAATAGGTAAGAAAAAGAAATAAAAGGAACCAGATCAGAAAGGAAGTAAAACAATGTTTCTTTGCAGGTGACATAATCTTATACATAGAAAATCCTGAGGAATTTAGTAGAAGACTATTAGGAATAATAAACAAATTTACAAGATCAACATACAAAAATCAATTGCTTATCTTATACTCTAGAAATTCACATTTCAAACGTGAAATTTTAAAAAATTCCATTTACAATAGCATCAAAAAGAATAAAATACTTAAGTAAAAATTTTTTAAATGTATAAGACTGTATAATTTAAACAATTTTTTATTTTTCATTTTTATGAATACATAGTGGGTGTATATATTTATGGGGTACACGAAATGTTTTGATACAGGAATGCAATGTGAAATAAGCACATCATGGAGAATGGGGTGTCTGTCCCCTCAAGCATTTATCCTTTGAGTTACAAACAATCCAATTACACTCTTTAAAGTTATTTTAAAATGTACAATTATTATTGACTAGTCACCCTGTTGTGCTATCAAATAGTAGATCTTATTCATTCTTTCTAACTGTTTTTTTGTACCCATGAACCATCCCCATCTGTCCCTGAGTCCTCCACTACCCTTCCCAGCCTCTGGTAACCATCTTTCTACGCTCTATCACTATTAATTCTATTGTTTTGATTTTTAGATCCCACAAATAAGTGAGAATATGCAATGTTTGTCTTTCTGTGCCTGGTTTATTCCTTAAAAATATTTTTGAAAGAAATTAAAGAAAATATAATAAATGGAAAGACATCAGTAAGTCTATTTACAGATAGACATCTTAGACATCTCTAAGCCTATCTACAGATTCAATGTAATCCCTATCATAATCCCAGCTCATTTTTTTTGCAGTAATTAACAGCATGATCCCAGAATTCACATAAACTTACAGAGAACCCAGAATTGCCAAAGCAGACTTAAAAATGAAGCACAAAATTGGATAACTCACCCTTCCTGATTTCAAAACTTACTACAAGCTAATCAAAACAGTATGCTACTGGCATAATGACAGACATATCAACCAATGGAATAGAATATACAGCCTAGAAATTAGCCTTTGCATATAAAGTTAATTGATTTTTGACATCAGTGTCAACACCATCAATGCAAAAAGGACAGACTTTTCAAGAAATGTTGCTGAAAAAACTGGATATCCACATGCCGAAGAATTAATTTCAACTCCTACCTCATACCATACACTATTCCAATCTCAAAATGAATCATAGACCCAAATGTAAGAGCTAAAACTGCAAAACTCAAACAAAAGAGCTAAGTATGCCCATTAACAAACGAATGGAAAATACACAATGGAGTACTATTCAGCCATAATAAAAGAATGAGATCCAGTCATTTTCAACAACATGGATGGAACTGAAGATCACTATGTTAAGTGAAATAAGCTAGGCACAGAAAGACAAAGATTTCATATTCTCACTTATTTATGGGATCTAAAAATTAAAACAATTCAACTCATGGTCATAGAGAGTAGAAGGATGGTTACCAAAGGCTGGGAAGAGTAGTGGTAGGTTGTGGGGAGGAGAGGGTAGTTAATGGGTACAAAAAGAAAAAAATAGAAAGAATGAATAAGACCTATTTTTTTTTTTTTTTTTTTTGAGACAGAGTCTCGCTCTGTTGCTCAGGCTGGAGTGCAGTGGCGCGATCTTGGCTCACTGCAAGCTCCGCCTCCCGGATTCATGCCATTCTCCTGCCTCAGCCTCCTGAGTAGCTGGGACTACAGGTTCCCACCACCACGCCCGGCTAATTTTTTCGTATTTTTTTTTTTTAGTAGAGAAGGGGTTTCACCGTGTTAGCCAGGATGGTCTCCATCTCCTGACCTCGTGATCCACCCGTCTCGGCCTCCCAAAGTGCTGGGATTACAGGCGTGAGCCACCAAGCCTGGCCTTTTTTAAAATTTAATTTAATTTTTTATTTTTTGGAGACAGTCTCACTCTGTCATCCAGGCCAAAGTGCAGTGGTGCAATTTCTGCTCACTGCAACCTCCACCTCCCAGGTTCAAGCAACTGTCATGCCTCAGCCTCCTGAGTAGGTGGGAGGCATGCACCACCACACCCAGTTAATATTTGTACTTTTAGTAGGGACAGAATTTCACCATGTTGGCCAAACTGGTTTCAAACTCCTCGCCTCAAGTGATCTACCCGCTTTGGCCTCCCAAAGTGCTGGCAGTATAGACAAGGGCCATTGAGACCAGCCAAGACCTACTATTTGATAGCACAGTAGGGTAACTATAGTTAACAATACTTAATTGTATATTTTAAAATAACTTTAAAGAATATAATTGGATTGTTTGTAACTCAAAGGATAAATGCTTGAGAGAATGGATACCGTATTCTTCATGATGTGCTCATTTCACATTGCATTTCTCTATCAAAACATCCCATGTACCCCATATATACACCTACTATATACCCACAATAATTTTAAAAAATAATAATTTTTAGAAAATTGTTGTGACTTTGGGTTAGGCAATGGTCTCTTAGATATGATACCAAAAACACAAGTGACAAAATAAAGAATAAGAGATATTGTACTACATCGAAATTAAAACCCTTTCACTGAAAACTATACTATCTATCAACAAAGAGGAAAATGCTGCTCACAGAATAAGAAAAAATATTTATAAATTAGATTTATAACACATATATCCAGAGCATGCAAAGAACACAAAACTCAACAATAGAAAGAAAATCCAATTTAGAAATGTATCAACTATGTTTCTAGCTTCCTTAAGTTTGATGCTTTAACATCTGCCCTACATGTGTATGCTGGACATGCCTTGTTCTGGACAACTTGATAATATGCCTAAGTCACCTGCCTTCCTCATCTCCCCCATCTCCTCCCAGGTTGGCTCTTCCTCCCAGGGATGTGCTTTTCAAATGTAAACCAATCAATCAGGAGTCCACAACCCAACCACCTCCTTTATAAAATTCTCACCTTCTGGGCCACTACACACCTGCCTTGATGTATAGTAGCCCAGGGCAAGGTAACAGACAAATAGGGATATATCGCCTCTATACCCCATAGCTCACTGAAATCATTCAAATTAGCCAAACTAGCCTGCTTGCCCTGCCTCACTAGTTAACTTCCTGCAGAAACCACAGTAAAGGCCTTGCCCTCAGTTCCCTCCTTTCTCCTCTCTTCCTCATCACTGACCCTGGTGCTTCTTCATCTGGCCTCATGTGGTGTCGCATGCCTCCTCTCTTTCAACTGTAATAAGCTGTCTTTTCAATGGCAGTCATCTCCTGATCTATAGGGCTTGCTACACTCCTTCCTTCCTCCCTCCCTTCCTTTTCTCTTCTCCTCCTCCTTCTCCCTTTCTCTTTCTCTCTCCTTCCCCCCTTCCTTCTTTCCTTCCTTCCTCCCTCCCTCCCTTCCTTTCCTCTTCTCTTCTCTTTTCTCTTCTTCTCCTTCTCCCTCTCTCTCCTTCCTCCCTCCCTCCCTCCCTGCCTTCCTTCCTTCCTTCCATGAGGTATTTCTTTGTTACCCAGGATGGAGGCTGAAATGTAGTGTTACAATTATGGCTTGAACTACTGAGCTCAAGTGATCCTCCCTCACAGCTGGAACTACAGGTGCACGCCACCATGCCCAGCTAATTTTTTATTTTTGACATTTTTTAGAGACGGTGTCCCGCTATGTTACCCAGGCTGGTCTCAAATTCCTGATCTCAAGGGAGCCTCCCACCTCAGTCTCCAGAGTAGCTGGGATTACAGACATGCCACTGTACCTGTCTAATTTTCTATTAATACAAATATTCTAAAACAAATAAAGGGCCAAAAATTTGAATAGATATATTTCCAAAGCAAATATCCCAATGACAAATAAGCACATAAAAGGATGTTCAACGTTAGTCATTAAGAAAATGAAAATCAAAACCACAATGAGATTCTACCTCACAACAACTAGGACAGCTATAATAAAAAATACAAACAAGTGTTTCCATAACAAGTGTTGGCAAAGATGTGAAGGGCTTGGAACACTCACACATTACTGGTAGGAATGTAAAATGATTCTGCCACTGTGCAAAAGAGTTTGGCAATTCCTTAACATATTAAACATAGAGTTACCATATGACCATGCCTCGAATGTCCTACTCAATCCCATCTAATGAGTCAATTTCCCTATATTTACCCAAGAGAAATGAAAAACATATATTCACACACACAAAAATTGTACATTAATGTTCACAGCAGCATTATTCATAATAACAAAAAGGTAGAGACAACCCAAATTTTCACCAACTAGTGAACAGATAAACAAAATGTGCCATGTCCATATAAAGAAATATTATTCAACCACAAAAGTAAATGAAGTACTGATACATATTACAACATGGATGGATCTTAAAAAAAAATTGTCCTAAGTGAAAGAAGCCTATCATAAAAGATCAAATATTGTATGATTCGACTTATATAAAATGACCAGAATAGACAAATCTATATGGAGACAGAAAGCAGATTAGTGGTTTCCTGAGGCTAGGGGGCTAGGGGTAGCAAGTGACTGCTAATTGATTTCTTTTGGGGAAGAAGAAAGTGTAAAATTAGATTTTGGTGATGGTTGCATAATGCTGTGAACTTACTAAAAAGCAATGAGTTGTGTCTTTTGGGGGATGAATTGCATAATATGTGAATTATATCTCAATAAACTACTAAAAATATTGAAAGAGTAGTGATTCCTTTGACATCCAAGGGAAGACATAAAGTTCCTAGCTGGAAATACTAACCTGATAGGCATTTGCACACAGAGAAAGAGAGATGAACTCACAGAGGGAGGCAAGAAGGTCAACATAAGGGCTCAGTTGACTTTCTTCACTTTACTAATTCATCAAAGGGAATTTTCTTTCAAACCTTGAAAAAACTCAAAGTAAGAACTCAATACCATTTAATGAGTACATTTTTATTGTATTTATAATAATCACCATTGCTACTGCATGTGCATTGTGAATAGCTCACTTTTCTGTGGGTTTTGCTATTTCAGTTGGCTTTGAAAGTGTCTTAATGGTATTATAAAGCTGGGCAGGGTTATTAGCCCATTTGCAGACAATGTGCCTGTTTGAGAAGTAGAGGAAAGAAAAGCAGAAGAGAGAAGAGGGGGAGCAATAGGAATAGTAATAACTTAATAACTCCACTAACATTCTCTATTAGGATGTTCTATGCTTTGGCAGCCACCCGATGAATGAGATATTTGGTAGCTGGTGCTGAGGCACAGGGAAAATGAAATCAATCAAATCCTTAGTAAATTTGGTGACCAAATTTCAAGTGTTATCATTCATTTTTTCATTTATGGCAATTTACAAATGCGTAACTGTATTTAAGAGGGTAATTAGATATTAAATAATTTGATTTTTGTAATAATGGAGAAGCTAGTATTTCACTTTCATTTATGGAATACTGTTTTCTCAAAGATACTTTTCAAGAGCAATGGATGCATCTGAAATGCCAGCTCAGCAACACTGTAGAAGGTTCTCACAGTCATGCTTCCCTCTGAGTGGGAATGATGAAGACCTTTCTAATAGAATTTCAATTATGTTTTAACTAACTTGGCTGGAGAGTACAAGTAGAATTCAAATGAAATCTAGCAAAGTTGTTTAGGTATGTGTGCAAAAAAGCAGCTCATAATTAAAAAGAGGAAACCCACAAGACTGGGGACAGGCGAGACAGCTTAAAAAGTTAACTACTAACTTCATTGTTGTGGAGCATATCACAGTTTCAAAGAAATATCCATGTCTAGTTACTGCGGAGGTACTCTTCACATTCTAGCTTTATGTTTTTCTTTCGTATCCTCACCTACCTTCCCTACAAAGTGGGTAGAGATTGTGTGGAAGCACCCTAGCATATATTAATACTTAAGTCTGAGATTCAGTAAGAGATTACACAGTAATAGCATATCAGAATTTATATAAGAGGTTGACAAATAAAGGGTAATTTTAAAAACACATTGTATTTTATAATTTTATATTGAAAAAAAAACTATTGTTCCTGTAAAACAAGAAAACTATATAGAATAAGTTATCAGCCAGGTGTAGTGGCTCACACCTGTAATCCTAGCACTTTGGGAGGCCAAGGCAAGTGGATCACTCAAGGTCAGCAGTTCAAGACCAGCCTGGCCAACATGGTGAAACACCATCTCTGCTAAAAATACAAAAATTAGCCAGGTATGGTGGTGCGCACCTGTGATCCCAGCTACTTAGGAGGCTGAGGCAGGGGCAATTGCTTGAATGTGGGAGGCAGAGGTTGCAGTGAGCCAAGATCAGGCCGCTGCATTCCAGCCTGGACAACAGAGTGAGACTCTGTCTCAAAAAAAAAAAAAAAAAAAGAATAAAACTTATCAATATTTTACTGATCAGAAAGCACATTTGGACTCTTTTACAAAGAAAACACTCTTAGATCAGAGTATTGGGAGGTGTGTGTATGGAAAGCACAGTTTTATTTAAAGGTGAAAATGTTTTTAAAGGTTCAGAAACATTGCTTTAAATAAATTCTTATCAATATTGTAAGTTTGAATTTTCAGAGGTCTCTTTCTTCAAGCACATATATGCATAAGATATATATGTACCCATAGACACATATTTCCACCATATACATAATTTAAGTGATAGTTTCATAAACTAATTCAAAACAACTGACTTCTGTGGGGTTTGTTTTTTGTGTGTGTGTGGGGGGGTTTTGTTTGTTTGTTTGTTTTTTGAGACAGAGTTTCACTCTCGTTGCCCAGGCTGGAGTTCAATGGCACGATCTCAGCTCACTGCAAGCATCACCTCTCACTTCCAAGCGATTCTCCTGCCTCAGCCTCCTGAGTAGCTGGAATTACAGGCATGAGCCACCACACCTGGCTAATTTTGGATTTTTATTGGAGACAGGGTTTCTCTATGTTGGTCAGTCTGGTCTCGAACTCCCAACCTCAGGTGATCCACCTGCCTCAGCCTCCGAAAGTGCTGGGATTACAGGCGTGAGCCACTGTGCCCCGCAACTTCTGTGTTTTTAATGTAAAATATTTCCTACAGTATATGTTATAGTATTATGATTATTTAAGAATATGTTAGACAAACCCTTTCTATTCCTTCCTTTTAGGCAACATATATGGTTTTAAGGAGATGTTTCCAGATTAGATCATCAATCAAAAAGAAATTTGAGTCTCTGTCCAAATTGAACTGCGTACATCTGGTCAGAACAACACCTGAAATAATCAAACAGGTGAGACTGTACTTAAGGAAGAAACCTAGGGAAAATATGCCTAGGACCTTGATATGATTTTGGCTATGTGTCCCCACCCAAATCTCATCTTGAATTGTACTCCTATAATTCCCATGTGTTGTGGGAGGGACCCAGTGGGAGATAATTTGAATCATGGGGGCAGTTTCCCCCATACTGTTCTCATGGTCGTGAATAAGTCTCACAAGATCTGATGGTTTTATCAGGGGTTTCCACTTTTGCGTCTTCCTCTCTTCTCTTGCCACCACTGTGTAAGAAGTGCCTTTCACCTCCTGCCATGATTCTGAAGTCTCCCCAGCCATGCGGAACTCTAACTCCAGTTAAACCTATTTTCTTCCCAGTCTCAGGTATGTCTTTATCAGCAGCATGAAAACAGACTAATACAGACCTTAACCATGGCTATAGCTCTCCTGTCTAAAATGTCTCCTTATACTTAAAAGGAATCATTGCTGATATACTGCATTTACAACAAATGTTTTCTCTTTTCTCGAAGACAGACAATTATTAATTGGCCACCATTCTTCAAATACCATTTTTATTTCTTCTCACATTTTATTAAAATTTTTAGAATTAAAGAGATGCCAAAAAAAACTATTTATTAAACTATTAAATAAGGTATAAACTATAAAAAAGGTATAAACTATTAAAACCTCATTGGCTTTGGGAAGACACCAGATAGGGCTTCAAAACAAGGTTCCTCACTTATTGGATGTGTAAATTAAGATTATTCAATCCTAGCTGGTTGTATATGTACATGCCTGTAGTCCCAGCTACTCAGGAGGCTGAGGCAGGAGCATCGCTTCAGCACAGGAGTTCAAGTCAAGCCTGGGCTGTATATATATATATATATTTTTTTTTTTCTTAGTCAATCTCTTGTTTATAAATGGGTGTAGTCGTATCTATCTCATAGGGTTACTGTAAGGTTTAAATGAGACAAAGCAAATAAGTGTCTGATATATCATAAACATTCAACAAACGATATCTCTTATCATAGCATGGATGAAAATTGGTAAAGAGTTCATAGATTCTGTTTCCTCTCTTTTCATAAGTAGGAAGTGAAAACTACGGTCAGGCAACTCTTCTAAAGTCATCCAGCATATTGATGACAGTATGAGAATCTAGGTGTCCTGACCCTCTCCTTCACCAGCCTCCTAGGGCTTCTAATTTCACACAGGAAAAATTCCAAAATCCTTAACAAGTCATAAGGCTCTTAAGTGAGCTCTGCCTATCTACCTGTCCAGGTTCACTTCCTATGGTGTAGCCCTTCATCCCCATACCCCAGATTGCAGAATTGTTCTAAGGTCTCCTGGGATTTCAAAATCTCCCCGGACTCCCAGACCTCCTGTGCTGTGCTGGCTGATCCCTCCACTAGAAGCTCTTCCTGATCATCGTCCTCCTCCAGATGGAACTGTCCACTCCCTCTTGCGTACTTACTACACTGTGTTCTTTTTTTATCTCATAGCACTGTGACTGCACTGCAGTGGCTTGTTTTGATGTCTGAATCTCTCTATTAGAACACAAGCTCCTGTAGAAAGCAGTACAGTGGGTAGCACTTCTGCTTCTGCTTCTGTTTCCACCCTTGAGATTATATCAACGGAGAAATGTAGGGCAGTTGGGAAGTGATTACTTTTGGCGTGAATATTCGAAAACAGCTGGGAGTGTTCCAGTGAGGTCCTCTGAACAAATATGTATCTCCAAACATCATGGGAGGTAGGGGGCTGTG
Source organism: Pongo pygmaeus (assembly GCF_028885625.2). Classification (NCBI taxonomy): domain Eukaryota; kingdom Metazoa; phylum Chordata; class Mammalia; order Primates; family Hominidae; genus Pongo; species Pongo pygmaeus. The sequence goes on from NC_072383.2 coordinate 24,352,949, forward strand.
TCAGTTATTCAAATAAATGTTGGAGTGGAGTCAGATGATAAATATTTGCTCTCTTAGGAATAAAATGATTCCATGTATATATTATACTCAACTGGGGATTTCATCTACTATTTGTTTACTTATCATCGTTTTTCATACTTATTCTAATTGTTAATACTTTACTTTCATCTTTAATAAACACAGTGTTTTAAAATTCTTCTTGGGTCTATAATTGAAAAATATAATTACTTAGCAACCTACACAGAAGCAAACTCTAAAACTCTGACCTATTATATATATCTCAGACCTACTTGATAACTGATACACACAAGCTTTCTTTATCCTCAGGAAAGTCTCGTTAGTCTTCCAATTCCTCTCTCTCTCCCTCCACACATATACACAGCCTTGTTCAGTATCTCTCTCCTCCCTCTCTTGTAGTACTTCTCAGCTGCCACAGAGTGAGTGACAGAAAAAAGAGGGGGAAAAAAAACAAAGACCAAAAGAAGGTACAGTGTGACATGGAGATGCAAAAAAGCAAAAAGGAAAACTTTAAGCAAAAATGAAATATGAGTGAGTGAGTGAGCGGCAGGGCTAAATTATGAGATAGTATCATAGATTCAAAAACTTCAAAAACAAAGACCAAAGTAATATAAAGGTTTGGCTGTGAATTAAAGGAGGAAGGAAAATCAAGGATGTGTCAAAATACATAAAAATACCTTTTCTTTTCAACAGGCAGATGGTCTCATGTCCATAACCTCTGCTCTAAGTCTATGTAATGTATTTGAGTTTGTCTGTATGTGTGTACACAATTATGCCTAATTTTCTGATAATTTTTACTTTCTCAAAAAGAGTGAATTTAGGAAATCAAGACATTCCCAAAGAAGTGTCATGAGCAGATATTTTTTTCATGGAGTAATTATCAGATCCTCACTCAGGACCCAAATGAAGCAAACTAATAATTTGTGGCCCTTTCAAAATAATCCTTAAGCAATATTCATTCAAATGTATTCAGTGAAGATGGAGAGATACCAATTTTCTATTAATAACTATTGAATTCACATATACATTTGCTTACTAATATATTGCAATGACTGAAGTAAAAAGGCAAAATGTTTTCTAATTTTTGAGGTTTACATTTCACCTCCAAATTTCTTTTCTAAACCAGGTATGTTTTGGGAAGCAACACAGTAAAGTGTTTAAAATTTAAATAATAAGAAAAATCACTTGTTCTCAGTAAATAGCACTGCGCAACCACAATTGTGTTTCAGAATTTTAGCGCTAGTTACTGCCAAGTTCAGGTGCTTGTCTACCAGCTAGTTTCAAAGTTGGCTGGCAAAGACTTGAGTGTTGGGGTTTCTTTTTTGTTTTTAATTTTCATTCAGGGCAGCACCACTTTGGCGGGAGCAGGACCAATATTCATTTTGCCAATAATATAAGGAATTGCTTGTGGAAACCTGAGTTTTTTTGGCACCGCATATTTGATTTATTCCACTGAAGTTTTAGCGCCCTTACAGATTAGCACCCCTGGTGAGAACCAGCTGGCCCTGAATCCAGTTTGTCCCTCACTCAGAGAGCACTTGCTATTCAACATTGTGCTGGACTTCTTAGCACACTAGACAAGAAATAAGAGGTGTAAGGATTGGAAAGGGATAAACTAAATTCTCCGTGTTCTCAGATGCTACGAGTTTCTAAAGAAAAAAAAAGGCCAAGTGAATCTGTAAGAACAAACGCAAAGTTTAGCAAGCTTGTAGGATTAATGGTGTTCCTATACCTCATTAACAAACAAGTATAAAAATTAATCACATAAGATGTTTAGATTCAAAAATCACACAAAAGCTGTAATGCACCCAGGAATAAGTTTAACAAAATATATACAAGACCTTCATGTAGAAATTTAGAATATCTATTTAAAAACATAAAAGAAGATTCACCTAAATAAAATGGCTCGTGAATGAGGATGTGAATACTCCATATTTTAACAGTGTAAATTCTCTCCAAATTAATCTGTACAGTTAATACAATCCCCAATGTTTTGAATGGGAGTTCACTGATTGGAAAATTCTTATGGACTAATAAAGGCTCAAGAAGAGCCAGTAATTTAAAAGAAAAAGAATAAGAAGTTGGCACTAAGAGTCATAAAAATATAGTATAAAACTCTGGTAATTAAAACTATGTGGCATTGTGGTAGATATTAGAAAAACAGATAATTAGACTATATTAAAGGGCTGTGGAAGAGCCCCAAGTGTAGAAGGGAATGTGGTTCACAATAAGAGGAAAAGGATGGAATACTCAATAGATGGTGAAATTGTGCAGAGTTAATTGTCATTGTAGAAAATTAAAATTATATTTTTCTCTTCCAAGCCTCAGAAATACATTCTAGACAGATGAAAGTATACATGGGAAAAGTAAAACTTTCAAACATTCAGAAGAAAATGCAAAGAGTTTGTTTATGACTTCAGCATAGAGAATAACTTTTGAAAAAGGCATTAAAAAGCAAATTGTAATGACGTTACAATAAAAGTTAATTTATTACACACATATACAGAGACACATAAAACCCATAGACTGAAAGAAGATAAATACAGTCCATACAAACAACAAAAATTGGTGTTCAGAATAAATAAATGACTACAAAACATAAGGAAAAAAGTAACCTGCCAAAGAGGAAAATTGGCAAAGGATATGACTATTTAATTCACAGGAGGAAAAAAATCATGAGCCCAACAAACATTTGGAAGGCCTGCAGCTTCAGTGTTCAGCAGGTGAAATGGGTGGTGTGGATTGACTCACTCTATATCCATTCTTCCCTTCTTAATTGGAGAGGGAGAGAAAAATAAAAACACATTTCTAGACCTTCTAGCTGTGAGGATTCTAGATACAGACTAGGTCCTGTGTGTTAGGTGGACTCAAGAGAAATTCACAAGGCAAAGTGAAAAGGAAGCCATTTTCCCAGTCCATTTCAGCTGTTGTCCCAGGCAAGCCAGGTGGAAATAAACATGATCTTGCCTGCAGCGGGGTTCAAATGTCCATTCTGCAGCTACCTGTGCTTTGAGAAGTATTTGCAGCTGATGCAGCACTAGCAGGAATTTCTTGACTATGGCTTTCTGGTCACTGGGTGGCAGCTATGAAGTATGTGATTTCAACTCATGATCTCCAGCAATAGCCTCAGAATTGGTAATTCTTCCAGAAGGGCAGTTCTGCTTTGCTCTGAAATTATCCTGAAGAGCTAGCCTGAAGGCTGCCCCTCAACTTTTCCAATAATTTTGTAAGTTCTCAATTTCTGTCTGAAATCTCTTCCTAATCAGTATACCTAGAAAGTCTTTTTTTCTGCACTGAACATTGATTGATACAACAGATAAATGCAAATTAAAATTATGCCCATTTCACAGCCTTCCTATGGACAAAAATTTTCATTTCTGATACTAATCAAGCATTACTGAGGAGAGCGGAAAGCAGTAGTCGATGAGAAAGCTATCAATTATAATTTTTAACATCAAAAAGATAGGGAACAGGTAATATAGCTTACTGATTAAGGACATAGTTTCAGACCCAGATGAGCAACGGTTCAAATCATGGCTCTCCTAGTTACCTTGGAAAGTCCCTTTATCCAAATTTCAGTGTCCTCAGTTCTAATATGTATAATAGAAAAAAAAAAGCCCTAAGTATAGTGAGAGAATTAAATGCAATAATGAATAGTGTTTATTGTGTCTAAAAATATCAGATTATAATTCTAATAAATGAAACTGACAAAAATACAAAGTACATGGGAAAAAAAGTGAAATTCTAGAAAATAAAAAAACCTCTGGATATATTAGAGCTTTGGAGGAAATGAGCAATTCACATCTTCTAGAGTTTTCAGACTGTGCTGAAGAATGAGATTACCCATTCTTTTTATACATAATTTATTGTTTTATTTCCCCACTGATCTACTTGCTATAATCATCACTCTCAAATTGTCTCCCTCAGTTTATTTCACTCCAGGCTTTTTGTCTCAATGTCAAGCTGTGGACACTGACACTGACCTTCATGGGATGATGGGTGCCCTACTAAGCCCTTCTCTGCTCCGTGGCGATGGTCCCACTCTGACCATTGAGAAGAAGCAGTGATCTTAAAGTTTCCCAGAATACAACTCAGACCAAAGGGAGAATGTAAACAAGGCTTGCTGTAGGCTTGTGAAAAAGGATAATACACCAAATATCTTAAAACTGCTTTAAGTTGTGTTTCTTCTTAGGACTCCCATATTGAAAGCAAAAATCAGAGCCCTTGTGTTACACTGACAGTCTTTACACGGCAGTAATCAGCTGCTCTCCGACCACCAGGTTCTCCAGTTATCTCCAAACTGTAACAAGCAGGCCCAATCTCTTTTGGCCTACAGAAAAATGGAGATTTATTTCGGATCTTGCTCCAGGACAACTGTGGAACATTTTCATTTGTTTCAGGGAAAATTCTATACCTCAACATGAGTTTTGATGCCCCCAAATCTGTTAATAATTAAGTACAATGTTTTACACTGATAGGTTTTCTGATGTTGAACTATCTTTGTTTTCCAGAGATAAGCCAAAATTCGATCATAATGCATTATTTCTGTAATGAACTACTACATTAATTTAACATATATAATTTTACATTTAGCTTTCTAGATGAAATTATCCCTCAGTCGGCCTTTTCTGTGAAGTTTTTGTCTGGTTTTGTATCTAAACAATGCTAACTTCAAAAAGTTAGTTCTATAACATGGCATCATTTTTCATATTCTGAAACAGATATAAAAAGTAGGAATTCCTGTTTCTTGATGATTTAGTAGACCTCTCCTGTAAAATCACCTTTGCCTTATATCTTTTTCTTTAAATTTTTGTGGATACATAGTAGGTGTATATGTTTATGAAGGTAGATTAGATACATTGATACAGACATGCAATAAGCCATAATCATATCATGGAAAATGGGGTATCCATCCCCTGAAGCATTTATCCTTTGTATTATAAATAATCCAGTTATACTTTTTAAGTTATTTTTAAATGTACAATTACAGTATTATTGACCATAGTCACCCTATTGTGCTATCAAATACTAGGTCTTATTCATACTTTCTTTTCCAAAACCACATTCCACAACTGTCCTTCCCAACCTTTGGTAACCATCCTTCTACTTTCTATCTCCATTAGATCAATTGTTTTGATTTCTAGCACCCACAAATAAGTGAGAAAATGCAAAGTTTGTTTTTTTGTGTCTGGCTTATTTCACGTAACATAATGACCTCTAGTTCCATCCCTGTTGTTGCAAATGACCAGATCTCACTTTTTTAATGGCTAAATAGTACACCATTATGTATATGTGCCACATTTTCTTTATCCAGTTATCTGTTGATGGACATTTAGGTTTATTCCAAACCTTGGCTATTGTGAATAGTACCCCAACAAACATGGGAGTGCAGATATCTCTTCAATATACTGATTTCCTTTCTTTTGGATATATACCTGGCAGTGGGATTGTTGGATCATATGGTAGCTCTATTTTTAGTTTTTTGAGGAACCTTCAAATTGTTCTCCACAGGGGTTGTACTAATTTACATTACCACAAACAGCATATGAGGGTTCTCTTTTCTCCACATCCTCACCAGCATTTGTTATTGCTTGTCTTTTGGATAAAAGCCATTTTTACTGGGGTGAGATGGTATCTCATTGTAGAACTGACTTGCATTTCTCTGATGATCAGTGATGTTGAGCACTTTTTCATATACCTGTTTGTCAATTGTATGTCTTCTTTTGAGAAATGTGTACTCAAATTTTTTGCCCATTTTTAATCAGATTATTAGATTTTTTTTTCCTATAGAGTTGTTTGAGCTTCTTATATATTTTGGTTATTAATCCCTTCTCTGATGGGTACTTTGGAAATATTTTCTCCCATTTTGTGGGTTGTCTCTGCACTTCGTTGACTGTTTCCTTTAAATGTGGAAGCTTTTAAACTTGTTGTGATCCCATTTGTCCATTTTTGCTTTAGTTGCCTGAGCTTGGGGGGTATTACTTATGATATTTTTGCCCTGACCAATGTCCTAGAGAGTTTCCCCAGTGTTTTATTGTAATAGTTTCATAGTTTGACATCTTAAAGTCTTTAATCTGCTTTGATTTGATTTTTGTATATGACAAGAGTTAGGGGTCCAGTTTCATTCTTCTGCATATGGATATCCAGTTTTTCCAGCACCATTTATTGAGGAGACTGTCCTTTGCCCAATGTCTGTTCTTGTTAGCTTTGTCAAAAATGAGTTCACAGTAGGTGCGTGGATTTGTTTCTGGGTTCTCTAGTCTGTTCATTCGTCTATGTGTCTGTTACCTTTGCATTACATATATTGCAGGATGATGACATAACCATTTTACTTTCTCTTACTGTAATTGGTTCATTCAAGACTTTTTAAAATTAATTTATATCTTTTTTTTTCATTTTATCTAGATTCCTTTTCCATTCTCGATGTTTTGATTGCTTTCTGCTCTTGATTAGTTTTTCCTGGATATTGTCTACTTTGTTAGTTTTTGTAAAGAAAAATTTTTTGGATTTATTGATTACCATAATTGGCTTTTGTGTTCTATTTCATTATTTCTGTCTTATATTTATCTCCTCTTTCATTTGGATTTATTTTCCTTCTAGCAGTTTCAGGAGTCGAACATGTAACTTGTTTATTTTTAATATGTTTAATTTATTAAGAAGGTTTGTATATGGTGTTTCTACGGTCACTCAATTGTAAATGTTTATAATTTATATTTAGGTTTTCTTTTTAATCAATGAATTATGTATAAATGTGCTTTTTAGTTTCCAGATGGGGTGGGTTATTGGTTAGTTAATGAGTTTTCTGCAAAAAGAAAAGAAGTTGTACACATTGCTTTCTACCTAAATAATAATTTTTTTTTATTATACAGCTTTAGCATAATTTGATCATAAGGTATTCCATACTGCCAATTGTTCATAATTTATATAATCATCCTCTTCGTGTTTGATTTTTAGCTTGCTTTTATTTTTTTCTTGTTCAAGTTAATGCTTTAATAACTTCAAGCACAATGCTTTTTCTTTTCCTTCTGGAGAAAATGGAGCTCGATATTGATAAGAGAAACCTGAAAATCTGGGGCTTTACTAGGGAAAAGATTTAGGATAGTATCCTAATGCAGAATTAAATGTGGAGAAGGAATGCTGTCAGTACCACTAAAGGGATAATTTTCTCTTTCAAATAAGATGAAATTCAGGGAATTAAGTACAGATGAACATCATTAAATTTAGAAAGCCATAATGATACATAAGCCATGAAGACAAATCAAGATATATTTTAAATACAACACAGCATATTATACAATACAGTATTCATAGTAGTCATGCCCAAGAAAATTGCTTTCTGTGTCTCTTGGATTTTGAACAGATCCTTGAGTAACCAGTTGTTGCTTTTATCTGGGCTACAGCATTTAGGTCTATTTTCCCAAGCATTCCACATCTCATTCATAATTTCAAAAGCACATGAGGCATGGATGTGCAAAAAGTGCAGGACATGACAGACAAGGATCTTGCCACCAGAGAAGACCTTTTCCACCCTTGCCATTTTCAGGGACTTGCAGAGAGAGCCCTTTCCTCTTCCTCGGGACATTTCCATTTCCTCCAACTCCCCTGCTTGGACGTTTCTTTTTCTAAGTTTAAGTGGGTTTTATTTATTTACTTGTTTGTTTATTTTAATATTCAGATCTTTACAACAAAACAATGTTGTACTCTTCTTTTTGGTGGGAAGATGCTTTATTCTTTTTAAATAGCAGCCAAAAAACCAAAATGCATGTTACCTTTTCTTGACCTTTAGTAACTCCTTGTGACATACTCATCAAGAAGCCACCACAATGTCACCTTTCTGAATGTTTTAATGAAAATGTAAAGACAACCTAAGTCCTGGTTAAAAATCAAACTAGGTATATTTTGCTGATTTTTTTTTTTTTGCCTGAAAGGGATCTCTTACTTGCCTCCCTCTGCTTTATGTAACTTTGCCCAGCTCCGAGCTGGAGGTTTGCACAATGTCTAAATCAAACATGGCAGAGACTGTGGATTTTAAATAACATTTCCCTTCATAAAGGAGCTGAGAAAACAACGCCATTTCAGCAGTTCAAATGTGCTGTTAGAGCAGGTATTATTTGCATTATCCTGGGAGGAAATCTAAAACTTGGTGGTCTCTTGAGTCACTCAAGTTAAAGTTTTAGTGGATTCAACATTAAAAGGGATTTGGAAACCATTAAGGGACTACAGTAGTGCCGCTGTTCTCAGAGTCTCCCTGCTTTTGATGACTTTTCTCTTTGCCTCCATGACAATGTCTCCTTCCTGGCTTCTTATAAAACCAACATAAAAATAATTTTAAAAGAGAAGATACATGCCTAAACAAAAAAGAATAAACTAGGTAAAAAATAAAGATGATTACAACAAAGTTGACACCATTAAATAAAAGTTAGAAAGGCGAGGTAAAGAAATAAAATGGGATACGAGAAGAGTACTTAACATTTGTAAGTTGAGGAATAAAATAAACTAAATGAAAATAATATAATGGGTAAAATCACAATTTTATTCTAGAGCAAAATCAAACAAACTATAAAATCTTGGGGGAAAGGTTTAAAAGGATACACATTAACAATGGTTTAAAATGGATAAAACTAGTAAAAGATAAAACTAAATTACAAACTAAGAGATTGAGAACAAGAAATAATTTGAGTAATAAGGTATCTTAAAAAAGCAAAACTTTTTTTCCAGCCCCCCAACTCAAAGCCTCTTTAGGTAATTCTCCTGTTGTCTATCTTGTTAGCCATAATATGGTTGGCAATGTCTTCAGAGGAAAAAAGACCATTGTGATCTCATCATTGCATGTGCTGTCCATTCTTTCCAAGAGTCTCATCAGGCCCAGCTGCACAGGGGGTTTGCCATACTGATGCTTTGGTTTTCACAGTCATGTCTGGAGGAACATAGTTTCTCCTCAAACTGAACTCCCCGGACTGCCATTACTTCTCTGTCATCTCCCTCTACTTCCCACCAACTTTCAGATTCTATATGAACACAAAAAAGGGTGAGAGCAGGACAGACAAATTCTTACTAAGCTGACCCTTGGGAGACAAACTACATGCCATTGCCAAGAGGAATCTGCCACTGAGAATGACAGTCCTGACTCCTGAGTTTCTAGGAATGGAGTGAGTTTGGAGGAACCAATGTTTTCCAAAGAGCCGCGAGGAATGGGTTAGTGTCTAGAGATTATTTCAAAACCTAAATACAATGTCTTGGGATTGATTGCAGCCCTGAATTAGTCCTGCAGCTCCACCACCTCCCTAAGCACACTGGGATGGAGGCTGCAGTCTCAGGTCTCCCCACCCACTTGTATCCATCAACTCTTTCTCCCCCAAAGGCATGCAAGGAAACATGCTCTCTGGATGTAAATAAATACATGCAAAACCTCAGAGCAAATTCCCAAGTTGCCACTTCTCCTCAATAGCTGTGCCCTGATAGCTCCTACGGGGATATTCTGGAGCCACCATAAGCTCCACTAGATGATTTCTAGGAGGTCCTGAAAGGCACCACCCATGGTGGCAGCAGTGGGACCTCCTCAGGGAGGCCCTCAGCACAGCGATGTCATTTCAGAGGCTAGCCAGAGAGTGACAGCTTTGACACTCTGAAAGAACCTCATTTCTCCTGATCATAGGAACCAGCAATAGTGAGAGTGACAATATGCATATTTACCTACTGATACTTAGTGGAGAAAGTGAAGAACAGCTGCATGAATTTGTTCATGAACATATGTCAGACATCTCCTTAGGACCCCAAGGAATGAGTGGGGAGAGGGTACATGGCAGAGCCTTGAAGACCTGTAATAATTGGAGGGTTGTAAAACAAAGAGCCATCAAAATATTCCTCTCTATTCCATTTTTACTCCAAGTTTGCTGTGGCTAGGGAAAATGTACAAAGGCATAAAGAAGGTAACTAAAAATGACAGTAGCCTGAAGTCCACAACTGAGATGAAGTCTGATATAAGTTGAACATCCTATAATAGTATCTCAGCCCTCAATTTTCTAACTCTCCTTAAGGTTTTATTCCTTAGGGCATCACTCTCTGTTATGATATAATATCGTCTTTACCTTACCAGTTTGCAAAGAAAAAGGAATGTCATGCTTAACAGATAACTTGGAGAAGGTCCAAAAGATCATAACAAAACTGAGCAGGGCTGTTAAAATGAGCAATTGGAAAATGTTAAAGGAATCAGAGTGATGTGTCCTTGAGAAAAGAAAAATAAAGATGGCTTCATAAGAAGTTCAGGAATTTCCTTTTCAGACCCGAATAAAAGTTTTTGATTAGTTAGAGGGGATACAGACAGGAGATGTAGAGGAATGTCAATGGAGGTGTACACTGAAGGACAACTCTTTCTAGCAAACAGTGGAAAAAAAATGAAGCATCAATAACAAACACAACAAAAAGTGTGTGTGCAACAATTCATCTTTAAAAAATACACATTAAAACTCTACATTAAATTCAACCTCAAAATTTAGAAGGAAGATTAGATAGTATTTGAACCTTGGAGAGAGAGGTATTCTGTTACTAGGATCATATTAAGTAATATGAATTATTATTTGTCTTTGGACCTGTGAGAGGTGCTATAGAGAAACATCTAGAACAAAAACAAAAGGCAATGTCTGAGACAAAGCAGAAAGAAATATATTACTAAACTTATTCCAGAGAAAATCATTTGATATATGTAGAAAAATACATGAATACAATATCTAGAAAATAAAAAGAATTTCTGAACTGCCATAAAGTTCAGAAGCCTGGGGCTTAGCAAGCCTGTCAAACTTCTTTTTAATATAAAAGAGAAAGAATTGGTCATGGAATGTTCTTCCTTAGGCAATTATATATTTCACATGACTGCTAGGCAGCTGTCAGTGTCAGCAATGACACTATGAAAATGGAAATCTTAAAAAAAGGTCCTGTTTATATTGATAAAAAAAAAAATCCTGTACTAACCAAGTGAAAGAAACACAATAATGGGAAAATATATGAGTAGTGATCCAAATAAACAGTTCTTTAATATCTCTGAAGTTTCCCAAGAAAATTCTGATAAAAAGAAAGTGAATCTGAATTTGTCATAGAATATAAGAGATAATATCAGATTTGAGTCAAAAGAGGATGACCTTTTTACTCCCCTCATTCTTTAAAACAATGAATGAAAGTTCACTAATAAAGATTTACAGCAACACCTCAGTTTTTCATTTTACTTATTTTACGTATTTTACTCATAGCATTAGGCAAGGAAGGAGCATCAAGTAACAGGCTTGCGATGGTCTGAATCAAGCTTTGGCCTCCATAGACAGGTAGATTTCTGTATTAGCTGTTTGTTTATCCAGTTTTAAAGATATCCATTGTTACAACTCCAAAATCTCCTCAATAGTACATTCCTATTTGAAGAGTTCTCCCTTTGGTCTAACTGGTGTTTACATATACAAATCAACCATCTTTTCTTGATTAGATACAGGCTGGTCTTTGTTGTTGGTCTTTAATATTCTCTTTGCCAGGTCAAATAGTAACAATTCCTTTAATCTTTCTTTTGTCGTTCTTGTCTGGACCACATCAACACTCACAGGACGTCACGTTTTTTAAGGAAAGAGACTTTTACAAAACTATTACACTGTATTACCAAAGGGTTCAGGGCAAGACAAATAAGGCAAATAGCTTCCCACTATTATGCATCTGGGTTTTATTTATTTAAGGGTGCCATATTAAGGGTCAAATTGAGCTATCTTAAAATAGCAGGATATTATTCATAATGGTTGGCTAGTAGGTCAGGTTACCTAGAGAAGAGGTGTTCTTTGTAAAAACAAAAATTCACACTCTCTCAAATCATGTAACATTGAAAATAAATAGGAATGAATTCATAAGAAACATTTATATTCATACACAGAAACAAAGAATTAAAGCTACAAATTGTTAACTACAAATTATTATTTGTTAACGATAATCAACGTGGGAAATAAAATTTAGAAATGTTCTTTTCCTTCCTCCTGTAGTTTTAAAATTCTTTATCACTCCAGATATTCCTGTCTTCAGACTCCATAGCTTAGCCCTGAAGCATAGTCAGAAAAAGGTGGTCAAATTTGGTTCACAGCACCTGCCAAGGACCTACTTTCTCCCTTACCTATGCTACCCAGAGGCGAAATGGGAAATCAGCACCAGACAGCCACCTAGCTTCAAGGTAGGAAATAACCTACACTATAGATATATTCATTCATGTTCCAGTATAATAAAATGCTGGAGCAAACAAACACAGACTGGGCTTTCATTTTCAATAAAGTGGCATATAGCTATAGTCTCTTTTCTCCCCCTGGGCTTCAGGCCATGCCCTCCACTTGGCCAATGTCAGTTTGTCCACTACCCCTTCACACAATGCTTGACCTGGTAAGTCTATGATCCCCACAACTGGTGCACTCTCCTTCCCCTAGTTTGCCAACATCACTCATCTGATACTTTTACATAAAGACCTCTTCAGGCTCTACCTCCATGGTATGACTTTTTTTCTCATTAAATAAAAATAAAGCTTCTTCTCAATTAATGGCATAGAGCAACTCTTTATATCCTAACCTATTGTACATGATAACCCTTAATTTTTTCCTTTCTGTTTGCTGTATGCTTTAATTCAGCATATAATCTAACAGTGGCTTGTTATCAGTTTCCTCAGCCTATTGTCATCTGTTTTCAATTGCAAACTTTAAAGAGCAGCGGGGAGCGTGTCTGTGAACTGCTCTGTATGGTATCCAGCACAGCACTACACAGAGGTCAATGTCGACTGGATGTTCATTAATGACAGTGTGCAGGAGGTTCTGTCTTCCCAGTTCCCTCTTTTATTGAACTGTCCACTAGTGAAAGAGTGTTTAGGAAAATTTTTTTTGTTAGAGTCTAATCAGAATGCCACAGCACTGTTTCCCTCTTTGTGCCATGCCCTACAGTGGCTCTGGCATTTGAGTGAGGGGCAAAGGAGAAAGAAGGCCAATGTTTCACGTTAGGCTATGATATAGAAGGTTTAGAACATGGTGTTTTATTGGTGGGGAATTACAATTCCATTTGAATTATACAAAATGCTCCTTGGCAAAGGAGCTTGGTTGCTTCCTTCTTTCCTTCTTTTCTTCCTTCCTTGCTTTCTTTCCCTTGAACCATTCAGCTTTGAACAATTACAATGCAGAATATTTTATATCACCAAAGACATAATTACATGGTGAATGTAAGAAATAACAGTTTGGTACAAGTTTCTATAGAAAATGTATTTTGCATTGTTATTTCACATACTTTCACCTTACCTTGAAAGAAAAGCTCTTTCAAAGAAGCATTTGGCTTTTCATCATCTATCTGTTTAGCCATCGCTCCTGGTATATGCATATATAGGTTCTGTGAGTTAACAGAAACAACCCTTTTTGTTTCTCTTAAAGATATCTAAGTAAAGTTTCAAGTAGCCAATTAGCTTTTTGACCTAAGCTTTGTTGGCTGCAGAAAGCCTGAATCCCAGGAACATTTGGTTCTCAAGGCATTTGGATCTCATAAGAAAGTTTCAGTGCCAGCACCAATCAGAATGGCTGCCAGTTGTTATTCTTCTTCACAACTGGCGGCCATTTCCAGCACTGTTACGGAGCCGTGATCAATCTCTGCACCTGTCTATCAGTGGATGTTCATAGAGAGAACAGTGTGGGCTGCATCTGCAGATACCACATGTAACTAAAGGGGAGAAAGGGGAGGGAGACTGTAAACCCCTGAATGTGTAAGTGAGAAAGGCTACAGGGAGAGAAAAGAAATGCAAGAAAATATGCAACGACTAAGTATATGCCATTAAATAAAGTCAAAATAAAAGAGGAAAAGAATGATCTATAATAGGATGTTTTTTGTTGGAATACAGTTTCCACTCCATGTGTAAACTTAGTCTTAAAACTTGAACAGATTATCTGAATGTTCCATGTATTTATCTTGTCTTTGCAATATTTCAAGCTTCCTACCAAACCAGAGAGTCTTATTATATTTACATATCCTATATCCTATATTGCTTTCTGTGCCTATAATTATGTGTTACTGTGTAAGAACTTGGCATGTTCATTGTTTTCTATAGGTCTTTTTTTAGTAAATCTATTATCAACTTATTTCCTACAAACAATTTAGTTATAATTGTGACAATTAATAAAAGAGATTGTAATATGCCTTTAACCAGGAATCTATAAAGTGTTCATGATATATACCTGTATATTTGTGAATCTTATAACTCTTTCTTGAGACCTCTAACAGGAAATTCTAAAGAAAATATTAGACTTCAGCCAAGTGCGGTGGCTCACACCTGTAATCCCAGCACTTTGGGAGGCCAAGGCAGGCAGATCACCTGAGGTCAGGAGTTCAAGACCAGCCTGACCAACATGGAGAAACTCCATTTCTACTAAAAACACAAAATCAGCCAGGCGTGGTGGCACATGCCTGTAATCCCAGCTAGTCAAGGGGCTGAAGCAGGAGAATTGCTTGAACCCAGGAGGCAGAGGTTGGTATGAGCCGAGATTGCACCATTGCACTCCAGCCTGGGCAACAAGAGTGAAACTCCGTCTCAACAACAACAACAACAACAACAAAATATTAGACTTCATTTAAAAGTATTGCTTTTTCATCTTTGCAAATGTATATATTTATGTCTTTCATATATTGAGTACAAGGTGCAATGTATAAGGTCCTGAAGCCCTTTAATACTGTGTTGAAAGCTGAGTTCACATTGCATGAAATTTCTGTTTAATTGCCCTGCAATGAACTTCGCCCCTCAGCACTTCTCTCTCAGTGAGCTTAGAATGCTTTACATAGTCAATCAATAAAGTTAACAGTTTAATGTTCCTTCTCTTATTTCATAATGCTGTTTTATAAGTATTCTTTTCAATTTCTGTGTTCAATAAAACTTCTTTGAATAAATGGATTTGTGTTAGTTTAAAATTGGAATGGGGAAAAGCATTTTCTAAAATCTTAACTCTAACAAGATGTCTCATATAGTTGAAAGATCAAACAGTCTGAAAGA
Source organism: Pongo pygmaeus (assembly GCF_028885625.2). NCBI lineage: Eukaryota > Metazoa > Chordata > Mammalia > Primates > Hominidae > Pongo > Pongo pygmaeus. The sequence goes on from NC_072383.2 coordinate 24,367,992, forward strand.
AAGAGTGGAAACACAGACATATTTCAAATTTAACAAAACATTAAAAATATTCCACATATGTCTAGGGATCTCAGCCCTTGTGGTACCAGTTGAATCAGATCAAGGAATAGGCATTTTAGAGAAAAAATATATATATGTAGGAAAAAAATCTATATCTATATCCACCTATCCATCCATATTTCTTGAGATTATGACCATACGGATTTTTAAATGGAAATTGAGAATACAGGAAAAGATATCTGGAATTCTTGTGTCTAGGATAGTTGAAAGCTGTATGCAGATATATTATTTGATTTAATTCACAATATCTGTAGACTCTTGTCTTAAAAGGCTCAGAAATAAATATTATTTTCAAGACAGCCTACAGCTCAGCTCATTTGATAAAACTTAGTCCAAAAGGATGGCAAGTTTTGTATCTTCTAAGGTTAAACAATGTATTTCTTCTACAATAAAAACATTGACTTTTATCAACTGCTACCAGAGCCTAATGTAAATTGAGACAGAATTCTCCTTAATAAAGTGTCATTACTTACAGATTTTTCTCATATTTTTCTAATGAAAAAGTAAACAAGACTTCTCAGGACTCAGCTGGGAAGAAAGCAAATGATTATATTACTTGAGTATCATTTTAAGAGATAGATGCTCAATATTTCTGTTTTGGAATACAGTCTTTTTATCTGGATGACAATAAAGACATGAGCTATCCCACAGAGTTAAGAATTCTGTAATTAATTTGCTGACTGCTATAGCCTGAATGCTACTGTCCCTCCAAAATTCATATGTTAGAGCTTAACCCCCAAGGTAATAATATTAAGAGATAGGCCTTTGGGAAGTGATTTGGTAATAAGTGCTCGACACTCATGGATGGGATTAGCGCCCTTGTAAAAGGGCTTCTGGGAGCAAGTTTAGCTCCTTCTTCTGCGTGAGGAAGCGGCAAGAAGTGCCATCTATGAAACAGCGAGTCTTCACTGGGCAACAAATCTGCTTGCACCTTGATCTTGGACATCCCAGCCACCAGAACTATGAGAAATAAATTCCTATTATTTGTGAACTACCATGTAAGGTATTTTGTTATAGCCCAAATAGACAAAGACATTGACCATTAAGTGTTTCAAACTACAGTCCTGAGATAATATAGTTTCATGATCACTTGAAATTGATCATTTGAAACAGAGTGTAGAGGAAGCCTCTGGGCAATTTGATGAAGTGGTGAAGTTGGTCTTCAGCATCCTCCATTGCTCTTTCTGTGCACACACTTCCCTTTTAGTGCTTGCTATTATAGTATTCTTTGTGGGCAGCCCAGTGATCCAGATTTTGCTCTCATCTTTCTCAATGAAATCTCCCGCTATCAAAAGTTGGCAGTTTTATATCTAAATCCCTTGTTTCCAGTAGGAAAAGTAAACTGATCAATTAACTGACTTTAACATTTGAGTGGTTCATAACAGTTTTATCTGATGTTCTTCCTTTCAGATGACCTGACCATCATAATAATAAAAGAATAATATGTACCACAGAGACTTTAAGCATGATGCAAGACAAGTGAGGAGATACTTGGGGCAAGAGTATCAGTGCCCATGAAATCAAAAACATAAAGAGGGCTACTCTTTCAAGAAGTCACACTTTCTACATGGATGTTGGGCCTTGAGGAAGGTGAAGACTTGCCAATCCTCACCACTTCTTGCGTATTGCTTTTGCTGCTAGTCCAATTTCTTAAACAATAGCAACCAGCCCAGTTGACTACGTCTAGCTATCTTACTGCTCCTGGAGTTTGGAGGTAAAGATTCCTCTGGAACTAACCCATAATATAAAACTTGAGGCTTAAAACCATAGTAACAAGTTTTTCACCTTCCTCTGGCTTTGATTCCAATCTTGTAGGCATGAGTTTCTGACATCCTGCTTTCTTCTCTGAGCATCTTAGCTTCACTTTCTTCACCTAACCATGAGAAACTGGCTGGCTACTGATTGTCCCCAGAGGTTTGCTAAAAAGTGAAGGATAAAATAGCGTAAGATTTATTTTTAGAATTTTGTATGCCCTTAATGAGGAAAAGAGAGTTTTGTATAACACCACAGGTCCATATACTGACAGCAAGGAAGTGTACCTCCATATAGCATCAAATTCCTGCTGCAAGCAGAATTCAAGCAAATAAAAAAATAGAAGAGACAGTCACCTTTACTGTAATATAACTTATCGTTATTTTCTTGTTGGAGTATAAAAGTGGCATGTAGAGATAAAGCCACAAAGTACTATTTTATGAAGTCAACATTACTACTTTCAAGCCAAGTCAACATGCAATGACTGTAACAAATCCGCATTTCAGTGTCAATAAAATGTGAGATTGCAAAATTGCTTTTATTGTAAAAGAAATTCAATAAAAAGTTATGTATCAATCTGAAAAGTGCAAAGTGAAAGGCTTCTAATCGATCAGTCATGCATTCACTAAATATCAATAAAACACCTACTTTGTACAATAAATAGTGTTTATGAATTTAGATACACTAACTCATTCAATCCTCAAAATAACCCCATGAAATCAACATGAGACTGAGAGCAGTTATGTAACTTGCCAGTACTCATAATTATTTGGGGTATACAGATACATGAGACATGTTTGTTGCCTTTGAGAATTCTCATTTTGGGAACAATCTCATTTGAGAATTATAATCATTGAAGGCAGAAGTCATGCATGTTCTATATTTGATCCTCCACTACCAGCACAGTATGTGGAACTTAATATATAGTAAGAAAATATTTCAGGTAAGAATAAAATAATTAGCAGAATTCATCTTGAGGAGAGTGTTAAGTACCTGCAAAGGGCCTTTAAATTGTTGAAGGGTCTCTGTGTGGGGGTAGATGAAGATAACTTAATTTAAAATATCATTTTATTTATTTATTTAGAGGCAGAGTCTTTCTCTGTCACCTAGGCTGGAGTGCAGTTGCTCAATCTCAGCTCCTCCTCCTGGATTCAAGCAATTCTCCTGCCTCAGCCTCCCAAGTAGCTGGGACTACAGGTGCCCGCCACCACACCCCGCTGATTTTTTGTATTTTTAGTAGAGACGGGGTTTCACCGTGTTAGCCAGGATGGCCTCAATCTCCTGACCTCGTAATCCACCCGCCTAGGCCTCCCCAAGTGTTGGGATTACAGGCTTGAGCCACCGTGCCCTAATTAAAAATATTATTTATTTAAAGTAAATATGATTAATATCAAATGTGTTTTGATGACATTGCTTTTTTAAAACATCTTTAGGTTACTTTGACTTTTAAGTTCTAGTTTTTACTTGAAAGATAAGTCAAGGAATCCAAAATTTTCTGTTATGAGATTATAAGAGATCATAATCTAAATATCAAACTGTTGGAGGAAGTTTTAAAATAGAAAGTAATTGCCCTGGCGCTGTAGCTCACGCCTGTAATCCCAGCATTTTGGAAGGCCAAGGTGGGTGGATCAACTGAGGTCAGGAGTTCGAGACCAGCCTGGGCAACATGGTGAAACCACATCTCTACTAAAAATACAAAAAATTAGTGGGGCATGATGGCAGACGCCTGTAACCCTAGCTACTCAGGAGGCTGAGGTGGGAGAATCATCTGAACCCAGGAGGTGGAGGTTGTAGTGAGCCAAGATTGCACCACTGTACTCCAGCCTGGGCAACAAAAGCAAAACTCCATCTCAAAAAAAAAGAAAAGAAAAGAAAAAAAATTAATTAAAGAATAACTTAAAAATTATGAATCAAGGTTTTGGATCTTGTCATTCTCTGCCTTTAAAAATGATGACTCTTTTCCCTTATGGAAGAAAATCAAATGTCTTTGCTTTGTATTCAAGTTCTGCCTCAACCTAATACCATAATTCAACACCAAACTCAAAAGCTGCCAGTCTTTTAAAGCCTTCCTAGATTCTCCCAGAGAATTAATTTTCTCTCTTCTCCTTGGCACAGCTACTTACACTGAAGTAATATATCTTTTACAATATTTAAAATAATACTCTACTTTGTATTAGAGCATTGTGTTATTTCTATATTAAATGTGGATTCATGTGTTCCAATGAATAGAATACATCTTTCAACCACTCTTTTGGGGAGGGCTCTTTAGAAATTCACAAACTGCACCGATTTCAGTTCAATGTTTTTTTGTTTTTACTTTCTGAAGATAATAACAAGAAAAGAAATGGTCATATGGTAGCCAACAGCTTTAGGAAACAATAATAATGGCAAACCAGAATAACCTTCACACTGAACCATACGCCTCTGATTACCTAAAAACACAAGCAGACTGTGATACAGAAACATCTGAATGATGTGAAAGGAGAAAATTGTAGAAATGACACTTGGATAGGATCATTGAAAAAAAGAAATGACAGGAAGGAGCTCTGCCATGTCATTTCCCCCTGTATATCTTCGAAGTTCATGTTTTGAGCAAGAGTGGATTCTATAATAACCAATGAAACAGTTACTAACTATTGAGCCCCTGCTATGCGAAAAGTTCTGTTAGATTTTGAAATCACTGAAAGGTTTGGCCGCAAGGAAAATGTTACTTAGGTTCCATCAAAGACAATATGTGGATAGGATTTACAGACACCAATTCTGTGATCAGAATCTCTTCTCATATTAAGGACTGCTAAACTAAATACAGCTACATTTGGCTAGCACCACTATGGACTTAGGCAAAGTTTCATTGATACTTAAGAAGACAAAGAGAGAAAGTGTGAGAAAGAACTCTTGAACAATTTTTAAATGACACCTAATATCAAAACATTCTTTTAATTTTTACCGTAAGTCTCTTTTCCAATCAAAACACTACAAAAGTTATTAAAATATTTAAATTGCCTGATTTTGGCATTGGCTTTTCCCCCATTTTTTGGATGTGTTTCCACTTAGTGCCTTCATTATTAGTTACATAAAATGAGAATAATATTTGCCAAATTTCATTATGGTATAGGGGAGGAAAAGACTTCTTTTTCTCACCCTTCACTAGGGTCATACCTGATGCCCCTATAACAAGAGACAGATTAACAAGAGAAAAGCAGACACATTTATTTAATATGTTTTATGTGACACAAGAGCCTTCAGAAATGAAGACCCAAAGAAAAAGGTAAACCTGGATCCTTTTATACTGAGTTTGATGAAGTGGATAGGCATTGAGAAGTATGAATGGATTTTTAAAAAGTATAATCCAACAGTAATTAACTCTGGGTAACTTAGAAAACCTTATTTGTTCAGATTCTTTCCTGTGTCCTTGTGTCTTCTGAGATAAGGATGTTCTTTTCCTCCATAGGAAGGGCACCTCTGAGTTAGGGTCTTACGACCTTGCCTCAGGGAAGAGGTGTGAAGGGAAAATAAGAGTGATCTTATTACTTCTGCTACTTTCCCAAATGCCAAGGTGCCATATATTGGGGTACTATGTCCTGAACCTCATCATTAGCATTGTAGTGGGAACCAAACAAATATGCAAATGAGATAAATATGCATATGAGAGAAATACATTTTCAAAACACAGGAACAATTACACTCATTTATACTGTAATTTATTATTCAAACATACTAATGACCCCAAAAAGGAGCAAGAGAATGAAGCAAGAGATGTAAGCAATTGAGAAATTATTCAATTATGTCTCACTTTGTTTGGAAATAACATTATAAAGAAACTGAAATATAACATTGTCCAGAGCACTTATGGATTAGAAAAATGAGCTTCATCCTGGCTCAAAATTATGAATCAGGCTATTTAAATATTCATTCAATTATTTGGAGGGCAGGTGTGAAGCCTTTACTCTTTGGTTTCCCTTAACATATAGAAGCTAATATGGTAGGGCTTCTTATTTCATATGGGAGTTAATATGAAATTTAGATTACTTCCAGAAAAAGCATACCCTATGCAACTTTGAAGGAAATAATAGAGGCTTAAAATCATGAATTTTTTTGTTGGCCAATGGAAACTAACCTTGGGCTGAGGAAAACATTGGTTGTGTTTATACATCGCCAAAAAAGGCTACCAATTTTTTAAAAATCAGGTAAAAAAATTACTTAGCATTGTTTAAAACAAAACAAAACAAAAACAAACACAATTAGTTTGACTAATTAGCTCCTCTGTTTCATTTAGCTTCATTTTCATTTTGCTTTGTTTCTTAATTCAGTCAACTAGTCCTGGTTACATAAGTTGAGTGAACTTGTCCTAAAAGGAAAGAACTTCAGTGTGGTAGAAGGATGTGGCAGGAGGCTTCACTTCCACACAGTCTGTCATTTAACCCTGCAGGAAGCAGGAACTACCTGGCTCTGTGAGTCTTCAAAAAGCAAGACTATTGCATTGTAACAAGAAATGAAAAGAAAGACAGGGAATTGCCTGAGAACTGTTTTCAATAAATTAATGAGGAAAAATACAAGGAAAGGAGGGCAGGTTGTAAAATTTGGAGAGAAGTCATGCTCTTTCTCCTCACTTAACAATTGTTATGTTAATGATTGCATTCAGTGCAGTTAGAAAAGGATTGAATAATCTATTACAAGCTAAGAAACTGTTGATACCTCTTTCTATTAGGAGAGGTTTGTCTACTGCTGGTTTTTAACTTTTGTTTTTAAGTTACATGTTAATAAATGTAGGAGGATTAGATAATATCTATAAATGTTTTGAATAGGAAAGGAAATGCATAAATAAAGCAAACAAACTTGTCTCTTAAGACTATTTTTTTTTTGGTACTTAACCTCACAGTCCTGATTTTAGAATAATAGTTACCTTTTATGTAATTTATCCTTCTTGGCTACAGTTGTGGTAATTCAGAAAAATTGAAATGAATTTTGAAGATGACGCCCACATCGATCTTGATGATTTAAGGAGGTTAGGAGGTTGGCTTACCCCTCCTTTCATGCAGGATTATCTCTAATGTTTTCCAGGGAACCCAAGTGCATCCATGCAGTGGCTCCCTAAATCTTTTTCTCTACAAAATAACCAGCAAGAATTCTTGGGATGGGTGACGAGAGAGGCAGAGACATTAGGATTCTCCGCTGCACTAATTGATTTAGCAGCAGTTTAAAACAATGTTGAGCATTGTCAGAGATGCTCCTTTGAGGTATTAAATCAAGTTTCCCAAGATGGATTGCATGCTAACCACATACTATCTAAAAATCTCCAGGGCTGTTTATTGTTCTGCAATTTATGATTGCCTTGTTAGAGGGTTGCACATCAGCTTCCCTAGAGCCTAGGAAGAAACAGAGACAAATAGCATGCAAACTATATTGAACAATTCATTATATTATATTGTAGAAACGTAAGCACAGTGTGGAGATAACCCTTTTATGCACACTGCCTTATTGAACAGTAATCACTCTGCAATGCTTTAGATATTTAAATCATATTTATAATAACACATATTAATGTAACATCCCTCATAAAATTCTCAAGGCATTTTATGGGATATATAAACCATGGAAAAATACAAAATTTTAAAATGCAGATATACCTACCCTGGGGTCTTTGAGGCAACCTAATGAGGAATATATACAAAATCCCAGGCTGACAGTTTAACTATTTAAATAGCATATAGAATAACTCAAACACATTTTAAGATATTGCTGGTTACAAACTCATTCTTTATCTAAATATTTGGCCAGGTTGTGTAAGTGTTTATTTTCAGTTTTACTGTTATGGGTAGAAAGGAAAAGGGATTAAAAATGTTTAGAACATTTTCAATCAAAGCTTTCAAATTCACGTGTCTGAAAATCAATCACTGATTTGGGTTTATGTATTCTGTAAAATTACATTATTAGAGCCGTGGGGTTAATTTTAAGGCAAATGAAGGCATTTATCTTTGCATGGCTTGCTTAGATTTAGTATAGTGCTAGGCATTTATGTGTCTGATAGTTTGATAATTAGTTGTTGACTAATTAATCTGTTTATTTTCAAGGAAATGAAGAGTCTCTGTGTTTAATGGGGACATTCTGTCCCTTTCACAGTATGTAAGGCAGATCATAGGAGGTCTAATCTGACCTAGTTCCTTCACTTGAATTTTTCTTTCAGTTTTTTAATGTAGTGGTGTATGTATGCAGCATTGCTAGAATGACTGCTCCCCAGTCCTAAATGTTCCCACGGCAAGGACATAACCATTTGGTGGTCAGTTTGCAATTGATGTAACTATATACCTGGTAGTATTTAAAGCACTGGGGTCATTTTTTTTTAGCATTTTCTTATTTGTAACATTCAAGGCAGAAATAATATGAGTTAAAGCATATTCTACTTTTGTTTATAGTTACCCTGCTTTCATATGAATAAGACATATAATTCATTTTCTAAAACTTATCCTGTTCAAAATCATGGAGGAAAGAAAATAAGAAGAGAACATCCTGAAAACAAGCCAGTCATATCATTAGTAGTTTTGCTACCAACTGCAGTCTTTCACTTCCCTTTACTGCACTTGGCTTGATTCTATTGTATACATCCTTTATTCAGAGGCTAGGAACACATCAAGTGTTGTGAGAAAGCAACAGAATAAATGCAGAATAACCCAAGTTGGTCAGGAGTTGTTCAGGGTCAGAAACCTTTCTCGACAACATCATCTGCAAGACATTATACAACTTAGAATGTTTCACATGAAGGACGCATTACAGTGTGAATAAATGGTTTCCTTTTGGTTGGGGAAGAATGGAACCCAGAAGGAATCTGTTTTTGGCATTGACGTTCAATTGTTCAGATATAATGAAAGTTTTTGCAGTGGTATCCTGCAGGCTGTCTGGTTCTGTGTTCTTAATTTTTTAGAAAGCTGTTAAATCCAGAAGTCTGTCCACTAGCATTGCCATAATCTGTTTAAGTTGCCGTGCAAACCTCCTTTTATGAAATTAGGGCTTTCTGGAAAAACAGCCAAGTTCAGGTCTAACTGTAAAAGAGAAACTCTTTAGAATAGATGGGTAGCTCTGCTGTTTTAACTGGCACTCTCTAGACCACTTATCTTCAATTTCCTTAAGTTTGGAACTCAAGTCTTTGGCGTCAAAACATAAAATGACAGGAAAGATTTAAAATACTTCCAGAGGTCCTGAAACTTTAATAAACTCAATTTATTCTGGCTGAACATTTTTACATAATTCCTAGGAATGACTACCTATTGCATTTACTGTGATCCATTCAGCAATTATTTATTGAGGACCTATTAGATGTGGAGTTCTGTGCTAGTGCTGGGAATTCAACTGTGAACACAGAATCCTTTGCTGAATAGGTTTCCCAGCCTAAGCACTTTACATTTTCAGATGGTTAGACAATTGGGGGATTGGGGAGAAGAACACAGATATAGATGTCCCAAGTAGGTTATGCCTGTTTGCTTCAGTGAAATAGACAGACATGGGCTGACACGTGCTCTCTTACTTTAAGCCATTAGTCAAACTTCCTCATGCATTGTAATCGAGAACACCTCCAACAATGTTACTTGAATTAGAGGGAGTGACAGTTCACGGAGCACTCTTCCTGGTGCACGTGCTAAGGGTGCTTGATGGGTTGAGTTCTATGGAAATCTCCCTGTTAAACTCCAGGAGCTCTTTCTTCTTCCCATTGCCAGTGGTATGTTGATTCCTTTTAAAGTTGCCTCCAACAACCAATACAGACACTATTTTCCTTCCAAAATAAATCAGAGAGACTTCTTATTTTTTATTTATTTATTGTACTTTTTTTAGAGACAGGATCTTGTTCTGTTGCCCAGGCTGGAGTGCAGTGGTGTGGTCTTGGTTCACTGCAGCATGCATCTCCCGGGCTCAAGTGATCATCCCTTCTCAGCCCCCTGAGTAGCTGAGATTTTACAAGGGTGCACTACCACACCTGGCTATTTTTCCTTTTAATTTTTAGTAGACATGGGGTCTCCCTATGTTGCCTAGGCTGGTCTCTAACTCCTGAGCTCAAGAAATCCTCCCGCCTCGGCCTGCCAAAGTGCTCGGATTACAGACAAGACCTCTGATAACAGGTTTTTGTCTAGTACCCTGTTTGTGAACAGCACTCCAGAGAAGCTACCCATGATAAGGTGTTCATATAAATGGTTGATCAACAGACTAATTCCAAATCTGTCTCCACACTGTAACTTTTACTAAAAGCCCTTATTTGTGTCTTTGGATCAATCCAGAGTCAGCCTCCCTTCTTTATCACAGGATAGCTTTTAAAATGTTTAGAATATTTTTTCTAATCTCATCACGAGACTAAATGCATCCAGTTTCAACTACATCATTTGATGTCGTTCAGGGATTTCCCAACATTATGGTAATCCCTTTCTCTCTGACCCAATTTAGGTACTTCCTCCTTTCTCTACTCTGGAGGGGTACTATTGATGAAACTTCTGAAGTCAAAAACCTTCCATGGTGCCTTAGATTTTGTCCAGTAATCTAGAATCTTTCCATAAGTTTCCCATAATGATTTCACCAATAATGACAAATGTGTGTAGCAGCAGTTATAGATGTGGGTCTGGAATTAGACTTCCTGGATTCATATCTGAGCTCTGCCAATTACTAGCTCTGTAAACTTGAACCAGTTGATTAACTTCTTATGGCTTTGTTTCTTAATGCATAAAATGAAGATGATAAGTACAGTGCCAAGTTCGTATGGTTGTTGAGAGAAAGCACAATAAATGAAACAAATAAACACCTGAATGGAAACTGAAATACAGTAAGAATAGGAAGAGCTGTGAGCTATTTTATTAACGTCAAGAATATTTCCAGAAATGGCAAATAATCTGATACTTAAATCAGATAATCAAGTTTCTTGTTTGGCTCTGATTTTTTAAAATTAGAATATCTGGTTTTTTAGACATAATGTCTAAAATGATATAGGTCATATGTGAAATCAACTTGTGATTTACCTTAATATTTGAAAGTGCCATTGAACTTTGAACATGATAGCTCATTCCAAATGTGACAGCATCATTGTTTACAATGTCATTGTCCCAAATGTGTACAGGTCTGATTCATATGTCTTAAGTATATATGGTTCTTTTTACAAGACCAGAAGAGATTTAGAAACACAATTTCATTTTCTTCCAAATAGTCCTTGAGTTTAAATGAAGAAGATGGCAGTAATCCATATTTAGTAGGTGGAGAAACTGAGGAATTGAAGATTTAAGTGAGTTATGACTACTCTGCTACTTAAACATATAATGGATATTATAAAAAATGTTTCCTGTTTCCTGTGGAATTTGAGTTCTGTTGCTCCTAAGACTATTTTGAATAAGAAATCCTATATATCCCATAAATCCTGAAAGATTAGCTTATAGAGGAAGTGAGCAAAACATCAGGTAAAGAAATAAAGTAATTGGCATTGGTTAAAGCTTAAAGGAAATGGGACACAGTCTGCCAAAAAAAACAAAAAAGCAAGTGACATAAAAAATAGTTAAACAAGGGATATTAAAATACCACCAGTAATGGCGAGCACAAAGTGAAAACTGAGTGTGAAATTTGTGTGACTTTGAAGTGGCCAAGATATTAAACTAATTTTTTTTAAAAAAAATCTCTTTAGCATAAAAAATGGAATTGGGCTGCCAAGTCATGAAATCTTGCAAAAATATATTTCAACTGAAAGCCTGTTTGCGAAGTACATTTTCACTTGAACATAGATCAGTATGTCCAGATGACAGGGATCTATGGGTATTAGTGTAAATGGCAAGTGAATTTTCTAAGCTTCTTACAATTATGTTAGAAGTCTCATGTAGTCACAGAATATGCTAAGAACTGTCTTGGCTGCTTTTCCCTTCCCAATCTCTCATAGTAAGTATTTAGGTGGAGGTACCTATTTGGAGTCATCTAGTGATTGAATAAGAAATTTAGCAGGTTAAGTAACCCAGAAAGCTCACTGTTCCCGATATTTAGAAAGCTTTAACACTGCAATTTTGTTTATATATGAAATGACTTCTATTAGTAGATTAAGTCTTTGCTCATTTTAATACCCAACCTGACTCTTCTTTTAATACACTCTTTCAATTCAATCAAAAGAACCAATTATTTTGTATGTGAACATATATAACACATGTGCATTAAATCAGGTTTTGCTTAATTTTGAGGTTCTTGGGGAACCAAGTTATCCTGGATTGAGTTTGCAAATTCAGGATAGAAGAATCAGAAAACTTGGTTTACAACTTTGTTATGTCATTTTGAATGAGTCACTTCATTTCTCTTAGTCTTTGTTTCCTCATCTTTAAAGAGGTGTATCAGTCAAGATAGGGTAAGCTATGTTGCAGTAACAAATAATTACTAAAACATAATGATTCTTTATGGTAGTCACTCAAGGAGCCAGACTTATGGATGGTATATTCTCATGCTTTCATGATTGCTGCAGCAGAAGAAAAGTTGCTCTGGTGATTAAATGTTCCTGTCTGGAAGTCATATACGTCCTTCTACTCAGATTTCATTAGTTAAAGCAAGTCACATGGCTGTATCTAACGTCAAAGGGGTGGGGAAACACAAACCTACCATATGCCTGAAAGGAGAAAAGCTAGATTATTTATACTTAGTCCTATTCACTACCTAATAATTAGCTCTCTAGAATAAATGAAATTACTTATTTGAAAATGCTTGAAATATGCTTAATCAGTTACTGCATTTTGTTTGTATTTTTAAAGAAAAGGGAAACTGAATATCAGAAGAATTGTAATATATGAAATAGAATGACTGAACATGTTTAATCACATTTTAAGTTCAGATTTTACTATAATTTATCACCATTCGTAGGCACAAAAGTTAAGGTGTACTTGAGGTTCTCTAAAAACATAAACTGGAGCTCTATTTTTTAAATTAAAATACATCTCTTATTTTTAAAAATGAAAAAATAAGAACATTAATGTTGAATGAGGTAAAAATTTTGAAGAAAAATTCAAATTTACTTGTATATGTGGACTTCCTTTGTTACTTCCTCATGGTTTACATTTATCTGTGAAGTAAATTAGAGAACAGAGGTAATTCAAGCAAAATTTACTTCTGCTTCATTTTCTTGCAGACAAAATTACTAGGATAAATTACAGCAAAAATTAGTCAGAGGGCTGTGTTTAAAAAGAAAATGAGTTGCTTTCCTTAGTTTGAAAGTCATCAAATCCCTCCTATTTCTGTCTCTTTAGTTTCCAGTGCAATGAAAGCTTCAAGCATGTAGAGAGAAAAACAACAGGACATCTCACCCAAAGAGATCAACCTCCGCAGTGGGCAAAGGTTGCCAAAATAGGCAACCTTCTACCTGGATCAATTTCCACAGTAGGCAATGGAGCCAAAGAAGCCGTGGAGAAGTTAGTTTCCACCCAGTTATTCCTCTCCTGGCTCCATCCTTGCTTGAAAATTTCTTAATGAAAATGAGTCCTAGCTGAGCATAGAGAAAGCATGTCAAAGCAAATTCTGTCTATATTAAGAGCTATACACATTGCTAGCAAGATTCCACTATTTAGTGGGAAGCAAACCTCTGTCACTTAAAGATGTGTGACTTGAGCTAACTACTAAATCTCCATTTTCCTCTCTGTAAAATGGGTAAAACGTTACTTATCTACACACCTTGCAGGATTTGGGAGAGAAACAAAGGAGACAAAGTTTGTGAAAGTAATCTGCAGTGATAAAAATCAAACAAAAAAATAAAATAAGATCATGTTTCTCTATCAGTATGCCCTCTATGCTTGTTTATTTTTCCTTCTATACATGAGATGACATTGCCTAGTGCAGCACAATCTTGGTATGTGGCACAATATCCAGGGTAATTGATAGCTGGATATTTCTTCCCATTCAAGAAAACCTAGCATAATTCAAGTGAATACAAGTGGTATTATTAAAGAATAAACTGGATTTCTGTAAATTCATTTTTTAAAGTACACAATTTGCAGATGTGTGTACTTCGGTTTAGTGAACACCCTTTGTGGCTTATCTCATAATAGATTATAACTCAACAGATCTAGAGTCTGAGGTAGAAAGCCACTTTTCATTCTCTTAGAGAAAGATGGCTTTCTTACAAATCAGGGTCATGCACACTCTCTGTTTTGGCACGAAGAGGTGTGTAACATCCGTTATTGACTCAGACGGTGAACAACAGCAGGGGCCACAATGGTATTAGTGAAGGCAGCATCCCAACACAGGAAGCTAACACTGACTCCTAAGATAGTGTTTGCCCAAGCATAAGAATCTGGCAGGTCTCCTTACAGGTTGAATAAATGACAGTGTGTTAGAGAAAGCAAGAATGGATAACAGGCTTGTGTATGTCAGATTGTAGGTACCATTGGAGTTCTCACAAAGGGCATCAGTCATAAGAGGGGGACAAATTACAGAGAAATTCACCCATGACTTTCCACATCATTTCCCCAACACTTCTTCACCTCTCGTCAAATCCAAAGAAAATGACTATTTTAGATCCTAACCTGAATGGAGTGTCTCCCCTTGCATCTTGTTGTTGTACCTTTTTCCTGTCTAGCCATAGTATGCACCAAAAACAACATGTGAGGAAAACTTTTACTTAGGATATACCCCGTGGCTCGAGCACGTGGTTCATTATAGAGCTGCTAACAGTCAGAGGTTGGCAGTCTTACTTAATGGAATAACAGATAGAGAGAAAGAATAATAGCTCCCTTGTCTCTCAGTCTATTAATAGTGGAACCATTAATATTGCAAAATGACTGGTAATAAGGATATTTTAGAGGGGAAAAAGCCTTTGCAATAAATGAGCTTTTATAGCTAAAAGGCTTGTTAGAACACAAGTCTAATGCTTAAGAAAACAGAGCACCAGTTTACTGAATACACATATATTTATTATTTGTTATTATTGTTTGTTTACTATGTTATTCTTCCTTCCTAAAAAATATGTTTAGTCATTTCCCCCTTAGCGTCAATGTCCAAAAAATACATGGCAACTCATGACCTAGGAATATATTTATATAACATCACCAACGTTTTCCATGGCAACAAGCCTCGTCGAGATGTCAGATGCCATGAGACCGACTCCTGAGCAGTTCCCAAACAAATATAATTCTAATATTGAAATGAATAAGATCCCTGCCGCTTTACCGTAATATCTAATGCTGAATCCCCAAACATATAGGACTGTATATTGAAAAAAATAAAAATAAAAAGAGAAAAATGATTTACCTCCAAGACGCATGCCACATAAACATTTCCTCCTTGGGAGATGACATGTTGTCATTATCTGAACTCCACTTACTTGAACAGTAGTTTATTTTCAGAAGATTTTGACTATTGTCTTGAAATTCTGGTGATTTTTCTCAAGCAACCATGTTTCTTGAACAGTTAAAATTCAATAAAAATTTTAGACACTCAGCGGTGAAAGTAACATTGGTGTCATTGATATTCGCCTTATGAAAATTGTAAAGCTTAAAATTAAGGTAATAATGGCAAAACTTTGCTTTTTCCATCTCAACTCTCCTATACTTACTCATGGGCCAGAAAGCCACAGAGTAAAACATACGTTTGATATAGAATTGCAGTCTAGTTCATTGGCCAAAAAATAGATGGCCAAAAAAATAGAAATGGGTAGATAATACATAGGTGAATTGGACATGGATAGATGGATGGACAGATGGACAGATGGATGGCTGGCTGGATCTGCCTCATGGCTAAATGACAGCAGTCATTAAATCCAGGATATACAGTACATTTTAGTCAATAAGTTAATTATTATGCAAATTGTGCAGTTGAGAAAACTGAGGTCAAATAAGCCCGGTTATTCATTCTGCATTCTTTATTAAGTTTTTATTAAGGAATAAGAAAATGATGTGGCGCATATACATCATGGAATACTATGACGAGTTAATGGGTGCAGCACACCAACATGGCACATGTATACATATGTAACAAACCTGCACATTGTGCACATGTACCCTAGAACTTAAAGTATAATTTTATATATATATATATAAAGAATAAACAGTATGAGTTCCTTGCCCTAGATGACCTATGTTCTAGAGCTCATAAGACATGGATTTTTGTCCTGATTCCTCTACTGTTTTGATTAACTAGTGCTATGTAACAAATTACCCTTAATCTTAAGGGCTTTAAAAAATTAAATTTATGATTCTGTGGGTTGGCAACACTTAGCTGAGCCCAGTCTGGAGGGTGATAACCTACGTGCTGCATATATCAGGGGTGTCACCTGGGGTTGGGACACTGGGTCAGCTGGATGCTGTCTCTCTCTGTGATGTGTCATAACAACTCCCTCTCTTTGTGGCATCTTCATTTGGTCTCTTTT
This sequence comes from Pongo pygmaeus, assembly GCF_028885625.2. Lineage (NCBI taxonomy): Eukaryota > Metazoa > Chordata > Mammalia > Primates > Hominidae > Pongo > Pongo pygmaeus. The sequence continues at coordinate 24,384,154 of NC_072383.2, forward strand.
ACAGCATAGCCAGACTTCTAAATGGGGTTAAGGGATTCCAAGAGCACAAAAGCAGAAGTTTCCAAGTCATCTTAAAGTTTAGGCCTGGAAGTAGCACAGTGTCACTTTTGCCAAATACTGTTCATTACTGTGAGTCACAGATTCAAGGACAAGAGACCATACTACTTTATCACAAATAGTGTAACCTAAATAATTGTTTCCTCAACTGTCAAACTAAGACTTTGGACTACATTAAAGTCTACCTTTAATAGTTCAAAGTTCCCTGAGCTGTTCAATACATTATTTCATGAAAATGATCTCCAAAACCCATAAAGTCTTAAGCTTATTTTCAAATCCACATTGAACATCTTTGATGTCTGATGGAATTGGCAGGCATCTCAAATGAGCACATTTTTAACTGCGATCTTACTTTTATATCTGCTCTTACCCCCATAATCCCTATTTCAATTGATGGCACCTCATACTACTAGTCATCCTTGTCTGGAAACTGGAAATCATTCTTGACTCCTCTTCCCAAAAACATCCACTAATCAGTAAGTAATAACCATACAACGAAGAAGGTACTATGATTATCCCCACTTTTTAAATGAAGAAAATAAGACACGGAGAGGTTATAAACTGCCTAATGTCACAGAACTAAGCAGAGAAGCCTTGTTCTTAATTATGATGTTGTGCTATGAACAGTGACCTCAACAGCTCCCAAAAGGATGAGAAGATTTGAATTTCAGCTTAATTATTGCAAAGACATGAATTTTTTTGGAAAGTAGAATAGACACACTTAGATTGTTTGTGTAAGAGATAATTCATAAAATTTTCAGTTAATAGTGTAGCTCTAGGAGCATGACTTTAGGAAAAGAATAAACTGGCCATCTTAAAAATACTTTGTAGCCAATCATCACACACACACAAACATTCATGCACACACACACACACACACACACACGCACGCACTTATCCCAGCACTTTGGGAGGCCAAGGCGGGTGGATCATGAGGTCAAGAGATGGACCATCCTGGCCAACATGGTGAAACCCCATCTCCACTAAAAATACAAAGATTAGGTGGGCACGGTGGTGCACACCTGTAGTCCCAGCTACTTGGGAGGCTGAACCAGGAGAATCGCTTGAACCCAGGAGGCAAAGGTTGCAGTGAGCCGAGATCACGCCATTGCACTCTAGCCTGGTTACAGAGAGAGAGACTGTCAAAAAAAAAAAAAAAAAAAAAAAAAAAAAGAAAAGAAAAAAGAAAACCACATTTTGTTTTAGTGTTTAACTTATTAATTATATGGAGGGCTATAATATAAATTCTGTTTCATAGATGAGGAAGACTATTTAACATGCTCATGTTAAATGACTCAGCCCAGGGGAGCTGGCACTAGAATCAAGTGTAGAAACTGCTAGCAATGAGTAGCTAATAATTAATTAGCTGAAGGAACTGGACATATGGCCTAGGTTAAAATTATTCAGAAGGCCATGATGCTGAGGTCAGACTCCCAGTAACACAATTAATCTGTTACTTTGTATCTATTTTAGTTAAAACCATTGCAGAAAACTGAAGAATGTTAAGCAAGGATCATGTGCTACAAACTTGAACTAAGAAATAGTTTTGAAACTATTTTTAATACAATGTTTGTGTTGGGGGTGTAAGATAAGGTCCCTGAGACACTTGAAGTATATATAAAGGCTTTTCTGGAAATAAGGGAAACTATTCTTGGAAATGTTTCTTCTCCTGAGAGTGAAATAAATCAACAAATTACTATTTAAAGCATGCGAATAATCCCCTTCCCCCAACTTTTTCAAATTGCTTGTTATGGCTTTGCATATTTTTTTCCACAATTTTTCACTGCCAAAAGAAAAATACCACATTGGCAAGGATAAGGAAATTTTCCTTGCAGCCACTGAATGGTTACAGTGTGGCTAGTCACACTCTCCCTCTTCTTGTCTTCTGGCTGCCGTTTGACAGTAGGACCCTCCCTTAGGACAAGGAAAGAATTTCTTCCATCTTTGGTGTCTCCTGACGATATATATCAAAGACAATCAGGAAAGAACTTCACAAAGACTTAATAATCACTTATCTATATAGTTTCCCCAAATTCATGTGCTTTCGTTTCACTCAAAGATTGCTTAACTTCCTTAAACGTTTCTCAGAGCTGCCCTCTGTTTGTGGTTCCCAATTTCATCCAGGCTTAATGTAAGCTACCATTTAGTTTATATTACCTTCTCCTCCATCTTAGCCTTCTGGCAGTCCATAAGTCTACTACATCTAAATTCATCCATTGCTTGCTATTAAACTCCAATAAACTTATATGTCAAAAATACACATTCATTACAATGAAAAAAGAAGAATATAGAAATGTCCATTCCTCCTACTGCCCCAAATTAAGTGTGGAACATTTTTTTTTCTTGCCACATATTCATCTAAAGCCAAGTCATGAGGAGACAGCAGAAGAGGTTTATGAGGATGCTTTGATCTGAGGCTCAGCGTAAATTGTCCACTTCGCAACCCTATCCCAAGTGACCCAGTCAGAGCGCTTTCTCATGATATTTCTGGCCTCATCCCAGGGAAACCATAAAATCTTCTGTATAATGCGTAGTTCAGTTGTGTTTTCATCTAATAGAGATAAGTTATCTGAGTTTATATTTAGAAAAATAGAAACATGTTCCTAATATATTTGGTCCAAACTCTAAAGCCAAAAAAGAGTGAATAAAGGGATCATCAAATTTTAGGGCTGAAAGTGACTTCAGAGAGTATTATAGTCCAAGTCCTAAAGATCCGTCAAAAATCCATCCTCTGTTGTCTTTCTCCACTGTCACTGCCTCCATGTCAGTGGTGTCATCTCCCATGTGGGCTACTGATTCCTCTCCCACTTTCCTGATGTCAAGCATCACCCCCTCTCCCCCCCCAACCACCCCCCCGCCTTCCACCACCACACACATGCTCGCTGGCAGAGTCCCTTTACTGAGACAGAAGCCTCACCTTATTCCCTGGCTTACAAATCTCCAATGATTTGCCATTCCCTGTTGGATGAAACCTAAACAAAACAGCATGGGCTTTCCAAACTGTTCCAACATCCCTTACAAAGCTTATCTCTATCCCCTTCCTTCTACCCTATGTTCCGACAGGCCAGACATTTCACTGTTGCCCCAAAAGCATCACGGCCCTTCACAACTTCTCACCTTTGCATAGACTGTAATCTCTGTCTACCTGCCCTTCCTGTCCTGCTCCTCCCGGTAAACTCTTTATCTTTAAAAGACCCAAATCAAACTCTGTCTTTTTATGGAGCCTTTCCCGTTACTCACAGGGCAAGTTGGTGTGTAGTGACTCTACGCTTCACTACCACTTTGTACATATATGTCCACAAGAGCACCTGCCATGCCATATATCAGGACTGAATTTACCTCCCCCTCCTGGACATCCAGCATAGGGGTCGTATCTTTCTGTCTCCCATCTTTCTGTCTTGATTAGTGCTTGCGTAGAAGAGGCACTATACCATTCTCTCTTTTTTTTTAATATTTAAAATTTTAATATTAAAAAAAGGAGTCTCGCTCTGTTGCCCAGGCTGGATTTCAGTGACACAATCTCGGCTCACTGCAACCTCTGCCCCCCGGGTTTAAGCAATTCTCCTGGCTCAGCCTCCCGAGTAGTTGGGACTACAGGTGCCTGTCACCATGCCCAGCTAATTTTTTATATTTTTAGTAGAGACAGGGTTTCGGCGTCTTAGCCAGGCTGGTCTCGATCTCCTGACCCCGTGATCCGCCCACCTCGGCCTCCAAAAGTGCTGAGATTACAGGCATGAGCCACCGCGCCCGGCCATCACTATAGTTTTCATTCATTCATTCATCTTCTGAATAAACATGACTGATATAAACAGTGTTAGTACTGAAGAACATATCAGACATGGCTTCTGCTGTCATATAGATTATAATTAAGTTGGGGAGACAGACACTAGACAAACACAAATGAATATACAATTACTGTCTGTGATATGTACTTTTATAGAAAAGAGCAGAGCACAAGAAAGAGAATAAGGAATGGATAGAATAGCTAATTTAGATGGGGGGTGTGGGTGGCAGGAAAGATATCTCTGAGAATGTGGCATATAAGCTGGAATCTGAAGGATGAGGAGAGGGTAGCCAAGAAAAGAGTGAGAAAAAGCCTGTGTGAAGGTCTCGAGGCAGGAATGAGCTTGTGAAAGGAATTGGAAATAGGTCCAAGCAGCTAAAACCGATTGAGCGAGGGGAGTAGATGGTGGAGAGGCTGGAGGGACAGGCAGGGCCAAATCACAAAGGGTGGGGAATTTATCAGAAGTGCTTTGGGAAGCCCTCCAGGTGTTAATAAATGTTGAATGTAAGTTCCATGAACAGAGGGCACATTACCTTCGGAGTAACAAAAGACTTTGTTCCTCAGAGATCCTGGATGAGAGATGAATTGAGCTAATGCTAGGATACAGGCCCTGAGCAGGGAAGAGGTTATCACTTATTCTCACAGAGTGAAATTATTGCAAGTACCCTGTGGCAAGCTGACTTTATTTGTCACCAAGAGCTACAGTTTCAAGTACCTGAAAAGTTATGAATCACCCCGTTATGACTGAGAAAAGCATGGAATATGTCCTCAAAGGAGCAATATTCTGATGAAGTACTAGGTCACAAGTGTTGTATAACTAGCACATAATAAGCAGCACAGTAGATAGAGATCTTTACTCTAATTCAAAAAGTCACTTCCAACTCAATCTGCCTAAGATGGAACATACCCTCCTCAGTCTCCCATCCTCCCACTGCCACCTATGTCCATCAGGCCACCTCCCAACCTTCCATGTCTCAGTGCATGTCGGTCCCATAAATTCCAGGTATCGGCACTGATACTTTCCTAGCCCTCATCACCCATAAACAATTCATCACGAATTCCTGCTTATTTTCCTTCCTAAAGATCTCTCAAATCTGTCAACATTCCTCCACCTCCACCACCATCACAGTTAAAACTGTTATCACCTCTTGCTGAAACCACCTTTGTAAAATGATGACAGGAAGAGAAATCTGACTCTATCTTGTTTCTGACCTCCAAGCTGTCCTTGGTCATTCCTGGGCACAGACCAAGTTAACTTTGGGGGGAATTTAGTTGATAGTTTAACGTGAAAGCAAGGGTGATAAGAGTTCCTCCTTAAAACTCACCCCATCTTTGCTCAGGGACCAAAAGCCACTTTTGTAAGACTAATCAAAGTTCTCAAGAATAGGATTATGGGAGGGGCCTGAGCTCCACAAAGATGTAGGTGTAGTTTCTATTATCATTTACTACTCAGGAGTCATGTGGCCAGAGGTCACAAGATTTGTGACTTCCCCAATCGCTTCTATAGATAACATTGCTATTGCAGAACCTAAGATTGGCTTTTTGAGATATTTTTTGGACTGACCCCACCTGGACTCATGACTCATGGCTCAACTCATCCTGTGTCGCCACCCAGAGGCTGACTTGGTGCATGGGGGACAGTTTTCTACATCCCTCCAATTTCATCTCCGACCAGTCAGTAGCACTCATTCCCTAGCCCCCACCAAATAGTCCATAAAAACCCTAACCTTTGACTGTCTGGGGAGAGTAATTTGAGTGATAACTCCAGTTCTTCTATGTGGGTCAGCTTCGTGTCAATAAAACTTTCTCTAGTGCAATGCCAGTGTCTCAGTGAATTGACTTTGCCTGTGCAGTGGGCAGGAAGAACCCATCAGATAAATACATTGCCTGGACCTCTGCAATAGCCTACTAATGGATCTCCACTATCAACTCTTCAACCCTCTTATGTTTATTCTTTATCCCAAAGTCAGAGGAAGCTCTAAAAATGCAAGCTGGTGGCCAGGCGTGGTGGCTCATGCCTGTAATCCTAGCAGTTTGGGAGGCTGAGGCGGGCCGATCACGAGGTCAGGAGATCGAGACCATCCTGGCTAATGCAGTGAAACCCCATCTCTACTAAAAATACAAAAAAAAATTAGCCGGGTGTGGTGGCAGATGCCTGTAGTCCCAGCTACTTGGGAGGCTGAGGCAGGAGAATGGCATGAACCCAGGAGGCGGAGCTTGCAGTGAGTCGAGATCGCACCACTGCACTCCAGCCTGGGTGACAGAGGGAGACTCCGTCTCAAAAAAAAAAGAAAAAAAAAATGCAAGTTGGCTCATCCTCACCCTTGCCAGTGTTTAAGGCAAACTTGCAGAACAAAGTTTACTGTGTACTGTGACTTTGGATACACTAACTTGTCTAGGTTCTGTGTGTTCTTGCTTCTGTATACCTTTCTAGCTTCATCCTATGTTTTCCCCTAGCCTCTGTGAGCCTGCCACATTGGCTGTCATACAGTTTCATGAAGGCACTGTATTCTATCTTTCCACCAAACCTTTATACAAAATGTTCCATCTGTTTGGAAAGATCTACCCACTCTTTGCCTTGCTAACACATATATGATTTTCATAGGTCAGTTCAACCACTACTGAATTAAGTAAATCTTCCATTGCATCTTTAACTATTGCAAGTCCCCTGGGTCAATCTGAAATCATCAGAAGAATTAGAACCCAATTTAAAATAATTTACTGAAGCACAAAGCTGATATACACATCTGGGTAACACAGACTCCAGAGGAATGAGGTCAGTGCTCAGAAGCTGAAAAGTTGAGGTCTTGCTTATATAGGCAGAAAACAAAGAACTTTAACAGAATAACACATTTCCAAATAAGGCTGGTTCATGAATTACAGCAACTTGATTAGTTACAGCTTGTTTTCTCTTTTTTTTTTGTTACAATTTAATAGAGTATATTTAACACTCCATCTTAGACAATGTGATTAGTTGTGGGGTCTTTGTATAAGGGAAGTAAGAGGGAAGTTAATCTGCAATGAAGATCAACAGTTAAGAGAGAAGAAGTCTTCTCTGGCATCGATTAGTCTTTCACAACATCTTACAAAACAATGTAGGTAAAGAAAACACTAGTCTGTAATCAGAGGAACTAAGGTTACAGCTCTCTAGGTTATAGCTGCCTGTCACATGACTCAAGTTTCTTAATTATATTTCTTTAAGTCTCAAAATAATTTAAAGATACAAGAGCTTTGATTCTGAATTACTTATTTTCACACTTGTAGTACTTTGTCATAGAGCTCTATATAGGCATCTTGCATAACCTGTAGTTGATGTTTTAGATTTGATTAAGGTGTATGTCTCTCACTATACCGTAAGTTCTAAATAGCATAAATCCTGTCTGCCTTGATTCTTTATTACATCCTGATTGCCTAGAATGTGGTAGGTACACAAAAATATCTATTGATTGAAGAAATTAACTCTTATCAGTAGCAAATCATTGCCTGGATGAAATGAAGTGCTCCTCCTACCCACTCTGTGCTTTACCAGCCTCTAAACTTGTTTCTTCTCTGGGGTCTCTAAGAGATCTCTTAATAAGTCTGCGAGGAATTAAAACTGCCCTCTCAATCAATTTTTTAAAATTCATTAACATATGTCTGCTGATTTCCTATACTAAATATCAGGTAATTCTTCTACCATTGCTGAGTTTAGACAATCAACTTATATTCTCTTACAGCGACGCAGAGTTGAACCTCTCCATGCCTACTCTTGCCCCATTTTTCTAGGTTCTCTAGCTTCCCTAGAATGTATCCAGAGATGACTTTCTAAAATGAAAAATTACCTAGCTCCACAAATTTCACTCAGGTTAATGTACAAACTCTAAGGCCTTTTATGAGTTGGCCCTACCTATTCAACCCCACCACTCCCCCTACCTCCTACTCCACACTCCCAAATCACCTTCTCTCACTCATTGTAGGGCCTTTAAATACTCCCTTCCCTCTGCCTCAGCTCTCCTCTCTAATCCATAGTCTACCCATATCACAGGTCTCAACTTGGATGCTACCTCTGCCAGCCCTTCCCATTCTCCCAGACTTTGGATAAGGTGATCCCAGAACACATGTGTGAACTTCAATCTTCCAGCTCCTTTCATACAATATTGCAGGTGCTATGTAGTAGACGTGGTTTTGGCCTGAGCCTAAAGTCATTCAGACTTCACTGGGTAAATTGGATGAACAATGATTGGTAGCCCTGAAAGATATCTTTATGTATGAGTTGAACACAGTGTTTTTCTGCTAAAGAATGAGAAAATAAGGATGCATGAATGTTTGAGTAGGATATTATGAGAAGTTGGTATTAGCATCCAGTTCCCTTACAGGATTCATACACAGGTTTTGAGAACTGAAGTCATGGTAGGTAGCTTTATGGCTTTTGTGGGCTCTAGGCACTTTTGTTTTCATGGGCCCCCTCACACACACACACATGCGCACACACACACACACACACACAGAGAGAGAGAGAGAAATCAAGAAATATATATATGCCTGTGTTGACATAAAGATAAATATATCAATATTACATAATAAAGCATTTTCTTTAACCTAATAGTTCACTTTTTTCTTCTGATTTAAAAAAGAGAAAGGATGTTCCTGGGCCCCTAATGGTATTATGGGCCCCTAGGTGCCATGCCTCCTGGGTGAGTCAGTCCTTACTGAAGGTCATGCATGCTGGTTTGGCGCCTGGAGTGTTTCGCAGGTCTTGAATGGTCTCGGTGGAGTGATGGTTACCGAAGTGGTAGAACACTAGTGGGAGAAAGCAGATGCTCCAAATACACAACAGACACTAGAAATGCCAAAGGGAGGCTGCAAGGAAGATATTAGCCCGAGGGGCATGAATATGTTCTTGAAGATGTGTGAGATGGTTTCTTATGAGACCCATAGGAAAGGGCTATCTTGTGTGATTGTCAAGGTCCCGACAGGAAACAGATGGCACACTCAAATAGGGTAGTGCACAGACGGTTATTTATAAAGGTGGTATTTACAAAGGTGTGGGTGTAAGAGAAGCAGAAATCAGAGGGAATGGAAACTGTCAACTTATTCTATATGGGTCAACCTCCAGGGAACAGAGCAGGGTGGACAGGAATGGTAGATGGGTCTGCAGGGATAGTGGGAAATCTGATCATTTAATGCTAATGTGATTTACATTTGTATTCACAGGGTAAAGCTATCTGGGATAATTTAGGTTCAGCCCATTCATTGTTTATATTCTTCAGTAGACTGTGAAGATGGAGACTGTGTCAGGCAGCCCACATTTGTATCCTTAGCACCATTCTCAGTGTGTAGCACATAGTAGATGCTTAATAAAGATTTGTTAAATAAATTAATAAATAAAAGAAACACATTTCTGAGGGTTTTCCTACTAAAGTCAGGGTTGCTAAAGATAATTAGAGAGGTACATATTTTTTCCAAAAGAAGATAGGGACCCAAATGTGGTTTGCACTGTGGTCAGAGGGAGCAAAATGCCTCCCAGACAAAGCACCCATAGCAGAGACCTGGAGCAGATCTGAGCATGGAGCTTCAGACTCTGGAGATTCTGCTATAGTTCTCCCATCACATGAGTATGTTTCTAGAGAAAGTAGTGCCAATGTGAGCATTTACTAAGTTGTTTTTGCCTCTGTGAAATGAAGTATGCCACAACTGATGCTTCCACATGTGAATGGCCTTCCTTGTATCAGCTACTTTACCTAAGGGCTGAATATCTGTCCTGCCTCATATGAACTCCATCCCAAGAAATAGTGAAGCAGCATAGATGTGGGCTGAAGTAAGCTGATGATATTACCCCTGGATATCTGTGTGGTTACATCTAGCTGAAATCTCTTAGGCTTAGGTCAATGTGAGTCTTTGATACAGAATATATAAAAAAGTTTTTCTGAATTGCTATTCAAACTGTGAGCAATGTTTTTAATGACTATTTCTGAATGTGTGTATGTAGTGAACATCAAGTAACCATCCCCTTGAAACCCCATGAGAGGCTCCACTTCAGTGATAGACAGAATGAGCAGAGGAAGTTACTCACTAAGATAAATCAAGCTTTGTTCAAAAAAGAGCAGTCATTTTGATATTTTTGTTCCTGATTAGTTAGAGCATGAAAACAGAGTAATTGATACTTGTGTCGTGACAATTACTATATTATATTTATTTTGTATTATTTATAACATATTATTTACATAATATAGTATTATTTATTTAATAATATATTATTTACATCATAAATATATAATAAGATAATATATATGTGAACATAATAAATATATAATAAATAATATAAATATATAACCAATATGTGATTTATTATTATATTATAGTATAAGTATTATACTGGTATATTTTAGTTTTATATTTATAGTATCAACCAAATGGTTATTTATTATTAACACATGCTGTGTTAATAATAAATGACCTATTACATATCCCAGAAAAAGTAAACATATGAATGATAATGGGATCAGATTTCTCATGTTTGGAAAACAGATTATAAGTATTGAAAGCAAGATGCTAGAATAAGTGGTTTTTTATTAGAATTAGAAGTATCTTTATGAATGCATAGGATAGAAATAGAGACAGAGAGAAAGAGACACATAAGTTTATGTCTAAGTATGTATGTATAGCCATAAATACATATACCTACATATACCTACATATATCTCTAACTTTGTCTACTGAGAAGACTTGGGAGCAGCACATCTCAGTAGTAGTAAACACACTTATCTCCCAGATCTTGGCTTCTACATAGCATTCTGCACTATGAGGACCAAGGATCTTTGGAGAAAGGGTTGAGTCCGGGGCTGTGGCAAAGGAAGTATAAGATTAGTCTGGAATATCTTTTTGTGCTGGAAATCAAGGAACTGTTTACAAAATGATTAAAAACATGTCAAAAAGGATGTGGAAGGCAGCTTGAAGGGATTGCCATTGATCAAATCTGGGATAATTTAACATTAAAATAAATAACACTTATAACAAATTATAACTCATTGAACAAATTTGGAAACCATAAGTTCAAACAATTATATATGAATGAATGAAATAAAAGAAAATAATAAATTTAATATTTGATGAGAAACAAGCTATTTTACATCACTTCAGAGTTCCCATAAAAATGCTTATTGTCTAAAAAGGAGAAGGGTAACTTTAAAGTAGGAAAGCTGGCAGGCAGTGCTTTAAACAAGTGATCTAGATAAATATGAAGAGTGGGCCTGTCAAAATCTTGCACCGTTAGATAAGATGCAATAATAACAGAATAGCATCATTTTGTGATTCTTTTTGTCAAAGATGCATAATCCATTCCTAATCATGAGAAAACACCAGACTAACCCAATTTGAGAGATGTTCCACAAGATACCCAGCCTGTCATCTTTGAAAGTATCAAGGCCATGAAAGTTAAAACTGACAAACTATTCCAAAATGAAGGGAATTAAAGAGGTAAGAAAAAGAAATCCAACTCAAGATTCTAAATTGAATTCTTTTGTTATAAAATACATTATGAGGACAACTGGAAAATTTTGAATGAGCTCTGAGGATTAAATGGCAGTAATCCATCAGTGTTAATTTCCTGATTTTGATGGTTGTACTGTGGTTATATAAGAGAATGTCCTTATTCGTAGGAAATACACACTAATGTTTCAGGGGCAATGGAGCATAGGTCAAAAATTTATTCTTCAATGATTCCAGGAAAAACAATTATTTTTGCACTATATTTGCAACTTTTTGTAAGCTTGTGAGCCTTTTAAAATTTAATCTAAAAAGTTTTTTTTTATCGTAAGCACTCTTCAATGAGTATATCAGCTGTGACACAGGGTTATCATTAGCTTAGGATGTGCATATCATAGGACACAGAAGTAGACCAGTATATGAAACTAAACAAAGCAAAGAAATGAAAAGGGTTCAAACCAGAATCCCCACAGACACTACCCAGAATGTGCCAAACTAAGAGATGTTCTGTTAATACTCTAGTAGTTAGGGATTGATAGTTACTGGTATTTGTCCTGTAAAATTATATTTGAGTAACTGTTCAAAACTTATTTAATGGTGAAGGTTCAGTTAATCTCAACTTCTTTTTGTTGAATTTTTGAAGTTAAGTATGTATGTAGAAAATGTCAACTTTCAGGGATTCAGTGGTTCTTGCTCTTCTGGTGAACAAGTAGCATGCCTTCACAAATGATCAGTGAGTAGAAAAAATTATCAGGAGTTCAACCCATTGAATTTGATGGAAGCCCAGTCTGCCTTATTCAAAAAGCCTATATGGCAAACCCTAGCTAGGAGTTTAAGTGAGGTACAATTCTATTCATTTTTTTGGGAAAAGGAAACACACTTCCAACTCACTCTACTTCTAATCAGTAGAAAAAAACACAATACACATAATATATACACTCACACACACACATAATATATATACACACACTAAACATATATACATGCTATATATAGTTATTAAAAAAAGAGTTGAGAGACTCCCAAGTTACCCAAGTCTATTGAACCTAAGTAAAAAAATATAGATTTTTTTGCAAATTTCTCAATTTCTAATTTGTAAATATGTACTAATGTAAAGTCATAATTTATATAATTTTATATCTAATGCAGAAAAAATCTTATAAATTTATTATTCTACATTCCATATTTCTAAATTATTGTCTTTTAAAAGTTGATTTGCCTTTATTTCTTTTTCATTTGTCAAATTTCTTCTCTATAAAAATAGGGTTTGTTTGGTGTTGTTTCTCTACAAAATGGTAAATATAATGAAAATTTTCAGAACTATGATAACTAAAAATGTAGATATGTGAAATCACTGACATCTGTACCCACAGTTTACTTTAGCCTTTTTTATACCAAAGGGGGAATAAATTGTGGGTCCAATGTAATTTAATCTGCAATGTAGAATATAATGAAATACTTACTGTATTTTTTACCTTCATATTGTTGATTAATAAGAAAAAATGCACATTTCCCTTTAAAATACATTGTGTTTTTAAAGGAGAATAATAGATTTTTTCCCCAAATGGAACTCAAATACAGAATACTAATTTCATCAAAGGTGCTAGCTAGTTGTAGTTTTTTCCCCCATTTTTAACCTATAAGTGGCTTTCTCTGGCGTTAATCACATCGTTCCATGTATCTATATTTATAATTTTAACAGATACTTCATAAATATGGAATCAGGCTATTATCTTGATAATGTGCCACTTTTCTATAAATACAGAGATAGGGTAATTACCACTAGAACTATTTGATAAAATTCAAAAATAGATAAATAATGAATAAGTCTTCCATTCAGTCATTAAAATTCAGAAAACAAAACAAAATATATTTAGCCATTATCCTTTTGATGAATTTGGCTCTCTGCCTTCAAACCACTACCAATTTCAGCTGGCATATAAGGAGCGTTTTATGAATACTGCCCAGTATGCGATGAACTGAACTGGAGACACTAGTCAATAACAGCCCATTAGCATTATACAAATGAAGAGGCAAATTAAGCATGAAAAATATTTTAAACAATATAAAAATTGACGTAATACAAAAATCTATGAAATTTTAAGTGAAGTTCGGCCTGTTTTATAATCCAAATTATATTTTGAAACTAGAATATAAGATTATTCATAGATATATGTCAGTTGATATCAATTCCCATATAAGTATTGCAGAATGATAACATGATTCTTTACCTGTTTAAAACTTTATTACTGTAACGTGATATGGCCACTATAAAGGGCTGATATGTTTTCAGGTTGCATTAGTACTAGACAGTCCAGTTAATGTGAATTAATCTCACTCTACATGATCCTCAAACTCGTATGTGGAGAATTGTGTTCAATCATTCATTCAAGAAATATTGCTTTCCTATTATGCAATGCACTTTTATTTATTCAATACATTTCTCAACAAAAATTTATTAGATACCCACATAATTTGGAATGGGACCCGTGATAATTCTTATGATAAACAATGAATAAGACATTGTTTCTGGTTGCCTAAATAAATAGACAATTTTAAAACCTCAATAAGACTGTGACGGTGTTAACCACTTTGTGCTACAAGAACATAGAGAAGAGAACCCAACTAGCCTTTAAGAAGGGATTTCTGCTGAAAAGACTGCTTCTTCTAAGAAACTTTTCTAGACTGCCTGGTGTATGTTAGATTCTGGCACCCTTTGTCTTTTCTTGAGGCCAAGTTTTAAAGTTTGAAATTCCATGTCTATTTGAGAGGTTTTTCTGTTCAGTCTCCTCCATTCAATTTCAGGCTCTAAAAGAACAAGGTCACACCTATTTTGGATGCCATTGTTTCCCCATTACTTGGAACCTAGCATGCGTTTAATAGCTGACTGTGTGAAAGAGATAATTTCACATTTGAACTCCAAGGATAGCTAGACGTGTGTTCAGTAAAAAAAGAAAGAAATTCATTTTAATAGGTGGCCCAAAGGCACAAAACTGAAAAAAAATCATAGCGTATTTACAAACTAAGGTAATTCTAGTCTTACTGAAAATGGCAGTTAGGGAAGGAACGTCAGGGGCCAAGGGAAAGGTAGGAGTTGCGTGAAGGAGGGAAGAGTTGCAAGAGTTACAACTAAAGAAATGAGCAAAGTCTAGAGTCTAGGCCCAGGAGAGTCTTGAGACATAACTAAAACAATCTACATAAAGTAGTTAACAAAATATCTGGCATGTATTAAGCATTGATCTTTAATCATTAATTTATTCTTTCACTTAGCGAACATGTATTGATAGATCATAGGTTTCAGGAATTTTTCTAAATATGAGAGATTGGCATTTAACAAAATTCAACAATTCCTTCATTAATGGAGTTTGCATTCTGGTGGGTGAGGGTGAGATAAGAGATAAACAATAAATAAATAATTAAACCAGAAACCTTAATGTGGTCATAAAAGCTGAGAATAAAGCTGGGGGATGTGATGTAATAACTGGGAAGCTATGTAATATGGTCAAGAAAAGACTCTCTAAGAAGATGACTTTTAAGTTGAGAATGAGTGATAAGATAGGAAATGAAGACCTAGGAATGAGCATTCTGGGCAATTTTTTTTTTAATATGTGAAACACCTTGGTTCATTTTTTTTTTTTAATGTGGGAACCAGCTTGGCATGTTTCAGGAAGACAAAGAGAACCAGTTTGATGGGAGTGTAGTGAGCTAGAAGAGTCACTAATGGAGATGACTTTGAAGAGCTAGGCAGAAACCATATAATTTTCCTTCTTATAATTAAGAATCTGAGCTTTATTTTTAGTGCAATGAGGAAACAGAGGGTTTTAAAGAAGGGGGGTTATGTTAACAGGCTAATGTTTTAGAAATATTATTTTCAGTGATGTGAAATGACTAGATTTTATACTGAAGGGAATATGAAAATATGTTAGCCATAGTGCCTGCTCAGTGGAGAAAAAATAAGTCAATAATTTTATAATATTGTTTGGTGGGGATGTAATAAGGGAAGAGAAACATTTGCCTTTTGGGGTAAAAGGCTTATCATAGATGATCCAAGTCATCACCCTCTCTCACATGTACTATTACAGTAGTCTCCTAACCTGCCTCACCACTTCTACTATTGCCCCCATTCAGTCTATTCCCAAAACAACAACCATAGTGATCCTTTAAAACAGTCAAACCATCATGTCCTCCAGGTTCTTCCATGTAGTTGCAAATGACAGGTTTCCTTCTTTTTAAAGGCTGAATAGTATTCCCTTTTATATACATACCACATTTCTTTCTCCGTTTGTCCACTGATGGACACATAGGTTGATTCTATATATTAGCTATTATAAATAATACCACAATAAACGTGGGAGTGTAGATGTCTCTCAACAGGCTGATTTCATTTCATCTAGATCTATACCTAGTAGTAGGATTGCTGGATCATATGATAGTTGTACTTTCAATTTTTTGAGGAACCTCCATACTGTTTTCAATCACAGCTATGCCAATTTACAATCCCACTAACAGTGTGCAGGTATTCCCTTTTCTCCACATTCTTGCCAATGTGTATTATCTTTAGTCTTTATCTTTATCTTATCTTTAGTCTAACAAATGTGAAGTGATCCCTCATTGTGGTTTTAATCTGCACTCCCCTGATGATTAGTGATGGTGAGCACTTTTCATAACCTGGTTGGCCATTTTTATGTCTTCTATTGAGAAATGTCTGTTTAGAGAGTGGAATGGTGGCTACCAGGGAAGGGTGGTGGTTGGGGAGATATTGGTCAAGGATTCAAAATTTCAATTAGACAGAAGTATTAATTCAAGAGATTTATTGTACAACATGGTGACCATAGTTAATAATAAGGTATTTTATTTTGCAAATCACTAAGAGAGATTTTAAGTGTTCTCACCACAAAAACCAAGTATGTAAGAAAATTTATGTTAATTAGTTCAATTGGGCCATTTCACAATGTATACATATGTCAAAACATCATGTTTTACATGATAAATAAATAAATATATATATATATATATATTTTATTTGTCAATTAAAAAAATAAAATTACCCTTTTTTTCAAGATGGTTGACCAGGGACTTCAGATGCCAAATCTCAGAAAGATCAAGTTACAGGTGAATGGCAATGATTCAAATGGAAAGCTGAGGAAAGAGAGCCAGGACCTGTCAGAGCCCATGGGAAGAAGCTGGGTTACAGAAAAGGAAAGTAGCAAGTTTGGCAGAGATTGACCCTCGAGGAACCCAGAACAATATGGAAATGGTAGGTGGGGTGCTTCTCTGCTCCACTCCCCCCATGACAATTTGCTGACATCCAAAGTGTCAGCATGCCACTCTGTCCTTGATATCCTGAAAACCGCTGTTGGTGGCAATTTGAAAACTTCCTGGAAACAGGAAACCAGGTGGCCAGCTCACACAGGTATACTCACACTCCTCTCGGGCCTGAACTAAAATAGAAGACACCATACTGGACCTGCATCCTTTCTGAACAACTGCCCTGCCCAGGGAACCTCAGCCCTTGGGTCACTGCATCACCAGCTTGCCCACAAACTTACCCCACAACTCACTCTGACTTTGGCAACAACAGGGACTAGTAGGGTCCTGCCAGGTCCCTGCAGCTGCAGCGTTCCCCAAAATCTAGCCCTTGACATGAACTTCCTCTAGGGGAGGGAGGAGCACAGTCCACCAAAGCCCGCCCTGAGACAACGGAAATGTGGGTGTGGCACCAATCTCTGAAGCAGGCAGCACCAGTGGCCAGGAACACATGTGAGGAGAGGATTATTTTCCCCTCCACCTAACTCTGTTGTGGATGGAGAAAAGGCTCCCCTGACTGGAAGCCAGTGCATGAGCACTTAGAGACAGCCTTTTCATCATTTTATTCTGCAGCTGCACCCTGTTGAAAGTGAGCCCATGCCACATGGGCTTCCACAAAGAATGGGCTCATCTCCCTCTCCTCACACACAACAGCAGTGTCCCAACAACATAGGGCAGACAAGCTGCAGAGCTGTCTGCTCTGGACTAAGGGGAGAGGCCCTGCCCCAAACCCATTTTGGTGGTCCAGCTAGAGAAGTGTTTCCACAGTCCTCAGCCTTGACTGGGAGTCAAGGGACATCTACATGAATTGAAGATCATGACCCTGCATCAGGGGCAATAGGGAAGTGGATTCCAGTCCTGCCTGCCTAGGATGAGGAACTGGTGCAGCCCCCGCCATGCCCCTACCCCTGAGACCTCAGCCACCCTAACATGATTCCTCATTCCCACCCCTACCCACCATCAGAGCAGGCAGCTCCACTCATTAATGGGCACCTGAAGGTGAGCCAGCTCTTATTCTTAAGCACCACCTACCAGATACGAGATTAATTTGCACCACCAAATAGTAAACCTGCTGTCAGGACATAGCACTAGTATATGAGATAAGCTTCCTGAGACCTCCACACTCTTAGCACTGCAGAAGATAGTGTGTCAGCACATATAACCAACATATCACTTTTTAAAAAGCAGCATTTAAGAAGGCAACCACACAAAAGCTACCTCGACAACCAAAAAACACACACAGAGCCTCAGCCCGTTAACCCAGAAATGAAGTCAAATGACAGCATATACCACAGTCATACACTCAAGGAAACAAATAATTTAAAGAATTTTAAAGGCCTATTCAAATTATAGCATATGCAAATATAAAAAGCAACAGCTCCTTCAGATGAGATAGAATAAGTTCAAGAACTCTGGCAATAAAGACAAAGTGTTTTGACACTGCATTTGCTCTCTACCAATGAACCCTAACCAAAATGAAAATTCTGAAATGGCACATAAATAATTCAAAGTATGAATTGCAATGAAGCTCAATTAAATTCAAGAGAAAGATGAAAACCACCACACACACACACACAAAAAAAAAAAAAACAAAGAAAAATGATATGAAAATGAGGATATGAAAATGAGATAGGTATATTTAAAAAAAAACTAGAACTTTGGGAGTTAAAAAATTAACTGAATGAATGTAAAAATATCATTAAAGTCTTTAATAATAGACATGACCAAGCAGAAGAAAGAATTTTAGAGCTTGAATGCTGGTCTTTTGAATTAACATAGTCAGACAAAAATTAAGAAAAATTAATTTTACAAAATGAACAAAGTCTTCAAGAAATATGGGATTATGTACAGCAACCAAACCTGTGACTAATAAGCATTCCTGAGAGAGAAGAAAAAGTAATCAACTTGGAAAACATATTTGAGGGAATGATTCAGGAAAATTTATTTAATCTTCCTAGAAGTAGACATCCAGATACAAGAAATTGAGAGAACACCTGTGAGATACTTTACAAGACAAACATCACCAAAGCAATATAGTCATCAGACTATCCAAGGTAAATGCTAAAAAAAATCTTAAAGGCAGCTAAAGAAAAGGATTAAATCACCTATAGAGATAAACCCACTGGACTAACAGCAGACTTTTCAGCAGAAACCTTATAAGCCAGGAAAGATTAGGGGCCCAATTTTAGCCTTCTTAAAGAAAAAAAAAAATGCCAGCCAAGAATTTTGTATACTGCCAGAATAAGTTTCATAAACAAAGGAGCAATAAAGTCTTTCCCAGATAAGCAAATGCTAAGAGAATCTGTCACCACTAGACCAGACCTATAAGAAATGCTCAATGGCATTCTAAAGATGGAATTGAAAGGACAATACTTGCTACCATAAGAGCATACTTAAGTTCAAAGTTCACAGATCCTATGAAGCAATTACACAATTGAAACAACAAAGCAACTAGCTAACAACATGACAGGAACAAAACCTCACACATCAATATTAATTTGAATATAAACTGTCTAAATCCTCCACTTACAAGACATTGGCTGGAAAATGGGATTTTAAAAAAGCAAGACCCAACCATCAGCTGCCTTCAAGAAACCCACCTATGCACCCAACACCAGATCACACAGGTTTATAAAACTAATACTATTAGACATAAGAAAATAAACAGTCATACTATAATAGTGGGAAACTTCAACATCCAACTGACTGTACTAAACAGATTATTGAGACAGAAAACTAACAAAGAAACTCTGGACTTAAATTAGACTCTTGAACAAATGAACCTAATAGACATCTACAGAACATTCCACCCAACAATCACAGAATAAACACTTTTTCTCATCTGTGCATAGCACATTGTTCAGAATTGACCATATGTTTGGTCACAAAGCAAATCTCAATAAATTAAAAAAACTTGTAATCATATCAAGTATTTTCTGAGACAACAGCGGAATAAAATTAGAAATCAATACCAAGACGAACTCTCAAAGCACACAAGTACATAGAAACAAAACAACTTGCTCCTGAATGACTTTTGGGTAAATAATGAAATTAAGGCAGAAATCAAAATAAATTTGAAACAAATGAAAATAGAGACAGCATACCAAAATCTCTAGGATACAGTAAAAGCAGTGTTAAGAGGAAAGTTTATAGCATCAAATGCCTACATCTTACAACGTAGAAAGATTTCAAGTTAACAACCTAACGTCACACCTGAAGGAACTAGAATAACAAGAACAAATCAAACCCAAAACTATCAGAAGAAAAGAAATAACAAGGATCAGAGCAGAAATAAATGAAATTGAGATTTTAAAAAGTCATACAATAGTTGAATGAAACAAAAAGTTAGTTCTTTGAAAAGATAAACAAAGTAGACTTAGCTAGATTAGCCAAGAAAAAAAGAGAAGATTCAAATAAGCAAAATTAGAAATAATAAAGATGACATGACAACTGATACCATAGAACACAAAAGTTCCTCAGAGACTTACTATGAACACCTCTGTGCACAATCTATAAAGCCTAAAGGAAATGGATAAATGTCTGGAAACATACAACCTCTCAAGATTAGACCAGGAAGAAATTGAAATCTTGAACAGATCAATAATTAGTTATAAAATTCAATCACTAATAAAAAAATCTATCAACCAAAAAAAGTCCAGGTGCAGACGGATTCACAGCTGAATTCTACCAGACACACAAAGAAGAGCTGTTACCAATCTTATTGAACCTATTGCAAAAAAATTGAGAAAGAGGGATTCCTCCCTAACTTATTCTATAAAACCAGTTCATTCTGATACCAAAATCTGTCAAGGACACACACACACAAAGAATATCAATAGGCCAATATCCCTGACGAACATAGACACAAAAATCCTCAAAAACTACTAGAAAATCAAACACAGCAGAACATGAAAAAGGTAATTCATCAAAATTACATGGATTCTATACCAAGAATGCAAGGTTGGTTCAACATATGCAAATCAATAAATATGATTCAACAAGAGAATTAAAAATTAAAATCATGTGATCATCTCAACAGATGCAGAAAAACATTTGATGAAATCCAACATTCCTTCATGCTAAAGAGCCTCAAAACTCTAGGCATTGAAGGAACATACCTCAAGATAATAAGAGCTATCTACAACAAACCCACAGCCAACATCATACTAAACAGCACAAGTTAGAAGCATTTCCCCTAAGAATTAAGGCCAGGCACAGTGGCTAACACCTATAATCCCAGCACTTTGGAAGGCTGAGGCAGGTAGAACACCTGAGGTCAGGAGTTTGAGACCAGCCTTGTCAACATGGTGACACCCTGTCTCTACCAAAAAAAAAAAAAAGTTAGCCAGGCATGGTGACAGTCACCTGTAATCCTAGCTACTTGGGAGGCTGAGTCATGAGAATTGCTTGAACCCAGGAGGAAGAGGTTGCAGTGAGCCGAGATTGCACCACTGCATTCCACCCTGGGGGACAGAGTGAGACTCTGTCTCAGAAAAAAACAGAGTAATCAGGCAAAAGAGTTGAATAAAAGGCATCCAAATTAGAAATAAAAGACATCTATTAGAGAAGAGTAATGTTAAATTATCTCTGTTTGCAGATATATGATCTAATACTTAGAAAACTCTAAAGATTCCTCCAAAAAATTCCTAAATCTGTTAAATCCTGAATCAGTAAAGTTTCAGCATACAAAAGTAATGCATGAAAATTAGTTGCATTTCTATACATCAACAGTGTTCAAGCTGAGAACCAAATCAAGTACTCATTCCCATTTACAATAGCCTAAAATATTAAAATACCTAGGAATATATTTAATTAAGGAGGTGAAACACTTCTACAAGGAGAACTACAAAACACTGATGAAACAAATTGTAGATGACATGAACAAATAGATAAGCATCTCATGCTCATGGATAGGAAGAATCAATATTATTAAAATGACTATACTGCCAAAAGCAATCTACAGATTCAACACAATTCCTATCAAGTTGCCAACTTCATTTTTTACCGAATTAGAAAGACAATTCTAAAATTCATTTAAAACCAAAAAATAGCCCAAATAGCCAAAGCAACCCTAAGCAAAAAGAACAAAGCCAGAGGCATCACATTACCTGACTTCAAACTATACCTCTCAAGTCTATAGTAACCACAACAGCATGCTAGTGGTACAAAAATAGACACATAGATCAATGGAACAGAATACGTTACCCAGAAATAAAGCCACACACCTACAACTAACTGATCTTTGGCAAACTCAACACAAATATATACTGGGGAAAGGACACCCTATTCAATAAATGGTGCTGGGAAAATTAGACAGCTATATGCAGAAGAATGAAACGGGACTCTTATTTCTCACCGTATATAAAAATTAATTCAAGATGAGTTAAAGATCTAAATGTAAGGCAAGAAACTATAAAAATATTAGAGGAAAAACTGTTCTGGATTACTGGCCTAGGCAAAGTCCATGACCAGCTCCTCAAAAGCAAACACGACAAAAAAGAAAATAGACAAATGGGACTTCATTAAACTAAAGAGCTTCTGCACAGAAAAAAAAAATCAATGAGTAAACAAACAACCTACAGAATGAGATAAAATATTTGCCAACTATGCATCCAACTAAGGACTAATATCCAGAATCAATAATGTACTTAAGCAAATCAACAAGAAGAAAATAAATAACCTCATTTAAAAGTGGGCAAAGGACATGAACAGACACTTCTTAAAACAAGACATACAAGTGGGCAACGAACAAAAAAGAATGAATGCTCAATATCACCAGTCATCAGAGAATGCAATGAGATACCAATCACATGAGTCAAAAATGGCTATTATCAAAATTTTAAAAAATAACAGATGTTGATAAGGTTACCAAGAAAAGGGAACATTTATACCTTGTTGGTGGGAATGTAAATTAATTCAGCCTCTGTGGAAAACAGTACGGAGTTGTTTCCAAGAACTATAAATAGAACTACCATTCAACCCAGCAATCCTTCTACTGGGTATCTACCCAAAGGAAACGAAATAATTATACCAAAAATATACTTGTACTTGTACGTTTATTACAGCACTATTCACAATAGCAAAATCATGGAATTAACCTAAGTGTCCATCAGTGGTTGAATGTATAAAGAAAATGTGGTTTATATGCAGCATTAAATACTATACAGCCATAAACAATAATGAAATCGTGTCTTTTGCAGCAATTTGTATGCAACCAGAGGTAATTATCATAAGTGAAATAACTCATAGAAAGTCAAACACTGCATATTTTCACTTATAAGTGGGAACTAAACAATGGGTACATATAGATATAAAGATAAAAAATGATAGACACTGGGAACTCCAAAAGGGGAGAGTATGGGAGGGAGGCAAGGGTTGAAATACTACCTATTGGGTACTATGTTCACTATTTGAGTGATGGGTTCACCTGAAGCCAAAACCTCAGCACTACCCATGTAACAAATCTCCACATGTACCCCTTGAATGTAAAATAAAATAACTAAATAAACAAACCATATGTGTTAGGCTGGTTCTTGTGTTGCTATAAAGAAATACCTAAGGCTGGGTAATTTATAAAGAAAATAGGTTTCATTAACTCGCAATTCTGCAGGATGTACACAGAGCATGGCATTGGCATTGCTCATCTTCTGGTGAGGCCTTGGTCTGCTTACAATCATGGCAGAAGGCAAAGTGGGAGCAGGCATGTCACATGGCAAGAGCAGGGAGCAAGAGAGAGTGAGAGGGAGTGCCACACATTTTTTAAACAACAAGACCTAGGGAGAACTCACTCACTGTCATGAGGACAACACCAAAGTGATGTTGCTAAACTATTAATGAGAAATCCACCCCCATGATCCAATCACCTCCCACCAGGTCACACCTCCAGGATTGGGGATTACAGTTCAACATGAAATTTCACAGGACAAATATCCACACTATATCATCACTACAACAAACAAACATAGTCATACATTTTCACTCTGCTGGTCAGAATCCTCCAATGTCTTCCATGTCATTCAGAGTAACAGCCAAGATCCATACAGCAACCAGGGAGAACATACATAAGCAGACTCTCCTGCTACCTATTTTTATTCACCACCTAATACTCTCCTTCCCTCTAATTCTACTCCAGTCCTTCTAGGCATTTTGTGGTCTCTCAAGCCAACAAACAGTTCCTCACCTCAGATCCTCTGCATTGACTATTTTTTTTTTCTGCCAAGTCTCCTCTTCCTAAAACCATTTTTATGGCTCAATTCCTCTCTTTATTCTAGTTTTTGGTAAAACACCACCTTTACTAGTAATGCTAATACTCATTGCTTGGATAAAACATACATACTGTGGTTGGCTGATAATGGCCCCCCAGGATATGGCCATATCTTAATCCCTGGAACCTGTGAATATTACCTTATTTAGAAAAAGGTCTTTGAAAGTGTGATTAACTGAAGGATCTTGATTTTGGATTATCCTGGATTATACCAGTGGGCCTTAAATGCCATCACAAGTGTTTTTATAAGAGAGAGGCAAAGAGAAATTAGACTCACAACAGAGAACATGGTGATATGAAGATGAAGACAAAGATTGAACTAATGCGGCCTCAAGCCAAAGAATGCCAACAACTACCAGAAGCTGGAAGAGCTAAGGAACAGTTTCTAGCCCTAGAGCTTCGGATGTGAGTGTGGTCCTACTGAAAACTTGATTTCAGACTTCTGGCCTCCAGCAATGTATAAGAATAAACTTCTGTTCTTTTAAGATACCAAGCTTGTGTGATTTGTTAAAGCAATAATAGAAACTACTATATATATCAAACACCTAGCCTCTTTACCTTGCTTTGTTTTTATTCCATAGAATTTTTTTATCTCCCATAATATGCAATTGCTTTTGTTTGTGGTTTTAAATCACATGCTGCTAGAATGTAAACACCATAATGACAAGAACATTTTGTGCAGTAACCCATTCTGGAACAATGACTGGGACATAGTTCTCAATGATCACTTCAGAGAGGGAGCAAAGAGAGGAAGAGAGGGTGGAAGGGAGGGACAACGGAGGAAGAATTGAGTCTTAAATTTTTCCAGGTGGAAAATGGATAGTACTCTAGGGCAAGGAGGATGTGTCCTGTTCTTATTACTGTCATTATAAGGGCAGGATAATTAAGTATAATCAGAGGAAAGCAACAATGATAGTGAAGGGAGTAGTACACTAATGTGCAAAATGTGATTGTAGGAGCTAGACATCTCTAATTTAGAGAAGATAATTCTTGGTCTAAGTGTGGGAAATAAATTACAATGAAATGGATCAATGATTAAAAGCTTTGTAAAAGTGTATTCTATCATAGAAACGGGGAGTAGAATGGTGGTTACCAGAGGCTGGGATCGAGGGGATGAGGAAAGGGGACATGTTGGTCAAAGGGTACAAAATTTCAGTTAGACTGGAGGAATAAGTTTTAGTGATCTGTTGCACTGCATGATGACCATAGTTAATAATAACATTGTATATTTCAAAATTGCTAAAAGTATAGTTTTCAAATGTTCTCCCTACAAAAAAATAAGTAGATGAGGTGATGGATATGTTAATTAGTTTGATCATTCCACAATGTATACACATAGCAAAACATTACATCGTACCCCATAAATATATACAATTACTATTGTCAATTAAAAATTTTTTTAAGAAGAAGTTTTAAAGAAATTCTAAAAGTTAACACTGCATGTATATTAGTACATCCTCTATGGAAAACAGTATGGAGATTTCTCAAATAACTAAAAATGGAACTACCATTCAATCCAGCAATCACACTACTGGTTATCTACCCAAAGGAAAAGGAATCATTCTATCAAAAAGACACCTGCACTTACATGTTTAAAGTAGCATTATTCACAATACCAAAGATATGGAATCAATCTAAGTGTCTATCAATGGATGTTCAGATAAAGAAAATGTGGTGTATATACACAATGGAATACTATTTAGCTATAAAAAGAATGAAATCGTGCCTTTTGTAGCAACATGGATGAAACCGGAGGCCATTATCTTAAGTTAAACAACTCTGACGCAGAGTCCAGTACCGCATATTCTTACTTATAAGTGGGAGCTAAATAACGCACACACATGAGTATAGAGTGTGGAATGATAGACATTGGAGACTTCGAAGGGTAGGAAGGTGTGAGGGGAGTGAAGGATGAGAAATTACTTAATAGGTAGAAGTACATTATTCAGGTGATGGATACAACGAAAGCCCAGATTTTACCACTAAGTGATATATCCATGTAATAAAACTGCACTTGTATCCCTTCAATTTGTACAAATTTTTAAAAAGAAAGAAAAGAGAATGTTATCTACATTAGAACACTAGAATTGACTGTATCCATAACATATTTCATGAATGGAAAGATGGACAGGACTAGACTGGCTCAATACTCATCAGGAATATTATAGGAAAGATTCCCACATTATGTAACAAGTTTGAAAGGCATCGAGAGTTGCTTCTATTTAAATTGGAACCGAATTAATCATGCCAATAAATGCTTCTGCTCTGATTTAAACAGTAGATTAGGACACCAATTCTAAGATAGCATTGATAGTTTATAATAGTTTATCTATCGGCTTTTTTGTTTCAATAAAACAGAGGAATAAGTAAACTCCTATCAAAATGATGGGTCACTAGAGACTGGTTTTCAACAGAATGGGGAGTACATCAGAATCTCCTAAGATGTGAGTGGAGTCATGTATACTGTGTAGTTTAGGGGGAAAAAAAATGATAGTTTTGCTTTGCTCACTGAGCTGGACATGTCTCTGCATTTATTCATTGCCCTAAATCAAGGCTATCCTTTTTAAAAAATCTAATGATTATCCTTTTCAAATGAACTGAAACACTTGATTTTTGGAGGGAGGGGAGCTTCAACCTTCTGTATGGTTCCTTATTTTTTCACTTTGGATAAGATTTAAAAAGAACTAATAGTGATAATGAATGGAAGACCTTTCCTAAAATCACTTTCTTTTTAGAAGTAAAACATTATACAAAAGAAAGCTTAATGTTATTTAAATGATTCTTAAAAACTAACAATTATTTAAGGGAAATTAAGAAATTTAAGTTTTTTCATTTGCTTATTTAACATTAGGTGGAAAGCGGGGAGAGGGGAAAAAAGGAAATAACTTACTAAAACTATTTTAAGAAAAGTTAGAAAACCTGAATAGCTATATAAATGTTGTCAAATAAAACAAAAATAAAATATTTTCACACACACACAAAAAAAACAAAAATACCAGGCTCAGCTTTTTTGTAAAAAATGAGTTCTACTGAACAGTTAAGGAACAAGTAATTCTAATCTATACTATAAACTATACTATAGAAAAGTAGCATAATTCCCATCTCATTTCAGGAACTCAGCATAACCTTAATAATAAATTTTGACAAAGACATTATAAGAGAGGAAAATTATGAGACTAACAAATAATTATAGATGAAAAACATGCTAAAGAAACTATTAACAAACCAAATATGGCAATGTATAAAAATCATAACTCATGACCTAACAAGTCACATTTTGGGAATGCAACATTGATTTAACATTAAAAATTCACCAGATTAAAAAAGAAAAGCCATATAATCGCCTCAACCTATTTTTAAAAATTAGACGAAATTCAACACCTATTAAGTATTATTGTTAGTTAAACAGCAAATTAGAAATACAAAATAATTTCTTAACATGAAAGAGAATAACTACAAATAACAAAGCAATCCTCACATTACATTGCAAAGGGGTGAAATCATTACTTTCAAACTTAGGGCCAAGAGTTCTTGCTTTCCTCAATTTTATTAACATTGAATTAGAGGCATAGGCAGTACACTAAGGCAAGAACAATAAATAAAAGAAGCCAGACATGGAAAAAAATAGAAATAGAAAGTCGTTATGTGGAGATGACATGGTTTTGTACATAGAAATAAAAAATAATCAAAAGACATTATAAGAGTTAATGAGAGGTCAGCAATATGGTGAGACACATAATTTAATACTATTTCTATATATCAGCAACCAAACATTCGAAAATGCAATCTGTAAACCAGACACCACTTGGAAAGAACATTAAAAATCTTTCTCAGAATCCATCTAATAAAAGTTGCAGTTTTAAAATATGATTGCAAAATTGACAACCTTCCCATCCTGAGGTGGGATCTATGCCCCCTTCCTTGAATCTGGGCTCTGCAACTGCTTGACCATCAGAATCTGATGAAAGTGACACTATGCCAGTTTCCAAATGCAGGTCTCAAAGAAACTGGCACTTCCATTTCCAGTCTGTTAGGATGCTGGCTCTTAGAACTCAGTACACCTTGCTGCAAGGAAATCCCTACCCAACCTGTGTGGAGAGACCACACGGAGAGGCCCTGTAACTGCATGAAGTGAGATGCCTGGCTCTCTTTCAGCTGCTGGACATTCCCCCTTCCCCATCATCCTTACCCCATCCAGCTTCAGCCACCATCTCACTGCAACCATTTGAAAGATCTTGAGCCAGAACTGCCAGGTGAACCCCAACCACAGAAACCATAAGGGGCAATAAGATGATTTTTATTGTTTTTAAGTCAGTAAGTTTCGGGATGATTTGTTACATCAACAATAGATAACTAGAGATATCTCTATGGAGAAATTTTAAAATTTTGCTGACAACATAGATTTAATACAACTGCACCAAAATCTCCACAATCTTTGTTGGTGGTGCTCCTTAAGAACAAAGTGGGGTCTTTTCTTTCCATATATCAAGAATTATTTTGAAGTTATAATAGGTCAGTGTGGTATTGGAGTAGACATAACAAATTCACCAAAACAAGGAAGAGCTCGGAAGCAGAATCACACAAATATGAAACATTTCAATATGCTCTAAATCACATTACAGACTGGTTGAGAAAGAATGGCATTTTCAATAAATGTTGCGGGGACATTTGCTATCAGTGATGGAAAAGAAAGTGGACCTATACCTCACATCATATACAACCAGCATTTCCAGGTGGAATAAAGACTTATCTGTGAATGATAAAATTATAAACTTTTAAGATACATTATAGGAGACCTGCATTACAACAGTCTACTAAGAATTCTCCTAATGCATTAAGAACTTCTGTAAAACCTTAAGAAAAAGACAGACAACTCAACAGAAAAATCAACAAAAGTTATGGGCAGGCACATCATGAAAAAGAAAGCCCAAATTGCCACTAAAATCTTAAGAAACCTAAAAAGGGTGAATTTTACTGTATGCAAATTACACCACAATAAACAAACCAAAATAAAAATGTGAAAAATATGACCCTTATGAGTAATCTTAGAAATACAATTTAAAATCACAATCAAAACATTTCTCACTACCAAATCAGCCAAGAAATAAAAATTCCAATAAAATAAAGTTTTGGCAAAGATATGAAGCAAATGGAACATCTATGTACTGCTGGTAGGAATACAAATTAGCACAATTTTGGAAAACAATTCACTGTTAATAAGCTACGGATGGCACAGCAATTCCTCTGCTGGTTTTACACCCTAAAGAAATTCCTACAAATGGGCACCAGAGTCATGTAAAAGAATGTTGTAGCACTCTGTGAAATAGCAAGATTCTAGAAATAACTCTAATTTACCAACAGTAAAATGGCTAAATATATTGCAGAAACCAACAATGTAAAATATACATCAGTGGAAAAATCAAGGAACTAGATTCACAATAGTCTACAGGCAGTATGAGACCATTTATATATAATTTTAAATCATACAAAACAATGCTATGCTTTATATCATAATAGATATATTGTAAAGACACATGATGTGTATGTTCATTGCAGCACTATTTGCAATAGCAAAGACATGAAATCAACCTAAATGCCCATCAATGATAGACTGGATAAAGAAAATGTAGTACATATACACCACGGAATACTAAACAGCCATAAAAAAGAATGAGATCATGTCCTTTGCAGGGACATGGATGGAGCTGGAGGACATTATCCTTAGCAAACAAACACAGGAACCAAAAACCATGTATCTCATGTTCCTATCTGTAAGCAGGAGCAAAATGATGAGAACATATGGACACATAGAAGGGAACAACACACACTAGGGCTTATCAGAGGGTGGAGGATGGGAGGAGGGAGAGGATCAGGTAAAATAACTAATGAGTACTATGCTTAATACCTGGGTGATAAAATAATCTGTACAACAAACCCCCATGACACAAGTTTACCTACATAACAAACTTACACATGTACCTCTGAATTTAAAAGTTAAAAGAAGAGAGAGAAAA
Source organism: Pongo pygmaeus (assembly GCF_028885625.2). NCBI lineage: Eukaryota > Metazoa > Chordata > Mammalia > Primates > Hominidae > Pongo > Pongo pygmaeus. The sequence goes on from NC_072383.2 coordinate 24,414,044, forward strand.
AGAAATTTTATAAAGTCATTTAACCACTTCCAAGATGGCCAAATATGAACAGCTCCAGTCTACAGCTCCCAGCGTGAGCGATGCAGAAGACGGGTGATTTCTGCATTTCCAACTGAGGTACCGGGTTCATCTAGCTGGGGCTTGTTGGACAGTGGGTGCGGTCCACAGAGTGTGAGCCGAAGTAGGGCAGGCCATCACCTCACCCAGGAAACTCAAGCAGTCAGGGAATTCCCTTTCCTAGCCAAGGGAAGTCGTGACAGACGGTACCTGAAAAATCGGGACACTCTCACCCTAATACTGCGCTTTTCCAATGGTCTTAGCAAAGGGCACACCAGGAGATTATATCTCGCATTTAGCTTGGAGGGTCCCACGCCCATGGAGCCTGGCTCACTGCTAGCACAGCAGTCTGAGATCAAACTGCAAGGCGGCAGCAAGCCTGGGGGAGGGGCATCCACCATTGCTGAGGCTTGAGTAGGTAAACAAAGCGGCCAGGAAGCTCGAACTGGGTGGAGCCCACCACAGCTTAAGGAGGCCTGCCTTCTTCTGTAGACCTCACCTCTGGGGGCAGGGCATAGCTGAACAAAAGGCAGCAGAAACTTCTATAGACTTAAACATCCGTGTCTGGAAGCTTTGAAGAGAGTAGTGGTTCTCCAAGCACAGAGTTTGAGATCTGAGAATGGACAGACTGCCTCTCAAGTGGGTCCCTGACCCTGGAGTAGACTAACTGGGAGACACCCCCCAGTAAGGGCCGATCGATGCCTCATATAGCCAGGTGCCCCTCTGAGACAAAGCTTCCAGAGGAAGGATCAGGCAGCAACATTTACTGTTCTGCAATATTTGCTGTTCTGCAGCCTCTGCTGGTGATACCCAGGAAAACAGGGTCTGGAGTGGACCTCCAGCAAACTCCAACAGACCTGCAGCTGAGGGTCCTGACTGTTAGAAGGAAAAATAACAAACAGAAAGGACACCCACACCAAAACCCCATCTGTACGTCGCCATCATCAAAGACCAAAGGTAGATAAAAACACAAAGATGGGGAGAAACCAGAGCAGAAAAGCTGAAAATTCTAAAAATCAGAGCACCTCTTCTTCTCCAAAGGAATGCAGCTCCTCAGCAGAAATGGAACAAAGCTGGACGGAGAATGATATTGAAGAGTTGAGAGAAGAAGGCTTCAGATGATCGATAATAACAAACTTCTCCAAGCTAAAGGAGGATGTTCAAACCCATCACAAAGAAGCTAAAAACCTTGAAAAAAGATTAGAAGAATGGTTAACTAGAATAAACAGCATAGAGAAGACCTTAAGTGACCTGATGGAGCTGAAAACCATGGCATGAGAACTACATGACACATGCACAAGCTTCAGTAGCCGATTCAATCAAGTAGAAGAAAGGGTTTTGGTGATTGAAGATCAAATGAATGAAATGAAGTGAGAAGAGAAGTTTACAGAAAAAAGAGTAACAAGAAATGAAAAAACCCTCTGAGAAATATGGGACTATGTGAAAAGATCAAATCTACATCTGATTGGTGTAACTGAAAGTGACAGGGAGAATGGAACCAAGTTGGAAAACACTCTGCAGGATATTATCCAGGAGAACTTCCCCAATCTAGCAAGGCAGGCTAACATTCAAATTCAGGAAATACAGAGAATGCCACAAAGATACTCCTCGAGAAGAGCAACTCCAAGACACATAATTGTCAGATTCACCAAAGTTGAAATGAAGGAAAAACTGTTAAGGACAGCCAGAGAGAAAGGTCGGGTTACCCACAAAGGGAAGCCCATCAGACTAACAGCTGATCTCTTGGCAGAAACTCTACAAGCCAGAAGAGAGTGGGGGCCAATATTTAACATTCTTAAAGAAAAGAATTTTCAACCCAGAATTTCATATCCAGCCAAACTAAGCTTCATAAATGAAGAAGAAATAAAATCCTTTACAGACAAGCAAATGCTGAGATATTTTAATACCCCAGGCATGCCTTACAAGAGCTCCTGAAGGAAGCACCAAACATGGAAAGGAACAACTGATACCAGCCACTGCAAAAACATGCCAAATTGTAAAGACCATTGAGGCTAGGAAGAAACTGCATCAACTAACGAGCAACATAACCAGCTAACATCATAATGACAGGATCAAATTCACACATAACAATATTAACCTTAAATGTAAATGGACTAAATGCTCCAATTAAAAGACACAGACTGGCAAATTGGATAAAGAGTCAAGACCCATCAGTGTGCTGTATTCAGGAGATCTATCTCACATGCAGAGACAAACATAGGCTCAAAATAAAGGGATGGAAGAAGATCTACCAAGCAAATGGAAAACAAACAAAGCAGGGGTTGCAATCCTAGTCTCTGATAAAACAGACTTTAAACCAACAAAGATCAAAAGAGACAAAGAAGGCCATTACATAATGGTAAAGGGATCAATTAAACAAGGAGAGCTAACTATCCTAAATATATATGCACCCAATACAGGAGCACCCAGATTCATAAAGCAAGTCCTTAGAGACCTACAAAGAGACTTAGACTCCCACACAATAATAATGGGAGACTATAACACCACAGTGTCAACATTAGACAGATCAATGAGACAGAAAGTTAACAAGGATAGCCAGGAATTGAACTCAGCTCGGCACCAAGCAGACCTAATAGACATCTACAGAACTCTCCACCCCAAATCAACAGAATACACCTTTTTTTCAGCACCACACCACACCTATTCCAAAATTGACCACATAGTTGGAAGTAAAGCACTCCTCAGCAAATGTAAAAGAACAGAAATTATAACAAACTGTCTCTCAGACCACAGTGCAACCAAACTAGAACCCAGGATTAAGAAACTCACTCAAAACTGCTCAACCACATGGAAACTGAACAACCTGCTCCTGAATGACTACTGAATACATAACAAAATGAAGGCAGAAATAAAGATGTTCTTTGAAACCAATGAGAACAAAGACACAACATACCAGAATCTCTGGGACACATTTAAAGCAATGTGTAGAGGGAAATTTATAGCACTAAATGCCCACAAGGGAAAGCAGGAAAGATCTAAAATTGACACCCTAATATCACAATTAAAAGAACTAGAGAAGCAAGAGTAAACACATTCAAAATCTAGCAGAAGGCAAGAAATAACTAAGATCAGAGCAGAACTGAAGGAGATAGAGACACAAAAATCCTTCAAAAATCAATGAATCCAGAAGGTAGTTTTTTAAAAAAGATTAACAAAACTGATAGACTGCTAGCAAGACTAATATAGAAGAAGAGAGAGAAGAATCAAATAGATGCAATAAAAAATGATGAAGGGGATATCACCACCAATCCCACAGAAATACAAACTACCATCAGAGAATATTATAAACACCTTTATGCAAATAAACTAGAAAATCTAGAAGAAATGGATAAAATCCTGGACACATACACCCTCCCAAGACTAAACCAGGAAGAAGTTGAATTCCTGATTAGACCAATAACAGTCCCTGAAATTGAGGTAATAATTCATAGCCTACCAAGCAAAAAAAGTCCAGGACCAGACAGATTCACAGCCGAATTCTACCAGAGGTACAAAGAGAAGATGGTACCACTCCTTCTGAAACTATTCCAATCAATAGAAAAAGAGGGAATCCTCCCTAACTCACCTTATGAGGCCAGCATCATCCTGATACCAAAGCCAGGCAGAGACACAACAAAAAAGGAGAATTTTAGACTGATATCCCTGATGAACATTGATGCAAAAATCCTCAATAAAATACTAGCAAACTGAATCCAGCAGCACATCAAAAAGCTTATCCACCAAGATCAAGTTGGCTTCATCCCTAGGATGCAAGGCTGGTTCAACATACCCAAATCAATAAACATAGTCCATCATATAAATAGAACCAAAGACAAAAAGCACATGATTATCTCAATAGATGCAGACAAGACCTTCTACAAAATTCAACAGCCCTTCATGCTAAAAACTCTCAATAAATTAGGTATTTATGGGACGTATCTCAAAATAACAAGAGCTATTTATGACAAACCCACAGCCAATATCACACTGAATGGGCAAAAACTGGAAGCATTCCCTTTGAAAACTGGCACAAGATACGGATGCCCTCTCTCACCACTCCTATTCAACATAGTGTTGGAAGTTCTGGCCAGGGCAATCAGGCAGGAGAAAGAAATAAACGGTATTCAATTAGGAAAGGAGGAAGTCAAATTGTCCCTATTTGCAGATGACATGATTGTATATTTAGAAAACCCCATCATCTCAGCCCAAAATCTCCTTAAGCTGATAAACAACTTCAGCAAAGTCTCAGGATAAAAAAAATCAATGTGCAAAAATCACAAGCATTCCTATATACCAATAACAGACAAACAGAGAGCCAAATCATGAGTGAACTCCCATTCACAATGCTTCAAACAGAATAAAATACCTAGGAATGCAACTTACAAGGGATGTGAAGGACCTCTTCAAGGAGAACTACAAACCACTGCTCAACTAAATAAAAGAGGACACAAACAAATGGAAGAACATTCCATGCTCATGGATAGGAAGAATCAATATCGTGAAAATGGCCATACTGCCCAAGGTAATTTATAGATTCAATGCCATCCCCATCAAGCTACCAATGACTTTCTTCACAGAATTGGAAAAAACTACTTTAAAGTTCATATGGAACAAAAAAAGAGCCCACATTGCCCAGACAATCCTAAGCCAAAAGAACAAAGCTGGAGGCATCACGCTACCTGACTTCAAACTATACTACAAGGCTACAGTAACCAAAACAGCATGGTACTGCTACCAAAACAGAGATATAGACCAATGGAACAGAAAAGAGCTCTCAGAAATAACGCCACACATCTACAACCATCTGATCTTTGACAAACCTGAAAAAAACAAGAACTAGAGAAAGGATTCCCTATTTAATAGTGCTGGGAAAACTGGCTAGCCATATGTAGAAAGCTGAAACTGGATCCCTTCCTTACACCTTAGACAAAAATTAATTCAAGATGGATTAAAGACTTAAATGTTAGACCGAAAACCATAAAAACCCTAGAAGAAAACCTAGGCAACACCATTCAGGACACAGACATGGGCAAGGACTTCATGACTAAGACACCAAAAGCAATGGCAACAAAAGCCAAAATTGACAAATGGGATCTAATTAAACTAAACACCTTCTGCACATCAAAAGAAACTACCATCAGAGTGAACAGGCAACCTACAGAATGGGAGAAAATTTTTACAATCTACCCATCTGACAAAGGGCTATATCCAGAATCTACAAAGAACTTAAACAAATTTACAAGAAAAAATCAACCTTATCAAAAAGTGGGTGGAAGGATATGAACAGACACTTCTCAAAAGAAGACATTTATGCAGCCAACAGACACATAAAAATATGCTCATCATCACTGGCCATCAGAGAAATGCAAATCAAAGTCACAATGAGATACCATCTCACACCAGTTAGAATGGCAATCATTAAAAAGTCAGGAAACAACAGGTGCTGGAGAGGATATAGGAACACTTTTACACTGTTGGTGGGACTGTAAACTAGTTCAACCATTGTGGAAGACAGTGTGGCAATTCCTCAAGGATCTAGAACTAGACATACCACTTGACCCAGCCATCTCATTACTGGGTATATACCCAAAGGACTATAAATCATGCTACTATAAAGACACATGCACACGTATGTTTATTGCGGCACTATTCACAATAGCAAAGACTTGGAACCAACCCAAATGTCCATCAATGATAGACTGGATTAAGAAAATGTGGCATGTATACACCAAGGAATACTATGCAGCCATAAAAAAGGAAGAGTTCATGTCCTTTGTAGGGACATGGATGAAGCTGGAAACCATCATTCTGAGCAAACTATTGCGAGGACAGAAAACGAAACACCACATGTTCTCACTCATAGGTGGGAACTGAACAATGAGAACACTTGGACACAGGGTGGGGAACATCACACACTGAGGCCTGTCATGGGGTAGGGGGAAGGGGGAGGGATAGCATTAGGAGATATACCTAATGTAAATGATGAGTTAATGGGTGCAGCACACCAACATAGCACATGTATACATATGTAACAAAGCTGCATGTTGTGCACATGTACCCTAGAAGTTAAAGTATAGTTAAAAAAAACCACTACATATAAAAATAATCATTTAAAAAAATCCATGAGGTTGATTTTAAAAATCATGATTGTGGTTTTCTTGGGTTGTGCTATTGAATGACACTAGTGGGTGGACACTCCCAGGATGACAAATCTAGGCTGGGTGTCAAGCTTGGTGTCTAGAAAGTTGTTCAATATGTTATTAATTATTTTATTTTGTCTGAAGTAGTCCATAAATATTTTTGAAATTTTATGTCAGATGTTGACGGCCTGAAAAATTTACAGTTCTCTGTATATATGAGGCCATTACGCCAAGACAGGGTGGAGGATACGTATTTCAAAGTACGAATGTTAGTTTCATGAGAAAGTTGGATCATAATTTCTAGGAATTATGTTCTGTGATTTAGAGAGAGTTCAGAGGTTGACATTCTATTTTTAACTGAAAGCAGACCTGTTAGCCTATGTTTCTACTTCAAAAGTATTCTTTCCAGGTGGCAGCAATGAAAATGTCTGAATCTAGAATAAGGGATAATTAATATTTATTAATCTCTTAAAGATAGGTAAGATTAAGACAATACAGGAAGGTTAAAAGATCAGGATCTTAGCATAGATTCTCAACTCTGAAACTATGGTAGTCACTGAAAAATATAACTAAAAACAACCTCAGGGTCAAAATGATGCATCTGTTTGCTTTTTTTGAGATTGAAGATTCATGTTTGCTGACTCACTTTGAACTATTTGAATCTGGTTTATCTGCTTAAGATGAGACACAGGGATCCATGGTTATATAGAATTTTCTTCATGTGATTGTAGTCTTTTAAAAAAATCTGAGCAAAGGTTTTTAAAATGTTAAATAGGGACGCATTTTGATTATATCTATGATTAAGCAGAATGCAGAATGACATCAGATGACGGCCAATCTAAAGAGCAAGTTATCAACTGAGAAAGAATGTACAGAAACCATTTTAAATAAAGCAACTTGAGTTAATTCCATTTGTTGATGCCCTAGATACCTTGAGGGATTGACATTTGATTCTTTCAAGAACACTGAAGGTGGAAATGTTATGTCATGGCCTGCATGAAGGGTTAACATACATGCCAAATGTTTTCACCCTTTATTTTGCACCTTAAGTGGCAGAGCTTGGGGTAGAAGAAAGAGATGAGTCGTACACATTAGGGAAAAGATTATGGGCAGTTCAGTCATGAAATCCCTACCTTGTTAAACTCCTGGATTAGCCTTCTCTTTAGTCAAATAATATTTTGCCTAAACTCTCAATGGATTACATTAACAATTTTTTTCTTACTTATAAATTCCCATACTTAGGTTATCTTTTTGTGTCTGTCTAGCATTTTCCTCTTCTGGAATCAAGACATCAGATACAGAATTTTGTTGACGTGTTAGGTCTTTATTTTGCTGACTCTTTGATTATAATATCTCTATGTGACATTGTTTGGCATTTGCCCACATAGTAGGTTTCCATATAATTTTTAATTATTTCATCCAGATCCCTAAATGTTTTGACAAGTTAAGCTACTCTGATTCATTTGCAACAACCTCAGCTCTGAGAAAGAATGCCTTCAATTAAAATAATGAGTGAACAGTTCAAGGAAAATATTACAGAAAAATAAAAAGGGATGCATAATACCATTGTCTATGCTTCACTGTTGAACACTGCAGCTTTTTTCCACGGAGACATAATTTTGGCTTCCTCTTTTGCTATTAAAGATTCAAGGGACTTTATCAAGTACCATGCTCTAACTGCCTTTAAAAAATGTCGATTTGTGGGCAAAGTTCCAGCAAAGAAAAGAAATTACATTGTATATTGTTAAGATCCTATAAATTTAAGATTTCAGGATTAGGAATGGCCATGTTTCAATAAATAGCATGACGAGGTGCTGGCTGTCCTATTCCACAGGCTGTAGAATCAAAAGCATTCCACTCATACTGCTATGTTCCTATAAAATGAAACACAGTTTGAGGCAGTGTGATCAACTGCAGCAAAATGAAAGCTTGTCATTTACACCACTGTAAAATGAATATGCCAAAAGGATCCAGTTATTAGCTACTGAAATATGGTTCTATGGGAAGACATGATTACTGAGCAGTAAGATCAGTCTATTTCAACTGAGATTTTTTTGTTTTTAGGATCATGTAAGTCCTCAGGTCAATTGTTATACATATCCTCATATTAGCTTTTTTTTCCTTTTAATGCAAAACATGTACAAGAATTGTTTTAATAATTTAAAATAATTGCAAAATATATAAATGAAAATTATTATAAAATCTAAAAATTCCTCCCTCAATTATTCATTCACAAATAGAACTTCAGAGAAAAAGAGTTACAACTTCCTTTCAATGGGAAATTAAAGCTTATAAGAATACAAAAAAATAAAAATAAAAACCACATTGGATCAAACCCATGATCTAGCAAGCCCAAGATTCTATGTATTGTCGCAACAAAATCTACCTAATGATTGCCATCAGTGATGTCATCCTTAAAAATAAAGACTTTAATTTTATACAAATAAATCAATTAATCATGTGTATATCAATGATTATTTAGCTATACACCTCTTTATCTCTTTACAAATATGCAGTTCTCTTATTGTCTACTGCAAACTCTTAAGGAAAATTTGGGCTTGCTAATATATCCCCAAGCTTATTGGGAAGTATGAGCTAACTTGTTCTATTTGAATATAACAGGCTTGTAGCCTGACTTGTTTAATAGCCTTGTAATCTCTTGTATTGCTTTTACGTTGTATAGCACAAACAATATGGACATGAAATTTTAAAAATAAAAGGTATTATTGGCTGTTATAGCCAGAGAGATATTCAGTCACGTAATATGTGTCCAAGATTTGATGAGGATTGGTTTTAATGTTGCACTCGGACTGAAAGTTATTATTTTCCAATGAAAGAGTCAGAAAAGAAACTATAAAATTACACCGTGAAGAGAGGAATATATGCAAAGAGGGGGGAAGAGGAGAAACAAGTTTGCTATACCAGAAAAGGACCAGAACAAATGAGAGATCCTGTAAATACAAATATCTTGTAAGAGTATTTCAAAGGGGAAATAGTGTTAGCCAATAAAGTTAAGAGATGCAGAGTAACTTCTAAAGACGAGGTCAAGGAAAATTATTATATTTAGACATTAAAAGACATAATTATGGTGAGGGGAGACCATGTCTCCAAATTTTTAGAAGAAAAACAACTGGGAAAATGATACATTATAAAAAAAAAAAAAAAAGCACCAGAAAGCAGCCATAAATCAGTTACAGTTTCTTCCTTGGTAATTGTGACTACTGAAAACCATATAAAAACTTTTTTTCCCCCTGAGGATCTTGATGTGGGGAATGTACCTCTGGCAGCTGCTTTCTGTTTGCCATGCCTCCTTCATTTCTCTCACCTGGTTGAATCTGTCTTCCAGCATTTTGTCCACCCAATTAGGAGTTCCCAGAAGAGGTTAGATGGGGAACCCCCAAGCCATAGCATCTAGCAAGTCTGAGAGGATGAACCATTGACCAGGAAAACACTGCAATTCTCCCTCTTCTTACCTCCATCAGAACCCCTAAATAGTTCACCTATATTAGGTGGTCGTAAATAAACCTAAAGGGAAGAGTTTTACAAAAGGCTGTGGACAAAATTTGTATTTCATTGGACTGAGGAGAAATTCTATGGTGAGTAAACAGAGGCAATAACTGTAAGAGTTTGCCTGAGAAATTTATTTCTAAAGAGAGAGAGTACAGCAATTCAAAGGGTGTAAATCATTAGCATAGCAAGAGGACATGCTAACTGGAGATGGTTGCTAGAGAATTTTGTCTATGTTTGTGTGTTATTGGTGTGTGATCCCTTTTTACGTTATTGCATAATGTTTCTGATAGAAGAATCCTGTTTATGCTCAAGAAGTAGTCTGCCTTTGTTTTAAAATGTTTTTCTATGATCTATAATCAACAAGTGTCACTGAAACATTCATGATCATTTTAACAAACAAACCTTTAAAACACTTCATACCCTATTTACAGACATTAAAAATCCATTACTCACAAAGCAAAAATTGTAATATTCTAGACTTACCAAATTTGATTCTATTGCCAACACCTGATCCCTTCCCTTTCTTAATAGAAGAAAAGCATATTGACTACTAGATTTCAGAAATGGTCATTTGGTGTCACTCTATTCTTATCCTCAAAATATAACAGGAAAACATAGATATGTCATTATTATTTTTAGTGGGATTTTTTTTTCCCTAGGTAGACTTCACCTTGGTGTGATAATGGCTTTGTTAAATGAAAGAGCTGGCATACTTGTAGGGGGTTGTAAAAATTCAAAAGAGGAATACTTAAAGTGGAAATATTAAATTCATCTTTTGACAGGTTTTCCTATAGCAAGGATGAGAGGGAGACTTAGAGACAGGACTCTCCAATGAGGCTTTGAATGGTCTTATTTGGTCTGCATTGAGCTAATTACCTGGCTATCTGCCAAAAAGCCCCTTTACCTTGTGCTATGTAGAGTCTAATGTTAGATAATATCTAATTTTTAATGCTAAGAAGTGGCATTTGATGTTGTTACTAGTATCTGGTGGAAAGCAAGGGACAGGAGGTCAGAAACAGTTTCCTGGGAAGTGCTCTTAAACTGTTTCCTATGCAGCAGGGAAGGTGAACAAAGAGAAACCCTGTAGCCACCATTTCCTTATCCTTCATGAGAATAAAGAAAAAGGAAAAGATTTAACATAACCTGCTCAGCAGGAAACTCAACTTTACAGTTTCAGAACAGCATAATTTGGATATTTTATATTAGTCTATCTTATCCAAGCATTTCAAAAGTAAAACAGGAACAGCTTTAATGCAATCTGTGTTTACTAATATGAGCTAATAAAATCTCATAATATTATTTTGTATTGCACTAATGGATATTGCATTATAGGATATTAGTTAAATCACCCATTATTTTAGTATTTGGTGTGTTATTCATAGTAGAAGCATACACACCATGGTATCAGAGATCTGAGGGGAAAAATAGGGTGTAGAAGAAAAGATGGCCTTTTAAAAATAGGTTGATGTTAAGGGAAGGAAAGAAAGAGGGACCAATAATGCAAAAGGGGCATTCGTTTATGGAAGCTCTAAACCTTATGAGGAAGGAGGCAAAACACAGCTTCTTAGATTGCCCTGGTGGCTTACAGGTTGCTCCATTAAGAATATAAATTCAGGGCTAACGGTGTTTTGAATGATGAGAATTCTGTACCCTAAACTCTACCATCGTCAAGTTTGCCATCTTCCCTTTATCTTCTCAAACCTAAACACATAAACTTATATACTGAGATGAAGTCGAGCCCAAAATTCTACAGATAATAAATGGTGGAATGCAGACATTCACCGAGGCTATTCTGACCCCAGGCTACTATGTTACACAGCCTTCTTATCACAGTGTTTAAAAAATACCATTACATATAATTTTGTGCCCAATCAGATACCATTACTCATTAGGGGTACTATGAGTGGTTGGAAGCAGGGATCAAACATTTAAGAAAAACACCCTATGTTCCTGTACATCAATATTAAATTGATATTTAATATTAATATTAATACATAAATATTAAGGCTAGATGTGATGATCCAGAGTGAAGAGACCTTTATCTATTTCATGCATCAATGTGATGAGAGATTGTGGATTCCTGTGAGTGGGGCAAGTATACAGAACATTCCTTAAGAGCATGGATCTTGAAATCAGAGACAGCCTCTTTTCTTTCTCAGTTTTGCCTTTTCTAGATGTGTGACCACAGAATGACAATTAAAATTTCTATCACTTGGTTTCTCTATCTAAAGTATATGGATAACAAATATTTCCTTAAATATATTTTAATGGAATTAAATAATACTATAACAGTAATATTTTTATTCAGTACCACAAATATAAATTCTCACTAAGACATAATAATTATTTTGAAATGCATAATAATAGCTGGGGCTATGCATGGTGACTCACACTTGTAATTTCTGGCACTTTGAGAGACTGAGGCAGAAGGATCACTTGAGGCCAGGAGCTTGAAACCAGCCTGGGCAATATAGCAAGACCTCATCTCTACAAAAAGTAGAAAATAAAAACAACAGCTAGGTGTGATGGCACACACCTATAGTTCTGGCTATTTGGGAGGCTGAGGTGGGAAGATCACTTGAGTCCAGGAGTTTAAGGCAGCTGCAGTGAGCCATGATTGCACCATTGCACTCCAGCTAGGGGAACAGGGCAACATCCTATCTCAAATAATTAATGAATTAATTACATTTAAAAAGTAATAGGTGGGATGGTCTTACATCCTGCTTTGCCTGAAGCAGTCTTGTTCACACCTATTATTCCAGCAAAATTATTCATGTTGCTCTTTCACTGTCGAAATTATCTTGAACAATAAATTCTTTGGGTTCTTTAATGATAGCTATGACTTATTGAATGCTTATAATATGTGCCTCCTGTTTTTTTAAATGCTTATTAACTCCCTTAATCCTTATAACCCTTGAAAGGTAAATACCGTCATTATCCCCATTTTATAGATTAAAACAAAATAAGGCATGTAGAAGTGAAGTAGCTTGAGGATTTGTAAGCAAACTTTGCCATGAACTCCTAGAAATTTATTTTTTAACCATGTATTTATTTGGGTGACCTTAGCACTGTAACTGCTCAAACATAGCAAAATAAGGAAAAGAGTAGGATGAAAGGAGGAGAGAAAAAAGAACAAAGAATTCCTGGGTCTGGATGCTAAAACCATGCATTAGTTTTCTTAGTGAGAATCTCCAAAGTTCTGAGCCTATTCAAAATAAAGTTTATTTGAGGCCCTGAGATGTCCAAATTTCTATATTCAACAGTAACTCTTCCACAAACATTAATTCTTCTTCTTTTCTTTTATGATATAATGGTGGCATTTTATAAAGTTTCACATAATTTGGGTTCATCTGACTGTTTGCTCACGATTAGCTTTAGGTTATGCATTTTGGGAATAAATTCTACCTGAGCAATGTTGTTCCTTCTCATGATGTCACCACAAGAGTCTCAGGGTGTAAGTTTGTCCTATTACTGTTGTTGCATTTCATCACTTGGTTTAAGGTGGTATCCATCAAATTTTTCCATTATAAAGGTATGTTTATTTCACTTTGTAGTTAATATATGATTGTTGGGAAATACTTGAAACTGTCTAAAAACATCCTGTTCTCCAAAAAACATCCTCCCATTGTTTCATCATGCATTGGTGATTCCTCCCTGAATTGATTATTCTATTGTGAATAGTGATTTCCCAACTATAGTCCTTCAACATTTATTGATTGACATTCTATCATAAAACCAATCATTCCCACTCATCTTTTCCCCCTTCCTGTGTTTATTAGTTTTTTTAATTAAAATTTTAAAAAATTCAATGTGTCATAATCAATTACTGACTTTAATCATTTTGCTGCTCAAACTGACCCAGGTTTGTACAGTTAGGGTCCCATGAAGCTGGCCGCTGTGTCCTTTTAACATGTTCCTCCTTAGTTTCTGAGCATCTTCTTGCTTTCTGGTAAAATAAGGTGTTTCAAGCTCAGCTTGTTCTTGTTCTTTCTTAGCCCTGTAATGAATCATTTATATAACATTCCCTAGTTCCTTTAGTGTTCCTTTAGAAACCAAGATTTGAATGTTAAATAAGTGCATTGCTACTGAGGTGTTATTATTTCCAAGCCTTTCAATGGACAGAACTAATATAATACACATACACACACACACACACAGAGAGAGAGAGTTGCATGCATGTATACACATTTGAGTTAGGCATAGATCATAAAGCATAAATACGTATATCACTGATGTATCATGGATTCATATTACTAACCATAATTACAATTCTACATCACAGAATTCTTTCTTGTGCTCCCTAATTCCTTATTGGTATCTCTCTTTACTAACAGTAAGAACCCTGGTTTCTGACAATATCAAAATATTTATAAAATTCCTGATTCCCACAATACTTAAAAATCATTTCAGGATAACTATACCAACACCACTAAAAACAACTAATTTTACTAGGTAAAGTTAATCTATGTTATGTATATTTAGGTTTTTTCTGTCTGTATTCATTTTTAGGAAGTTGTTTATCCTTGTTGATTTAAACTTCTTGGATCTGCAGGATGTTAATATGGTTTCAATGTGAAAAGTATAAAAAAGGTATGCTTCAAGTGTTGCTCCCTCCCATAATCCTTCTATCTCATCCCTGTCTAACCCTTGTAGATAATCCGTTTCTTTTTCATTTTTGGATTATCCTTGTTTTCTGTGTTTCTTTTTGTGCATGCATAAGCTTATTTGCCTTCCTTCCTATAATAGGTGTAGAAGGAAGTAAAGAAAATAAGCACAAACACACACACATATATACACACATATAATTTTATTACCACTTTTTTATATATTCTAAATATATAAAGCACATATTATGTATGTATATAGTATGCTATACTATACATATTCTTTTGTATGTTGCTTTTCTAACTTAAAAATATATCCTGGAAATCACTGTATATCAGTTTCTAGAGATACTCCTGATTCTTTATTATTATTGGGTAGATATATGCCATTGTGTAGATATACCATAGTTTATTCAAGCAATCTCCTATAGATAGACCTTCAATTGTTTCCAAAATTTTGCAATTACATATAATGCAATAATTCTGCAGTAGTTCAGTGAATACCTTGTACATTTTTTCATGTTAACATGATACCTTCAAGGTAAATATTCAGAGTTTACTGAACAAAGTGTAGGTAGGAACGGAGTTTTTTTAGATATTACCAAATTCCATTTTATAGGTATATTTCATTGCATTTCCTTAGGTATTGTATAAAAGTTCCTGTTTGTCCACAACCTCAGTAACAGAGTGTGTTGCCAATCTTAAATTTTTGCCAAACTGATAGGTAAAAATAGTATTAAAATAATTAACAAAATAGCAGTAGTAAATCCTTACCCATCAATAATACTTTGAATGTAAATAGATTAAGTTATCCAAGAAAAAGACATAGAGTGACTGAATAAACAGAAAATAAGATCCGACTATATGCTTCCAACAAGAGACTCATTTTAGATTTAAGGACATACATAAGCTGAAAGTGAAGGGATGGAGGAAACTATTCCATGCAAATAGTAATCAAAAGTGAGCAGAGGTGGCTAGACTTATATGAGATAAAATAGACTTCAAGTCAAAAACTGTCACAAGAGACAAAAAAGGGTCACTACTTAACGATAAAATGCTCAATTCATCAAAAGGGATATAACAGTTGTAAATATATATGCACCTAACATCAGAGCATATATATATGTGTGTGTGTGTGTATATATATATATACACATATATGGCAAAGTTTAATGGACATGAAGGTAAAAATAGATAGCAATACAATAATAGAATAATAGTAGGAAACATCAATACTCCACTTGCCACAAAGATCCATAAGACAGAAAGTTAATAAGAAAATGCTGGAATTAAAATGCACTTTAGGCAAAATGGACTTAACAGATACATACAGAACTTTTCACTCAACACCAGCAGAATACACATTCTTCTCTAGTGCATGTGTAATATTTTCCAGGATAGACCATACAGTAGGCTACAAAACAAGTCTTAACAAATTTAAGAAGATCAAAATCATATTAAGTATTGTTTTCAATTACAATGATATAAAACTAGAATTTTAGAGAAATACTGAGAAATTCACAAGTATGTGAAAATTAAACAACAGTCTCCTAAACAATCAATGAGTCAAAGAAATAATAAAAATTTAGAAATATTTTGAGAGAAACAGCAATGGAAACACAGCATACCAAAATCTGTGGGAGGTGGCAAAAGCAGTTTTAAGAGGGAGGTTTATAGCAATAAATGCCTACCTTAAAAAAGAAGAAAAACACCAAATAAATAGCCTAACATTATGTCACAAGGAACTAGAAAAAGAAGAATAAACTAAACCCAAAGTTAGCAGAAGGAAGGAAATAATAAAGTTTAAAACAGAAATAAAAACTATAAAAACCATAGAAAAGATCAGTAAAAATAAGAGTTGATTTTTAAAAAAATAAACAAAATCAACAAACCCTTTGCTAGACTGAAAAACAAAGAAGGAAGACTCATACATATAAAATTAGAAATGAAAGTAGAGAAATTACAACAGATGCCTTAGAAATAAAAAGGATCACAAGGAACTATTATGAACAAGTATATGGCAACAAATTTCATAAAAAAGGAAATGGATAAATTTCTAAAGAAATCTAGTATACCAAGCTTGAATCAAGAAGAAATAGAAAGTCTAAACAGATCTATAACAAAGAAATTAAGATAGTAAATAGAAACCTCCCAAAAACAAAAGGCCCAGACTTGGTGGCTTGATGGCTGAATTCTACCATATTTTCAAAGAATTAATACCACTACTTCTTAAACTCTTCCAAAAACTAGAGCTGGAAGGAGCACTTCCGAACAGGTATCAAGATGGTACTGGTCTTGTCAATGTGTTACAAGTCAGACATCGACACCACCAGAAAATAAACTATAGGCCAGTATTTCTGATAAATATTGATGCCAAAATCCTCAATAAAATAAAAAATCAAATTTAACATCACATCAAAAATATTATACACCATGATAAAAGGGATTTATCCCTCGCATGCAAGTCTAGTTTAATACATGCAGATCAAGCAACGTCATATTAACAGACTGAAAAGCAAAAACCACATTATCATATCAAGGCAGAAAAGCATTTGACAAAATTTAAAGTTCATCTGTTCTTCCTGAAAACTCTTAATAGTTTAGATACAGAAAGAAAGTTTCTCAACCTAATAAAGTCCATTTATGAAAAATACACAGCTAACGTTATAGTCAATGAGGGGAAAGTCAAAGCTTTTCCTCTAAGATCTAGTATAGGGCAAGGATGTCCACTCTCAGCCCTTCCAATCAACATAGAAATAAAAGATATCCAAATTGGAAAATATTTCTATTTGCAGATGACATAATCTTATATGTAGAAAACATGAAAGATTTCACCAAAAAAAAAGAAAAACCTGTTAGACCTAATAAATGATTCAGTAAAGTTGCAAGACATCAATTCAAAATACAAAAATTTATGGCATTTCTATACACAAATAATGACCTAGCCAAAAAATAAAAAATAAATCAAGAAAACAATCCTATTAAGGATAGCATTAAAAAATACTTAAGAATAAATTTAACCAAGGAGGTAAAAAATCTGTACACTAAAAAGTATAAGTTATTAATGAAAGAAATTGAAGATAGCACAAATAAGCAGAAAGATACACTATACTCATGGATCAGAAGAATTAATATCATTAAAATATCCATGCTACCCAAAACAGTATATAGATTCAAACCAAGTCCTATCAAAAAATCCCAGTGGCATTCTTCACAGAAATAAAACAAACAATCCAAAAATTCATGTGGAACCACAAAATACCCCAAATAGCCAGAGCAATTCTGAAATAAAAGGAATTAGAGGCATCACACTTCCCTATTTAAAATTCTATTACAAATCTATAGTAATCATAACAGCATGGTACTGGCATAAAAACAGACATACAGGCTACTGGAATGAAATAGAGAGCCCAGAAATAAATCTAAACACATACAGTTAACTAATTTTTAGCAAGGTCAACGTGAAGACACAATGAGGAGAGGATGATCTCTTCAATAAATGGTACTGGGAAAATTAGATTTCCATATGCAAAAGAATGAAACTGGACCCTTATTTTACACCATACACAAAAATTGACTCAAAATGAATTGAAGACCTAAACGTCAGACTTACAACTATAAAACTCATAGAAGGAAACCTAGGGGAAAGCTCCTTGATATCGGCCTTGTCAGTAATTTCTTGGTATCACACCAAAAGCTCAGGCTGCAAAAACAAAAGTAAATAAATGAGACTACATCAAACTAAAAAGCTTTGGGACAGCAAGGGAAAGAAACAACAAAATAAAAAGGTAACCTAAAGCTTGGGAAAAAATATTTGCAAACCATGTTATCATAGGGGGTTAATACCCAAGATTTATAAAGAACTTAATACAACTTAATAGCAAGAAAATATACAACCTAGTTAAATAATATGTAGAAGATGTGAATAGAAATTTATCCAAAGATGACATAAAAATGGCCAGCAGGTATATTAAAAGATTTCCAACATCACTAATAATTAGGAAAACGCAAATCAAAACCACAATGAGATATCACCTCACATCTGTTAGGGTGGCTATTGTAAATGTTGGCGAGGGTGTGAGGAAAAGGAAAACCCTTGTACACTGTTGGTGGGAATGTCGATTTGTACAGCCATTAGGGAAAACATTGTGGAGGTTCCTAGAGAAACTAAAAACAGAATTACTTTATGACCCGTAATCCCTCTTCTGGGTATATACCCAAGAAATCATCACCCCATAAAGATATCCGCACTCCCATGTTCATTGAAGTATTATTCCCAATAGCTAAGATATGGAAACAATTTAAGGATTTATCAGTGGTGAATGGATAAATAAATGGTGGTATATATACAAGGGTATATTATTCAGCCTTAAAAAGGAGATCCTACCACTTGCCACAACACAAATAGATCATGAATAGAGTACATTATGCTGAGCGAAAAACGCCAGACACAGAAAAATATTGCATAATCTCACTTATATGTGGACTCTAAAAAAAGACAAGGTTAAATATGTAATACTGTGTTTTGGAATACTAATATGGACATAGCAACAGGCATCAAGGAGCTACAGATAATAAAAGGTGACTTCTTTTATATATCTAGTACCATATTAAAAATTATCAGACCATCTGGGACAAGGATGGAAGTTTTAATAGTCTGCAACTGGACAGCCTCTTGTATAAAGATGAAATTGGATTCATGCCTCACACTACACAGAAAAATAAACTCTAAATCTAAGTCTAAATCTCTCATGAGAGGTCTGAATATACAAAGTAAAACCATACAAGTAGAAAAAGTGGATGAATTGCTTTAGAACCTGATGAGAGAGAGAAGGCTTTCAAACTGTGACTCAAAATCTATTTGTACTATAATATCAGTAAATTTAAATGTCTAAAAATAGAATTCTTATGAATGATAAATATCACCATTAGTAAATTCAAAAGGCAAATGACACACTGGAAGAAAACATTTGCAATATATGTTGCAAATGAGAGGCTAGTACTTTTTATTTTTTTAATGAATTTTATGGTGTATATTTAAGGTATGCAACATGATTTTTTAAGATACATATATAGTAAAATGGTTACTATAGTGAGACAGATTAACATACCAATTATTTCACATAGTTATACCCATTTTTCCCCTTTGGCAAGCAGCTATCATCTGCTCATTTTGCAAAAATCCTGAATCCTGAAACATAATATTGGGGAAAAGAGCAAGTACAGTTACATGTTCTCAATTTAAAATGCACACAAAACTAAAAACGGTATCTTAGCATAGGGATACCTTTGTATATAGTATAACTATGAAGATATTCAAAGGAATGGTAAGAAATACTGCTTCTGTTTGAGGAAAGGTGAATGTGGGAAGTACATGGAGGGTTTCCAAGTTTTAGTAATATTTTATTTCTCAAGCTGGGTGTTGTTTTATTAACATTTGTTTATACCGTATATTCCATTCATTTATTTATTCCACAAAGATTTGGTGATCACCTACTATGTGGCAGGCATTCAAGGCAATTGGCACATGAATGAACAAAACAGATGAAAAATCATTACCTTTGTGGATTTTACGTTCTAGAGGAGGAATACAACAAAACAGATTTTAAAATATTATGTTACAAAATTACATAGCATGTCAGATGGTGATAAAGAGGGTCAGCAGTACAGGCATTAGAGGGGATATTCATTTTAAATAACACAGGCTAGGAGGACTGTTGAGGTGGCATTTGAGCAAGGACTTAAAGGAAATGAGCAAGTATAAAACATTTTGGAGGATAAGGATTTTAGCAGGTGCAACACTTTGTGCAAAGCCCTAAGGCTAAAAGCCTTCAATATAGATGGAGCCGAGTGAGTGAAAGAGAAAGTTGAAGAAAATGAAGTCAGAAATGGCATGAGAGGTGATCAGAGTTATTCTAGGGCCCTGAAGGCAAGTGCAAGAATTTTGGCTTTTACTCTGAGTGAAATGGGGAGCTGTTGAGCAGAGAGTTGACATTTTTTGCTTACTTTTTAAAGTATCAGTCCAGCTGAGGTATGAAGAATAGACTGGGGAGGATAGGGGTGGGGAAAGGGGCAAAGATGAAATAGGATAAGCAGTTAAAGAGCTGCTGCAGTAATCAAGGCAAGAGATGATGATGATCTGGAGCAAGGGGGGTAGTACAAGAAGTGGTGAAAAGTAGATTCTATTCCGAACTTAAAGACCACAAGATTTCTGAATGGATGAACACAGGATGCAAGAAAAAGAAAAGCCCAGGATAACTCTATAGATTTGAGCATGGGCAAAAGAAGGATGAAATTGTAGTGAACTGACTTGGGGAAGACTGTGTGTATATTAATCTGCTAGGGTTGCCATAACAAAATACCACAGACTTGGTGGCTTTAACAATATAAATTATTCTCTCACAGTTCTGAAGGCTAGAAGTCCAAGATCAAGATCAAGATGTTGGCAGATTTAGTTTCTTTTGAGGCCTTTCTCCTTGGCTTGTAGACAGCAGCCTTCTTGCTGTGTTCTCATATGGACATTCCTCTGTGTCCACTGATGTCTAGCACTTGTTTTTTTTTTTTGTTTTTTTTTTTTTTTTGAGATGGAGTCTGGACACTGCAATCTCTGCCTCCCAGGTTCAAGCAATTCTCGTGCCTTAACCTCCCAAGTAGCTGGGACTACAGGCGCACAAAACCTCGCCTGGCAATTTTTTTTTTTTTTTTTGTATTTTTAGTAGAGATGGGGTTTTGCCATGTTGGCCAGGCTGGTTTTGAATTCCTGGCCTCAAGTGATCTGCCTGCCTCAGCCTTCCAAAGTGCTGGGATTACAAGTGTGAGCCACCACACCTGGCCTTATGAGGACACCAGTCAGATTGAATCAGGGCCGACCAGGCGCGGTGGCTCGCGCCTGTGATCCCAGCACTTTGGGAGGCCGAGACGGGCAGATCACAGGTCAGGAGATGGAGACCATCCTGGCTAACATGGTGAAACCCCACGTCTACTAAAAATACAAAAAAATTAGCCAGGCATGGTGGCGGGCGCCTGTAGTCCCAGCTACTCGGGAGGCTGAGGCAGGAGAATGGTGAACGCGGGAGGCGGAGCTTTCAGTGAGCCGCGATCGCACCACTGCACTCCAGCCTGAGTGACAGAGCAAGACTCCGTCTCAAAAAAAAAAAAAAAAAAAAAAAAAAAATTGAATCAGGGCTCACCTGTATGATCTCATTTTCCTGTGATTACTTCATTAAAGGGCCCTATTGCCAAATGCAGTCACACCCTGAGGTGCTGGGGGTTCAGACTTAAACATATGAATTTAGGTGGGCAGGAGAGATACAATTCAGCCCATCACAGTGTACGAGGAGGTTTTGGAATGGATATTAAAAAGTTAAGTTTCATGCATATCAAATAGATGTATCTTGGATGTCTGCATAGGGATTTTGAGTACGCAATGTGAAAAAGAAAGGGCCAAGTTTGGAGCCATCGTGCCTCCAACAGTAAGTCAACAATGATCAGCAAGAAGCTCAAGGAAAACTAAGGAGAGACCAATAGGAGAAGAAAATTCAATTAGCAAGACAAAAAAAAAAAAAAAGTAGCAAGGAGGGAATGATTGTATGTAGTAAATGTTGCTGATAGGTCAGATAAAATGGGGTTCAAGAATTAGTCAACATGAATGTAATTGATAAAATCTGTAAGTCTGTTCTATTGGTAAAGTGCTGAGGACAGAAGGTTGGTGGAGTGGGCTTAAGAGAGAATAAAATGAAAGAAATTGGGATGGGCGCGGTGGCTCACGTCTGTAATCCCAGTACTTTAGGAGGCCGAGGTGGGCGGATCACGAGGTCAGGAGATCGAGACCATCCTGGCTAACACGGTGAAACCCCGTCTCTACTAAAAATACAAAAAATTAGCCGGGCGTGGTGGCGGGTGCCTATAGTCCCAGCTACTCAGGAGGCTGAGGCAGGAGAATGGTGTGAACCTGGGAGGCAGAAGTTGCAGTGAGCCGAGATCGCGCCACTGCACTCTAGCCTGGGCAACAAAGAGAGATCCCATCTCAAAAAAAAAAGAAAAAAGAAAAGAAATCGAAGTCAGAGTAAAGAGGCTGGTTTCAAGAGAGTAGCAGAGAAAAAGAGTAATAGCTAATGGGGAAGATGGAGTTAAGAGAAAGTTTATTTTTATGATGGAATAACAATAGCATGTATGTGTGCTGATGGGAAAGATCTCATAGACAGGGAAAAACTATTGGCATAGGAGAGAGAAAGGGGATTGCTGGATCAATGTCTTCAAGTCAATGAATGAAAATGTGATCTACTAGAGGGATTATCTCTAAGTAGGAAGGGCAAAGATAATAACAGGGATATACACATTTATATAATGTCTATATATACACATATTTATTTTAATATGTTTACATTTATGTATGTATCATATATTTATTTACCTATATATAAAATACGTCAGTCTTAAGTCTGGCTTAATGAATAGTTATTGTTTTACTTGTTCTCCCTTCCCACCCTCATTCTATTATTCTGGAAAATACTCCTTCATACCAAATGGGTGCTTCTGCAGAGGGAGGTAGGCTGCCCATTGGCCAAAGGAATAAAGACATGATTCATGGTGGTTTACAGTAAGTGGTCCAGGTATGGTCATGTGATTCAGCTGGACCACTCAGTGTCTTTTCCTGAAATTTTCAAATAGAATTTGAGGAAAGGTTAAGGATTAACTTTAACTTTTGATTAAGGATTTTTTTTCCTCCTTAATCATAGCACTGCAAGGTTGTAAGCTTGAAACTCATGGATATATGGATAAGCTGTCCTAGAGAATGAAGCCAGTAAAGAGTCAAAGGAGATGGAGAAGAATGTATTCTTGACATTGTCCCTGTCTACAGTTCTTGTTGCCCTCAAGGTCATTTCTACAGAATCCTTCCAACTAACCTGAACCGTAAATATTTTTTTTTTTTTTTTTTTTTTTTTAGCTTAAGCCAAAACAGGGTGGGTATTCAAGATTCTCCGGGACCTACAGAGCTGATACAAATTATGCTTCTTAACATTAGCTCCTGATGTTTCATCCACACTCTACTTAAAACTGTAGTCAACCTTTTCTCATCCCTCACATTCTAATAATTAGCCAATTCTTGAACCTCTACAATCCAACTATTTCTGGAGTCATACCCCATCTCACCATCACCTCTGCCATCCTACTCCAAGTCACTCTCATTTCTCACCTTGTAGAGTAAACAAATGATTCTTACTCCCTAGATTTTTTCCTACATTTGTTCATGGTGTTTGCTCCACCTGGAGTCTCCATCAACTCAGCCCAAAACTACCCCCTGCTCTGCAGGGGATCCTGATCCCTATAATCTAAGTGACTTCCCCTTATTAAAAATTCTTACACTTCTCATATCATTTGTTTCATTTTTGCTTTGCTTTCTGTTATTTGGATCTCTTTTAAGATGATAATCACACTAAGGGTTGTTTAGTCAATAATGTTTCATCTGTAGCCCCTTGTATATATTACATTCTCAGTAAGTACATATTGTTCTAAGTTACTATGAACTAACCTAGTCTTTTTGTCATTTAGATAAGAGTATTTGACTGGGGGAAATATTATGATAAACGCTACTACTACTCATAAAATGACTTTTGGTAAATTTCTGGATTCATAATGACAAGTGGTGAAAAGATATAAGAATTTATGCCTCTTGGCATGTGTTCCCTTCTCCACTTTAAATCTTAAGATTCAGAAAATTGAGCAATAATGAAGGAAAAGAATGTGGAAATGTAGCATTTCAGAAAAGAACATGGATGTGCCATCATTCTTGAACTGCAATTTTTTGGTTCTATAGAAAAATATCACCATGACCTCAGTTCAAGATAGCCTTCATGAACAGAAACACATCAGTTCATATCTCCACATAATTGTTGACCTAGCAACTGCTACTCTAGCTTTATAAATATTGTCTCATTTTTGAAACGTATTTGCTTAAATAAAAGCTGCTGCTATGAGGCTTAGAGGTTAATTATGCCTATTCACCCAAAAAAATGTTTGTTTTAAATTTGTTGCTAAAAATGTCTAGGTTGAGTAGCAAAATTATGTTCACATAAAAAATTGTAGTTCAAGTGCTAATAGAGATAGCTGCCAATGACTCATCGATACTTTTACACCTTAAACCACTCATATCTCTCCTTTTAATACCACATTTTGTCAAATACACCAACATGAAATGATGGCAATTAAACAGCTTATGATTATCCGCATAAAACCACTCTTTCAGCATCAACATTCATCCCAAACATCAGAAGATACCAAACTGAAAGGAATTCTAGTCCATGATCATTCATTTTAAAAATCTGGTTTTACAGATGGTGAACCTAAATAATAAAATGTACTATGCTATAAACATATACTAAGAAACCCCCAACGCATGATAAAGCTAATAGCTTGTCTCAGCTACAAAAGTGGAGAAGCAGCACTCTTCGACTAATAATGCCATCTGATCTACTATGTAATGCAAATACCGAATATTCTATTCCTAAACAGAAAAAAATGGGAATTTTGTTTCATGGTTATGGAATGTTGTATAATCTTTGGATTATCTTCTTTGGGCCCATTTTTATCCTAAGATAATGAAAGCTTTGCATGAGTAACCAAGGATAGACTATGGTCTTTTGAAACTAACTTTTTCTTACTGCCAAATAAATCTCTTTTAAATATGTTCTCTGTGAGGCAATCATGACATCCATTGGCCAACTGGATCTGGGGTTATGCCTGGATACTTTCCACATTGCACGTGGTTGTCAATTTGAATTGTGTATCAACTACCCATCATATTTGGCACATCTGTACTTAACATTGGCATTAATTTTACCCTATTGTTCTAATTGCAGTACTTTGATGTAATGACACCATTCAATTCACAGATGGTACTGGTGGGGGGTTTTCCCAAAAAAATATAATGTAATTTTAATTTGGAATCTGAGAATGCCAAAAATAAGAGCTTCATTGATTAAGTTATCTCAGCCTGCTAAACAGTTGAACATTTGAACTAAATAGGAAAAACCGGGAAAGAGAACAGCAGGTTTCAATACCAACCTACTGCAAGTGTTTTGTTTTTTGATTATAGTCTATGGGGCATGCAAGACATATCTGTTCATAAACAAACTTTGACATACTTAAAGATAAAATCTATATTTTCAAATAAGGTAAGAGCATTCTGTTAAAGATGAAGTCTTTGTGAATAGGAAGCCTGCATTTTGAAAGGTAATCGTTTAATTTAAAATTTTAAATCTAAAAATTATTTAAAATATCACAGATTTGACACGTATATATCGCTCTATATATCTATCTTTTAAATAGATATATTTACAAAGTTTTCCTGGAGTATCACTCTATTTCCTGTGACATCATTAAGTAATGCCTATCACAATTTACATTTTATAGAATCAAATCAGGGGATAATTAAGGAACTTTCCAAAGGTCACAGGACCCCTCGCTGATGGAGGAATGACTAGAATACAAATCTTTATTTCTTACATGAATGTATTTTATGAGATACTGCCAATTTTATTGAATAAAAAAATGCTACCATGTTGTTTCAACAGGAAATAGACCACCTTTCCTGTTAAGAAGAGTGGCAAGAGGTGTGAATGTAGGACCATTACACTTAGCTTTGGAATGGGGTTTGGAGAGAAGGACATTAAACCATAAGAATAACTCATTTTAGCAAGTTACCTAGAAATAAAAATTGATGCTGGAAAAAGTCATAAAGGCAAGGAGAGGCATCTGACTGCAGTATGAGTAAAAATCCAAAAGGACTTGCCACAAATCATTAGTTTACTTCAGTCAAATACTGGCAACCAGGGTCCCAGTGAGCTAAGAGAATTCTATCATAGCTGGTATGTTTGATGAAGTGATGGGATAGTGGACCTTTGAGACATATATATATATATATACACACACATATATATACACACATATATATACACATATATACATATACACATATATACATATACATATATATACACATATACATATATATATATATACATATATATATATCCAGAGAAGGCTGCAAGATGTCAAATCTCTGGTTCCCCTACCACTGTAGCTGGGCCCCATGAGAAATACGCTGCAGATTGAAGCCAAAGGAGCTATTTTCATAACGAACATTTGTTTATCTTGGCGTCATAAGCAGTACTTCCCTGGTGTGTGCCGGACAAAGTTCTTCCCACTTCTGGGTGAAAGACAGAATGGCTTCAGTTCAATGATGGCATAGGAAATTCTGGGTTATTTGGTACCATAAATGCTGATTGTATTAGCTCATACCTTTGCCACAGCGAGAAGTATGAAGTGACGGTATCATTCTCAAATAGCATTGTAAGTAGCAGATATTAGAACGGGGTCCAGATTCTGGGAAGATTCAAGGATTATTTCTGAGTACATCTGAGACACCTTGAAGTTCTGTCAGATATAACTGAATGAATGAGAATTTTGGAGGTAGATGAAGAACTTGTTCGTTAACTTTCACTCAAAACAGCAGTTTACGTTTTACATTTACTATAAAATTCATAGGCGGCTGGACATGGTGGCTCACGCCTGTAATCACAGCGCTTTGGGAGGCCGAGGTGGGTGGATCACAAGGTCAAGAGTTTGAGACCACCCTGGCCAACACAGTGAAACCCCCATCTCTATTAAAAATACAAAAAAAAAAAAAAAAGTGCCGAGCGAGGTGGCTGGAGCCTGTAATCCCAGCTACTTGGGAAGCTGAGGCAGGAGAATCGCTTCAACCCAGGAGGCAGAAGTTGCAGTGAGCCGAGATTGCATCACTGCACTCCAGCCCGGGTGACAATGCGAGACTTCATCTCAGAAAACAACAACAACAACAACAACAAAACTCATAGGCTGAAATGTCTTGGGAAACTTGTTTTTAACATGCAGTATTCTTGAGAGTAGTGATCTCTCTAACATCTTGCTCCCTACCAAGTGTCACAGGAGCCCCAGCCCATTAAAATTGCCAACTTTTGTTACTAACCATAAAAGATATGTACACACTGTATAGAAGGCTGACCTGACCTGGGAAGATGTAGAGATATGGAGGAATGCTGACTCACTGCAAGCATACTTTTGAAATTATCATCTGCATTTCTGTTCAAGCTTTTTCTCCTGAGCCCCTCCCACTGTTTAAATAAGTAGTTATTTCTTTAAATGGCATCTACCATGCAAAAAGTTAAACTAAATTCTGTTTTAATTTCTCATTGTTTCTTATGAAATTTCAACATCAATCATCCCCAAATTTGTATTGCCTTTATCTGCAGTGATTAGTATTAAAATGTTGGCCTACCCTTGATTTTTCTAGATCATGTCCTGAGTGGTAAATTGTGTCTCATGAGGCCACTTAGAAGCCTCAGATGAGAAACCCCATTCCTATCTCATGGCAGCTTTTCAAATCCTTACACATTTTTATACGCAATGGGCCCCAGGAAAAGCTAATTGTGGAGAGTACATGTGTGCTAAGAACCTCAGAACTCAGTGGGCCGTAAAAGAAGAAGGTTCCTGATAGCATAAATTGCTCACTCTCCTCTTAGCTAATAGGCATCTTGATTTTAGACACGCATCCTTTCTGAATAAGTAAACAAAGAAGGCACTTTGCATTTCTATATTTTACCACTTCTTTTTACCGTTATCTAGAATATATTTTCCTTCCAAAAATACCCTGCCACCCCTCCATTTCATTTAGGTTTATCTGCTTCTATATGTCTATTACCATATTTTTTAAAAAAGGTTTTATTTTCAGGTATATATTTTTATTTTACATGTATGTGTGCATGTGTGTGTATATACAAACTTCCTCATTTACTGCCAAAAGTTACTGCATTTTAGTTAATTTTTGAAGCTTGTGCAGCTGTTAATTAAAGTGTCCATTACAAGATGAGTTAGCATATAATTTTAGAATAGCATACTGCAAGTTTGAAAAGACCTACACCTGTGTTTACCTGAGTACTATAGCTGGTTTTAGGGAAATCCAGATGAGACCCAGGTGCCCAACCCACTTAGTTGCAATATTTACATTTTGCACTAAATGTGTTTATGCTTCAATTTCTAGTTACACAGTCATAATTATGATGAACAGTATTTCTATACCTTCCTCTGGGAAGTGGAATTCCTTTTTTTCATGAAGCAGAAACACAAAATTGACTTATTGTTGTGCTAATTTTTCAAGCTTATTGGATGAAAATTCCAGGGCATTACTTTTCAATGACTGTCACTCTTTTTTTCTTTTTTGAGATGGAGTCTCGCTCTGTCGCCCAGGCTGGAGTGCAGTGGCGTGATCTCGGCTCACTGCAAGCTCTGCCTCACGGGTTCATGCCATTCTCCTGCCTCAGCCTCCCGAGTAACTGGGACTACAGGCGTCCACCACCGTGCCTGGCTAATTTTTTGTATTTTTAGTAGAGACGGGGTTTCACCGTGGTCTTGATCTCCTGACCTCGTGATCTGCCCGCCTCGGCCTCCCGAAGTGTTGGGATTAAAGGCATGAGCCACCGCACCCGGTGACTCTCACTTTTAAGATAACTAAAGTAGTAAAGCATCTTTTACTACCGTTTGTAAGAGAAAAATAAGATATTAAGATATTGGAGGGCAGAAGTTTGATCAGACGAACTCAGAAGCATTGATACAAAATTTGCATAGCTTTTGAGTATACAATATTAAATGTTTATGCTAAGTAACATGTAATGCTTGATTTTTATTTTTATTTTTATATTTATTTATTTATTTTTTTTGAGATGGAGTCTCTCTCTCTCTTGCCCAGGCTGGAGTGCAGTGGCACAATCTCAGCTCACTGTAGCCTCCACCCACCGGGTTCCAGTGATTCTCCTGCCTCAGCCTCCCAAGTAGCTGGGGTTACAGGTGCCCACCACCACACTTGGCTAATTTTTTGTATTTTTAGTAGAGACAGGGTTTCACCATGTTGCCCAGGCTGGTCTTGAACTCCTGAGCTCAAGTGATCCACCTACCTCAGCCTCCCACAGTGCTGGGATTACAGGTGTGAGCCATTGCACCAATGCTTGATTCTTTAATTTACACCACTGAGACTTTTGAATATACTTTCTGCTGCCTTTCTCTTCACTGTATTCATTTGATACTTCTTGTGATGAGAACTGAGAAATTCTGAAATGTGATATTCCAGCTGAAAAATTCTGGTTACAGGTGATCAGATTTTTAAAATTCAGGCAGCTTCCAAATAATTTCCTGAAATTAAGTCTAGATCCAAAATACTCAGAATATTTGGTTTTTAAGCAACCTGTTTTCCAACTAGCCTAAAATATGATACCAGATTAATGTAGGTTTAATGTCATTGTCTTAGTCATCACACTGGCTCTTCAGTCACTAAAATGAAAAATATTTTCTTAGTTGTTCTTCATCTGGCCAGTCATTCATTTTGACCTAACATGGGTGTCCTTTGATCAAGATATGCTATAAGTAGCACAGTATGAATGTATTTGTAATAAGTCTGTGGGGTTATCCATTGGCATCAGCATTTTCTGGCAAATGGAGTAAATCCTTCATGCATTTTTTTCTGAGTTTTAGATGTTCATGATATTGATTTTTTAACTTGTCTATATAGTAAGGACTTTTTTCACACACAAGAGTACCTTTAAAACCACTAAATTCAGTATGCAATATTTTGAATGATCTGAAATCATTCACTGGGCTGATAATAAAACCATATCATTTCGTTGCCATTATTTTAAAGTGATATTCTTGAGTCTTAACAAAGTATTTCAACAATTTCAGACTCGTGTGTGTGTGTGTGTGTGTGTTTGTGAATGCCTGAGCCTTGTCTATAGGCACTAAGTTTCTTTATAGGAAACATTATAATATATATCTATATTTATAATAATATATATATAATTATAAACGTAATAATCATAATAGAAATGAGTTAAGGTTACTTAGCAGTTTCCTTTACATATTAGAACAACCTTTTTTTCTAATGAGCATTATGATGACACAAATTCAAAATATTTACTCTTCACTCTATTCCTTCTAAAAACTTATCAATACAGTCTACTGAGGTCATATCTTTTTTTTTTTTTTTTTTTTTTTGAGAAGGAGTCTCGCTCTGTCACCCAGGCTGGATTGCAGTGGCACAGTCTCAGCTCACTGCAACCTCTGCCTCCTTGGTTCAAGCAATTCTCCTGTCTCAGCCTACTGAGTAGCTGGGATTACAGGCATGTGCCAATACGTCTGGCTAATTTTTCTATTTTAAGTGGAAACAGGGTTTCACCATGTTGGTTAGGTTAGTCTTGAACTCCTGACCTCAGGTGATCCACACGCCTTGGACCCCCAAAATGCTGGAATTACAGGCGTGAGCGACTGTGCCCAACCACATCTTTTATAATGTTACTATTTCTTCATTCAAAACATATTATGACTCGTAAGTATGCAAAAGCTGTCATTAGATTGCCATTTTGTCCTAATACCAACCCATTGTCCTATGCCTTTATGCTTGGACTTGCATCAATCAGATATTCAAAGAAATATGAAGCATGATTCTCTCCTATTTAGAACACAATGTTTGATATTTATCAATTAGAACAAGATAATGTTTTAAGTGAGAATCAACTGGCTGTTATTTGTGTCCTGAAGAAACAGGGAATGAAACCACAGCACAGTTTTCTAATTGGCTGTGTTCTAGGTTCTAAGCTAAACATTTTACTTTTTTTACTTGTTTACTCCTCATAAATGCCATGCAACATTATATAATTCCAATTTTATAATTAAAAGATAAGCTTTGGAGAGTTAAGGCAATTTTCTCATGCTTTATCAACTACATCCTTATAAAATGTCTTAGAGTTGAATTTATATATACATCTTCCAATTATGAGAGGTCGCACTCAGCTTTTGGGGAAAAGTCACCGACAGAGGCTAAACGCATCCCTATGAATTTTATAAGATTAACAGGGAAGAAGAGAGGGGAGAAATGAAAATATGCCTAGCCTGAGCACATTCATCATTCATCATGAGGTCAGCCAGCTCTCTGACCTGCTTCCTCAGAGTGGTTTGCTGCCTAGCGCCTCAGAATCATGTAGACCGTGTCATAAGATTAGAGTTCCCCTAACCGCCCTATAGATAATAGCTTAAGCATTGTGAAATGTTGTTTGCCCTTTGAGGTATTCTTTCAGGTCCTGCATACCACTAACATCAACTGAGTTGAAGGACCCAAAGAGGAGCTGACTCACCAAAGAATGCAGTTTCTACATCCTAATGATTTCATCCTTCTTACCCCAACCAAGCAACAACCCCAGTTTTCCAGCCCCTTGCCTTCCATGATCCCCTTAGCAATCCTAGCCCAGATCTCCTAGGAGAGATCGATTTCAAGGGTCCCTCCCATCTCCTCATTTGGCCACCCTGTGATCCTTAACCTATTTCTCCTCTGCAAACCCCGAGGTCTTGCTGTACTGGTCTGTTATTGCACAGTGGGCCTATGAACCCATTGATCTTGTAACAAGGTGTACAGCAAATTTTCCACATACCTAATTTTAAACTTCTCACACAAACAACTGTTACATCTATATGTCAAGTAACATCAAGATGAATTATATATCAGTCAGTGCTCTTAACATAATTATCAACGGACTTCTTAATTAACCTGCCAATTCTCTCCAAACTAAAGCTCATTTTGGCTTTATCTGTGAGAGTAGGTTAAGCACTTTTTCTTCTACTGAGTTTTTATTGGCTGTATTGGCCGCGAGGTCATACAGCCCAGGGGAGTACTGCAGCACACACACAAGTGAGAACTTAAAATGTACTTTTTTTGTGACACTTCATCACTTCATACACAGTTGAGATATTTGTTTCGATAATGTAAGCTTTCTTTACCTATTACATGGATCGCCCATGTTAAGCTACTCTTCTGTTTATTGAGTTTGATTTACTGTCAAAGACTCTGAATGTGGAAACAAACCACAGGAATCAATTGAAAATGGGGGAAAGAAAGATAATCATCTCTAACTTCCCCTCCCAATTCTAACAGACAGGAGCTCTTTAATGCTACCTCTAGGATAATTCCCTATGCAGCATCATAATGAAGACTTATAACTAGAAATATACAATGTAAGAGAAAAATGGAAGCTACCAATTAGTGGACACTTATTATGAGACAAAATTATGCCAGGAGTCAGCATACTTTTTCTGAAAAGGGCCAAATAGCAAGCATTTTAGTCATTACAAGCTATATGGTCTCTTTAGAAACTACTCGACCCTGCCATTATGACATTGAAGCAGGTTTTGAAAAACGTAAACAAACGAGAATGGTTTTATTTTAATAACATTTTCAGTATAAAAACCTGCATTTGGCTGGGGCCTCGCAAATGATATGTATGTTTTCTATAGTCACTATGACAAACATCAAAGAAAGGCATTATTTAATTCTGTAGATGAGGAAACTGGGATTCAAAGAGATTTTGTATACCTCACATCTAACCGGGAAAACAGAACTGACCAGCAGTAATTCGGTAGAGGGAATTTGATACAAAGCACCAGTTAAAAGGATGTTAGAAGTGCTAAGTGCCAAAGAGGGTACGGTAAGACAACCCCAAGGTTAGCAACAGAAGGAAGTTGCTACCATCCAAAAGGAGGCAGTGGCATTCCTAGAGCCCAGAAGCTGTCCACCAGGAACCTCACTGGAAAGGTATGTCCAGAGAGTCCTGGGATCCTGGAAGAGATGCAGCCCCTTTGGTGATCCAGCAGAAAGGGGAAGAGGTGCCCTGCCATCCTGCTTCCTGCCCCCAAATTTCCCACCACAGTGGTGGATCTTAGCTGAATTTTAGTTTGCAGATAACAGCTTCTTGAAGTACAGAGCACAACAGGGAATTTATCTCAGCACACAAAAAGGATCAAGTCATAGTAACATTGTCATGATTAGACTCTCAACCTGTCTCCTCCAGCTGTCATGCACTTTCACTGTACAACAGCGTAAGTAGAGTTTGCCTCTTATCTTTTCTTCTCACATTTTACAAATGTGATATTTCTTAGGCTCAAAAATATAGCTCTTGAAATTTCTAGCTTTACTCTACAGCACTCAACATTCTCTTTCTGTAAAAAAAATGAAACAGTGATGTCCATATCCACGGGAAAGTGAAGGTAATTCTGTTAATCTGCCAATGACTTATTTCACAGTGTTGAAAAGAATGTGTTTACAAAAATTTTAGCTGGTTTTCTATGTTATTTATTTAAACCTTCATATGGGATACACATGAGGACCATCCTAATTTTATTTGAGTATTAAGACGGTAGATTTTTATTCCTCTTAAACCTAGTTTCACAAGATTATTTTCAGGATAGATAGTAAAACAGTCGTTGGTAGTTTGACAACCTTAGTAGTATCTACATACATTACTCAAAAGATAACCTGTCTTGCTGTTTGCTAAAGTCACTTTGAACATATGCAGGCTACATGACAGCTGGCAGAATGGTTAATTTTAAAGCTCCATGGGGGGTTACAAGAAGGCAAGATGGACAATAAATTGAGATGCCCAGAAATTATCATTTACTCCAAGATTCTCTACCCTCTTGGGGAAACTTTTCAGTTACATTTCAGCATGGAAATTTTTCCTTACCCGAAGATCCAGTTAGGATCAATAACATCATGAACAGACCAAGCAAATCAGTGAAAGTTTTTAAAAGAGATAGTAAAGAAAGCTGTGGCACCACACAGACGGTGTGAGCGGTCCTCCCTCACAACCCCAAAAAAAAAAAAGAGGCAACAGGAATTTGCAGAATGTACAGTCGACCCTTGAACAACATAGGTTTGAACTGCATGGATCCACTTATACACAGACTTTTTCAATAAATATGTTGGAAAAAAATTTAGAGATTTGAGACAATTTGAAAAAACTCACAGATGAACTGCATAGCCTAGAAATATTTTTTAAAAATAAGAAAATGTCGAGTACGTCATGAATATATAAAATATATGTAGCTTCCAGTCTCATCATTTGCTACCATAAAACACACACAAATCTATTATAAAAAGTTAAAATGTATCAAAACTTACATACATAAACACACACTATAATGGTGCCATTTGCAATCGAGAGGAATGTAAACAAATGTAAAGATATATTATGAAATTGTAACTGCATTAAATGAATGGTAGTACAGGTACTGTACTACTGGAATAACTTTGTAGCCACCTCTTGTTGCTATGGTGGTGAGCTCAAGTGTTGCCAGTGTCCGCTTAAGCCATGCTGTGACGCTAATCATCTCTGAGTGAGCAGTTCGTCTCTGCAGTAAATTGCGTGTCACAGTAAAAAGTGATCTCTCGTGGTTCTCGAGTATTTTTCATTGTGTTTGGTGCAAAACAGTAAACCTTGAATAACACCATGGGACCCATACGAAGTGCCACTAATGATGCTGGAAGTGTTCCCAAGAAGCAGAGAAAAGTCATGACATTACAAGAAAAAGTTGAATTGCTTGATATGTACCATAGATTGAGGTCTGCAGCTGCAGTTGCCCGCCATCTGAGAAGGACAATTCATCTTGTAAACAGATGATGTAAACTTAAGGTATCATATATACAGTACAGTACTGTGAATGTGTTTTCTCTTCCTTATGATTTTCTTAATAACATTTTGTTTCCTCTAGCTCCCTTATTGTAAGAGTACATCATATAATACATATAGCATACAAAACATGTGTTAACCGACTGTTTATGTTATCTGAGAGGCTTCCTGTCAACAGTAGGCTACTAATAGTTAGATTTGGGGGGAGTGAAAAGTTACATGTGGATTTTTGATGGCATGGGGGGTTGGCACCCCTAATCCCCACAGTGTTCAAGGATCAACTGTATTTAAAATGGAAGCCTGTCACTTAAATGTAAGTATAATTAAAAATCTAGAATCTGAATTCAGAATTTGAATTATAAACAATTGCAGATGGGAAGACTAAGAGTTCTCTGTGGTTGGAATTCTAACTCCAGTAACAAAATGCAATAATCGCTCCACAGACATGGAAACAAAGAAGAAGCCCAGGGGACATTTCAAACTTACACCCTGAGAGAAGACACTTGCTTTAGCTACACTCACCTCTATGCCACATCCACCACTTCCTGAGGAGAAATTAAACAGAACTACACCATTTATTATTTACAATCAGCTATGTATTTATTTCCTTTTAGATGTTCTGAATAAGTGACAGAATTTAGTTCTCATTTCAAACTCTGGCTACCTCTATTCTGAGTGGAGACCCTGAAATTTTCCCATAGTCCTGAATTAAAAGAAGAAATGTAATTGCTACTGAAGGATAATATTTGGTTGTATCCAACTGGCAATTGCTCTTGAGTTTCTGTGCCCAGTGCGCTGATCAAGGGAACTGAATAATGTAGTCAGTAAAGGCAGGTGCTCTGGGTGCATGGGTTTGAATCCTACTCTGCCACTGACTAACTGCAGGCATTTAATTAACCCAACTTCTTTGTGTCCTCTGTGCCTCAGTTCTCTCATCTATAAAATGAGGCTAATAATAGTACCTTCCCATATTGTTGTAAGAATTAACCAAGTAAAGCATTCTGATACAGTGCTTCTCAAATTTTAATGTTCTTTACAAATCACTTGGGAATGATGTTGAAATGCAAATTCTCTTTCAGTGATTCTAGGGTGAGGACGGAAATTCTGCATTTTTTAACAAGCTCTAGATAATGCTGAAGGTGTTCGTCTGTGAATCACACTTAGAGTAGCAAGGTGTCGTAAAAGTGCCTGGCACATAACAAAAGTTAAGTAAGTGCTATGTACAGTATTATTATTTCACAACATCCACTGTAGAACGGTGGCTTACTATATCTCATCCTATCTGGCTGTCACGTACTACGTACATTATGTTGCAGATACTATCTTCAAGAGTAGTTACCTTTTTCTTCTACTGGCCTGCCTTAGTTGCCCCAGGCTGAGTCGTTTTATTTTTGCTGATCCTTCATTTTCCTTACCACATCTACTGAAGAGGCCTTTCTCTAGTTTCTCAATTATTATAGAACATATTTTCTCTAATACTTTTGCAAAATGACCATGTATCATCTTTCGAGAACTTTTATAATGTGTTAATATCTTTCTCTCCAAATAGATTGCACGTTCTCCTGTCTCATCAGCCTTCTGTATCAACCCCTTTTCCTAAGCTAATGCTCTGTGTGTCTTACGTGCTCAAGTAACGTTTTCGATCATTTGGAGTTGGAGAAGCTATTGCTCATCCATACTTTATTGTTTCTAAGGTGAGCCCACAAAGGTTGGGATATGAGATCCTCTTTCTTTGTACAATTCCTGGGATATCTGGCTTACTACATTTATTTTTCTAATCCAATTTGAGACAGAGATGCACAACATGTTTATTTCCATTAGAAGGGAGGGCAATATGAATAGATTCCTTCCAAATATCTATTAGCACTGTCAAAATCTTTAAGGCTGCATGTAAAAGATTTGAGGCTAAAAGTCATATATATATATTTTTTTCAAATATTCTGAGTGTCACTTGTGCATCACAAATTCTTCTGATAAACGTTTTTTATGTTTTCTGTCTCTGCTAAAAATTTTAACTTGCTTCATGTATGTGTCTGTGCTGGTGGTTGGATAATTTTAAAAGAGATTCTTCTGATTTGAATGGAGTCTTTTTGGTAATTTCAACTTTATAGGTCTAAAAAGAAGAGAACATAAAGACGCAGACTTCACATTCATGAAGACCTAGGTTTTAATCCCATCTCCACTACTTCCTGACTCCGTGACTTAACAAGATACCTAAACTTTTTGTTCCTTAGGTTCTTCATTAACTAAATTAGAGTAACTAATAATTTTTGTGTATTTGTCCAGTGTCTGGCACAACAAAAGTGATCAATGAATCTGAGCCATTCTTGAGGAGAATTATTTTCATCTTTATGAAAGTCAACCTGAAGTTTATGATAATCAAGCTCTTCCATAAATGTCATTCACTATAGTCATTCCTCTCCTCTTTTATGAAGCTTCTTCTCCGTAAATCAGAGCTTCACTCAAAAACGCATAATTTATGGACCAATAAGGACTTCTTGAATGCCAAATCAATTGAGAGTTTAGCACAACATAGGCACCATGAGTTGAATCAGAGGGAGTACAAGGAAGATTCATGTCCTAATTTTATAATAATCCCCTAAGATTGAGTTATTATGTTGTTTTATTCTGAAGAGTTATTTCTTTGCCTTGTTTTCTTTTTTAAAAGATCAGGAATATTAAGATTGTTTGTCTTCAATTTTGGTCAATCAAAAGCATGAAGATAGGAAGAAATAAATAAAGGGAGAATAGCAACAACAGAAGTCAGGGAGGCAGGGAGAGAGGGACAGTAGAGAAGGAGAGAAACCAATTGTGTTAAGAAACTGATAAATAAGCAGTCAGGTGAAATCTCTCTAGAGAAAGAACAAACGAGCACAACTTGACTTTCATGTAAACCTTAATCTATTTAGAGAAGAAAGAATTGGGAAATGAAGTACTTCTCAGCAGTAGTTTAAGTGAAGAACTAAAATTAATTTACTTGACTTTCAAGCTATGAGACTTGTTTATACTCTATAGAAACCACAATTTCGCACTCCTAGATTCTAGTACAATGTTGACAAAACAACTTCCTTGAAAAATCAGGCAAACTACGCACCACCAACTGCATTGCATGGAAGATGTCTTTATTGTGTGAGATAATCACCCTTCTACTAATTGAATAAAGCGAACTCCTTTAGAACCCAGAAAAGGATATTGGAAAGATGATGGACATGGTTACTAGGGTCTTAATTTAAAGGAATTGTTATTACTTCACATTAATTTAAACAGTAAAAACTGTGAGAACTCTATCAATACAATTGAATAGTTACATTGAGCCAACTTTGTTTTAAATGTCAATGGTCTAAAAAACTTTTAGGCTAAATAAAGAAGAACAAACTTTTGAAGCAAGAATGCAATTTTTATTTGAATTATTGGAATACTAAATGGATATTATTGATGCAATTTCATCCAAAAGTAGAATTATTGTAAACAAATCCAAAAATGAAATTATTGTAAACAACTATAGCCAAGATTTTTACTCTGAAAAACTGACCTCAAGAAAAAATTAAATTTAAAACAGGTTGTATGCCAGATAATGTTCTGCTGTATTTGTATTAATAAATGTATATGAAATCATTTTTTGTATGATAAAAAACTAATACAAAGGAGCTGGATCATGAGCTGCTGCAAAATCTCTATGTATTACCGTTGTATCAGCTACCTACTGCCAGAACAAAGCTACATAACAAACAAACAAAAATCTCAGTGGCACACTATTATAGACATTCTTGAAGGTAATATATCTGTGGGTAGGGAGGAAGTTTATTGACCCAGGCTGGGCTCGGCTGGGTGCCTCTCATTCAAGTTGGGCGTGGTTACCTGCTGGGGTTTCTGCTTAGATTTGCTTCATGTGTGTTTATGCTTGAACTCATGTTGACAAGGCAGCAGCTAATGAGAGGAAACTCCTCTCATGTCAATGGCAGACAGCACAAGAGGACAAGTAGAAATAGTCAAGGTATCTTAAGGTCTGGTCATGCAACTGGCACGCCCTCACCGCTACCCCATTCAATTGGCCATAGCAGAAAAATTGTGGAAAGATCTGCAAAATCACATGGCAAAGAGCATGGTTATAGGAAGGGCCTTTAATTATGGCCTGTTATGCAGCCCAACACCACAAGCATCTTCATATAAAACAATATCATTGTTAATCACAGGAAGGACCACAAAGGACAATTATAAATCTATGAACATTTCCAAACAGATATCTGAATGGAAGTTGTCTGACTGGAAGAAGACCTAGTTAGAGAAATTTACTGTGGTATATCAGTGAGGAAAAAAGTAACATAAAGTCTCAACTCAAATAACTGAAGAATGATACAGTTAATATCTACTAGAAAGCTCAATATTTAAAAAGCAAGAATGTTAAAAATTGAATTTGGAGAAGGACCTATTCAACAGCAAATTTTAAAATCCAGGTTTTTTCTGTTCTTTCTCTTTCTCAAATAAGAAGGGAAAACAATGAAATATTGAAAATATGCTTTATTCTTTCATGTTATATATATATGCACATATAAATATTTCATGCATATATATGTTATATATATGTATACACAACACATATGAATGTGTCAATGTCTCAATTTAAAAATGCAGTTAGATGATGGTCTACCATTGAATGTTATATTGATATAATCACTACAGTTGGAAGATGCTGGATGTCACAGTGAGACTCAGATGGTACCATAAGTAGCCAGGGAAGAAAGTGTGTGTTAACTCTGCTCTGTATATTATCTACTTCCCTTTGGGGTTTTTAACGGAGACAGCCAAACTCAGCTACCATTTCGCTAGATGAAGAGGCCCTAAAAATTGGGATGGTGACATCTGAACAGTTTTCAGTGAAGTTTAAAGAGTTGAACTCACAAATTCCTCTGAGCTTCCCTTCCTGGCAGAAGCAGCCCCTGTTCCACTATCTGAATCTAACCTCCCCTTGCCTAAAGACCTGTAATGACTTCTTATGGAGGTGTGGCTTTGAAAAGAACTGCTGGTCCTTCCTATGACCCATATCTACTGCTTCTCAATGTCTCTAGACTCAGATCTAATTAGATCAGAAGTACAAAGTGTGAACAGGAGGTGATACCACAGACACCAAGAGAATTTCAAGATTTTGCCAATTATTCCTGAGGAATACGTGTGTGTGTGTGTGTGTGTGTGTGTGTAGGTTCTAAAGATGATAGAATAGAATGACAAATAATGTGATATTTGATCTGGTTGAATTTATTGTTATTGGTACATTAACCAGAGACTTGTAATTCAAAGGGGGATGATAGTAATTTTATCAATTTGCTAGAATGACTAACATAAATTTGAACCCATAGTACCCAACAATAAATGAAGTATAAATGCCCGAACTTCCTTGGTATACTGTAGAATGGACACAGGTCAACAAAATGTAATTCATGGACCAAATCCAGCCTGCAAACTGTTTTAGTAAATGGAGTTTTATTGCCACACAGCTATACTTGTTATTTTATGTATTGCCTTTGGCACCTTCCATACCAAAACCACAGAGGTGGGTAGTTATGACACAGATCATATTACCCACAATGCCTAATTTTTCTTATGTGGCCCTTTAATGAAAGTGTTTGCTGACCTCTGCCAAAATCCAAAAGGCAAGGGAGGGGCTGGAGTGAAACTTACTATGTGTGATCTACTTACCTTCGCCCTATCTATTTTTCTAGTGAATCTGGAGAACTCTTTTTTCACCAAAACCCTGAGAAATGCATAGGTAAATGGAGCACCAAGGTGTCTGATAAACTCTGCAAGTCAGGAATGCTGCTGGGAAACATTACTACTGAAAATAGCTCCGTGATTCTAACAAGACAGATGGAATCCTGGAATAATAGAGGTCAAGTGGAATACTTAATTGCCAGTGACAAGGTGTGGATAATTACTGAGATGTACAGCCAGGCTGCAGCAATAATCTGAATGGCTTGACCTACAGAAACCTTTGTTAATGATTAAATGATCATGGTGACCCTGCAACTGGTATAAATGGACATTCTACTAAAGTCTTACTTGATTTCTAAAAGCAAAGTGAGTCACAGCCCACAATGCTCTTGCCAGCTAGAATCAGTCCACAGACTGAATGAAATAGTTCTCTTTGAGGTTCTCTTTGAGGAAGCATCCTATTACACTGCCAAAAATTTACATGGAAACATTCCTCCTAGCCTAAACAAAGGGACCTGTGTTCATTTTCTAGGGCAGCCATGCATGGGAAAAAAGGGAGAAAATACCTAAACTTTTCAAGGATTACTACCCTATATATATGAAATGATGCTAAACCCTTGGGACTCCAAATCTCACTGTGTTCCACTGGCCCGTCAGAGTGCAGAATTATGGCAGTCAAGTGAAAAATGGACTTTTGGCTCAGAGACATCCTACAGTAGGCCCAGTGGATTCCTGAACCCATTGTCTAGCAAGGCCATGTGTCTGTAACAAAGAACAATTAACCATTCAAAAAGCATCTCTTGGATGGCACTGGGCCACAGTAGAGAATATGATCATAACCATGAAACATTGAACGACCGTGCAACCAGATACGCTCATCATGAGCTAGGCGTTGTCAAACCTACAAGTCATACATTTACATGAGACACAGGAGCAAAGGTATATATTAAGATTGGACACAGGTAAATTACATGACCCAAACCTTATGTCATCTGTCTACATTACACTTATTCCTCTTCCTCTGCTCACATTTATTGCCTGATGGGGAATTTCCTGTGATCAGTTGCCAGAAGACAGAGGAAACTCAGGTTTGGTGCGATAGATAACACAGCTCAATATGCTGCAAGACAAAATTAAAATGCTAACCCATAAAGGACTCCATGAGGGGTGGCCCTCAAAAACAGTGATGAAGTGAAATCCTCTCATTGGTAGAGATTCAAGCAATACCCCTGGTCTCCGACTTGGTGTGGAAGTGGAAACTGCCTAAGGCAAGAAAATAAATAGACCCTCTCAAATGGTTCAGTTGGTTGTTTGTGGTCTAGAAGACAATTTTGGAGGACCAGGAAAAAGAAATCTGGTGAAAAATCGTGATGGTAGACTTACAGGAGTGGATTCAATGTGTCTCACATCAAGACCTCCCAGAAAGCATACGTTGCACAGAAGCTATTGCACAACCAGTTAGATGGGATGATTCATCTACAG
The DNA here is from genome assembly GCF_028885625.2 of Pongo pygmaeus. Taxonomy (NCBI): domain Eukaryota; kingdom Metazoa; phylum Chordata; class Mammalia; order Primates; family Hominidae; genus Pongo; species Pongo pygmaeus. Next base: position 24,456,083 of record NC_072383.2, read on the forward strand.
TCCATCCTTGGCCAGCCCAGTACTTCTGCAATTGTCCAATGATCCAAATGCCATGATGGCAAGAATGGAGGTTATGCATGGATCCCATAGCATGAACTTTCATTCATTAAGGCTTATCTAGCTACTGCTGCTTCTGAATATCTGACTCAGATATTCAGATTGATATCTTTTGAGTATATCAACCAGGCACTTAGTGCTAAGTCGGTTATATCAGACCTTCCACCCTATGAGAGAGAGTGATATGACCTTGCTGAAATTGATATGAGTCTGTTTGTGGGTTTGTTTTTCCTGCCTACCACTAGCACCACTACCACCTGTACTGTTATCCAATAACTCATCTATCGTCATGGGTTCCTTTATAACATGTCCTTTGACCAAAAGACTCATTTTACATTGAAAGAAGTATAACAATGTATACACAACTATGGGGTGCATTTGTCCTACAAAAAACCACATCACCAGAGCCTGCTAGCCTATTAAATGTAAAGCTGAGGTTCCAGCTTGGGTGTCATACACAATAGGGTTAGGACACTTTTCTTCAAGATGAGTTCAGGCACGTAATGAGGGATGGTAGAGGAACTTGAGGATACTTCTAGGGAAATTGGCTTTTTTTCCTGAGTGAAATGGGATGCCATTAGACAGTTTGAACAAAAGAGTGAAATGGCTTATGTTGTACAGAAACCACCCTGACTGAAGTGGAGCAAGGGCAGAGCAAGATGACCAGTTAGGTGACCTATTGTAATAAGCTATGCAAGAGACGATGATAGCTTTGCCCAGCTGGGAGCAATGCAGGTGGTGACAAATGACTGGATTTGGGCTATAATTTGATGTTAAAGCCACAGAATTTCTTCTTTTAATTTGCATTCATTTACTGGTGAGGTAAACATTTTATCAGGTAGGTGGATCACATGCATGCTTTCTTTGTGATTTTCCAATGTATTTGTTCCATCATAATAAAAAATGGCAGCCCAATGAAGGAAACAATTTTGACACTTATTTTCATTCAGTAAACAGATTCAAAATCCCCCAGATAGGACAATTGAAGACTTTCAGATTATGTTGCCTTTTCTCTATAAAAGTCTCTTGAAAAAAAACTCAAACCTTCATTTATCTTTCCTTTAGAATGTTTGGTTTGTGTCAATCCATCTGAAACCTGATTTTTTTTTCTTATATTTTCTTTTATACTATTTTAAGTCCTTACATACCAGTTCTTTGTGATTGTTATGAACTGAATTTTATCTCCCACCCTCAAATTTACGTTGAAGCCTTAACCCCCAATATGACAGTGTTTGGAGATAGGGCCTTTAATGAGGCAAGGTTAAATGAGGTCATAAGGGTAGAGCCCTAATCCAATAGAATTGATGTCATTACAAAAAGAAGAAGAGAAATCAGGGAGCTCTCCCTCTGTCCAAGCAAGTACAGAGAAAAGGCCACATGAAGACACAATGAGAAGGTGGCAATCTGCAAGCCAGAAAGAAAGGCTTCACCAGAAACCAACCCTGACAACACCTTGATCTTGGTCTTCTAGCCTCCAGAACTGTGAGTACATAAATTTCTGTTGTTTAAGCCACCTAGTTTGTGATATTCTGTGATGGCAGCTCTTGTAACTAAATATGCTTTATGTATTTGGACACATGGCAATTGTTAAATAAAGTTTTGTTGAATTTATCAGAGGTGAAAATTAAAATAAAGTATCTAGGATGGTTATAAAAAAGCAGCAGCATATCCAACAATGAATAAAATAGGAGGTTCTGTCTGTGTAAACACGAAGTTTTGACCTCCAAATATTCTGCAAGTATTTATTGTTTGAAACCTTGAAGATATTTTCCTTTAGGAATAATGTGATAGTTACTAGTGAGATTTAGCCAGTTCAGATATTTTCATAGTCCATTCTTTGCTCCCACTCCCCTTCACCATGATTATTTTCTTATCATTGAAGTTTCAGCATAAATACAATTTCTCAAAGAGTTTTTTATCTCACACACACTACCTGGAGTTGCCCTAGTCACTCTGTCCCATTACCCTGGTATATTTTCTCCATAACATTTATCTCATTCTGAAGTTATATGTTTGTTTTCTTTTTTTATTTCTCATGAAAATATAAATTCCACATGACCTTGTTTCTTGCTCACTGCCATATTTCTAGTATCTAAAAAGCATCATAGAGATTCAATAAATATTATGTGAGAGCAGTATTTTTAGAACTGACTCAAGAAGTCATAGAACCAAATTTGTGGTTTACAATATGGCCCACATTCTGTGAATTAACTTCAATTAATCCAACATTTCTACCCATATTTTCCTTTAGCATTAATCTTAGTTCATCTCACCATGTTACATACTTTGTAGATTGTCGTTATATCTAAATATCTTTGTAAATTGTTATAAACATGTTTTGAAGTAAGAAAGCATATAAATAAGCAAACAAAAATCAAAGTTAAAATCCGAGATTTTTATTCAAAAGGTGTTTACTCTCTCATGAAAATGAAGTAGACCACAGAAGGAGTGTTTTGACTATAAATGAGAACTAGGTGCTATGTAGTATTTTTCCTAATGGCTTAAATATACTAGTTTGATTTTTCCAACTGTAGTAGACTGCTGTTGTTCCCTGCCACCTACCCTATTCTATGATTCATTATGTGCATTTCTCTGCCTCCCTCTCCATCCCACAGGGCTGACCTCCAGAGCTACATTGCTCAAGTCCCCTTGCCATCTGGCTTCCAGTTGGATTCAGCCAATGGCAGGAACTGACAGGAAAATGGAGGATGGGAGGAGACAGAAGTTGAGTATTTATCACCCTGGGTTCATGCCCATACGCTCTTCCTGCCTTGCCACTGTCCTAACAGTGACAACCTTCTGCTTTGACCTTGGATCCCATCAGACCCTTTGTCTTCCACAGCTCCAGCATCCTTCATGATTTAGGAACATCATTCCTTCCCCTTACTCTCTCAGACCTAAGGGTGGCAATGACTTCCCACTGTTGCTAATCTCTAAGGTGTTTTATCTCCTTGGCTTCCTTAGTCTTAGCCCACACAAATAATTCTTTCATTTACCACTCTTTAGTTAAACTCTTTGAATATGCCATCTCTTTCTTGCCAGCAAGGAACCTGACTGCATCTAATAATGAAAAGTTCCCTGGCTGTGTTTTGGTAGAAGAGTGAAATAGTAAAGCTACTCCTAACTATACCTTCATTCAGTACATATTGAGCATGTAAGATATGCAATGCACTGTGCTCTTTGCTATAATAGCTACAATGCTGCATAAAACATGACTTCTGTTCTCAAGGGAATAGCTAAACAAAGGGGAAAGTAACATAAATTATTCTGTTTATTCTGATGTCAGAAGGGATGGTTCTTTTTGTCTCTATATTGGCTGAAATCCCCAAATCTGAGAACAAAGGATATTAGTACCTCTTCACAATAAAAAATGTGTCAGAACATCCTTACAGAACTTTGTAAGAGATGACCCCCAAAATATCAGGCAACACTTAGCAATCACTCATTTTCAGAGTACATAAGGACAGGGGAGAAAGAAGATGTCAAGAGAATCTTATTGGTACGTACTACAATGTCTTTATAAATATGAGAGATTTGGGAACTAGCATATGACTTATGTCTGAAAAACAGTCTAAATGTAAAAAGCTGACTGGGTCTTTTTTATTATAGAATATTCAGAAGAATGCACCTCAATCTCATCTGTGGTGGAGGAAAGGTGTGCTTCCCTGGGGCCAAATGAAAACTCTGATGAAGGGATATGATTCTGAATTGTCTCGGAAGAAACTGTGCACAACCTTAAACAGGGAAAAGTGGACTTAAAGACTCCAGGGTTTGGGTAAGAGGCATAAGGAGCTAGTGGATTGAAGCCAAAGTTCTTAGTGGATGAATCTCTGAGGAACTCATTATAGGAAGGATCAGCATTTAGACAAGTGTTCCTATGCCAGACTGCACATTTACAAGTCAAGCAGTATCTTTGTATCTACCCTCAACTCTTTTCTTCTCCCCACTTGCAGTGGACTGAAAGCTTATGTTTTCCCAAAATTTGTTTGTTGAAATCTTAATCCCCAAGGTGATGGTGTTAGGAAGTGAGGCCTTTGGAAGAGCCCTGCCCTCATGATTGAGATTAGTGTCTTTATAAAAGAGACCCCAGAGGGTTAGAAGCTAGCGAGTCCCTTTCACCGTGGGAGGACAGAGCAAAAAAGTGCCATCTATATGCCAGAAGGTTGAGCCCCACCAGATACCCAGTCTGCCTTGATCTTGGACTTCCCAGCCTCCAGAACTGTGAGAAATAAATGTCTGATTTTATAAGCCACTCAGTTTATGATATTTTGCTATAGCACCTAAATAGACTAGGATACCATTCCATTCCCAGAAGAACCCAGAGACTACACAGTGAATGGAGGTGATGAGTAAGAAGTCAAGGTGGGGAAAATAAGATTTCTCAGGCTGAGCTGTGAGAGGAAATAAGTTTGAATTTGATGAGAGATTGAAGATTTAATAGAAAATTAGATAATTTGTTTATGTTTGAAAACGAAGATAAAGGATTTGGGATAAACCCAGAATATCACAGGATTGAGAAAAGACAGAATACCATGAAAAAAATGCAGTGGTATGAAAAAATGACGTTGCTTTTTGGTTGGCCTCTATCTAATCCAGTTTACTCAATAACCTCATTAATACTGTAACCAAAGGAAGAATAAGTGTTGTGTTAGTCTGTTCTCACATTGCTAATAAATACATACCCAAGACTGGGTAATTTATAAAGGAAAGAGGTTTAGTTGACTCACAGTTCCACATGGCTGGGGAGGCCTCACAATAATGGCTGAAGGGGAAGCAAGACATGTCTTACACGGTGGCAGGCAAGGGAGCTTTTGTAGGGGAACTTCCATTTATAAAACCATCAGATCTTGTGAGACTTATACACAACCACGAGAACAGTATGGGGGAAACTGCCACCATGATTCAATTATTTCAACCTAGACCCGCCTTTGGCCTGTGGGGATTATTACAATTAAAGGTGAGATGTGGATAGGGACACAGCCAAACCCCATCAACTGTGACAGGAGAAAGATCTCAAATTTACATTTCAGCTTGAGTAAGACCATGTTTGCTCAGGCAATAGATATAACTACATTAATTAAATTGACTGATTCCTACTAACCTGTTGGTAAAAATCATATACAAAATGGGTATTTTATTTCATTTAGCTGAGATAATTTCTTGCCATATTACCCAAAGAATTCCAAGATTGTATTCAAACTTGTGGCAAAATTTGCAGCAATTTTTTAAAAACCACTTTTGCTAACTCTACTTTTGAATTTTCTTGTATATCAACCCTCTCGTATGATTTTAATTTTTCTAGATCCAGGATCTAGGAAATTCAAGCATCAGACAGGCAACTTAGATATAGTACAAATAATAGCAATATAGTAATAATAGAAGTAGTGCAATAATAATAAATTTTAAAGTGCTAGACACTTATGAAACTACTACGTGCTTCATATGTGAAATATTTTAAAATTTCAAGATTCTTAGGATATACTAGATAATATTGTTTCAATTTCCAGATAAGTGCATATGTTCTTAAAAGTCAGACCCGAGTAAGATTTAAAGAAAAAAAAAAAGCAGTTCTCAACTGTAAAAGGTTGTTAGTTTATAGCGAAAGCAGATTTCATTGAGACTATGATTTGTGAATTTTTCTTTTCCTAGCACTTAATGAAGGCTGTAACATAACCAATTTAGAGTAGACCATTCAACAAGTATTTGTTAAATGAATTAATAATGAAAAATGTTGAATGAATATCTAAAAGACTGAATTTCTATACTTTGTAACAAAGGTTAAATATAAAATTTAAATCCTTGAAAAATGCCTATCTCAAGTAAATATAAATTAATATGTGACAAAACATGACAAAGAGGCTATCACCACTGATCCCACCTAAATGCAAACTACCATCAGAGAATATTATAAACATCTCTATGTAAATAAACTAGAAAATCTAGAAGAAATGGAAAAATTTCTCCCAAGACTAAACCAGAAAGAAGTCGAATCCCTGAATAGACCAATAACAAGTTCTGAAATTGAGGCAGTAATTAATAGACTACCAACCAAAAAAAGCCCAGGACCAGACGGATTCACAGCTGAATTCTACAAGAGATAAAACGAGGAGCTGGTACCATTCCTTCTGAAACTATTCCAAGCAATTGAAAAGAAGGGACTCATCCCTAACTCATCCCTAACCTGGCAGAGACACAACAAAACAAGAAAACTTCAGGCCAATATCTCTGATGAACATCAATGCAAAAATCCTCAATAAAATACTGGTAAACCAAATCCAGCAGCTTATCAAAAAGCTTATCCACCACAATCAAGTCAGCTTCATCCCTGAGATGCAAGGCTGGTTCAACATATGCAAATCAATAAATGTAATCCATCACATAAACAGAACCAATGATAAAAACCACATGATTATCTCAATAGATGCAGAAAAGGTCTTTGATAAAATTCAACACCGCTTCATGCTAAAAACTCTCAATATAGTAGGTATTCATGTAACATATCTAAAAACAATAAGAGCTATTTATGACAAACCCACAGCCAACATCATACTGAATGGGCAAAAGCTGGAAGTATTCCCTTTGAAAACCAGCACAAGATAAGTATGCCCTCTCTCACCACTCCTATTCAACATAGTATTGGAAATTCTGGTCGGGGCAATTAAGCAAAAGAAAGAAATAAAGGGTATTCAAATAGGAAGAGAGGAAGTCAAATTGTCTCTGTTTGCAGGACAACATGATTCTTTATTTAGAAAACCCCATCATCTCAGCCCAAAAACTTAAGCTGATAAGCAACTTCAGCAATGGCTCAGGATACAAAATCAATGTGCAGAAATCACAACCACTCCTATACACCAACAGTAGACAAGCAAAGAGCCAAATCATGAATGAACTCCCATTCACAATTGCTACAAAGAGAATAAAATACCTAAGAATACAGCTAACAAGGGATGTGAAGGACCTCTTTGAGGAGAACTACAAACCACTGCTCAAAGAAATAAGAGAGGACACAAAGAAGTGGAAAAACATTCCATCCTCATGGATAGGAAGAATTAATATCATGAAAATGGCCATACTGCCCAAAGTAATTTACAGATTCAGTGCTATTCCCAGCAAACTAACATTGACATTCTTCACAGAATTAGAAAAAAACTATTTTAAATTTCATATGGAACCAAAAAAAGACCCCATATAGCCAAGACAATCCTAAGTAAAAAGAACAAAGCTGGAGGCATCATGTTACCTGACTTCAAACTATACTACCAGGCAGTAACCAAAACAGCATGGTACTGGTACCAAAACAGACATATAGACCAATGCAACAAAACAGAGACCCCAGAAATAACACCACACATCCACAACCATCTGGTCTTCAACAAACTGGACAAAAACACAATGAGGAAAGGATTCCTTATTCAGTAAATGGTACTGGGAAAATTGGCTAGCAATATGAAGAAAACTGAAACTGGACCCCTTCCTTACACCTTATATAAAAATTAACTCAAGATGGATTAAAGACTTAAATGTATAACCCAAAACCATAAAAACCCTAGAAGAAAACCTAGGCAATACCATTCAGGACGTAGGCATGGTCAAAGACATCATGGCAAAAATGCCAAAAGCAATTGCAACAAAAGCCAAAATTAACAAATGGGATCTAATTAAACTACAGAGCTTCTGCGCAGCAAAAGAAACTATCATCAGTGTGAACAGGCAACCTACAGAATGGGAGAAAATTTTTGCAATCTACCCATCTGACAAAGGTCTAATATCCAGAATCTACAAGGAACTTAAATCTACAAGAAAAAAAAAAAACATCAAAAAGTGGGCAAAGTATATGAACAGACAATTCTCAAAGGAAGACATTTATGCTGCCAACAAATATGAAAAAAAGCTCAACATTACTGATCATTAGATATATGCAAATCAAAACACAATGAGATACTATCTCATGCCAGTCAGAATGGCAATTATTAAAAAGTCAAGGAACAATAGATGCTGGTGAGGCTGTGAAGAAATAGGAATGCTTTTACACTGCTGGTGCGAGTGTAAATTATTTCAACCATAGTGGAAGACAGTTTGGTGACTCCTCAAGGATATAGAACCAGAAATAACATTTGACCCAGCCATCCCATCACCTGGTATATGCCCAAAGGAATGTAAATCATTCTACCGTAAAGACACGAGCACATGTATGTTTGTTGCAGCACTATTTACAATAGCAAAGACATGGAACCAACCCAAATGCCCATCAGTGATAGACTAGATAAAGAAAATGTGGTACATATATACCATGTAAAACTATGAAGCTGTAAAAAGGAATGAAATTACATCCTTTGCAGGGACATGGATCAAGCTGGAAGCCATTGTCCTCATCAAACTAACACAGGAACAGAAAACCAAACATAACATGTTCTCACTCATAAGTAGGAGTTGAATGATGGCAACACATGGGCACAGGGAGGAGAACAACATGCACCAGGGCCAGTCGGGTGGTGGGTGGCAAGGGGAAGGAGAGAATTAGGACAAATGGCTGATGCATGGGGGGCTTAAAACCTAGATGATGGATTGATAGGTGCAGCAAACCACTGCACATGTATACCTATGTAACAAACTTACACATTCTGCACTTGTATCCCGGATCTTAAAGTAAAATAATTAAATAAAAAACTCATATGTAACTATTTCATCTCATTGATTTTAGCCCTACTTATTTGCTGCTAAATGTGATAAACATTCAGCTCAGCAATTAAGAATATTAAAATCTTGACAATCATGATGCCCTAATTGAGGTTAATTTGGGATCTATTAAAATCTGATTGAAATTTTAACCCTGTGAGAGAGATATTAACATTCAACAATATTTTTTTTTAACCAGAAAACATAAGGCACCCTGACGGTAAGGACCTGATCTAAATGGATGAAAACTGTGAAACTGAAACAGTGATTTCTAGCAACAGCTCTTAAGTAGTTGTAATAGAGGGTGTTCTGCACAATTCCCAAAGCATAACATGACATATTTGGCATTCTGTCTGTTGCATAGATGAAATAAACTCACAGTTCTCTAACTCCAAATTCAGCTCCAATTGCCACATCCTCCGTGGAACCTTCACTGAACTTCACAGACCAATGTAGTCTCTCCACCCTCTGAGCTCCTGTAGAACTTAGTTTAAACGGTTAAATCAGTAAAGAGCTGGGTTAAAAAAAAATAAAGCAAAAAATATTAATATGAATGAGGACAGGACAATAATGTCCAATAGATTTTAGTCATTTCTGGATTAGTGTCCTGAGTTCATCCCTGGATTTCATCTTCAGAACAGAATAATGCAACAACATGCAGATTTCCATGAGAAAGAAATAGGAAGAGGAAGACAGAAATGGCCACCTGTTGATTTAACATCCTTTCCAGGAAACCTGCAGCTTGTATCTTGTTCAGGATATAAACAAATCTAAATACTAAAGGATTGTGGTGGTATTTGGGATATGCGTGACTGCTAAGGAGGCTTAGATACAGTGTTTGTTTTTAAGAAGACGGCAAATTTGTGAAGAAGTAGTCAGAGTTTCAGCTGCAATGCCTATTGCTTCATTTAGCAGAATATGGAAGATCAACAGCCATGCAGACCCTGGAGTCACTTCTTGTCTCAGGAAATGCTCTTTTCCTTAACCCTATGCACTGCTACATCCTATGCTGTTTTCACCTTCCCTCAGTATTTGAGAGTGGTACAAATAAGTGTAAAGTTTTATATGTACACATATACATGTTTATATAATTAGCTAAAATATATAACAATGGGCAAAAATTATTGTAAAGGTAATATTGGAAAATAGAAGGCTGTCCAAATAAAGAGTTATCCTCAAATCTCAAAACATAAACTAAACATTAGACTGGGTGTAAGAAGGGCTGAAAGTTGAAGTAAATAAGCTTGTGCATTTCAGTGGATTCTTTCTAACGGGGATAATAAAACCAAATATCCAAGTGTACTTTAGAAAAAGCAGTGATTTTGTGAGAAACATTTTTAAATTATTGTACACTTATCACCCCAATTTTTTTAATAAGGTGCCATCTCTATTTGCAAAGGGAGGAACAAAAATATATATCATCTGCTGGCAGCAGACTCAAATAAGAGAATTTCAATTGTTCCAAATTTTAATGGTTTATTTACATAATTCAGTCCTATTTAAAAATCTCTGCTTGGTAACAAAGACAACTGCGTTTGGACCCAAGTATTTGCACTAAAGCATTGACACTTTAGATGTTTACTTTCTAACCTCTTTTAACCATAAATTTTTCCTTCTGTATTTGGGGATAATATATTACAGAATTTGGGAAGTAACTTTTAACAATACATGAAAAGCACTTGGTTAAGTGCCAGGTAGCTTGGAGGCCTCAACAAACTTTAGTAATAGCTATGGAGGCTATCTTAATTTTCAGTGGAAAACAATCACATCTTTCAGTCACATCTGATTCAACAAAATGATTTGGAGAAACAGTACTTAAGGGACTCACTGTTAGATAAGATCTGAATTCAATGGTTCTCTAAGCTGCAGCTTTGAGGGAGACATGCCCTGAGGTTGTCTCAATGGAATAGTTACAGCTATTACAGTAATCCTAATAAATAATAAAGTGTGACTGATACAAAAGTAATTTATATTCATGGATTAGCTGGGCACATAGGTTTAATAATATTGACATTACAGTAACATGCTTAATAGCACATTGTCATAGTATCATCTGTTAAGTATTTCTTACCAATGCATTTCATATCCCTGCCTAATAATAATTTGTTAAAGGCAATGTAGCTGCACATATTAATTCTTTCGTAAATGTGAACATCACATTCTTGAATGGCACATAACTTAATTCATGATAACTTGGGTTGCGATTACATGAATAAAAACTCAGCCTCATCTGAATTGGAAGATTGCACATTTGTAGCCTTATTATAGTTAGGAAATTGAAATGTGAAAGGAGTGACAACTGCTAAGATCTGCAATAGAAAACATTTGACTACATGCAGTGTAATTGTTCTATGTCACCTTGCCACTCATCCCTTGCCATTTTAACCTCTGACTCTGAAAATGTATAGCAAGATGGCTGAGAATGAAATGAAGCTATGACCTCTCCCCTCAGCTACTCAGATTATATATACATGTTCATTTCACCTTGCCTAGTTCAAAATAAAATTGATGGAGCACTAGTTATATTTTCATCTGTCTTACTTATAAGAGAATATTATGTTTCATTCACTTATTCAATAAGCATTTATTGATCACCTGCTACTCACCTGGCAATGGGTCAGACACTATAGATCCAAGATGAAAGACAGATTTCCTGTCTACAAAGCACCATAATCAAGAATAGAGATTATATAACAAATTAGAGATGGAAGACATAGATCATGGGCAAACTGCAGCAATAGCTGTCAAAACTTCTAGCTCCAAAATGCACCTACTTATGATTTTTAAAAACTCATCAAGCAAATTGTTTGCCTTCTAAATAATGTTATTCTTATGAAAGGTAATGAAATGCAAGATTACATAAAGATCCTTTAAATGATTGATGTTAAATGTGGTAGGCAGGTCTGATTTTTATGTCTTCCTTATTACTCATCATAGAAATCTTGCTAAAATCCATGAGATATCTGTTTTCCTGCCATGAGTATTCTCATTTTAAATATTTTATTTCTTGTATGATCTTTGGTTTTGCATACTTTATACAAGGTATCTCCTGTGATAAAACTGATAATCTTGAGACTTAAACAATTTGATGCATTTAGACTTCAATTGGGATGTTCTCATTTTATTGAAAAGCATCAACAGAAAGGTAACAGATTGTTTCTTCTTTTGTTTCTACATACAGATTATGTCTGTATTGCTTTCCAGGTAGTGTGAATAATGAATTAGGCAGATCCTATTATTTGTCCCATATTTTTCTCCTCTCCTCTCAGACATCTATTGTTCTTATTTTTCTATCTCTATTATTTGCCAAAAAAAAAAAAAAACGCTGGTTCTAAACTTCATGTTGATACTCAAGGGACAAAACATAGCCACAATAACCTTGAAATAAAAAGTAAATAGCTGGAATACTCAGAATTCACAATTTTCAAATTTACTACAAAGCTACAGGAATCAAGACAATGTGGTACCTGCATGAGGACAAACATATAAATCAATGGAATGGACAGTTCAGATATAAACCCTGCATTTACTATTAATTGATGTTTTTTTAACTAGGATTCTAAGACAATTAAATGGATAATGATATTCTTAACAAAAGATGATAGGACAATTGAACACCACATGTAAAAGAGTAATATTGGACCTTCTACTTCACATGGTACACAAAAATTAACTTAGAATGGATCAATGACCTAAAACTGTAAAACTCTTAGAAGAAACATTAAAGTATATCTTCATGACCTTGGATTAGGCAATAATTCCTTAGATAGGTTCCCAAATACACAAGCAACTAAAGAAAACACGTATAAACTGAACACCTTCAAAACTGAAAACTTCTTTGCGTCAAAGGACTTTATCATAAAAGTAAAGAGATGATCTACAGAATGTGAGAGAATATTTGCAAATCATATATCTGATGACAGTCTTGTCTCTAGAATATAAAAGGAACTTTTACAATTTAATAATGAAAAGATAATCCAATTTTTAAAATGGGCCAAGGATCTGAATAGAAACATTTTTCCAATGAAAATATACAAATGGCCAATAAACACATGAAAAGATGTACATTATTAGCCATCATAGAAACGCAAGTAAAAACCACAATGAGACATCACTTGATTCCCAATAGGATGGCTATAATAAAAAAGACATAATAATAGATGTTGGTGAGGATGTGGAGAAACTGGACTCTCATACACGCTGGTGATAATATAAAATGGTGCAGCCGTTTTAAAAAACAAAACAGCAGTTCCTCAAAAGATTGAACATAGAGTTACCATATGATCTATCAATTTCACTCCATGTATGTACTCAAGACAAATGAAAACATGTATCTACACAAATCTTGTATGTGAATGTTCATAGTAACATTTATATTTGCCAAATATCAGAAACAATCCAAATGTGCATTAACTGATTGATTACTTATTTCACTTAGTATAATGTTTTCAATGTTCATCTATGTTATAGCATATATTAATACCTTATTTCTTGTGATAGATGAACAATATAACAATAAATGAATATCTAGAGAGAGCAGCCAGTCAGTAAGAGGCTGACACAAAGAGAGTAGAGCACTGGTAGCTCTCTCTCTTTTAATGTTTCAAAAGCATTTTGAAGATAAAGAAATTACCAACTCCATTAAATGATATGGAGAGGTTGAATAAAATTAGGATTGAAAACCCCCCCAGAATATGTTGATAAATTAATCTTAACAGAGTTCTTTGAGTGAAATGGTTGGACTGAGTTCAGGAGAGAAAAGGAGAGGGCAGAGAAAACTAAGAAAACAAATATTGCCCAATCCTGTAAGGATTTTATCACACAGAGAAGCAGAGAAATGCTGCAGAAACTGGAGAAAATATGTGGTTAAGGCTATGTTTTTGTAATTTTTAAAAGATCAGATACATTATGGTATATAGAACACTAATGGAACAATCTAGTGAAGCTGGAGAAGTTGATGGTGTAAATAACCTAAGGCGACGAGATTCTATATCTCACTTCTAATCCTTTCAAGCCAACCACTCCTTCCAAGATATTATTACAAAGGCAACACTCATATAGAAACAAATCTGCAAGAGAGAGGCAGATAATTTTATCTATCAGGTAATGGGAAAATGTGGAAATTCTCTCCTGGTTGCTTCTGTTTTTATCAATGGAATATGAAACATGCTTCTGAGTTGAGAGTGCGGAGGAGGATGGAATAATAAGATTTTTAGGTATACAATAGTCACCTGGACAATGAGGGAGTGAAGTGAATAGAAAAATAACTAAGAAAACATGATGACATTGGCAGGCACTATCAAGGGCCCATTTGCAGTTTGTGGTCACAAATTCAATTTGAGGCCAGACATTATAGATGTTTGACTGTGATTGCCACATTCCACCCCTTGAATGTAAGCACATAGCAGGAGGGGAATTGGAGTTGAACAAGTTGGTTTTTTACGGGGTGTATTATACAGAGGGGGAAAGAAAAGAAAGTAGAGATTCATGCGAGGGAATGTGATAATAATGGATAAGGATGGACCACACAATCTGAGCGTAGCTGGGAGAAATATGTCGATAAAAATGAAGCGATAAGCCACTGCAAAGGCAGTAGGGTCAATGGATTGGAGGTTCTGGTTTGGTAAAGAATTAAGGAAATAAGACAATGTGAAAGGGAATTCTAGTAGATAACAGTCAGAGAGTATAATAATTTAAACCGAGCAGCTGGAAATCCTGCAATTACTGGTGATGACTTGGATGAGGGTGAGACCTTGGGAGTGGGTGGCTGAGGTTAATGGAGAACAAGATCAGTGAAGGTGAGGAAGCCAATAGCTGAGGGGGTAGAACTCGTTTAAAATGGATTGTCCATGGAGATATTGAAATCACAAAGACAAGAAGAATAATGATTGCAAAATGGCCAGTGGAAGGAAAGCCAGCCACTATCACAGAAAACTAAAAGGGAGCATTTTTGTTAGAACCAGCAGATTGTGATTAGGGCAAGACAGTAAAGGGATTATTCAGAGAAGAGGCTGAAAATATAAGAGATTTTTATAAATATCTATGCCAGAACATATGTCTATAATAGGGAAATGTTTGGGATCTTGGGGAAGGTAGAAGATGTGGTCAGAATGGCATATACAGAGCTATTTAAAAAGTACAGTGTGCATGGCTAGCTCAAGTTTACAAACTGTGTTTACGATTATACAGTAGTTTGAAAACCTTAAGACAACATAAATACACAAACTCTCATTTTCCATCAAAAGGAAAGATTTGAAAAGTTTAGCCATTTCATCTAATTTTGTGTTTGTGCAGGGAGATAAGTCAGAACACCTAACCATGTTGTGCTGGGAGATGCTGTATTGATTAGAATTCTTTTCATTTCCTTTGAGTATAGCCAAAAGCTTTTTTCCTCACACAGAATACATAAGGACTGAGTATCTGTTTGCCAATGGACCACTGGATGGGATGAAGACAGCTCATTCTTTATTCCACTTCGATCTCTGGCCTGTCTGATGGTACTGTCAACAAGGGGGTGACACAATGCCAAGTATCGTTGTGATTTTTATGACCTGGACATCTGTCTACTATGTACTAGACTAGGACCACAAGTTCTGTCACAGAGGCCATGGAAAAACTGCCAGATGGTAATGAATTTTAGCCACTGCTGACTTCAGCTGGATACAAACAAATGACCTAAGGGGACCAGATTCCATATCTCACTTCTAATCCTTTCAAGCTAACCACTCCTTCCAAGATATGATTACAAATGCAACAATCATGCAGAAACAAACATGAAGCCATGGAGCAGCATTAAGGCACATAATTTGGACAACACAGCAAATATAAAACATGTTTAGGCAGATATTGAACCAAAAAAAATCATGTTTTTTGTAAATCTTTGTATTCCCTTACCTCATCTCAAAAAGCCAGAAACAGAAATAATGAAAATTTGCCATGTTTGTTTTTCTGTTTTGTTAACCCCAAAATAGAAAAGGTTATTGCAATGATTACCTCACTCACAACATTCACAGAATAATATATCTGAAAGATGACACATTTTAAAACCAGGCTTATAGCCAAAGGACAGGTTATTTTGTTCTGACAAATGTAATTTTCTAATAAACAAAATGTTTTGTTTCATTTTTCTTTTCATTTTTGTTTTGGTTTCAAGTCTTACCAACTTATCCAAATGTTTAGGTATTTAACTCAACAATATAGTAAGTGGAAATGACTATTTAATTTTCTGCAGGGCCTACTAATGAATCTTAGTTTGGACGGCAGGAGACAGTAGACTGGATTTATACTTACCATGACCTTGTTATGTTCACAAATATGAGATCTTACTAATATGAGATTGAATTCCTGTATTTTTCCTCTCTCTCCCAGAAATGAGTAGAGAAAGAATCCAACTTCATTTATGGTCATAAATAGTTGGTGTTCAAATGAATTAGCTCCAACTAATTAGTGAATTGAGAGCTAAAAATAGTAACTTTATATCCCTAAGTTCACTTTCTAGACATAAATTCACATGGTAAATTAGGTGGGATCTTAGTAGGAACTGTGCAGAAAGAATATGGTAGAAAAAGTAGGAAAGATCCAATTTTCAGTAATTTTTATTTTAACATACTGTCCAAATATGAGGACTTCAGGTCCTTTCTTCCATACACCAAGTTGGGCTATAAAGGAAACTTTTTTCAGACAGATTCTCAAGGGCCTGTGGCAGGTGATTCTTTCTTATTGTTCAGCTATCAGAAATTTTGATGGGGATGGCATTGAATCTATAAATTACCTTGGGCACTATGGCCATTTTCATGATATTGATTCTTCCTATCTATGAGCATGGAATGTTCTTCCATTTGTTTGTATCCTCTTTTATTTCATTGAGCAGTGGTTTGTAGTTGTCCTTGAAGAGGTCCTTCATGTCCCTTGTAAGTTGGATTCCTAGGTATTTTATTCTCTTTGAAGCAATTGTGAATGGGAGTTCACTCATGATCTGGCTGTTTGTCTGTTATTGGTGTATAAGAAAGCTTGTGATTTTTGCGCATTGATTTTGTATCCGGAGACTTTGCTGAAGTTGCCTATCAGCTTAAAGAGATTTTGGACTGAGATGATGGGGTTTTCTAGATATACAATCATGTCATCTGCAAACAGGGACAATTTTACTTCCTCTTTTCCTAATTCAATGCCATCCCCATCAAGCTACCAACGACTTTCTTCACAGAATTGGAAAAAACTACTTTAAAGTTCTTATGGAACCAAAAAAGAGCCCGTATCGCCAAGTCAATCCTAAGCCAAAAGAACAAAGCTGGAGGCATCACGCTACCTGACTTCAAACTATACTACAAGGCTACAGTAACCAAAACAGCATGGTACTGCTACCAAAACAGAGATATAGACCAATGGAACAGAACAGAGCTCTCAGAAATAATGCCACGTATCTACAGCTATCTGATCTTTGACAAACCTGACAAAAACAAGCAATGGGGAAAGGATTCCCTATTTAATAAATGGTGCTGGGAAAACTGGCTAGCCATACGTAGAAAGCTGAAACTGGATCCCTTCCTTACACCTTATATAAAAATTAATTCAAGATGGATTAAAGACTTACATGTTAGACCTAAAACCATAAAAACCCTAGAAGAAAACCTAGGCAATACCATTCAGGACATAGGCATGGGCAAGGACTTCATGTCTAAAACACTAAAAGCAATGGCAACAAAAGCCAAAATTGACAAATGGGATCTAATTAAACTAAAGAGCTTCTGCACAGCAGAAAAAGATATCGTCAGAGTGAACAGGCAACCTATAGAATGGGAGAAAATTTTTGCAAGCTACTCATCTGACAAAGGGCTAATATCCAGAATCTACAATGAACTCAAACAAATTTACAAGAAAAAAACAACCCCATCAAAAAGTGGGCAAAAGATATGAACAGACACTTCTCAAAAGACGACATTTATGCAGCCAACAGACACATGAAAAAATGCTCACCATCACTGGCCATCAGAGAAATGCAAATCAAAACCACAATGAGATACCATCTCACACCAGTTAGAATGGCAATCATTAAAAAGTCAGGAAACAACAGGTGCTGGAGAGGATGTGGAGACATAGGAACACTTTTACACTGTTGGTGGGACTGTAAACTAGTTCAACCATTGTGGAAGTCAGTGTGGCGATTCCTCAGGGATCTAAAACTAGAAATACCATTTGACCCAGCCATCCCATTAGTGGGTATATATCCAAAGGATTATAAAACATGCTGCTATAAAGACACATGCACACGTATATTTATTGCGGCACTATTCACAATAGCAAAGACTTGGAACCAACCCAAATGTCCAATAATGATAGAATGGATTAAGAAAATGTGGCACATATACACCATGGAATACTATGAAGCCATAAGAAAGGATGAGTTCATGTCCTTTGTAGGGACATGGATGAAGCTGGAAACCATCATTCTCAGCAAACTATTGCAAGGACAAAAAACCAAACACCACATGTTCTCATTCATAGGTGGGAATTGAATAATGAGAACACATGGACACAGGAAGGGGAACATCACACACCGGGGCCTGTTGTGGGGTGGAGGGAGGGGGGAGGGATAGCATTAGGAGATATACCTAATGTTAAATGATGAGTTAATGGGTGTAGCACACCAACATGACACATGTATACATATGTAACAAACCTGCATGTTGTGCACATGTACCCTAAAACTTAAAGTATAATAAACAAAAAAGAAGTTTTGATAAAAGTTCAGTATGAAATGTTGGTTTAGAGGCTCCATATTTTAAGAGTGATGTAGAAAAGTAAAATAAAATGATATTAAATTTAAAATAAATGCAGTCTGTGAAGAAATAGCCAAGAGGAAAATAGTTGCACAATTACCTGCATCTGTAGATTTCCTTTCCCAAAATTCTTCTACGCATTTGTTTTGTTTTCTTTGGGTACTTGTCATATTAAACTTTCCATATTTGATTGGTTTTTATCATATTTCATCACATCAAAGACTCAAGTGATTGTACAATATACGCTACATTATGTACTTCTAAGGAAGAAAAGAGATTTTGCCACTTAAACTATGCCAACATCAGTTATAAGACTCGTTTTGATTATATAGATGTTAGAATATGTGGGGCGAGGAGAAGTGCATTCTTAGAATCAAGGACATATTAGCTCTTATAATAAGACGCCCCATCTTATCTTTCCTAGTGAGTCACAAATACCTTGAAGGTGGGAACTGTGGTCTCATACATCTCACTGGTATTTTCCATAGAGCCTTCTATGCAACATGTGCTCCATAAATATGTGCTAAATAAATGAATCCCTAAGAGAAGTATCTCCAGGAACAATAAAGTTACAACCAGAAAGTTGAAGTTGTTGCTATTGTCTTTTAACTAACCAGTAAAGAAAGTTATGAAATCAACGAGTCTATAAAATATCATTACATGTTAATTGGAAATTGCTTAACTACTTAGAAGTAGGAATATTCCTAGGGGAAACCAAAAAATAAAAATAAAAATGATAGTCCCTACAATTTAAAGAGCTAATAATCTAGGAGGACAAATAAGGAATATATAAGAGGAAACTAAAAAAAACACCAATTATTATGCAAGATAATATAAAGAGGAGTGGCATGGACCCAAATAATATAGACAGTGGTTATCACAATTATTGATGATCCCTTAAGACTTTCTTTTTGGTAGGTGTATCTATTGATATTTGCCATATTCAGTTCAAATAAAAATTTTAAAGAATTAATTCACTCAAAATAATTAAAAATCAATACAGGCTAATACTAATTTATTTATTTATTATTATACTTTAGGTTTTAGAGTACATGTGCGCAATGTACAGGTTAGTTACATATGTATACATGTGCCATGCTGGTGTGCTGCACCCACTAACTCGTCATTTAGCATTAGGTATATCTCCTAAAGCTATCCCTCCCCCCTCCCCCTACCCCACAACAGTCCCCAGAGTGTGATGTTCCCCTTCCTGTATCCATGTGTTCTCATTGTTCAATTCCCACCTATGAGTGAGAATATGCGGTGTTTGGTTTTTTGTTCTTGCGATAGTTTACTGAGAATGATGATTTCCAATTTCATCCATGTCCCTACAAAGGACATGAACTCTTCATTTTTTATGGCTGCACAGTATTCCATGGTGTATATGTGCCACATTTTCTTAATCCAGTCTATCATTGTTGGACATTTGGGTTGGTTCCAAGTCTTTGCTATTGTGAATAGTGCTGCAATAAACATACATGTGCATGTGTCTTTATAGCAGCATGATTTATAGTCCTTTGGGTATATACCCAATAATGGGATGGCTGGGTCAAATGGTATTTCTAGTTCTAGATCCCTGAGGAATCGCCACACTGACTTCCACAATGGTTGAACTAGTTTACAGTCCCACCAACAGTGTAAAAGTGTTCCTATGTCTCCACATCCTCTCCAGCACCTGTTGTTTCCTGACTTTTTAATGATTGCCATTCTAACTGGTGTGAGATGGTATCTCATTGTGGTTTTGATTTGCATTTCTCTGATGGCCAGTGATGGTGAGCATTTTTTCATGTAATGTTTTATTTTGAGGACAAAATAGCTATATTTGTCAAAACCAAAAAAAAAGTAAGAGTCACATAGACGTTATTTCAAATCTCTTTAATGTCCAGCTTAACAGAAGTAAGCTGAATTCTCACATTTGCTTCTGCATTGATTCTGTTGCAATACTGTACGTCATGTAGCCTCTGGAAATCTCCACACTATTTTCATGAAAGAATGAGAGAGAAAAAAGCAAACAAGGTTTTATTATGATTATAAAAATGGTTTTGATGTTGCTGATCTCCTGAGAGGATGTGGTGGCTCTAGGGTGACAGTTTCACACCTTGGGAATCCCTGATATAGAAAGTCAGGACAGACATAGGGAGTCAGAGACAGGAGAGAGAGTGATGAGTCTGGAAAAGTAGGAGAACCTTTCATGGGACGTTTTCTGAAGTGTCTACGCTGGAAAGAATTCAAATCTAAAGACATAGAATTGAGACTTCATGAGTCATTTAAACATTTCTGCATTTCAATTTCATTGTCCGCACTTACCAAGGTTGCTGTGAGAATGTAATGAGCTAATATATATAAAAAAGCTTTGTGAAATATAAAGCTTTTCATACCTGCCATTACTTTTGTTTAGTAGGATGGTGAATTAGGATTCAAAGGATGAATAATCAGCATATGGGTGTCTAGATCAGGGAGAATAGAATATTCTATTTCAATGTATGTCCAGTGATCCACTTTAGTCCTCATTGTACTTGCCTTACCCAAATATTTGACCCTGTTGATCAGTCTTTCCCCCTTTAAATACTGCCTTTATTGGGCTATCAGTCAGAACACTGTTCTCCTATTTTTCTACCTGGGGACTCTATTTCAGCTGTCTCTGCTGGCTCTTGCTCGTCTCCTGGAGCAATCACTGTTGGGGATCCCCAGGCCACTGGCCTTGCCCTTCTCCAATCTGTCTGCCCTCTCTCTGAAAGCAATTTTGCCCCATCTCATGGATCTCATGGCCTGAAATAGCATCTCTGTGCTGATGAACACCAAATTTGCATCCCTAAACATGAATAACTAGCTGCCTATTTTACATACCTACCTGGATGTCCAATAACAATCTTAACATGTCTAAAAGCAACCTCTACCTCCACCTTACTGAATCCATCTCTTATTCCTAGCTCCCTTCCTGTTTCAATATACAGGATTCCTTGGCCTTCCAACACACCTCACAGCCTCTTGCTCAAGACCCTTCCGTGGCTCTTCTCTCCTACAGTGATCTTCCTGCAAATATGCCCCTGGCCCCTTCCCTATTGAATCTTTGCTCTGATGTCACTTTTGCAGTCAGACCTATTTAGAAGCTGCATGCTTATTAAATTTTTCAACTCTATGCTCCTCACCCTTTCTTGGCATTCTCTATCCTACTTAGTATCTATCTTAGCATACTATAGTATGTAGTACATGCTAAAAGATTGTATAACTATTTATTTTAGATTTGTTTTTCTCTTGAGTTCCAATTTTATTCATTTTCTTTCTACCTAAGCTCCATAAGGATATAGATTTTTGGTTTATTCACTGATATATGTACTTCACAATAATGAAAGGTAAACCTTGAAATAGGCTTTCCAGGGATGCTGTGAAGTCTTGTTCCATGGAGACTGCTAAAAATAGAGAGAGCCATTTGTAAGCCATTGTTTAGAGTAATCTATCTGGAGGCAGAGACTGACTAAAATGATTACCTGGTCCTTTGCAGTTCCATGTCTTGTGATATATGAAAATGAATTTCAACTTGAAAAACAAGTCCCTCATTAGTCCAATATGGGCCCAGTCTGTTATCTAATACATATAATATAGTTTAGATAAGCCTGTTTCTGACAGACTCCAAATAAGAGAATGAATGGGAATATGGATTGAGGAGGATTTGAATTATCTTCAATGAGTTGTTTTTTAAGTTATATTTTTGTTTTGCCATGTTGCCAAAAATAAGGCTGGCAACTGGGTTTTCCATTTTTTTCAAATGTCTCTATGGTTTTCTGTGCCATTACAAAGCATTTCCCAATCTTCAACAAAGATACATTTTTCAATATGGGAAAAACCTGTAGAACCAAGTTTGAAGGTTAAAAACTCAGTAATGAATGTTCTTGCTCTTGTGAGTTATCTCAGATCCTTAGCATTATTTTAATGTCATTTTTAATGTGAATTTCCATGCTATTTTAATTCATTAGTCATGGGCTATCATTTTTTGAAGTAATTACTGTAATTTCATCAAATGACATAATTATAGTAAATACTTTGATGTAATTACCATAAATATGGAAAGAGACACCCGAAGGTGTAATAATGTCACAAACTAAGATATTTATGATGTGTAAAGACAAATTATGACATTTATGACATGTAATAACATCACTGAGTTCGATGTTTATGTTGTATAAAGAATAATGATATAAATAGAATGTAAAATTACATCATGTAGATTAACTTATTTTATAAATAGTATAGAAACTTGAGAACACCACAAGGCCTCAGGTTCAGATAAATAGATCATTGCCACTTTTTAGCACTTATCTCTTTGAACCCTAAGAAATGACTATGCTATTTTATTGGGGTAAAAGCATTTTCCTTTTTAAAAGCTTAGACATAGACACAAAGCAGAAACACAAAATGAGAACACATATTTAGTCCTTGAAAAAAATGTTCATTTGAAGATTTGAAAATAACTGTGTGTTTGGGAAATAAGCCAATGTTTGGTCCATATTGTCAGTTCAGACTATCAGGTCACTTTAGCATTTTCTTAAAAAGGAATCAGCAGCAGGGCATGGTGGCTCACACCTGTAATCCCAGCACTTTGGGAGGCCGAGGCGGGTGGATCACAAGGTCAGGAGATTGAGACCATCCTGGCTAACATGGTGAAACCCCGTCTCTACTAACAATACAAAAATTAGCCGGGCGTGGTGGCGGGCGCCTGTAGTCCCAGCTACTCGGGAGGCTGAGGCAGGAGAATGGCGTGAACCCAGGAGGCGGAGCTTGCAGTGAGCAGAGATCACGCCACTGCACTCCAGCCTAGGCGACAGAGCGAGACTCCATCCCAAAAAAAAAAAAAAGGAATCAGCTTGGCCATGTGGTACTTACCAAAACAGACACCTATTTAATTGAAATACTTCTTCTCTCTTCAGATTGTTAAGTTTTAAGTTCATGAAGAAATAACTTTGCATGTCTTCATTCTGCCTATTTGCATAATGTGAAATAGGTTTTAAGAAAAAAATAAAGTAGAAGATCTCAAGCCTGAAACAAAGCTTAATTCTGTGAACAATTTAGTTCTGGTTAGACTGAGGCAGACAAGTACTATAAAAATAATTTCTACCGCAAAGTTGTAGCTCAGGCTGAGAGGTATTATGGGCATCAATCAGTTTATTTATGGTACTATTACTGATGAGTCTCTCCTTGTATACACGGGAAATTCAATGACAGAAAATGATAGCCTTTTCGTAATGTGTTAGTGAAAGGATTTTTTTTTTTTTTTTTGAGCATTCACTTAATCTGATTATACCTTGAGCCTAGAATTTCGTAGTTTGAATTGGTCATTCTTTCTTACTCTCCTGTGCATTTTGAAAGATGCTTCCCATTCCACAGCCTTCATATCCTCCTGTCCTTGATAATGTTTTAGGGGATGGTAATTTTCCCTCCATGAATTCCGGATGAATGCAGCTATGATGTTGTTAAGTGTTTTGCCACTTTTTGCCATGAACTGCTCAGACTCCTATCACTATATAGCAAGTGGATTAAGCTTGTGTTTTGTTTGCAAAACCAATAAGACCCAAGAGTCAACCACGGATTCCTATTTCTTGGAAGGTTTATTGAGTGCAGCAGGCACTTCTGATGCAACTTCTGAATTTGTAACTTAATTGCAAACAACAGAATCGACTCCAGCTAGTTAAAGCAGTAAACAAATTACTCTGAAGTTTACATAATCACCATGAGGGCCAGCAAATTAGGCTCAGAAACTACACTATCAGGAAAAAAATTCCAAATGATGCCACGAGACTGCTTGCAGGCACATCACTTTCACAGGGAAAGCTTAGCCCTTCCCTGAGAAGATGATCACACAGCCTTGAAAAGTTACTGCTAGGATCTCTGTCCCTGCTATATCTGAGAGCTCAATATCCCTGTCCCATGTTCTTCTACACGTCATCAACAGGATGGTTGCTGAACATGCCTCATTCCTCACATTGCTCTTTGTGCAGGGAAGTCATTGCCTTTGTTTCATCTGCTTGTTGAACTCTGGGTCATGTGACTATATCTCACCTACACAGGAGGTAGAAAGATGAGGTGCTGGCCTCAAAATTGAAGAAGAAATGACAATGTGGAAAATTATCTTAGAATATTATTTTCAAAAATGTGGGGGCTGACAGAAACTTTATACAGCTGCTTCTCAATTTACCATTTTGTTATGTCCTGATAAGCCCACTTTAAGTAAAAAATAAAAATATCGCTAGTTGAAATGCATGTAATATCCCAATAAAACCTCAAGTTAAAAAATCATTCAGTCAAACCATTGTAAGTCAAGATGCTCTTTGACTAATGATAGAATTATCCTCAAAACATAACCTTTCATAAACTTTTGTTTAAAGTTAAACATAAACAATCTGGGTGCAGTGGCTCACGCCTGTAATCCCAGCACTTTGGGAGGCCGAGGCGGGTGGATCACCTGAGGTGAGGAGTTCAAGACCAGCCTGGCCAACATGGTGAAACCCCATCTCTACTAAAAATACAAAAATTTAGCTGGGCATGCTGGTGCGTGCCTATAATCCCAGCTACTGGGAAGGCTGAAGCAGGAGAATCACTTTAACCAGGAGGCGGAGGTTGCAGTGAGCCAAGATCGTCCCACTGCTCTCCAGCCTGGGTGGCAAAGTGACACTCTGTTTCAAAAAAAAATAAATAAATAAAATAAATAAAAAGTTAAACATAAACATAAACTTCCGTAAAGTTGAAAAATCAAGTTACACCATTGGTAAGCTGGGGGCCATCTGTACACATTCCCTACATCTAGGTAATGTTCTATGGGACTTCAAGTTTAGAAAACGTGGTAATATCTTAAACTGTTCCCCAACAATGCCACTCCAGGTTTACCTTTTTGTTAAATTACAAAGACATTTTCATGCTTCTGAGTTTCTCTCAATGTCTCAGTTACTCTGCCTCTTAAAATGAGGTTGTGGTCTGAAGAGGAGAACACAAATTTACCCTTTTCTGAATGGTTACAAGAATGGGAAAGCATTGTTCTGAAAACTAAACGTCATTGTAATTTATTATATTTCATCTGTTTTAATTTAGAATGCTTTTGATTTCTACTAATTTATTGGGGTCACTACCATATATCTGCTACCACATTGACCTATAGATCACATGAGTTCAGTTACAGTTTCTCACAATGATTTAGACAGGCAGGATAGTCAGTACCAGCCAGTCACTGGGGTAGCCGTGAATGTTAGATTAACTTTTTAAGCCAATGGTTTTCATTTTGGAGAAGAGAGTCACAGTGATTTAGGATCATGCTGTAAGTAAGTAAGTGTCCACACTCAGCTGATCCTGTTTTTGAACCAAGTTGCCCTCTACTTTAGCTCAAAGTTAAGTAGTTTTCCCAATAGAGAAGTTCACCTTACAATCCTGCAGGATGAGGATGCAGATAGGTTGAAACACAAACAAAATAGAAAGAAAAAGTAGTACATACAAAATTTATGAGATTTTCCAGATATTTGAGAATGGGGTAAATTATTAAATACTGTCAGAAATTTAGTCTACTGTGTTGAAAAACACAAGGTCTACTTTGGGAAAGTCCAGCTAAGCAGCTGAGGAATAAAAGTCAGAATAATCATTTTTATCAGAGTACTGAGAAGCAAATGGCTGAATGTTTCAGAATGTATATATTTAGCAGAGATGATACAAAGTTAAAGTTTGCATGTAAAACTGGAGAGCACAACAAATATTTTTTGGGATTTTTAGTTTCCTATAGTGAATTATTTTCTTAAGTCTACTATCAGCGTTTCCAGCAGAAATGTGGAAAATGCTACATTTTAACTCCGTTTTGCCCTGTTTTTTGTTTAAGCCACATTGCATCAGTAGTTTCTTAATCACTAGAATTACTTGCTATCTAAGGCCTAAATGGTGTAATTGTAACCAGCTCTTTTATTTTCCACTTTACTCCATTTTGCTGTTTGTTTTGAGATGGTCTGTCGCCCAGGCTGGAGTGCAGTGGCACGATCTCAGCTCACTGCAACCTCCACCCACCACGTTCAAGCCATTCTCTTTGCCTCAGCCTCCTGAGTAGCTGGGATTACAGGCACACGCCACCATGCCCAGCTAATTTTTTTGTATTTTTAGTAGACACGGGGTTTCACCATGTTGGTCAGGCTGGTTTCGAACCCCTGATCTTGTGATCTGCCTGCCTCAGCCTCCCAAAGTGCTGGGATTACAGGCATGAGCCACTACGCCTAGTCTATTCCATTTTAAATTAGTTTTATGGCACCGAACTGTTTTGGAGGTTTGATTGAAGGCTCCACTTTCTCCACACCATCTTCAATGAGAAGATACCTGAATTAGAAGACTTTCTGAAGAGGTTAGTTAGGATAATGGATGCCACCAATTCTGAACATTGGCTATCAAGGGTGCTAAGGGAGAGACGTTTAGCGGCCCAGAATGGCTGGTGTATTTAAGACCTGTGAGTTCTTAATTTGCTTCCATTCCTGCCTTCCTGTGTGCTGCTCTGGACAGATAATCTAACCTCTCTTGCCTCTGTTTCTGTTTTTGTTCATCTAGTGAATTAAGAACAGTGGAACAGTAGGTTTGTCAAATTGCCGCGGTATGACAGGAATATGTTTGAAACTAGTAGAACGTGTTCTGCCCATCTCCTCAGCAAAATGAAACAAGTCCCCATTTTAATAGTGAACTCAGTTGCCTGATTTATGTTCTCACATGTTTGCAAAGAGTGTAAATTGATTTTCAAACAAAACAGACTGAAAAGCCAAAGTACTTGCCAAACTTGACATTACTAACGTGTCTGAAAAAGCTCACCAAAACCCATGGAAGCTGATGGACTATCAATGTTTAAGTCAGATTCTTGGAGAGAGAAACTCTAACCAGAAACATCTCACAAAAGTAAGCTAATTGTAAGCCATACAAGCAAACCAAAAAATTCTCCATAGAAGTGCAATGCTCAGTTTTTCTCCAAATTGATTAATTCAGTACAACCAGACTGAAAAGGCCTTATATGTATTTATTTTGAGAAAACTAACTTCTCGCAGCAGATATACAGGGTTTAAGTGGACCAACTTTTTTAGGGGGGAGGTGGTACTTTTTTAAAATGTAGTTGACTTGGGGTAGACTTGGAAGTTGCAGAGTGTTGGAAAAAAACTCAGTAAGAACATGACTTGCCATTTCGCTGTATGTAAACATGAAGGCTAAGAGCTTCATACAAGCTTTGGACAACCCTGGGTTTGAAATTCTGTTCGGTGATTTAATATTCTGTGCTTTTCTCATCATCTGTGAAGTGGCAAAGACAATGATTCTGACCTCATAGGGTTGTTGTGAGGGTTAAACAAGGTGAAGCCCACAAAGAGATCAACATGGTAAATGCTGAGTGAGTGGTTTTTATCAACATCTATGAAATCAAAATTTCTTTTTATACCTTCTTGAATAAGAAAGAAGGGAAATAGGCTCCATAATTTTTGCAGGGCTTTTCTAGAGCAATCAACCGTCCAGGTTTATTCAAGACTTGGCTTTTATTATTATCATTATTATCATTAGTATTATTATTATTATTATTTTGAGAATGCAAACATTCAATGCTAAAACAAGGCGAGTCCTTGGCAAACTGGAATAGTTGGTTACCATAGCCTTTGCTAAGGGGAAACTAAGACCTAGTAGAGTCAGAATCAGGCCAAAAGGGAGCCTGGAATAGAATCAAAACTGACTGTATGCTTTTTGCTTGTCCATATATCCCTTGGTGTCATAAACATGAATCAGCAAATGAGTCCAGTCTTCTAATTCATTTAATCATTCAATGAATGAGAAGTGAACCAGATGACCAGATGTTTCCACAAACTTTTATTGAGGATCTGCTATCCTCAATAAGTAAGCATAGTTGGAATGATAAATATGTGACTTCATAAGTGAGATAAAGTGTGACAGCTGCTACAATAAAGGTAAGTGCAAGGTACAGCACATAAACAAATTTAGCTTTATTGCAGAGCTCATAGTGTTATTATTTGTTAACATGTGCCCCTCTCAGCATATCCTAAACTCCTTAACAACAGGACATGTGTATATCTTCTTCACCTATAAGTCTGTGGTATGTACAGCAGTGCCTGCCATATAATAGTTGCCCTGTAGGCATTCATCAAACAATTATAGGACATTAAAAGCATGCTCCTACAGCACATTATCACAACATCATCAATAAGTATTTCTTACCAAGAGATATATTGAGTTTTACATGCCTAAAAGATGACCACATCAAGATGTTTGTTTAGCAATATACACATACACAAATGCATGCTTATATAATGTGTGTGTGTGTGTGTGTGTGTGTGTGTGTGTGTATCAGGGAAGAAACGTAACTAAAAATAACGACTTGGGGAGTATCAATACAGAGGAAGTTGGTGAACACATTTTTAGACATCCTCAATGGAGAGATATAGATAGGATGACAAAGTGACTGAAATAAGATTTTTAAAAATAAGCTTTCATTGTTTGAATATTTTTAGATTTACAAAAAACGTGTAAAGACAGAGCAGAGAGTTTCCATGTACCCTGCACCCAGTTTCCTCTATTGTTAACATCTTGCATTAGTGTGGTACACTTATCACAATACCAATGTTGATACATTACATTATTATTAACCAAAACCCATACTTTATTCATATTTACTTAGTGTTTTCTTAACATCCTTTTCTGTTTTAGGATCTCATTCAGGATACCACATTACATTTAGGTGCTGTGTCTCTTCGGTTTCTCTTGGTTTTGACAGTTTCTCAGACTTTTTTCTTTTTGATGACCTTGACAGTTTTGAGAAATACTTATCAGTTATTTTATAGAATACCCTGTACTGGGATTCGTCTGATATTTTTCTTATGATTCGACTGGGGTTATGGGTTTTCAGGAAGAAGAACACTGATGTAAAGTGCCACTTTCATCATATCATATCAAGGGTACATGCTCTCAACATGATTTATCACTATGGATATTGACCTTGATCACCTGCCTGAGATAGTAGTGTTTGTCAGGTTTCTCTACTGTAAATAAGGTTTTATGTTTTTAATAATGAGTTTGTACTACACATATAATTTTCCTGAAAATTACTTAAATTTTTCAAGAAAATTAATTGAAACGAATCTGCAAGAGTTACTGAAAAGAGAATAATGTTTTAATATATACGACATATTTGCCTTTTAAGAGTTTTCTTTTATAGTAGTAGAACTCTACTCTTTCAGTTTTCCCTTCTGCTGGTGGTTGAAGTTAGAGAACAATCTAGCTCTATCAAAAGCACTCTGGGTAAGGGTGTCAGGGCAAATCAATGCATTTTCCCAGACATTTGAATCTTCCACTAAGGCAGAAAGTAGTCAAAGCTGGTTCAATATGAGTGTGGCACTCCTAAGAAACTATTCATTAATTCTGACTGTCTAGTTTCTCAAAGCTCTTTCAATTCCTGTCCTTCTGGTTCTTCTTATTTTTTTCCTTTGATTTTGTGACTGACTCTATTATCTTTCCATTTATCCATTCATTTTTTTTTCTTAATCTAGTTGGCCTCTGATGCTTACAGTGGAAATCATTAGCTAATACAGTTATTTAAAAATAATAATGAAAAAGTTTATGTTTCAACATGGTATTTCTCCCTTTCTCAGCTAATAAAAGCTGTCTCCCACTTTCTCCAGTGCAGTTTTGTTAGTTGAGCTATCGTTTTATATTTTCATGCAATCTAACTGTAATACTTAGTTAATCTGGGTTACAAGCAAACTTAGATCTTAATGGCTCAACAAAGTTTTTCCCTGACTCCTGCTTTATGTGTATCTCAGGTGTACTGGACGCTCTGCTCCATGTTGCTTTACTCTAGGTAGGATTTCCATATTCCCATCAGGCAGCAATCTTCAGCATTGGAGAAAGAGAAGTCTGAATTCCTGATAATTCTTGAGAATTTCCCAAATCATAGGTTAATCAGGATGCTTCATTGCACTCTACATACATATTATTTAAAATAAAAGAGTGACCATACCAATAAAAAGTAAATCCTTTTTCTGTTATAGGGTTCTACTAAAAGTTTCAGAAGTTTTCCTTAAAGAGAAAAAAAAAAGATTCTTTTGATGAGTACAAGGCTTCTTTTGACTGTGCTAATCATGTTAAAAAATTAGGTAGTAATGTTACTTATACAATCCTGTCATTATACTTAAAACCACTGAATTTTATGCTTTGACACAGTGAATTGTGTGGTATGTGAATTATATCTCATTAAAGGTCTTCTAAAAATAATAATAATAAAAGCATAGTTTATAATTATTATGAACCAATATATTATAATGAGTTTTATATATAATATAGTCTAATTAAAATTTACTATATCATATAAATATATATTATATAGTATATATTACTATTAACCAATATGTGATACTATACATTTCTATATAGTATATATTAGAATATATAACATAGTAAATATATAGCATACATATGTTTATTATATAATATATACTATATAATATATATTCTAATATGTACACTATATATAAATATATATAATTTTATGATAATATATTGGTTAATATTAAACTAAACTTTTGTTAAATATAACTATATTTATAAAAATATTTATTGTAAGTTGTATATATGATATGTAATTATATATACATATATACACATGTGCACCCACATAAGAATAACACATGAAAATTATATTTACCTAATATTGATATTTGATAAAACATTAAGAAAACTATCATTATCACTAAAATTAATGTCAAATAAACATAATTTAAATAATTGATAGATGAGACTGCAAGTATTTAAACTCCCCTGCCAAACTTACTATTTTTCAATGTTTAATTTAGGCTTGATATTTTGGGATGAGTATAAGCTTATTCATCTATATGTACAATTGAGAGAGTAATTATATATGAGTACTGACCCATGTCATTTGCTAAAGTACCTCTCAGACTTTCCCAGTATCTCCATTTTCCCTTGAGTCTCTCTAATTCCTTTATTTTCCTCAGTATTCTGAAATTTTGAGTACAATCCTTTCTAATATCAGTCAGTTAAAATGTTTCCTATTTTACTTGGTGTATATACTTACATTTAATATAATTTCCTACATCTCTTTTATATTATAGATTAAGTATCCCTAATCCAAAAATCTGAAAATCAAAATGTCCCAAAATCTGAAACTTTTTGAGGGCTAACATCAAAATATGCAAAGGAAATGTTCACTGGGGCATTTAAGATTTCGGATTTGGGATACTGCACCTGTAAGTATAATGCAAATGTTCTAGAACCTGAAAAAATCAAAATACTTCTGATTCCAAGCATTTTAGGTAAGGGATACTCCACCTGTATTTCTTCTTAATTCATTCTTCTTTTTTGATTACTTGACAAAAAAATGTGTATTCATTATTTGCATCTATTAACTTGTAAGTTATACATTCTAATTTGTAATTTAGACTACTTATTGTTAGCTATACGTTTCCTGATTATCACAGAGATTACAACACACATTCATGGTTTAAATGGAAAGAATTAAAATTACTACTTTAACCACTTTACTAAACATGTAGAACCTTCTGACTTTTTTTGTCTATTGATCCCCTCCTATTTTTTGTAGTTTTATTCTCTTGCATTTTGGCAGTGCGTACATTTTAAATACTATAAGACGTTATTACTGCTGTTTGGAACAGCCAATATCCATTTCTAATTATCCACATACTTATCTCATCTAGTTTTCATCCAATCCCTCCTGCATTTCAATGTATCTATCTGAGATCAATGTTATTGTTCCTGAAGGGTTCTAGTTTTTGTTTCATTTTGTTTTTAGTTTTTACATTTTAAGTCTGCTGTTGACCATTCTCTGTGTTTGTTTGAAAATATATTTATTTCACTTTCATTTTAAAAATAGTTATTAAACGGCCTTCACAGCTCTTAAAAATATCACCCTATTGTCCTCTGATTTTTATTATTTCTGCTGAAAAATCAGCTGTCAGTCTTATTGCTACTTTGAAGTTAGTGTGATTTCTTTGCCAGTGGCTGTTTAGAGTTTCTCCTAATTTTTGCTTTACAGAAGTTTTACTCCATTGTGCATAGGGTTTTCTTTGTGTTTATTCTGAACTGGGGCTCTCTGCGATTCTGAAATCTGTCAGTTGATGTGTTCTTTATCCCCATAAATTATGTTTCTGCACCACTCTCCTTCTCTTGAATCTTCAATTATATATATATTAGAACTATTAAGGATGTCCAACATATCTCTTATGCTCATTTGTTTTTCTTTATTGAGACATAATCAATGTACCAAAACATTCACCCTTTAAACATTATAAGTGAAATAAGCCTGTCATGAAAGGACAAATATTGTATGATCTGACTTATATGAGGACTTAGAGGGGTAGAATTCATAGAGACGGAAAGTAGAGTGGTAGTTGACCGAATTTGAGGAGAGCTGGAAATCGGGAGTTATTGCTTAATAGGTGCGGAGTTTCAGTTTTGCCAGATGAAAAATGTTTTGGAGATGAATGGTGATGATGGTTGCGTAACAATGTGAATGTACTTAACACCACTGAACTGCACAATTTAAAATGGCTAAAATGAGAGTGGGGCCAAGATGGCTAACTAGAAGCCGTGCCCTTCGGAGACTCTCAGCAAAAAAAAAAAACACAACATAATAAGCATGTGAATCCTTCACCAGCAACCAAGGTATCCAGGTTCTGTCATCAAAATTTACTAGAAGGTTGGTGTGACCCATGGACACAAGGAAGAGCAGTGTGATGTGGCGGCCCACCTGAGAGTCACATGGGAAAGGGGAACCCCCTCCCCCCAGCCAGGGGAGGCGGTGAGTGAGCTCACTACCTAGCCAGGCAAACTGTGCTTTTTCCATGGAACTGTGCAACCCATGGATCGGAAGATCCCAATTGCAAACCCAAGCCACTGGGGCCTAACAGCCCAACCTGGGAACCTGGAGATTCTTGCCGCCTCTCAGCTGGAATCTGCTTAAGCCTAATGAACTCCTGGGGGGAGGGGTGACCAGCACTGCCTGGACTGCCTGCTGTCTAAGCCCTCTGAACTCCTTGTGGGAGGGGCAGCAGTCAGCAATGGGGCTGGCAACTGCCTAATACACTAAGCTCCCTAAATGAGGGGAAGGGCAGCACCCATTTCTATAGCTCCAGGCTGCACTTTTCCCCTGCTGGAGGCAGGGAGGCTGGATGGCTTGGTCCCAAGACTTGTCCCCACAGCCCAACACACTGGCTCTGGCAGTCTGCGGCCAGGGTGGCTCTTCAGGTCTAACCCTGACCCATCCTTCCTCACTGCGCAGGGCTTCCCTATAGGATCTCCAATAACTCCAGCCAGGCCAGAATTCAGATGTCCCTGAGTCTGAGTCCCTAGTGGGAGGGGTGGCCACAGTCTCTGTGGACCAGCAGCCCTAGCCTCTCCTTCTGGTAGTTCTGAGGAATCTGGGCAGCCCAGATGAGTGGGTTTCCCCCAGCAAAACACAACCTCTCCACCAAGGGACACAGTACTTCATTAAATGGGTCCTGTTCCCTGTGCCACCCAACTGGGTGAGGCCCTGCAACAGGGGTTGTCAGACACCCTATAGGGGGCAATCCTACTGGCATCAAGTTAGTGCCCCTCAAGGTCAGAGGTCCCACAAGAAGAAGCAGACATCCATCTTTGCTGCTCTCCAGCCTCCCTGAGTGAGGTCTCCAGGCACAGGAGCAAATCAGATGAATAGGGCCTGAAGTGAACCCCCAGCAAACTACAGCAGCCCTACAGAAGATGGGCCTGACTATTGAAAGAAAAACAAACAAGCAGAAAGTGACAACAACAGCATTAACAACAACAACAACAAAAAGGCCCCCACAAAAACCCCATCCAAGGGTCAGTAACCTCAAGGACAGAAACTAGACAAATTCACAAAGATGAGAAAGAATCAATGGAAAAATGGTGAAAACCCAAAAGGCCAGAGTGCTTCTTTTCCTCCAAATGATCACAACATCTCTCCATCAAGGGCGAAGAACCAGAGGATCAGATGGACAAACTGACAGAAGTAGGCTTCAGAAGAGGGTCACAAAAAACTACCTATGATGAGCTAAAGGAGCATGTTCTAACCCAATGCAAAGAAGTTAAGAACCTTGATAAAAGGTTAGAAGAAAGTGCTAACTAGAATAATCAGTTTAGAGAGGAAAATAAATGACCTGATGGAGGTGAAAAACACAGCACAAGAACTTCATGAAGCATACACAAGTATCAACAGCTAAATTGACCAAGCAGAAGATAGGATATCAGAGTTTGAAGACCACCTTACTGAAATAAGGCATGCAGACAAGAA
The DNA here is from genome assembly GCF_028885625.2 of Pongo pygmaeus. Lineage (NCBI taxonomy): Eukaryota > Metazoa > Chordata > Mammalia > Primates > Hominidae > Pongo > Pongo pygmaeus. The sequence continues at coordinate 24,490,916 of NC_072383.2, forward strand.
TGGAGAAAAAAGAATAAAAAGAAATGAAAAAGCCTCCATGAAATATGGGACTTTATAAAAAGACTCAACCTACGATTGATTGGAGTACCAGAAGGAGACAGGGGAATGGAAATGAGCTGGAAAACACACTTCAGGATAGTATCCAGGAGAACTTCCCCAACCTAGCAAGACAGGCCAACATGCAAATTCAGGAAATACAGAGAACACCATTAAGAGACTCAATGAGAAGATCAACCCCAAGACTTATAATTATCAGATTCTCCAAGGGTAAAATCAAGGAAAAACTGTTAAGGGCAGCCAGAGAGAAAGTCCAGGTCACATACAAAGGGAAGCCCATCAGACTAACAACAGACCTTTCAGCAGAAACTCTACAAGCCAGAAGAGATTGGGGGCCAGTATTCAACGTTCTTAAAGAAAATAATTTCCAACCCAGAATTTCATATCCAGCCAAACTAAGCTTCATAAGCAAAGGAGAAATAAATTCCTTTCCAGACAAGCAAATGTTGAGGGATTTTGTTACCACCAGGCCTGTCCTGCAAAAGCTCCTGAAAAACTGGTATCAGCCACTGCAAAAACACAGCAAAATATAAAGGCCAATGACACTATGAAGAAACTGCATCAACTGTTGTGCAAAATAACCAAATAGCATCATGATGACAGGATCAAATTTCCACATAACAATACTAACCTTAAATGTAAATGGGCTAAATGCCCCAATTAAAAGACAAAGACTGGCAAATTGAATAAGGAGTCAAGACCCATCAGTGTGCTGTATTCAAGAGACCCATCTCACCTGCAAAGACACACACAGGCTCAAAATAAAGGGATAGAGGAAAATTTACCAAGCAAATGGAAAGCAAAAACAGCAGGGGTTGCCATCCTAGTCTCTGACAAAACAGACTTTAAACCAACAAAGATCAAAAAAGACAAAGAAGGGCACAATTTAATGATAAAGGGAACAACTTAACAAGAAGAGCTAGCTATTCTGTATATATATGCACCCAATTCAGGAGCACCCAGATTCATAAAACTAGTTCTTAAAGCCATACAAAGAGACTTAGACTACCACACAATAATAGTGGGAGACTTTAACACCCCATTGTGAGTATTAGACAGATCAATGAGACAGAAAATTAACAAGAATATTCAGGACTTGAACTCAGATCTGGATCAAGTGGACCTAGTAGAGGTCTACAGAACTCTCTACCCCAAATCAACAGAATATACATTCTTCTCAGTGCCATATGGCACTTATTTTAAAATCAACCACGTAATTGGAAGTAAAACACTCCTCAGCAAATGCAAAATAACTGAAATCATGACAAATAATCTCTCAGACCACAGTGCAATGAAATTAGAACTAAGGATTAAGAAACTCACTCAACTCACCAAAACCACACAATTTCATGGAAATTGAACAACCTGCTCCCAAGTGACTCCCGGGTAAATAATGAAATTAAGGCAGATATCAAGAAGTTCTTTGAAACCAATGAGAACAAAGAGACAACATACCAGAATCTCTGGGACACAGCTAAAGCAGTGTTAAGAGGGAAATTTGTAGCACTAGATGCCCACATCAGAAAGCTAGAAAGATCTCAAAGCAACACCCTAACACCATAAGAGCTAGCGAGGCAAGGGCCAACTAATTCAAAAACTAGCAGAAGACAAGAAATAACTAAGATCAGAGAAGAATTGAAGGAGATAGAGACGCAAAAAACCCTCCAAAAAAAAAAAATCAATGAATCCAGGAGTTGTTTTTTTTCAAAAAAACAAAAAACAAAATAGATAGACTGCTAGCCAGATGAATAAAGAATAAAAGAGAGAAGAATAAAAAAGATGCAATAAAAAATGATAAAGGAGATACCACCACTGACCTCACAAAAATACAAACTACCATTAGAAAATATTATAAACACCTCTATGCAAATAAACCAGAAAATCTAGAAAAAATGGATAAATTCCTGGACACATACACCCTACCAAGACTAAACCAGAAAAAAGTTGAATCCCTGAATAGGCCAATAACAAGCTCTGAAAGTAAGGCAGTAATTAATAGCCTACCAACCAAATCAGAGGGATTCACAGCTGAATTTTATCAGAAATACAAAGAGGAGGTAGTACCATTCCTTCTGAAAATATTGCAAACATTGTAAAGGAGGGATGCATCTGTAACTCATTTTATGAGGTGAGCATCATCCTGATACCAAAACCAGAATGAGACACAACAACAAAAAAACCTTCCGGCCAATATCTCTGAACATCAACATGGAAATCCTCAATAAAACACTGGCAAACCAAATTAAGCAGAACATCAAAAAACTTATACACCACAATCAAGTCAGCTTCATCCATGGGATGCAAGGCTCATTCAACATACATAAATCAATAAACATAATCCATCACATAAACAGAACCAAAGACAAAAACCACATGATTATCTCAATAGATACAGAAAAGGCCTTTGATAAAATTCAACATCTCTTCATGTTAAAAACTCTCAATAAAGTAGGTATTGATGAAACACATCTCAAAATAATAAGAGCTATTTATGACAAACCCACAGCCAATCATACTGAATGGGCTAAAGCTGGAAGCATTCCCTTTGAAAACCAGTACAAGACAAGGATGCCCTCTCTTACCATTCCTATTCAACATAGAACTGGAAGTTCTGGCCAGGGGAATCAGACAAGAGAAAGAAATAAAGATTATTCAAATAGGAAGAGAGGAAGTCAAGTTGTCTCTGTTTGCAAAGAACGTGATTTTATACTTACAAAACCCCATCATCTCAGCTGAGAAACTTCTTGAACTGATAAACGACTTCAGATGAGTCTCAGGATACAAAATCAATGTGCAAAAATCACAAGCATTCCTTTACACCAATAACAGGCAAACATAGAGCCAAATCATGAATGAATTCCCATTCGCCATCACTACAAAGAGAATAAAACACCTAATAATACAGCTAACAAGGGATGTGAAGGACCTCTTCAAGGAGAATTACAAATCACTGCTCAAGGAAATAAGACACAACACAAACAAATGGAAAAACATTCCATCCTCATGTATAGGAAGAATCAATGTCATGAAAATGGCCATACTGCCCAAAGTAATTCAAAGATTCAATGCTATTCCCTTCAAACTACCATTAATATTCTTCACAGAATTAGAAAAAAACTATTTTAAATTTCATATGGAATCAAAGACCCCATATAGCCAAGACAACCCTAAGCAAAAAGAACAAAACTGGAGGGATCACGCTATCTGGCTTCAAACTATACTACAAGGCTACAGTAACCAAAACAGCATGGTACTGCTACCAAAAAAGACATATGGACCAATGGAGCAGAACAAAGGTCTCAGAAATAACACCACACATCTACAACCATCTGATCTTTGACAAACCAGACAAAAACAAGCAATGGGGAAAGGAGCGCCTATTCAGTAAGTGATGCTGGAAAAACTGGCTAGCCATATAAAGAAAAGTGAAACTGGACCCCTTCCTTACACCTTATACAAAAATTAACTCAAGATGGATTAAAAACTTAAATGTATAACCTAAAACCATAAAAAAACCCTAGAAGAAAACCTAGGCAATACCATTCAAGACATAGGCATGGTCAAATACTTCAAGACAAAAATGCCAAAAGCAATTGCAACAAAAGCCAGAATTGACAAATGAGATCTAATTAAACTAAAGCACTTCTGCACGGCAAAAGAAACGGTCATCAGAGTGAACAAGCAGCTTACAGAAGGGGAGAAAATTTTTGCGATCTACCCGTCTGACAAAGGTCTAATATCCAGAATTTACAAGGAACTTAAAAAATTTACAAGAAAAAAGCAAACAACCCCATCAATAAGTAGGCAAAGGATATGAACAGGCACTTCTCAAAAGAAGACATTTACGCAACCAACAAACATATGAAAAAATGCTCAACATCACTGATCATCAGAGAAATGCAAATCAAAACCACAATGAGATACCATCTTATGCCAGTCAGAATGGCAATTATTGAAAAGTCAGGAAACAATAGATGCTGGTGAGGCTGTGGAGAAATAGGAACACTTCCACACTGTTGGTGGGATATAAATTAGTTCAACCATTGTGGAATACAGTATGGCGATTATTCAAGGATCTAGACAGTTCCAGATCTAGAAATACCATTTGACCCAGCAATTCCATTACTGGGTATACACCCAAACAAAGTTAAATCATTCCACTATAAAAACACATGCACACATATGTTTATTGCAGCACTATTTACAATAGCAAAGACATGGAACCAACCCATATGCCCATCAATGATAGACTGGATAAAGAAAATATGGTACCTATACACCATGGAATACTATGCAGCCATAAAAAAGAATGAGATCATATCCTTTGCAGAGACATGGATGAAGCTGGAAGCTGTCATCCTCAGCAAACTAACACAAGAACAGAAAATCAAACCCCACGTTTTCCCTCATAAGTGGGAGTTGAACAATGAGAACACAAAGACACAGGGAGGGGAACAACACACACCAGGGCCCGTTGGGAGGATGGGGGGTGAGGGGAGGGAACTTAGAGGGTGAGTCAACAGGTGCAGCAAACCACCATGGCACACGTATACCTATGTAACAAACCTGCATGTTCTGCACATGTATCCTGGCACTTTAAACAATTTTTTTAAAGTGCAGATTTTAATAATTTAATCATTTGTTGTCTGTGTTTTCTCTTACTCATCGTTTCATTGTTTTTATTATTGTTTTCTCTTTTAATGTTTAGTAATTTTTTTTTTTTTTTTTTTGAGACAGAGTCTCACTCCGTCGCCCAGGCTGGAGTGCAGTGGCAATCTCGGCTCACTGCAACCTCAGCCTCTCAGGTGCAAGCAATTCTCCTGTCTCAGCCACCCAAGTAGCTAGGACTATAGACACCTGAAACCATGCCTGGCTAATTTTTCTATTTTTTAGTAGAGCTGGGTTTCACCATATTAGCCAGGCTGGTCTCGAACTCCTGACCTCAGGTGATCCACCTGCCTCAGCCTCCCAAAGTGCTGGGATCACAGATGTGAGCCACCCTGCCTGGCCTGTTTAGTGAATTTTTATTCAATTTTGTCATTATCTATAAAATAAACATAGAAATGTGATTTTGTCCAGAGTTATTACCCTTTTTTTCTTTTAAACAAATAGAGTGAGAGGCTGATTACCTCAATCAGGGATTCAGCTGGACCTGGCAGCATTACCATTTTGGTAAAACTGAATCTGTCTCGGGTGTCCCCGTTTTTAGGGCATGCTTTCTTGGGCTTTTGATTTAGAGGATGATGGACCTTTATCTCATTCATTAGAAAGTATTTAGGAAATTTAGTTCTGTCATTCAATTTCCTAGCCCAACTCTCTAGCATTGCACCCTGCAACCTCAAAATCTGGTAAATATTTTGAGGAGACAATGGACATGATTTGATATAGGCCCTTTCCCCATGGCAGGACTTTTCTAAGCACAGTGAGCCTGGTTTTTACATTCTGTGAAATCCCTGACCAACAGTGACCCAGGTGCTCACTCTCATATCACTCTTGGAAAGGAAATGAGAAGAAGTATGCATTCAGTTATTCTCAAACAATCCATGTTTTTCAATAAAATTCTGAGAAAGCAAAAACTAAGTTTGAGTAATGCTGTGCTCTGTGTCCCTGACTGTACATGATAACTCATCATAGCATGTAAAGGCTCTGAAAAGAACTGTAGTGAAGAAATTGTTGGATTTTGTTTAATCAGATACTTTCCCAAGTTTTAAAATCTCAGAACTCTATATTTAGAAGACCCATTTAATACTCTGCCCAACATATTTTGGGAAATGTTATTAGAAGATTGATAATATCTGGAACATATAAATCTGCCTATGACTTAACATGGTAATTGAGGATGTTTGCATATATGCTTAGGTATCCAATCTTTATTTAATTTAAAATGATTTACAAAGATATATATAATTTAATATTATAGTGCAAATAAAAATGAAGTGACTGAAGGGGAAAAAGGGAGGTAAGAATGTTTTAAGCCAGAAATGAGACACGCTACAAGTACATGCTAAAATCAATAAGAGTTTTTTCCCCCAAGATGGCAGACTAGAGGCTTTTAGTGTTCCTCAGTCACTTGGAAATAGCAAGATAGTACATAAAGATCAACTCTGTGTGCTTTATTTCAAGAAGGAAAATGACAGTCCACTGGAATTGTGAAGGACATCCCAGATCCCAGAGAGGAGAATGCCGGCAAACAGCCCTTGTGATGGCATACAGCTGATAAAAGTGAGTGAAGCCCCAGTATGTGAAAAAGGCAAAGAACCTCCCTCTGTCACTCTCCTTTCCACTGGGGACCCAAACAACCCAGACCTTTGTTACTCCCAAGCACTGGAGCTAACATGGGGAGATGCTTGGAGATGCTGTGAGAGAAAGAAATCAAGAAAAGTTGCAGACATTTTCCCAGACCCAGGACCAAGAGCAAGAAACCATTTTTAATCCAGATGCATGCAAAGTCAGCCATTCTTTGACAACTTGGCAGGGTGGCTGTGCAGGTATTTTAGCGCTGGACCAGACACTGGAACACCTGTTCTGGGGTAGGGTAGGAACCTTCACAGCCCGAACTGTAGAAAGCACCTCAGCAGTCACTGCTGGAATTGTGCTCTTTCCTGTCACAAGTCTGGGGTGGCAGTAGAGCTGCTAAAGCTGAAGTTTCTGCTGGATGGAGAGACTTGCAGCCAGGGCCAGCTGAACAACATGGAACTAATCTGCATGTGCCGCAGCTAGGTGCACTCCCCTGCCCCACCCTGATATTGTGGTGCAGCTAGGCCCACTTCACTCCAGCCGCAGGCAGAAATCCAGGTATCTGAATTACCTGCTTGCCTGGACAGCAGCCTCAGCTGGTCCAGGACATAGATCATGATGAAGGGGGATGGGGGGGTGCCTCCGCTCCACACCCAGGAAGATCTCCAGGTAATTAGAGCACTTGCTCACCTGGATCAGCAACCTGATTCACCTCACCCTTCCTGTGCAGAGATCTTGGTGCAGGGAGGCCTTTTCTGCTTCACGCCCAGGCAAATCTCCAGGCATTCAGAGCACCTACTCATCTGCTTCAGGAGCCTGAGTCACTCCACCACTCCTGGACACAGATTGTGGTGTAGGGGAGCCCTTTTCCCTCCACACCCAGGCAGATCTCCAGGCATTCAGAGCACCAGATCACCTGGATCAACAGCCTGAGTCACCCCACCCTCTTAGGCAGAACTCCTGGTGTAGGACACCCTCTCTGCTCCATGCCCAGGCAGCTCTCCAGCTATCTGGAGCACCCACTCTCCTGGATTAGGAGTTTAGGACAGAGAACAGAGAGCAGCCCCTGTACAGAGAACTTGGGGATGAAGAGGCTCCCAGTTGCATGCCTAGGCAAACCTCTGGGCACTTGGTTGTCACCCACAGGATACTCCCTCATTGCTGGTGCATATGCCTGCCATCAGTGGACCAGTAGGTCGACCCACCTAGTCTAGCCCTGCCCTTCATGGTTCCTGGCTCCCCGGGGGTCAAAAGGGAGCTCAGACCACTGCACATTCCAGAATTTGGTCCATTGCCTGAGGCAACAGAGAGCTATTGCCAGGTAAACAAGGATTAAGTACATACCCAGCCACACTGGCTACAGCCCTAGTGCAGGCTCTTACCTAGTGCTGGCTATCAACTACAGATTTGTATGTCAAACTTCACAGCCCGATATGAAACCTACTGAAAAAAGTGTATATGGCTATAAAGAGCAAAGCCAAAAGACCCTACCCAGCATTCCTTCAGTTGTACCCCCTATGAAGGCAGGAAAGAAAAAATGGGGGGAAAAAAACCCCACAATGTTATAGAGAGAGAATGAAAACAAAAAAGTCCTACCTGCACAAAAATAATTACAAAAATTAGAAGTGCCAGCATCTTCAGATGATAAGAAACCAGTGCAAAAATTCAGGCACCATGAAAAATATAAACATAATGAAACCACCAAATGATTGCGCTAGCTCTCTAGCATTGGTTCCTAACTAAAATGGAAATTCAGAAATGACAGATAAAGATTTCAATTCATAGATTGCAAGAAAGTTCAATGAAATCCAAGACAAGGTTGAAAATCAACACACAAAAACATCTAAAGCAATCCAGGAAATGATCAAAGAGATAAACAACTTAAAATAAATCAATCAGAGTTTCTGAAATTAAAAAAAAAAAAAAACCCTCAAGGAATTTCAAAATACAATTGAAAGTTTTATCAATACACTGGACCAGCTACTCAGGAGGCTGAGACACAAGAATTGTGTGAACCCAGAAGGCAGAGCTTGCAGTGAGCCAGAGCCAAGATTGTGCCACTGTACTCCAGCCTGGGCAACAAAGTGAGGCTCTGTCTCAAAAAAAAAAAAAAAAAATTCAGAGCTTGAAAAACAGTCTTTTGAGCTAACTGAGCCAGATAAAAATAAAGAAAAATAAATTTTTTAATGAACAAAGACTTTGAGAAATATGGGATTATGTAAAGTGATGAAACCTATGAATCATTGGCATTTATGAGAGAGGAGAAAAACAAACAAACTAGAAATATATTTGAGGAAAAATTCAAGAAAATTTCTGCCAGTGCAAGCTTGTGGACATGGCTATCCTGCCCCCACCAGCGTGCACCTGCACCCTGCACTCTACCCCCCACTGACATGCACACATGCTGCCACACTGCTGCCACTGCCAGCACTTACCTGTGTGGACATGCTGTCCTGGGCCCACCAGCACATGTGCACCTTGCCACACTGTCACTGCTGGCACACCTATGCACACAGACACTGCCACCCACCCTCATGTGGAGGGCACCACCTCAGCCCCACCAGCATCCTGACCCTGGTGATGCGTGCCCACTCCACCACGCAGCAACTGCTGATGGCATAGCCACACATACAGATGCCACAGCCATGCCCCCACTGGCACACTCATGCAACCTACATCATTGCCACTCTGCTGATGTATGCACATGTGTGTGGACACCCCCGCCTCACCCCTGCTTATGCCCCACCCTCAACATGCATGCACCCCACTGCACACCACCACAGTTGGCCAGTAAGTGCAAACATAGACCCCACAGCCAGCACCCTGACAAAGCTCTTGGCCCACACCCTCCAGCAGAGTGTTGTTGCCAGCAGACCAGGAGCACCTCAGCCCCTCCAGCACAGCAGGTGCTTAACCACGAAGAGCCAGAGAACAAAGACTTGGGCTTGGTATCAGCTCCCCAGGGTTAGAGTATGCAGCCCAGAAGTGCTGAGCTGAGCCTTGGGCCTATAAAATCTTCCAGAAATGAAGCTGGTAAACCCAACTTTTACTACAGTTAAACCCCTCAAGGGCATAAAAGAATACAAAAGCAAAAACCCCTGGCAACTAAAAATCCTAGAGTATCTTTTTACCTCCAAACAACTGCCCTAGTTCCCCAGCAAGTATTCTTAAACAGGCTGAAATGGCTGAAATGACAGACATAGGATTCAGGATCCAGATTGGAATAAAGATCACTGAGATTCAGGAGAAAGTCTAAACCCAATCCAAAAGAATCTAAGAAATCCAACAAACCAATATAGGAGCTTAAAGATGAAACAGCCATTTTAAGAAAGAACCTAACTGATCTCATAGAGCTGAAAAACTAACTACAAGAATGTCATAATACAATTGCAAGTATTAACAGCAGAATAGACCAAGCTGAGGAAAAAAATTTCAGAGCTTAAAGGCCAGTTCTTCAAATTAACACAGTCACACAAAAATAAAGAAAATGGAATAAAAAAGAAAGAACAAAACCTCCAAGAAATATGGGATTATCTAAGGAGACTAAAGCTTATGACTCATTGGTGGCCCTGAAAGAGAGAGAAAAAGGAGAGAGCAACTTGGAAAACATATTTGAGGATATTGTCCATGAAAATGTCCCCAACCTTGCTAGAGAGGTTGACATTCATATTCAGGAAATGCAAAGAACCTCTATGAGATACTGCATAAGAAGACCACCCCCAAGACACATAGCCATCAGATTCTCCAAGGTCACTGAGAAAGAAAAAATATTAAAGGCAGCTAGAGAGAATGGGTGGGTCACCTACAAAGGGAACCCCATCAGGCTAACAGCAGACCTTTCAGCAGAAACCCTGCAAGCCAGAAGAGATTACAGGCCTATATTCAGCATTCTTAAGACAAAAAAAAATTTAAACAAAAACTTTATATCCAGTCAAACTAAGCTTTAAGTTTCATAAGTAAAGGAGAAGGAAGATCCTTTTCAGACAAGTAAATGCTAAGGGAATTTGTTAGCACCAGACCTGCCTTATAACAGGTCCTTAAAGGAGTGCTAAGCATGGAAATGAAAGACTGTTAGTGGCCAACACAAAACCACACTTAAAAACATAGACAGTTCAGTTGACACTATAAAGCAATTACACAATTAAGTCTGCATAACACCCAGCAAACAACACAATGGCAGTACATGTCAATGTTAGCCACGGACATAAATATCAATATTTGTAGTACATATCAATATTAGTACATATCAATATTAGCCTTGAACATAAATGGGCTAAATGCCCCCATTTAAAAGGCTCAGAGTGGCAAGTTTGATAAAGAAGTAAGACTCAACTTTATGCTATCTTTGAGAGACCTATCTCACATGCAGTGATATCCATAAGCTCAAAACAGAGATGGAGAAAAATCTACCAAGCAAATGGAAAACAAAAAAGATAAGGAATTGCTATTCTAATTTCAGACAAAACAGACTTTAAATCAACAATGATCAAAAAAGACAAAGAAAGGCATTACATAATGATAAAGGGTTTGATTTAACAAGAAGACTTAACTATCCTAAATATATACACACCCAACATTGGACCACATATAATCTTAAAACAAGTGCTTCAAGACCTACAAAAAGACTTAGGCAGCTACACAGTAGTAGTGGAAGACTTCAGAAGATGAAAATAAATAATAAAGATCAGAGCAGAAATTAATTGAAATGAATAAAACAATCCAAAAGATAAATGAAACAAAACTTTGGTTTTTGGAAATTAAACAAAACTGACAAACCTTTAACAAGACTGAGAAAAAAAAAGGACCAAATAAATAAAATCAGAGATAAAGTAGTAGACATTACAACTGATATTCAAAGGATCATTAGTGGCTACTATAGCAACTATATGTCAATAAAATGGAAAATGTAGACTAAATGGACAAATTTCTAGATACATACAATCTACCAAAATTGAACCAAGAAGAAATCCAAAACCTGAACAGCCCAGGTAATGAGATTGAAACAGTAATAAAAAGTCTCCCAGTAAGGAAAAGCCTTGGACCTGATGGCTTCTCTGCTGAATTCTACCAAACACTTAAAGAAGAACTAACACCAGTCCTACTCAAACTATTCCAAAAAACAGAGGAACAGGAATAATTTCAAACTCATTCTAGAAGTCCAGTATTACCCTGATACCAAAACCAGACAAAGACACATCAAAAAAATGAAACTACATGCCAATATCCCTGATGAAATTAATGCAAATATCCTCAACAAAATACTAGCAAACTGAATTCAAAAACACATTAAAAGTATTATTCATCATCATGACCAAGTGGAATTTATCCCTGGGATGCCAGGATGGTTCAACATACACGTATCAATCGACAGGATACGTCATAGGAACAGAATGAAGGACAAAAATTATGTGACTATTTTAATTGATGCTGGAAAGCATTTGACAAAATTTAACGTCATTTCATGATTAAAAAATAAAAAACCTCAAAAAACTGGATATAGAAGGAACATGCCTCAACATAATAGAAGCCATATACAACAGACCCACAGCTAGAATCATACTGAATGAGGAAAAATTGAAGGCCTTTCCTCTAAGATCTGAAATAAGACAAGCATGTCTACTTTCACCAGTGTTATTCAAAATAGTACCTGAAGTCCTAGCTAGAGCAATCAGACAAGAGAACAAAATAAAGGGCATACAAATTGGAAAGGAAGAAGTCTATTTTCCTTATTTGCAGATGATATGATCTTATATTTGGAAATCCTAAAGACTCCATCAGAAAACTATTAGAACTGATAAACAAATTGACTAAAGTGACAGGATATAAAATCAACATACAAAAATCAGTAGCATTTCTATATGCCAACAGTGAGCAAAATGAAAAAGAAGCCAAAAAAGCAATTCCATTTACAATAGCTGCAGATAAAATTGAATACGTAGGAATTAAAGAAGTGAAAGATCTCTGCAATGAAAACTATAAAACATTGATGAAATATATTAAAGAAGTCATCAAAAATGGAAAGATATTCCATGTCCATGGATTGGAGGAATCAATATTGTTAAAAATGTCTGTATTACCCTGAGCAATCTACCAATTCAATGCAATCTCTATCAAAATACCAACAGCATTCTTCACAGAAATAGAAAAAATAACCCTAAAATGTATCTGGAACCACAAAAGACTTAGAATAGCCACATCTATCCTAAGCAAAAAGAATAAAACTGGAGGAATCACATTACCTGACTTCAAATTATACCACAGAGCTACAGTAACCAAAACAGCATGGTCCTGGGATAAAAAACAGACACATAAACCAATGGAACAGAATAGAACACCCAGAAACAAATCCACACACCTACAGCAAACTCATTTTTGACAAAGTTGCCAAGTACTAGGGAAAAGAGAGTCTCTTCAATAAATGATGCTAGGAAAACTGAATATCCCTAAACAGAAGCGTAAAAATAGGTCCCCTATCTCTCACCATATACAAAAATTAAATCAAAATGCATTAATGAGTTAATTCAAAGACCTCAAACTATGAAACTACACAGAAACCATTGGGAAAGATCTTCAGGATATGGGATGAGAAAAATTTCCTGAGTACTATCCTGCAAGCACAGGCAACTGAAGCAAAGAAGGACAAATGAGATCACATCAAGTTAAAAAAGACCTGCAAAAGAAACAATAAAGTGAAGAGACAACCCACAGAATGAGAGAAAATACTTACAACCTAACAAACTGAGAAGAGATTAATAACCAGAATACATCAGGAGCTCAAACAACTCTACAGGCAAAAAAAAAAAAAAAAAAAAAAAAAAAATCTAGTAACCTGATTAAGAAATGGGCAAGAGATTTGAAGACATAGAAATGATAAACATGCACATGAAAGGTGCGCCACATCATTGATCGTCAGAGAAATGAAAATCAAAACTACAATGAGTTATCATCTCACCCCAGTTAAAATGCTCACCCCAGTTAAAATGGCTTTTATCCAAAAGACAGGTAATAACAAGTGCTGGTGAGGATGTGGAGAAAAGGTAATTCTCACACACTGTTTTTGGGAATGTAAATTAGTACAACCACTATGGAGAACAATTTGGAGGTTTCTCAAAAAACTAAAAATTGACCTCCCATAAGATCCAGCAATCTCACTGCTGAGTACATATCCAAAAGAAAGGAAGTTGGTATATGAAAGACATACCTACACTTTCATATTTCATGCAATACTATTCACAATAGCCAAAATTTGGAAGTTACCTAACTGTTAATCAATGAATGAATAAATAAAATGTGGTACCTACATACAATGGAGTACTATGCAGCCATAAAAAATGAGACTGTGTCATTTACAACAACACTGATGGAACTGGATCCATTATGTTAATTGAAATAACCCAGGCACAGAAAGGTGAACATTGAATATTCTCACTTGTGAGATCTAAAAATCAGAACAATTGAACTAATGGAGACAGAGAGTAAAAGGATGATTACTGGAGGCTGGGTAGGGTAGTGGGGCAATGGCAGGGGAAGTGGGAATGATTACTTGGTACAAAAAATAATTTGAAAGAATGAATAAGACCTAGTATTTGATAGCACAACAGGGTGACTCTAGTCAATAATAATTTAACTGTACATTTTAAACCACTAAAAAATTATAATTGGGTTGTTTGTAACACAAAAGATAAATGCTTGAGGGAATTGATACCTCATTTTACATGATGTGATTATTACACATTTCATGCCTATATCAAAATATCTCATGTACCCCATAAATATGTACACCACCTATGTACCCACAAAAATAAAAATGTAATAAGTAGTGGGGGATTTCAACATCCCACTGTCAGCATTAGACAGGTCATCAAGGCAGAAACTAACCAAGAGTTTCTGCATTTAAACTAGATGCTTGACCACTTTGCCCTAATAGACATCTACAGAATATGCCACCCATCAACCACAGAATATACATTCATACAGAACATACTTCAAGATTGAGCATATGTTTGGCCATTAAGTAAGTCTCAATAATTTTTTTAAAACTTGAAATCCCACCAACCATACTTTCAGAACATAGTTGAATAGAAATGGAAATCAATACCAAGAAGATCTCTCAACTTGCTCCTGAATAACTTTTGGGTAAACAATGAAATTAAGGCAGAAATAAAAATATCCTTAAAATAAATGAAAACAGAGACACAACCTCTTGAAATCTCTCAGGTATAGCAAATCAGTGTTAAGAGAAAAGTTTATAGTATTAGATGCTACTTCAAAAAGTTAGAAAGTTCTCAAATTAATGATCTAACATCATACCTAAATCAACTAGCAAAACAAGAACAAACCAACCATAAAGCTAGCAGAAGAAAAGAAATTACTAAAATTAGAACAGAACTGAATGAAATGCAGACTCAAAAATCCATACTAAGTATCAATGAAAACCAAAAGTTGATGTTTTGAAAGGATAAACAAGATCAATAAGCCACTAGCTAGATTAATAAAGAAAAAAATAAATGAAGATCCAAATAAGCCCAATCAGAAATTACAAAAGTGACATTGCAACCAATCCACAGAAATACAAAAGATCCTCAGAGACTATTATAAACACACACCTCTACTCACATAAACTGGAAATTCAAGAGGAAATGGATAAATTCCTTAAAAAATACAATCTCCCAAGATTGAATCAGGAAGGAATTGAAACCCTGAACAGACCAATAACAAGTTCTGAAATTGAATCAGTAATAAAAATCCTATCAACAAAAAAAGCTCTGGAGTACATGGATTAACAACCAAGTTTTACCAGACATGCAAAGAAGGGCTGGTATCAATATAACTGAAACTATTTGATAAAATCAAGGAAGAGAGACTCCTTCTTAACTCATTCCATGAACCAGCATCACCGCCATACCCAAACCTGGTAAAAACACATTGAAAAAGGAAAACTTCAGGCCAGTATCCCTGATGAACATAGATTCAAAAATCCTCAACAGAATTCTAGCAAACTGAATTCAACAGCACATAAATATGTTAATTCACCATAATTATGTAGGCTTCATTCCTAGGATGCAAGGTTGGTTCAACATACACAAATCAATAAATGTGATTCACCACATAAACAGAATTAACAAAAACCATATGATCATCTCAAAAGATTCAGAAAATCTTTTCATAAAATTCAAAGTCCTTTCATGATGAAAATCCTCAATAAACTAGGCATCAAAGGAACATAGCTCAGAATAAGAGCCATCTATGGCAAACCCACAGCCAAAATCATACTAAACAAGGAAAAATTGGAAATGTTCCCCTTGAGAACTGGAAGAAGACAAGGATGCCTACTCTCACCACTCTTATTCAACATAGTACTGGAAGTGCTAGCCAGAGCAATCAGGCAAGAGAAAAAAAATAAAAGGCATTCAAATAGGAAATGAAGTTAAACTATCTTTCTTCATAGATATATGATCCTACACCTAGAAAACCTTAAAGACTGCCAAAAAGCCCCTGGAACTGATAAACAATGTTAGTAAAGTTTTAGGATCCAAAATCAATGTACAAAAGTCACAAGCATTTCTACATACCAATAATCTTCAAGGCAAGGATGAAATCAAGAATGCAATCTTATTTACAATAGCCAAAAAATAAACATAAAATACCTAGGAATATAGCTAATCAAGAAGGTGAATGATCTCTACAAAGGAAACAACAAAACACTGCTAAAATAAATCATGGATGACACAAACAAATGGAAAAACATTCATGCTTATGAATTGGAAGAATCAATATCATTAAAATGACCATACTACCTAAAGCAATATATAGATTCAATGCTATTCCTTTCAAACTACCAATGTCATTTTTTCACACAATTGGAAAAAAACTATTCTAAAATTCATGTGGAACCAGAAAAAAATCCCAATAGCTTAAGCAAAAAGAAAAAAAGTCAGAGGCATCACATTACTTGACTTCAGATTATACTATTGGACTACAGTAACCAAAACTGCATGGTACTACTGGTACCAAAACAGGCACATAGACCAATGGAATAGGTTAGGGAACCCAGAAATAAAGCTGCATTTCTACAGCCATCTGATCTTTAAGAAAGTCAACAACAATAAAAAATGGGGAAAGAACTCCCTGTTAAATAAATGGTGCTGAGATAACTGGCTAGCCATATGCAGAAGAATGAAACTGGACCCCTACCTTTCACCATATAAAAAAATTCACTCAAGATGGATTAAAGATTTAAATGTAAGACCTCAAGCTATACGAATCCTAGAAGAAAGCCTGGAAAACACCATTCTGGACATAAGCCTTGGAAAACAATTTATGATTAAGCCCTCAAAAGCAATTGCAACTAAAACAGAAGTTGACAAGTGGGACCTAACTAATCTAAAGAACTTCTGCACAGCAAAAGAAATTATCAACAGAGTAAACAGATAACCCACACAATGGGATGAAGTATTCATAAACTATGTGTCTGACAAAGATCTAATACCCAGAGTCATCTAAAAGGAACTTAAATCAACAAGAAAAATAAATAAATAACCCCATCAAAAAGTGGGCAAATACATGAACAGACACTTCTCAAAAGAAATCACACAAGCAGCCAAACAAACATATGAAAAAATGCTTGACATTACTAATATCAGAGAAATGCAAATCAAAGTCATAATGAGATACCGTCTCATACCAGTCAGCATGGCTGCTATGAAAAGGTCAAAATCAACAGATGCTGGCATGGCTATGGAGGAAAGGGAATGCTTAAATATTGTTGGTGAGAATGTAAATTAGTTCAGCCACTGAGGAAAGCAGTTTGGAGATTTCTCAAATAACCTAAAAGGGAACTACCATTTGGCCTAGCAATTCCATTACTGGGCATATATCCAAAAGAAAACAAATTGTTCTACCAAAACCACACATGCACTCATAAGTTCATTGCTGCACTGTTCACAACAGCAAAGACATGGAATCAACCTAGGTGCCTATCAACAGAGGATTAGACAAAGAAAATGTGCACCATGGAATACTATACAGCCACAAAAAGAATGACATTATGTCCTTTGCAGTAACATAGATGCAGCTGGAGGCCATAATTCTAAGTGAATGAACTCAGGAACAGAAAACCAAATAGCACATGTTCTCACTTATAAGTGGGAGCTAAGCATTGGATACATCTGGATATAAAGATGGCAACAATAGAAACTGGGGACTACTAGAGGGGGAGGAAATTGGGGGGAAAGGGTAGAAAAACAAACTGTTGGGTATGATGCTCAGTGCCTGAGTGATGGGTTGATTCTTAACCCAAATCTCAGCATCACTCAATATACCCAGGTAACAAAACCTGCACATGTACCCTCTGTATCAAAAATAAAAATTAAAAAAAAGGATAGCACTTTTTTTACTAGTGGACAATAAATTTCACTCAGGATTCTGATACCTAGAGTTAAAAATATAAAGTAATGCCCTTCCACAATGTTGTTTTTATTATTCTTTATTATTGTAATGCATAATTACTTATATTTTCACATATATTAATATGCTCTTCCCAATGACCTAACGAGGGAGAATTTATCAATATTTCTTTCATGTATGAGGACATTGAGACTTAGGAAAATATGTAATTTTACCAAGATTACACAGCTACTAGATGCCATTTGACCAACTTATTGACTCCATATAATGTTCCAGGCACATTACTGTAAAAATTACAAACTTACAGCACATCCGAGAGTTAAGTATCATATAATCTACACTTTTTATTTATGAGTAGGTCCTCAAATGTCCAACTGGCATAGAAAAGTGCTTAATAACCACATCATTACTTTAACAGGATCAATAATCAAATTAATTTGACCACTAGAGTTACTTGTGAAAAGGAAGAAGGAGCAGGAATTTTCCTCCTAACATAGTTCCCAATTAACCCTGCAGCAAACAATATTTCTAGAACCAGATAAACGTGGCCCTATAATTTTTGGAAAGGTGGACCAAGGTGGAAGATAAAAAATGTGAAGACAAGCACATGATTTTGTTTCTAGCTTGCACTGTCCCTAAATATGTAATAGAAAAGAAAACATTAGGTATGCCATTGGTGATAAATTGGCTACCATCCTTAGCTTCTGTGGATCTTTGAGGCTTTTGTATTGCTAGTAAAGTCTGAGCTCAGTAAGGTTATCTTCCCTCTCTGTGCTAGAGAAAGTGAGGAGCGCCTCTGCCCGGCCGCCCCCTCTGGGAAATGAGGAGCGCCTCTGCCCGGCTGCCCCGTCTGGGAGGTGAGGAGCATCTCTGCCCAGCCACCCCGTCTGGGAGGTGAGGAGCGCCTCTGCCTGGCTGCCACCCATCTGGGAGGAAGTGAGGAGCGTCTCTGCCCGGCCGCCCTGTCTGGGAGGTGAGGAGCGCCTCTGCCAGGCCGCCCCGTCTGGAAGGTGAGGAGCGCCTCTGCCAGGCTGCCCTGTCTGGGAGGTGTACCCAACAGCTCCGAAGAGACAGCGACCATCGGGAGCGGGCCATGAGCACGATGGCGGTTTTGTTGAAAAGGGGGGGAACTGTAGGGAAAGGAAGGAGAGATCAGATTGTTGCTGTGTCTGTGTAGAAAGAGGTGGGCATAGGAGACTCCATTTTGTCCTGACTAGGAGAAATTCTTCTGCTTTGGGATGCTGTTGATCTATGGCCTTTCCCCCAGCCCCGTGCTCTCTGAAACATGTGCTGTGTCAACTCAGGGTTAAATGGATTAAGGGCGGTGCAAGATGTGCTTTGTTAAACAGAGGCTTGAAGGCAGCATGCTCCTTAAGAGTCATCACCACTCCCTAATCTCAAGGACCCAGGGGCACAAACACTGCAGAAGGCCGCAGGGTCCTCCGCCTAGGAAAACCAGAGACCTTTGTTCATGTGTTTATCTACTGACCTTCTCTCCACTATTATCCTATGACCCTGCCATATCCCCCTCTCCGAGAAACACCCAAGAATGATCAATAAATGCTTCATTAAAAAAAAAGGAAAAAAAAGAAATTTTGTTTAATTGCGGAGCAGCAGTGGACAAAATTTCTTATGAAGGACACTCCAGTGTCTCAAGTAAGCTGCTCAAAGTTGAATCCAGAGTCATTAAACCTTTGACCTATACTGTCTGGGCATATGCCCAAATGAAACAAATAAAAAAAAAAACCTCAACCCCATTACTACCTCTTGCCCTAAGCTCTTTGTCTTGGTGAATAATTTGTATATCACAGAATTATATCTCTTCTTGGCAAATGCTTGCTTACTTACATACTCAGGTGTCTTTTGAGATGAAGAATATCCTCCACAAAACTGAAGCTTAATATTCTTACTTCATCCCTTCAGGTGAGAACATGGAAAGTGTATAGAATTTTCAATCTTATATACTTGTGTTTCTTCTACTGGTTCTTTTCATTTATTTATGTATAAGGGCAATTTCTGCAAGTCAGTGATTAAGCAAATAAAATGGCAATGCCAAGAAGTAACTCCCTGTACAGATCTTAAGACAATTAAATAGAGGGATAGTAAGGAAGAGAGGAATGGGTTCTCAGGCAGCACAGAGAGAACTATTTTGTAAGTGTACACATGTATGATCTAACTTTGTTACTGATTTATTTTACATATAAAAATCCCTCAATTATAAATTTACATTATCTTTTTTTGTATGTTCTCTTTAATTTTTATTTACATTTTTACTTTTAATGGGTGTTAAGTAAAACCTCCTTCTCTCTTATTCTAATATTGCCACTTTACCTCCATCCCCCCCCAACACTAACACACAAGGAAACCAATTTACAACTGAGTATATAGATATATTTTTCCATTCATTTGTAATTATATTAAATGAATAGATGTATATATGAATATATGCACATATCTAAGGTGTTTTGGTCTTTGATGTTGCTACCGACTGAATGGCGTCCCCTCCTACCAACCCCCAGTTCATATGTTGAAACCCTAACTACCAAAGTGATGATAGCTGGAGATGGAGTCTTTAGGAGATACTTAATGTTAAATGAGGTCATAAGGGTGGTGCTCTAATTTGATAGGACTATCTCCTTATAAGAAGGTAAAGAACTCCCGAGCCCAGGCAATCTACCCTCCTTGGTGGTGAAATCCTGTCTCTACTAAAAATACAAAAAAAAATTAGCCAGCCATGGTGGCGTGCACCTGTAATCCCAGCTACTCGGGAGGCTGAGGCAGAGGAATTGCTTGAACTAACCAGGGAGGTGGAGGTTGCACTGAGGTAAGATCGTGCCACTGCACTCTAGCCTGGATGACAGAGCAAGACTCCATCTCAAAAAACAAAAAAAAAAGGGAAAGAAAGAGATCTTTTTCTCACTATCTGCCATGTGAGGACACAATGAGAAGGTAGCCGTTGGTATTAGTTCATTCTCCCATTGCTATATAGAACTACCTGAGACTGGGTAATTTATAAAGAAAGGAGGTTTAATTGGCTCACGATTCCACAGGCTGTGCAGGAAGCAGGGCTGGGGAGGCCTCAGGAAACTTACAATCATGGCAGAAGGTGAAGAGGAAGGAGTCATGTCTTGCATGGCTGGAGCAGGAGGGAGAGAGAGAATGTGGAGGTGCTACCCACTTTTAAACAACCGGATCTCATGAGAAGTCACTCACTATCACAAAAACAGCAAGAGGAAAATCCTCCTCCATGATCCAATCACCTCCCACTAGGACCCTCCTTCAACACTGGGGATTACAATTTGACATGAGATTTGGACAGGAACACAAATCCAAACTGTATTATCTATTAGGCAGGAGGAGAGCCTTCCCCAGAAACCAGCCATAATGGGAGCCTAATCACAGACTTCCAACCTCCAGAACTGTGAGAAAATAAATTTCTATGGTTTAAGCCATCTAGTCTGTGGTATTTTGTTATGGCAGCCTGAGTAGCCTAATACACACAATAAATACCCTTCTTACATCTCATTCTTCCCTTTCAACAAAAGTTCTTGAAAATCCATTCAAGTCAAATGGTGTGATCCTAACTTACTCTTTTTAATGACTACAAAATATTCTAAAGTGTGGATTTACCATAATTTATTCAGTCTATCCCTATTCACAGTCATTCCATTTGTTTCCAGTTTTTTTAAATTCTAACAACTATGAATAATGCTGGAATAATTATCCTTGTACATATTTCCATACACACTGGTGCTTTTTATTCCTTAAGATAGATGCCCAAGAGACGAATTACCAGGTCAAAGCGTGTGACAGTTAGAGTAGGCTGGGAGGGATAACTCAGGCTCTGCCATCTTCAGGGTCTCCTTCACTCACCAGCCTAGGCAGCTGGAAGGAAAAAAGAGAACAGAGGAGCATATACCAAGTATGGGAGATTTAGATGGGGTGGGCCTGGAAGAAGCACACACCAATCCTGCCACAACAATCCTGCTCACAGTCATTGGATATATCTGTAAAGTGAGACCAGAAATTGCAATCTAACCACATGCCCACAGTAAGAAGAGGAAACATACATTTTTAGAGAGCAGCAGACATTCTTTATCAATACATGTATGTGTGTGTGTGTGTGTGTGTGTGTGTTTATTTTACTAGATAATGCCCATTTGCTTTCCAAAAAGACTGCAATTCCTCATTTCTTTGTTGGATGAACATAGGTTTTTAACTTCAGGTACTGTGATAGTTTTACAGTGATATCTCATTTTTTAACTATAATTCACATTCGTCTTTCCAACAAGTAAAATTGATCACCTTTTCAGATGTTTGCTGGCCACTTGGGTTTGCTTCTCTATCAATTATTACTTCATATTCTTTGCCCACTTTTTAAGTGAACAGTTTTTGCCTTCTTATCAATTTGTAAAAGTTTTGTGACAATTATTAATTTCTAAATTGCAAATATCTTTTTCAAATCTATAATTTTCTCTTTATTGTGTTTGCAGTACTTTTTCCTTTAAAAATAGTAGTTTTAAATATTAAAATATCTACCTTTTCTCTGTTTTTGGTATACACCATCTTGGTTAAAAAATTCTACACCCCTCACCCAACAGATTGTGCACATAATCTCTCACATTTTTATATGTAACTTTATTGTACTGATAAAGTTTAAATCTTTAATCTACCAGGATATTACTCATGTTAGAGGAAGTGATAAAACAGTGGATATGAGTAGCAAAATTGAGTTAATCCAAACAAACAGGTTGGCAGAACATTGGCCCATGCAGTGTAAGACGATCCAATTTTATTTTCTTCCAAGTGTATAAGGGTCCAACCTCTAGGTTTTTATTTTTTCAAAAATATTTAAACCAATATTAAAATTTTTCTTGTCATTTTTTCCCATCGCCCTTCTCTTGGAGTGTGACAAAACAAGTCAAGGAGATCACTATAAAAGTCCTTTGAGAATTTCTGAGGAAGTGAACATCTCCTGTCGCATTGTAAAGAAGACATGCCGTATCCAGGCAAATCCAGGAACTGATGAAACTCTGTTTAATTCATCATTTGATGTCACAGGGAAAAACAGAACTATAAAAAGTTAACTACAGTCATGTGTCATTTATCGATGGGGACATGAACTGAGAAGTGCATAGTCAGGTGTTTCGTCATTGTGGGAACATTCTAGAGTGGGCTTACACAAACCTAGGTGGTGTAAGATGGGCACAAACCTAGAGTCCATTGTTCCTGGGCTACAAACCTGTACAGCGTGTTACTGCACTGAATACTGTAGGCAATTGGGACACAATGGTGTGTATCTAAACATAGCTAAACATAGAAAAGGTACAGTAAAAATCTGGTATTAAAATCTTCTGGGACCACTGTCATATATGCAGTCAGCCCTTGACCAAACAAAAACTCTGAATGATAAAAGCAATACTACATATCTACACCATTAAAGAGACTACAAATGTGAATGTCTCACACATGAACATATTTTTTCCCCATCATTCTTTTCGCCTTTATGTTCAGGAAGTAATTGTGACCCACTCATTCTTTTCTTTCATTGTCAAAGAAAAATGTCAAGGTGAGAAACCACTTCCAGTCACATGACTCTGGAGCTACAGTCTATTTTCACTTTCCTCTTTTAAAAGCCCTTTGCTTGGGCTTAGTAGGGCAAATTGAATGTCTAAGATCTAAAATGTCATAAAGAAATGCTCTTGTTAAAAAAAAATCACATTTCCATGAACAGAAATATTCAGAACACAAGGAGAGGATAGCACATTTTAAAATACCAGAGTAAACCATGGTATTCTTTCCCCAATCAGCTGTACACAGCTTCTGTTAGATTGTATGCTAACGGAGCCCTCACACACAGAATGTCACTGACATGAAGAAATTCTAAGAAAAATTTTTAAATGAAGTTTGATTTTCCTGGCAGACATTGCTAAAGCTATTTAGATGTTCTGAGCACAGCCCTGAATTTCAGCACTTCTCTAGTTTCAATCACTTCCACAGGCATATCTTTATTTAATCATTCCAGTTTGAAAGGCATATTTGTTGTCCATTTTAAGCACATTTCTTTCATTATCACTTTGTCACCCGAAAATAGTATTTTCTTGAGGGCTCATTTTTATTTAGCAAAAATGACCATAATGCCCTTTAAAAGTTGTGAAACCTTCTTTTGAATATTTTCAAATACCTAGAGCTGCACACTCAAAGATTTTCCGAATAATTTAACTCATATTCATGTATCAGGGTAAAATATGTCTGGAGAAGAAATAAAATAGTGTGTGTGGTTGAGTGGTGATTTATTCGTTGTAAAATTTGAGACCACTCAAACAAACAATTTGTCAGGAACCTTTTCTGGAATTACTCTGCCCATCTTCTCAAAAGCATTTTCTAGTCTATGGTAAGTGACTGCCTCATGAAGAGAACCTTTGTGAAATACCTGGTTTCTCAGTCCTCTTTTTGTAATGCTTTATATTTAGAGAGGCTTGACTCAGTAGCTTCTCTGATAGCTATCAAACATTATTGCATCCAGATGTCATGAGAAATGTAATCACTTGATTATCTCTAACAGTGGCACTTATCCACTTGGGTTCTAGAAAATTCTTAGAAGCTGAGAAAAAGTAAGTTCTTTCTCTCATGAAGAATGACTATAAGAACAAACATTGGCAGGTTGGTGAGGTGTTTCTTCGACTTCATGAAGTCCATTAATTTAAACATGCTAAATATTAATTTCCTCTTTGAGGTAATCTATTCCTGTGTAACAATATTGTCACAAGCTTAGTACTTAAAACTACACATATTGGCCAGGCACGGTGGCTCACACCTGTAATTCCAGCACTTTGGGAGGTAGAGGCAGGTGGATCACCTGAGGTCAGGAGTTCGAGACCAGACTGGCCAACATGGCAAAACCCCATCTCTATTAAAAATACCAAAATTAGTCAGACGTGGTGGTCGGCGCCTGTAATCCCAGCTACTCAGGAGGCTGAGGTAGGAAAATTGCTTGAACCTAGGAGGTGGAGGTTGCAGTGAGCCAAAAACATGCCACTGCACTCCAGCCTGGGTGACAGAGCAAGACTCTATCTCAAAACAAACAAACAAACAAACAAAAACAACTGCATATATTTATCTTCTCACAGTTTCTACATGTAGGTATTCAGGCTGAGCTTAGTAAGGTTCTCTATTTCAGAGTCTCACAAAGATGCAACCAAGAAAGGTGTTGGCTGGGCATGTGGTCTCATCTGAAGCTTGACTAGGGAAGAATCCACTTCCAAATTGTGTGGTGTTGGCAGAGTTCAGTTCCTTGCAGGGCCTTGAAGTCCTCAGTGTCTTGCCAGCTGTTGGTCAGAGGCTGCCCATCTTGCCTTGCCATTTGGCCTTCTACATTAGGGGTCCCCAACCCTTGGGCCACAGACTGGTACTGGTCCATGGCCTGTTAGGAACCAGGCCTCACAGCAGGAGATGAGTGGCACACTAGCAAGCAAATCTTCATCTGTATTTATAGCCGTTCCCCATCACTCACATTAGTACCTGAGCTCCGCCTCCTGTCACATCAATTGTGGCATTAGATTCACATAGAAGTGCAAACCCTGTTGTGAACTGCACATGCAAGAGATCTAGGTTGTGTATTCCTTATGAGAATCTAATGCCTAATGATCTGTCACTGTCTCCCATCACCCCCAGATGGGACTGTCTAATTGCAGGAAAACAAGCTCAGGGCTCCCACTGAATCTACATATGGTGAGTTGTATAATTATTTCATTATACATAACAATGTAATAATAATGTAAATAAAGTGCACAATAAATGTAATATACTTGAATCATCCTGAAACCATCTCTGCATCCCTGGTCCATGGATAAATTGTCTTCCATGAAACCTGTCCCTAGTGCCAAAAAGATTGGGGACCACTGCTTTACATGGTCAACTCAAGATATTACAGCCGCCTTCAATACAGCCAGCAAGAGAGAGAGAGTCTTCTAGCAAGACCAGTTTACAATCTTAAGTAACATAATAATGTACTCATTAAACATACTTGCTGTCACCTTTGCAGTATTTTACTGATTAGAAGCAAGTCACAGATTCCTCCTACACTCCAGAGGAGGAGAATCACACATGGGCATGAACACCAGGAGGTGGGATCAGGAGAGCTGCGCTAGAATATGTCTGCCACACTCATCTTAAAAAAAAATTGGGCATAAAAACGCCTGCATTGTCTTCCTTATGAAGTTGTAAAAAAGATAAAAAAGAGATTGCGTATAATAAGAGATTCTGAAGGGGCCATTTGTTTTCATGGGAAGGACCCTGATATGGTTTGGCTGTGTCCCCACCCAAATCTCATCTTGAATTATAGCTCCCATAATTCCCACATGTTGTGGGAGGGACCTGGTGGGAGGTAATTGAATCATGGGGGTGGGTCTTTTCCATGTTGTCTTCCTGATAGTGAATAAGCCCCACAAGTTCTGATGGTTTTGTAAAGGGAAGTTCCCCTGCACATGCTCTCTTGCCTGCTGCCATGTAAAACATGACTTTGCTTCTCCTCTGCCTTATACCATGATTGTGGGACCTCCCCAGCCATGTGGAACTGTGAATCCATTAAACCACCTTCCTTTATAAATTACCCAGTCTCAGGTATGTCTTTATTAGCAGCATGAGAATAGACTAATACGTACCCCATACTTTGCTTGTCTGCAGGTTGTGTCAGCTGAGAAGGGGCTGGAGGAGTTTATACTGATTGAAAATTTTGCTGCCACAGGTACAAACAGGAGAAGCCCCTGTCTATGGGGAAAGCCAATGGTGGGAGGCATCACAAAAGAGATCAGAGATAGTGCTCTTTTTTTTTTTTTTTTTTGAGACAGGGTCTCACTCCTGTCACTCAGGCTGGAGTGCAGTGGCGTTATCTTGGCTCACTATAGCCTCGACCTCATGGGCTCAAGATTATCCTCCCACCTCATCCTCCAGTAGCTGGGACCACCGGTGCATACCACCATGATTGGCTACTTTTCTTTTTTTTTTTTTTTTTTTTGGTATTTTTAGTAGAGATGTGGTTTCTCCATGTTGCCCAGGCTTGTCTCAAACTCCTGAGCTTAAGTGATCTGCCCACTTCTGCCTCCCAAAGTGCTCGAATTACAGGTGTGAGCCACTGTGCCTGGCCTGATACTGGTCTTCTGATATGTAAGAATGGAGCCATAAAATCTGGAAGCACACCTGTAAATAAAGTCTGCTGGACAAAAGGCAAGTTCATCTGAAGACTTTTGATTACTTTTGCCTAATGCTAAACCTAGCCTTAAGACCTCTTAATGGTTTGAATTTGAATTGTGGCTTCTTCAAATTTATTTTTAAATATATTTGGTTTTATTTCTCAATCTCATTGTCTCTTTAATTGCTAATAGTATTTTATATTATTCATGGTATTTTGTTGTTTTATTCTTTTAGATCTCTGCTTTTAAATATTTTAAAATATATCCTCTTTCATGAATCCTTTCTTCATCCCAGATAGTAGAAATGACCATTGCCTCCTTGGCCCCCTTCATAATCTGAACATACTTCTATTGTGGTCCCAATAATCATATTCCATATTTACATTGCCACTTTTGTCCTCTCCTTTTCAGACAGCATATTCTTTAAGGTCAGAAATGACCATTTGTTTTTATATTTACAGTGTCTGAAACTTAGAAGGGTTTATAAATATTTATAGCATTAATACATTAATGGATAAATGAGTTCTGCCTTTAATCACTCGATCTTAATCTATTTCATGTTAACCTCTTCTATTTTATGCTTTTTTTTTTTTTTTTTCGAGACAGAGTCTCGCTCTATCGCCCAGGCTGGAGTGCAGTGGCACGATCTCGGCTCACTGCAAGCTCCGCCTCCCAGGTTCATGCCATTCTCCTGCCTCAGCCTCCCGAGTAGCTGGGACTACAGGTGCCCGCCACCACGCCCGGCTAATTTTTTGTATTTTTAGTAGAAACGGGGTTTCACCATGTTAGCCAGGATGGTCTCAATCTCCTGACCTCATGATCCACCTGCCTCAGCCTCCCAAAGTGCTGGGATTACAGGCGTGAGCCACCACGCCCAGTTTTTATGCCTGTTTTTTTAAAAAACACGTGTCTCATAATAATTACCCTTTAAAGTTTGCATGCTAGATGCCATAACTGTTCTAAGCCCTTTACATATAGACTCATTTAATACTTACAGCAAGCTGTGGAGTAGATATTGGTCATGAGCCTCATTTCCAGATGAGGAAGCTGAGACACAGAGATTAAGTAATTTGACTAAATGGCACTGCATGTCTGTGGCAGGAATAATACTCAAACCAAGACAGCCCGATTCCAGGCATATTCTTAACCTTTATGATATGTTACTTCCAGTGCCAATCCTTCATTATTATATTTGATTATTTGCATTTTTTCTCTTTTATTGTTGCGTTTTTTTTTCTCTTTTTTTTTTTTTTTTTTCTGAGATAAGGTCTTGCTCTGTCACCCAAGCTGGAGTGCAGTGGTGCGATCTTGGCTCACTGCAACCACCTTTTGGGTTCAAGCAATTCTCTGGCCTCAGCCTCCTGAGTAGCTGGGATTACAGGTGCCCACAACCACACCAGGTTAACTTTTGTATTTTTAGTAGAGACGGGGTTTCAACATGTTGGCCAGACTAGTCTCAAACTCCTAACCTCAGGTGATCCACCTACCTTGGCCTCACAAAGAGCTGAGATTACAGGTGGGAGCCACTGCACCTAGACTTATCTTTACATTTTCAATAAAATATCTCATATTTTATATTTATAGTTTTATTTCCTTTGTCTTTCATAGTTTATTTTCTCCAATGTTTTATCATTAATATTTGCAACATATAATAATGCTGAAAGAACATTACATGAAAATCTCTATCCCTACCATCTAGGTTCTACCTTTAATATTTTACTATACTGTATTTTTCACATATCTATGCATCTATACATCCCTCAATCCATTTTATTTTATTTCTTTTTGTATTTCATGGTGTAGAACAGCAGATCAGTCTGGCTCAACTTTTACGTAACAAAGTTGTGAGTTGTTTTTCAATTGCCCTAGACCACCAGGCTGAAGATCATGTAAACTGAGCATGCCCAGATGAACCAAGTGTACAACCACAGGTGGAATCTAAGTATCAGACCAAGGAGCGGGGACTGAATTAAGAAGTGGACCTCACATGACAGGATCCATGATCCAATCAGATTGAACTGTGGCATTACCCTATGGCAGGATCCAGTCAGATTATGCCTCCTAGCATCACCTCGTTGTAAGATCCAATCACATCACGCCTCATTACCCTCCTCTGCCTATAAAACCTGACCTAGCTCCCAGCCTGGGGAGACAGATTTGATTGTTTCCTCCTGACTCCTTGCCAGTGGACTTACAATAAAGCTTTTCTTTTCTCAAAAGTCAGAGCCTTGGTACTGGCTTTTAGGCACATTGGAGAGCAAGCCTATTTATTGCTCAGTAACAAAAGTAAGCTACTGTCTCATATAGTTTTTATTATAGGGTGTTTGTTTTTTGTTGTTTTGTTGTTGTCAAAGTCATCACATCCAAAGTTTCATTCCTTTTTAAGATTTTTCTTCTGCTATACTTTGTTATCTTAGGACATGGAAGACCATAATGCCAATAAATTGTCAGCATTGTTACGATGAAATATTTGGACTTTTAAAATACTGCTATTTTCTCACTTGGTGGCCCATTAACTGCTCCTAAAAAAGTTTATATGTTTAAATTTTGATCTGCATCTTTGTTAGACGTGTAAACATATCAAACTACATAAACAGCTCACAGCAAAAGAAATGAAAAAAGGAAATAGTTGGGAGGTTCCTTGTAGGAAAGTGTTCTCAATTGAACTTCACAAATTTCATTTTCATAAAGCTGTCTATGGTCTTGAGCATTCCATAAAAGTCAACTGAGGTGCAGTAACAGGGCCAGCTGAGGCTGTGTAACCCCTCTCCACCAGCTGCCTCTGACCTGTTTATTACCAAGATGGTGCTCATCCTTCCAGCTGTAACTTAAAAAGCCTCTTCATAATACAAGGTTGAAAATTCCTTTAACTTATGATGGGAATCAAGTGAAGGTTGGGGGACAAGGGCTGGAATTATTCCCAGCAGGGTCTTTAGAGTGAAGGAGTTTGCACTTTCTTTTCTGCTGAGAATTATAAGGATCTTGCAAAAAGATATTTTAAATTGAACAAACCAATAAACCGCAGCTCCATTCACGCTTTCCTCCAGAAAGTGCAAACCTTATCCAAGTAGGTGTGTTATTTATTCAAAACTCATTGTTCATGAAGAATTGGTAGAGTTTAAACTTGTTGGGTGTCTTGGGCTAAAGTTCTAAATGTCACTCAATGTTTTAATGTATGAATTAAAATAATGATAATAATTCTGAATTTCTCAGAATATGGAGTAAAAAATTAATAGTTCTAACAACCCTTAAGCATGTAAGAGATTACCTAAAGCTGTATTTAAAACAGCTAAGTAGTTTTTATAAAATTGATGAGTTACTACATATTACTTCTTATCTTTTTTCGTTTTTACAGAAAGGATTTGGGTTATATTTGTTATTTTCAAAAGGAACAGATTTATTGTTTCCAAGCCAAATTAGTTATTTCATGGGTAAGGTGATATTTATTAAATAATTTTAAAACCCCATGAGTAATATAAGAATTATACACAGGAAGGGGAACATCACACTTCGGGGATTGTTGTGGGGTGGGGGGAGGGGGGAGGGATAGCATTGGGAGATATACCTAATGCTAGATGACGAGTTGGTGGGTGCAGCGCACCAGCATGGCACATGTATACATATGTAACTTACCTGCACGTTGCGCACATGTACCATAGAGCCTAAAGTATAATAATAATAATTATAATCATAATAATAAAAAAAAAAAGAATTATATTAGTTATAGTAATATAAGAATTGTTCTCTCTAGTGCGTGTGTTGATCAAGGCTCTTGGGCGATAAGTTACCATTGGAGATGAGAAGAGGGAGAATTTAATGCTGGCTAAGGTGGTCACTGGAGGGCTTCAAAAAGGTGATTCATAAAAATTTTTTGAAAGTGGTTGTAAGTTGATAACTTACAATTATAAGATTGTCCAGTTCAATGACATTATTTTATAGATGTAAAGACTGACAAACATACCCTGAGTCATATGTACAGCTGGTAATAAAACTGGGCATTCAACCCTAGTCTGTCTCTACTCTTTCCACTTCGTTTTGCTATTTCTGTCTTCGAGGATTTCCCAAGCAGAAATGGGGTCTTTGCTTGCATCAGACTTATGAATTGGGTTGCAGAGGAGTCCTTTATCATAAATGGAGGTCACCCATTCTTTCAATGGACATTCTAAACTCCTTACTTTCAAAACAAGAAAAATCTTTTCTGAGGCAAACTGAGTGGAAGCTTAGGGTAGGAATTCGATTGCCTTAATGTGGGGATAGTAAAAAATCAATTACAAGCAACAGAGATGTAAATTTGTGCAATTTATGGAAAGAAATGTAGCCTGAAATTTTTTAAACATGTTGTTTTACTAATACCTTTAAGAAAAAAAAAATCAAAGGCTTATATACATAAATGTTCACAATATTATTTATAAAGCAAAAACTGAAA
Organism: Pongo pygmaeus; assembly: GCF_028885625.2. Lineage (NCBI taxonomy): Eukaryota > Metazoa > Chordata > Mammalia > Primates > Hominidae > Pongo > Pongo pygmaeus. Next base: position 24,522,233 of record NC_072383.2, read on the forward strand.
ATTATCTGTGTCTAAATAGAATGTTAAGATTTTAAACAAAAAGGGAAGTATTACATTTATTGTATTCTCAATTTCATCAAATGTCATGTGTAAGTCTCCAAGGGTTAAAAACTTCACCATGACCATTTCTTAATATTATTCCTATTTATACTGACAATGTTCTTAGCACATTACTTTTAAAAGCAGAAATAAATATATAGGTGTTTATTTTGTTTTGGTTTTTTTTTTTTTTTTTTTTGAGACAGAGTCTCGTTCTGTGACCCAGGCTGGAGTGCAGTAGCATGATCTCAGCTCACTGCAACCTCCGCCTCCCTAGTTTAAGCAATTCTCTGCCTCAGCCTCCCAAGTAGCTGGGATTACAGGCACATGCCACCATGCCAGGCTAATTTTTGTATTTTTAGTAGAGACAGCATTTCACCATCTTGGCCATGAACTCCTGACCTTGTGATACATCTACCTCGGCCTCCCAAAGTGGTGGGATTACAAGTGTGAGCCACCGTGTCTGGCCTAGGTGTGTTTTTTAATTGGTGTTCATCCATACAGTCATTTTCAGATTATTAAATTAGAAGATTATGACATCTTAAATTGATATTTATTTCCTAAATCTCTTTGCTGGGTTAAGTCCATTCTGATATAAGAGAAGTGGAATGATGACTTAGCAGGTAGAACCATGCTAGTCTAAATCAAGTCAGGCCCGGTTGTGCTATCATTTTGGTAATTTGCAGAACTACCACAAATGGTAAGAATTCCTAAGCTGCCAATAGATTATTGGCTCGAATGCAGTTTCCATTTAGCTAAACTCTTTAAGAGGATAGTCATTAACATTTTGAAAACCTCCATCATTTGTTATTCCTGAAGTTAAAGGCTATAAACTGCAAACTGTAATACAATAAAATAAATTAAAAATTCTATATTAAAATAAAGCAAGAGTTTTCTTTATTCTCAGGTGTTTTTAAGGCACTAGATACTGGGCAACAAAGCTAGCACTACAAGAAATTTTGAAAACATTACTTCAAAGAACAGCTCTGTTATCTTATTGATAAACTGATATATTATTATTAAAACCATTTGCATTCAGTATTCAAATGTAACAGTTCTTTCAGAAAACTGGGAGATGCTTTAAGAATAATGCATTTTGTCCATCATTTACCTTCATCTGTCATTTAAACACTGATTTTTTTTTCGGGGAAAAAAAAGAAACTTTTACCACTGTTTTCAACATGCTGTCAAGGACATCTTTATTGTCATTCGAGGAGTTGTCTATGCAATTTCCCCCTCCCTGATAGGATAATATATTGACCTTCCTTATTCAGGCAGAATAAAGTAGGTTATGATGGTACTACCCACCTCCTACATAGAACTTCACTTTCTATCAGGAAAGAGACAAAAGAACCTTTGAGAATTAAAATCACTTCTACTTCATTTCCCCAGTGTTCCTTTCAGGTGGAATTTGGAAACTGAGGTTGAACAATAACTAAGGTCTAAAAATTTGCAAACTTGCTCTCAAAACCAACCCATTCATAAGTTGTCCTCTTCACTCATAAAAGAGAGAAAGCCAGAAAGTATTTTCTGAAATTTCAGAAACAGAACACATTCTTAAGAGATGCCCAGGAAAAGTGGCAGTTCCAATACGCCTCCTCTTTGATTCTTCTTTAAGTAAGAAAATACATGTATTATGAATGCTATAAAGGCACAGTTTCTGGGAGCAGGTTTTGGGGGTTTTTGTGTTTTTGTTAAACTGATAAACTTGTGTCTTAATTGTTCAATTTAGTTTTTCAGAAAATTAAGAGTTAGAGCTTGCTCTCAAAACTAGGAGCAAAGATCAAAGAATGTATAACAAATTGTTTACTCAGATAGATTAATGAATTTAATAAGAATGACCTCTAAAACATCAATAGAATCAAGGCCCCAAGGCTGAGATGTAGTTAGCCCAGCTCTGGGGACAAGTTTATGGAATGTCAATACTGTAAGAGTATCACTCTTTAAAATTTAGTAACAATCTCACTGATGTCATTGAGACCACCTGTACAAAAATTATGATAGTAAGAAAAATCCGACATAGGAAATTTGTTACAGTGAAAGAAATCTAACCTAACAGATTCCATCTGGCTTCTAATCTCCAAGCTGTCCTTGTTCATTCCTGGGTGTAGGCCAAGCTAACTCTGGGAAGAAGTCAGCTTAAAGTTTACCTTTGAGACAGAAATAATAACAGCCCCTCCTCAAAGCAAAACCCTACTGGCCTAAGGGCCAGACCACCTCTATAAAGCTAACAATTGGCCACAAGATTAGAAATTATTGTTTAAGAGTTATAACTGCCAGAGACCTCAAGATTCCTAAGCTCCCCAATTGCTCCTATACATAACATCACTGTTATAAAACCTAAGATTGATGTTTGAGGTGTTTTTCAGACCTTGTAGTCTGATGGACTAGCTAGAACCACCCAGACTGGTAATCTGGTGTAACTAGTTCTGCAATCTCACCCAGGAACAAAAGACAGCAAGAAAAACCAGCTTTGACCCCATACAATTTCATCCTCAACCCAGTCAATCAGCATTTCCCATTCCCTAACCCCTCCCTGCCTGCCAAACTATCTTTAAAACACCCTAGCCTCTGAATTTTTTAGGAGGCTGGTTTTAGTAACAATAAAACTCCAGTCTCTCATTTAGCCTCCTTTACATGTAGTAAACTCCTTCTCTATTGCAATTCCACTGTCCTGACAAATCAACTCTATCTGGGCAGCGAGCAAGATGAAACTGTCATGTGGTTACATTATTGAAATCGTTAGTATTTTAACTTTTTTTTTTTGAGGGAAAATCTCACTTTGTCATCCAGCCTGGAGTGTAGATCATGGCTCACTGCAGCCTCCACTTCCCAGGCTCAAGTAATCCTCCCACCCCAGCCTCCTGAGTAGCTCAGACTACAAGGCATGTACCACCATGCTGCTAATTTATTTTTTGTAGAGGCAGGGTCTCTTTGTGTTACCCAGGCTGATCTCGAGCTCCCATGAGCCACCAAGCCTGACCTTAAGTTAGCTTTTCAAGCAATTGCTTTTGCAGATGAGAATGGAAGATTCATTTGTATGAAACTATAAACAAGAATCATTAGTGAAATCTCCATGTCCATCATCCATCTATCCTTTATTATTTATTCTCCAAAGTTATTGGTGAGTGTCATGTACTATCTTAGCCACCGAGAATATGTCACCAAAAAGATACACTCCCTTCCCTCAAAGAAATTTACAGTTCAGGCCAGGCATGGTGGCTCATGCCTGTAATCTCAGCACATAGGGAGGTTGAGGTGGGTGGATCTCTTGAGCTCAGGGGTTCAAGATCAGCCTGGGCAACATGGTGAAATCCTGTCTCTACACAAAATACAATAAATTAGCTTGGTGTGGTGGCATGCCATGCCTCTGTAGTCCCAGCTACTTGAGAGGCTGAGGTTGGAGGACCACTTCAGCCTGGGAGGTGGAGGTTGCAGTGAGTTGAGATCACACCACTGCACTCCAGCCTGGGTGGTGGAGTGAGACTCCATCTCAAAAAAAGTTCATAGTCCAATTAGCAAAACATTTGCAAAATAATAAATACAATATTGTGTTTTAAATAATATTTTTAAAGTATGCACAGCCTGTAAAGTGACACAAATGAATAACTTCTACTACAAAGAAGGAAAGGCAGAAGAGATTGTATGAAAAACATTTAAGCAGAGAACTATAGCAAAATTATCGAAAATGATGTCATTACTCTTACCTTGAATCTTTACCAAAAAACTGAGTATTACAATTACCTGTTAGAACTTCAGCTTAAAGAGACTAATTAACTTGCCTGAAGTCGCTTTGTGACTAGAAGTAGTATCAGATTTTGAATCCAAACTGTTCTGTCCCCAAATCCCATGCTCTTTTTTATTTTTTTAATAGTTTTGGGGGTATAGGTAGCTTTTGATTACATGGATAAGCTCTCTAGTGGTTATTTCTGAGATTCTGGTGCACCCATCACCCCAGCAGTGTACAACTGTACACAGTATGTTGTCTCACCTTCACTTCCCTCCCAACCTTTTCCTGCCATCCCCAAACTCCATTTTATATATATATATATATTTTTTTTTTTTTTTTGAAATGAAGTCTCACTCTGTCGCCCAAGCTAGAGTGTAGTGGCACGATTTTGGCTCACCACAACCTCAGCCTCGCAGGTTCAAGATATTGGTCAGGCTGGTCTCAAACTCCTGATCTCATGATCCGCCCACCTCAGCCCCCCAAAGTGCTAGGATTACAGGCATAAGCCACTGCACCCGGCCTCCATTATATCATTGTTATGCCTTTGCAGCCTCATAGCTTAGCTCCCATGTATAAGTGATGAGAACATACAATATTTGGTTTTCCATTCCTGAGTTACTTCCCTTAGAATAATGGCCTCTGGTTCCATCCAAGTTGCTGCAAAGGCCATTATTTCATCCGATTTTATGGCTGAGTAGTATTCCATGGTGCATATATATATCACATCACATTTTCTTTATCCACTCATTGGTTGATGGGCATTTAGGTTGGCTCCATATTTTTACAATTTTTAATTGTGCTGCTATAAACATACATATGCATGTCTTTTTCATATAATGACTTCTTTTCCTTTGGGTAGATACCCAGTAGTGGGATTGCTGGATTGAATTGTAGTTCTACTTTTAGTTCCTTAAGGAACCGCCATACTGTTTTACATACTGGTTGTACTAGTTTACATTCCCACCAACAGTGTAAAAGTGTTCCGTTTTCACCCCATGCTCTTCTATATAATACCATTTGTAGCATGCCTCCTTGTCAGCGAGTCTGCCATGGAGATTTTTCTCCTCTCCTCTACTAACTTGTTTTTACACCACTGTTATTCAAGACTTTTCTTCCTGTTTTGGACACTCATTGTATTAACGTTCAATAACCTATAGAACCTTAGAGTTGGAAGAGATATTTGAAGCCATCTAACAATTTAACACCCAACAGAAAACAAACAAAGAAGAGAACAGACATGACTTGAGCAAGATCCTAAAGCTAGTCAGTTGCAGAGTAGCTCCAGATCCACCTAGTCCAGCCATGTCCACTTACAGCTGAGCTGTCCCTTCTCTAAGTATTATAATGTCTGGTGCCTATCTCCAGTGGATAGTTTATTTTTAGGGAAAGAACTGGCTTTCTTCTTTTTTTGCTTCAAAAAAAAAAAAGTGCTAAGTATGTGGAGATAGGTAGCTTAGAGGGCAGGAGATGAAAGGCAAAAACAAAATAAAGAACTCTATTTAGACTCAAGAAATGCAAAGGGTTTTGAGCATGAAAGAATGAGAGGAGAATCAAGAAATCAGATCATTCAAGCTGGAGCCCCAAATTGTCAAGGCCAGAAGGCATTCTCAGAAGCATAATTGGCATTTTAATTTAGTTGTGTGGCTGCAAGTTGTATACTCTGTCTTCTTAAACTTTCAGAAAAACCTACCATGTATCCATCAATGTCTTGTAGAATGGAAATGAAAAGGAAAAAAATTACATTTCATTTCTGAATTTATTTTGTCAAATAAAAAACAAATCCAGATTTAGCAGGGAGAGACTATATTCTAAAGGACATGGCAAGGAGGGAGTTTGGGGTTTCAAGGGGGGACAATTACAATAGAGAGAACTCTCTGACCATCGAATCTGCAAGAATCTCTGGGATTAGGCAAAAAGATGTTTGTTATTTTATTTTTTTTTTTTGAGACAGAGTTTTGCTCTGTCACTCAGGCTGGAGTGCAATGGCATGATCTTGGCTCACTGCAACCTCCACCTCTGAGTTCCAGTGATTCTCCTGCCTCAGCCTCCTGAGTAACTGGGACTACAGGAGTGTGCCACCACACCTGGCTAATTTTTGTATTTTTAGTAGAGACGGGGTTTTGCCATGTTGGCCAGGATGGTCTCGAACTCCTGACCTCAGATGATCCTCCCGCCTTGGCCTCCCCAAATGCTGGGATTACAGGCATGAGCCACCACACCCTGCCAAAGAGGTTTCTTTTATAGCGAGAAATAAACAAGGCTAGAAAGAACCAGGTGTGGGGAAGTGGTATGGAAGGGTAGCCTGATGAACTAGTAGATCCAGGCATGTTTGACCATCAGGCCAGGCTACTCTTAGAAGGGGCTACATGCTGGCTCAAACTGATGGTGAGTCAATGTTCAGGGCCTGAGGGAGGGAGAGAAGCTTAACCAAAATTTGATAAACCAGCATTTTGTTCTGATTGAGACAAGCAGTTCAGCTAACTATTTAGGAGGCAAAGAACAGAAATTTGAAAGGCTGCATCTGGCCTTATCATAGGAAAACAGGGCAGACATCTTTGAGTCTCATCTAAATCATTTGGGGAAGGGTAGTTCTTTGCAGTAAGCCATTTTCTGAAACACAAAGCGTTTCAGAAACTACTCTTCTCCAGGAACATAGGGATCAGGCAAGATTCAACACTGTCAACTTGGAGCAAGAAGGAAATAGCTGTGAGAAGTGACATGGGAGTTAGATAAGAGACCTGTGGAAGTAAGAATTGAAAGTCACCAAGATGATACCTGAAGCCTCCAGAAATGCATAGAAATATTGTGCAAGCTTTGTGGATTAAACAATCATAGCTGGTCCTCTTCCATTATAATAATTAACATGTGTCTTCCTCCATGCGAACACTAGACTGTAAGCTCCTAGAGGACAGATAGTTTGCCTTCTCTCTCTGTATCCATTGCACCCGACATCAAACAAGTGCCAAAAATCAAACTTGTGTTTCTAGTGCCCTGTCCCTTAATACATATCATTATTATAGGGAAAGCACACAAGTTTTTCTTAACCAAAGTAAAGCTGAACTTACTCTGTGGATGCATAATACAGCCATGGGAAGGAGCACCCGAGATGACAAGCCCAGCACCAGGTAATGCAGGTAGAGGACGGGCGGGCACTGACTGCCTCTACTGTGGGGGAAGCAGGAAGAGCTGAGAACTAACAGGAGTCAGCAGTGGAGAAAAGGAGAGGAATTGCAAAAGCACCTGGTGTGAATAAGCCATGAATAAATTGAGATGTAAAAGTCAGGGACCCAGTAGTAGGACAAAATGCATGTATTAACAATGGATAGGCATGGCTCATGTTTTTTAAGCTTGTTGTTAGTAGGACTGCTGACGACTCACTCATATTGTTGCTGGGATTTTAGTCAGTTAATTCTTTCCTTCCAAAGTACTGAGTAAAATAATTTTTAGTGATATGGTGTCAATCATTAACGAACAACAAGCTAAGTGGTCGACATCCAGGTGTTTGAGGAAACTCCACTGTTGCTTGCGTCAACTCAATCAGATTTACACGGGCTGGTGTCCACCATTAGCTATAGCCTGGCCACCTGGTCTTAAACGTACATTTGCCCACTTGGTGGAGATTTGTTGAAAAGACATGACAAAAAGAGCTTCACAGCATTATTACCCAGACATAAGAGTGAGTATGTTCTCACAAGGGGACTGTATTATGATTGGGGTATGCTTTGCAGTGTTCAGTAAGCTGTAGTTAGTCTTTTAGAAGATAACACTAATGTGAATTCAAACCTCCTGTTGCCATTATCTAAGTCAAGGCACAGCTGGAGGCCCTCAAAGCCCAGACTTGTCTTTCTTATTCCCTACTGTTTGCAGGAGGAGAGCTATAGAGGAGGAGAGAAGAAGCACAAAGGGATATTCTAATTTGAGAGGAAAGCCCACAAAGAAAATGTGATAAAGCAGCAAAGGCTATATATAAGGTACAAAAAAATAAATAAAAGCAAGGGAAGAATTCATGCATTCAGAAAAACCAGGAGCAGAACAGAAGGTAGAGGAAGTACAGGAATAGAAGGAAGGGGAGAACAAAAATGCCAGTAGCCACTTGGGCAATTTCTTTTTCCTGAAGCTTGTTATGGGGACAAAAGAATTCTCCATTACTTAGTTCACAATATGAAGACCTTGGAAAGGGACAAGAAAAGAGACTGGAACTAGCCTGGAGGGAGGGGGCTTATGAAATCTGTTGAGAAAAGACTAGGCCCACACAAGAGTGCAGGGAGATCCCATGCACCAGAAGGAGGCAGTAGTGGATCCATCTCCCTGCAGACAGTCTGCTCTGGAAAGAAGAGAGAGCCCTGAGGTACCAGCCCACACGTGTTCCAATGGTAGCACTGGGAGAGCAAGTAGAACTCCCGGACATGTGGTCATGGTAAATTTTTTTGCCTATACCTAGAAACAGATGGGGACACAGGAAAAATAAGCAAAGTGGAAATGAAGCAATGGAAATTAAGTGGATTCCAACAAATAGAAATATGTCCAAAAAGGGTCAGAGACAAGTGTACCAACCAGGGAAGAAACCATTTATTCCCCATTTGGTAGCTATATTGCTAACTGGAAGTTTTTTAAAGTGTTACTATGGCTTTGGGGAACTAGGAGTCTTGATATTATTCTTAATTTCAAAAGATATTTTGTCTTGTGCCTATGCTTTTGTTGGTGCCTCAGATCTCTGTTGGAAGCTGTAACAGCACAAATATAGTGTAAGGCAAAAATAAAATTCTAGGGTCTGTTTTCTGTAATGTGATGTTATATCGGAGTCAGTCCTTACCAATGGACTGAATGAAACCTCTTCTTGGCCACGGAGACCCAAAGAAACCTGAAAAACTAGTTCAGGCCATGATGGGAATGTGGGGTGGGATATGCCTCATTATACTCTCCTCCCTTTGGAGTTCAGGCACAGCTGACCAGTATTAACGTACTATAGAGATCCTAAGACTGGCAGAACAGACTGTTCATAGCAATAAGATACTAACTCCAACCTGACTCTTATGTAACATCACGAGACAGAAAATAGACCCTAAAAGGAAATCAAAGTATTTTACTCCAAAATATATTTCTTTGACATACTTTGAAATGGTTCTGCAAAGCTGTCTCTTGTTGGGGAAATTTGCATTCTGTAGAGAATCCCCTTTCCTTATTAGGTCTCTCTGGGGTCTGACATGTTTGATAAGACACATTCACATCTATTCTCTTTGAAGCCTGCTACCTGGAGGCTTCATCTACATGACAAGACCCATGACTTCCACTATCCTGCCCCTTACCTTAACTAAAACTGACTTCAACTCTTCAGGGAGAGTATAACCCTTTCAATCAACTTCCAATCAGGAAATCTTTACATCCGTCTATGACCTGGAAGCTCCCGCTTCCAGATGTCCCATCTTTCCAGGCTGAACCAATGTACACCTTACATGTATTGATTTATGTCTTTGCCTGTAACTTCTATCTCCCTAAAATGTATAAAATCAAGTTGTAACCCAACCAACTTGGTCTCCTGTTCTCAGAACTCCCTGAGGCTGTGTCACGGGTCATGACAAAATAAACTTCTAAATTGATCGAGACCTGTCTCAGATACTTTCTACTTTACGATAGAAAACTTGAGCATTTTCAATCACAATGGTCAGTTATAAATTGCTCAAAAGTAAATATTTGAGAAGTTTTTTTTTCTTTTCTTACAAATATACTTTTAAGTAAACAGAATATGTAATTTGTGTTTGGAACTTATTTAAAATACTTCATGATATCAACCTTATAAAATAAATGATGTGTTTTAAGAAGAACTATGTCAGAACACAACTTATAATTCTCTGTTAGAAATACTATCACTAGTATTATTCAATTTCACTCACATCCCTGTGAAGAGACCACCAAACAGGCTTTGTGTGAGCAATAAAGCTTTTTAATCACCTGGGTGCAGGTGGGCTGAATCTGAAAAGAAAGTCAGCAAAGGGAGATAGGGGTGGGGCCGTTTTATAAGAGTCGAGTAGGTAAAGGGAAATTACAGTCAAAGGGGGGTTGTTCTCTGGTGGGCAGGAGTGGGGGTCACAAAGTGCTCAGTGGGGGAGCTTTTTGAGCCAGGATGAGTCAGGAGAAGGAATTTCACAAGGTAATGGCATCAGTTAAGGCAAGGAACGGCCATTTTCACTTCTTTTGTGGTGGAATGTCATCAGTTAAGGCAGGAACAGGCCATTTAAATATCACTTCTTTTGTGATTCTTCAGTTACTTCAGGCCATCTGGATGTATACGTGCAGGTCACAGGGGATGTGATGGCTTAGCTTGGGCTCAGAGGCCTGACATTCCTGCCTTCTTATATTAATAAGAAAAATAACATAAAATAGTATTGAAGGGTTGGGGCAGTGAGAAAAAATTTTTGGGGGGTGGCATGGAGAGATAATGGGCAATGTTTCTCAGGGCTGCTTTGAGTGGGATTAGGGGCAGCGTGGGAACATAGAGTGGGAGAGATTAAGCTGAAGTAAGATTTTGTGGTAAGGGGTGATATTGTGGGTTGTTCGAAGAAACATTTGTCATGTAGAATTATTGGTGATGACCTGGATATGGTTTCGTATGAACTAAAAAACTAAACAGAATAAGAGAAGGAGAAAAACAGGTATTAAAGGACTAAGAATTGGGAGGACCCAGGACATCTAACTAGAGAGTGCCTAAGGAGGTTCAGCATAGCCTTGCCAGCAAAGATTATTTATTTACTTTAAATTTGTTTATTTACTTTAAGAGTGGCGGTTTGGGGATAGCACCAGGAGATATCAGCTGTGATGGCTTGGAGAAACAGTGTAAACTGGCAGTGTAAACAAGAGCAAGGCATTTATGAGTAGTTGAGAACGGTGAATAGGAGCATGACTAGACAGAAGATAGTGGGGATGACAAGTTTCTTGGAGCGCAGTCCAAGTTGGTCTGGTGTCTGGAATGAGACTGGGGCCTAATAAAAAGGAGAGTCTATAAAGGAGCTTAAATGGGATGTACCTCATAGCATGCCGAGGACGGGCCTGAATTCTGAGAAGGGCAGGTGGTAAAAGTATTGTCCAGTCCTTTTTAAGTTGGTTGCTGAGCTTGGTGAGGTGTGTTTTTCAAACACCATTAGTTCACTGAATACTAAGAGCCTGAGAAACTGCTTGGGTGATTTGACTAATAAAGGCCAGTCTGTTATAGCGCTGTATAGAGGTGGGAAGTCCAAACCAAGGAATTATATCTGACAGAAGGGAAGAAATGACCGTGGTGGCCTTCTTAGACCCTGTGGGAAAGGCCTCTACCTATCCAGTGAAAGTGTCTACCCAGACCAAGAGGTATTTTAGTTTCCTGACTCAGGGCATGTTGAGTAAAGCCAGTTTGCCAGTCCTGGGCAGGGGCAAATCCCTGAGCTTGATGTGTAGGGAAGGGAGGGGGCCTGAATAATCCCTGAGAAGTAGTAGAACAGCAGACGGAACACTGAGAAGTTATTTCCTTGAGGATAGATTTCCATGATGGAAAGGAAATGAGAGGTTCTAAGAGGTGGGCTGGTGGCTTGTATTATAGCATAGCCTGCCTTTGCTGGTGTGTGGCGATTAAGCCTGGTGAAACTGCCATCAATAAACCAAGTGTGATCAGAGTGAGGAACAGGAAAGAAGGAAATATGGAGAAATGGGGTGAATGTCAGGTGGATCAGAGAGATGCAGTCATGGGGGTCAGGTGTGGTATCTGGAATAACGTGGAAGGCCAGACTGAAGTCCGGGCCAGGAACAATGGTAATTGTGGGAGACTCAACAAAGAGTGAGAACAGCTGAAGGAGCCGGGGAGCAGAAAGTATATGTGTCAGGTGTAAGGAAGAAAATAGATTTTGGAAGTTATGAGAACTGTAGAGAGTGAGTTGAACATAGTTTGTGATTTTAAGGGCCTCTAAAAGTATTAGGGTGGTGGCAGCTGCCGCACGCAGACTTGAGGGCTAGGCAAAACAGTAAGGTCAAGTTGTTTGGATAAAAAGGCTACAGGGCGCGGTTCCTGTTCTTGTGTAAGAATTCTGACTGCACAGCCCTGCACTTCTGCTGTGGGTAATGAAAAGGGTTGGGATGAGTCAGGGAGAGCTAGAGTGGGGGCAGTCTGTAAAGCTGTCTTCAAGGAATGGAGAGAGGAGTGGGGAAAGGATTTAGGATCTATGGGGTCGGCTAGGTTCCCTTTTGTGAGCTTATATAATGGTTTTGTTAGAATGGCAAAACCAGGTATCTAAAGTCAAAAGTATCTAACCATGCTTAGGAAGAAGAGGAGTTGTTGTTTTGTAGAAGGTGCTGGGGTTTGAGAGATCAGACTGACATGATTGGCAGGGAGAGCATGTGTGTTTTTATGAGAATTATGCCAAGATAGGTAACAGATGAGGAAGAAATTTGGGCTTGACTGAAGTAATGGGGGCTGTCTGTGAAGCTTTGCGGCAGTACAGCCCAGGTAATTTGCTGAGCCTGATGGGTGTCAGGGTCAGTCCAAGTGAAAGCGAAGAGAGGCTGGGATTAAGGTGCAAAGGAATAGTAAAGAAAGCATGTTTGAGATCCAGAACAGAATAATGGTTTTGGAGGGAGGTATTGAGGATAGGAGAGTGTATGGGTTTGGCACCATGGGGTGGATAGGCAAAACAATTTGGTTGATAAGGCGCAGATCCTGAACTAACCTGTAAGCCTTGTCTGGTTTTAGAACAGGTAAAATGGGGGAATTGTAAGGGGAGTTTATAGGCTTTAAACTGCTGTAGCAGGTGAGTGATAACAGACTTTAATCATTTTAAAGCATGCTGTGGAATGGGATATTGGCATTGGGTGGGATAAGAGTGATTAGGTTTTAATGGGATGATAAGGGGTGCATGATCGGTCACTAAGGAGGGAGTAGAGGTATCCTATAGTTGTGGGTTAAGGTGGGGAGATTCAAGGGGAGTATGTGAAGCAGGCTTTGAACTGGGGGAAAAGGTGGCAATGAGGTGTGGCTGTAGCCCAGGAATAGTCAGGGAAGCAGATAATTTAGTTAAAGTGTCTTGGCCTAATAAGGGAACTGGGCAGGTGGGGATAACTAAAAAGGAGTGCTTAAAAGAGTATTGTCTAAGTTGGCACCAAAGCTGGGGAGTTTTAAGAGGTTTAGAAGCCTGGCCGTCAATACCCACAACAGTTATGGAGGCAAAGGAAACAGGCCCTTGAAAAGAAGGTAATGTGGAGTGGGTAGCTCCACATTAAGAATGATTAAGAAGGGGACAGACTTACCCTCCACTGTGAGTTACCCAGAGCATCTGTAATGGTCCTGTAGGCTTCCAAGGTGATCAGACAGTGTCGGTCTTCAGCTGCTAAGCTGAGAAGATATGGGAAGGAGTCAGTCAGACAGCCCTGGGCCAGAGTTCCAGGGGCTCTGGAAGTGGCTGCCAGGTCAGTTGAACAGTCCGATTTTCAGTGGGGTCCTGCATAGATGGGACACGGCTTAGAAGGAATCCTGGGCTGTGGACATTCCTTGGCCCAGTGGCCAGATTTCCGGCACTTGTAGCAAGCTCCTGGGGGAGGAGGTTCTGGAGAAACCCCGGCAGCTGCAGTTCAGGCATTTGGAGTTCTTGTGTGCTGGAGATATGGCTGGGGTTTGTCTCAAAGTGGAGGTGAGGAATTGCAACTCAGAAATACATTGCTATTTGGCTGCCTCTACTTTATTAATTTTACACCTTGAAGGCGAGGCTAATTAAGTCCTGTTGTGGGGTTTGAGGGCTGGAATTTAATTTTTGGAGTTTTATTTAATGTCTGGAGCAGATTGGGTAATAAAATGTCTATTGAGAATAAGACGGCCTTTTGACCTTTTAGGGTCTAGGGCTATAAAGCGTCTCAGGTTTGCTGCCAAATGAGCTATGAACTTGGCTGGGTTTTTTATTTGATGAAAAAGAGTCTAAACACTATCTGATTTAGATAAAGAAAAAGAAGCATTTACCTTCACTATGTCTTTAGCTCCAGCCACCTTTTAAGAGGAAATTGCTGGGCAGGTCGGGGAGAGCTAGTCGTGGAACGAAACTGTAAGCTGGACCGGCTGTGAGGAGGGGAGGTGATAAAAGGATTATAGGGTTGGGGAGTGGAGGCTGAGGAAGAATTGGGACCTAGCTCAGCCTGGTGAAGAGGGGAGAGGTCAGATGGGTCTGTAGAAAAGGAAGATTGGAAAGGAAAGACTCAGTGATGCTTGGGGTTAGGACTGAGGGGACAGGCGAGAGGGAAGGAAGATTTGGGACAAGTTACACTGCAAACAGAGACTAGGGAGGTGCCAAAGTGTAAAAGAATGCCTGGACATCAGGCACCTCAGACCGTTAGCCCATTTTATGACAAGAGTTATTTAGATCTTGTAGGATGGAAAAATCAAAAGTGCTGTTTTCTGGCTATTTGGAACCACTATCAAGTTTGTACTGGGGTCAAACAGCATTGCAGAAGAAAATAAGGCATTTAGATTTTAGGTCAGGTGTGAGCTGAAGAGGTATTAAGTCTTTGAGAACACAGGCTAAGGAAGAAGGAGGAATGGAGGGTGGAAGGTTGCCTATAGTGAAGGAGGCAAGTCCAGAGAAAAGAGAGGGTAGAGACACAGAGAGAAGGGGTTGGGGGGTTCTTGCCCCCCAGAAAAGCGGAGAAGGGGTAGAGATCATGGAGAGAAGGGGTATGCCCCCCAGAAAAGCAGTACTTGCCGCTAAGGGTGAAAGACCAAGGCAGGCATCCCGGCGTGGTCAGACACCTCTGAAACGTGGGTGAATAACCAGGCAGGTATCCCCATGTGATTAAACGCCAAGGGAAGACTGTCTTCCCGAGTCTGTGACCGGCACCGGAGTTTTGGGTTCACGGATAAAACGCATCTCCTTTGTCTCTACCAGAAAAGGAAAGGGACTGAAATTAAGAGAAGGGAGAGATTGAAGTGTGGCACCAAGATTGAAAGGAGAAAGAGGTTGAGGGGTAGTAAGAGAGGCTGGAGAATAGAGTAAAAAAAAGGCTGCTTACCCAGTTTAAAATTGGTGAGATGTTCCTTGGGCTGGTGGATCTTTCTCATGGAACAAAGAGCAGGAAGATAGGGGATTGATCTCCCAAGGGAGGTCCCCTGATCCCAGGGCACCAAATTTCACTTGCGTCCATGTGAAGAGGCCACCAAACAGGGTTTGTGTGGAGCAATAAAGCTTTTTAATCACCTGGGTGCAGGCAGGCTGAGTCTGAAAAGAGAGTCAGCAAAGGGAGATAGGGGTGGGGCCATTTTATAAGATTTGGGTAGGTAAAGGAAAATTACAGTCAAAGGGGGGTTGTCCTCTGGTGGGCAGGAGTGGGGGTCACTAGGTGCTCAGTGGGGGAGCTTTTTGAGCCAGGATGAGTCAGGAGAAGGAATTTCACAAGGTAATGGCATCAGTTAAGGCAAGGAACGGCCATTTTCACTTCTTTTGTGGTGGAATGTCATCAGTTAAGGCAGGAACTGGCCATTTAAATATCACTTCTTTTGTGATTCTTCAGTTACTTCAGGCCATCTGGATGTATACGTGCAGGTCACAGGGGCATGCGATGGCTTAGCTTGGGCTCAGAGGTCTGACATTCAATACTATATATGATTAATTCTAAGATGCACAATTTTTTTAGATTTTTAACCTCTTTGGAATCAAGATGCATCTTGCAATCAGTGTGACAAGAAATTATCATATTTTAGTTAAATTGGTGACTTTTTTTACTTTCTAAATGTCCATGGATTAATAGTATGCTGTATAGAGGATGGCTGAAGTCTTAGAGTTAATGAAGATGTACGTGTTGCTACTTCTTCCCGAATGTGCCTTTCAGTCAAATCTTTACCTGTGAATTACAGATTTTGCCTGTGAATAAGGAAAGGGAGCCCTCATTTAATAAGCCACATAATTCTCCTCCGACATCTCATGTTCCATAAGCTTCATGCATACCGTGGTTTTGCTCATTTCCTTGCTCACCTGGATTACTTCTTCAACCTCCTTGCTCATCTCTCTTCAATGAAACCAAAGATAGGGCCATGTAATTCTGCAGCTTAAAAAACAATCATGCCCTAATGGTAGACTAGGGCTGGGGGTTAAGAGAAATGAAGATTGGTTGCTAGTGGGTACAGATGTCTTTCGGGTATGATAAAAATCCTACAAAATTGACTGTGGAGATGATAGCACAACTCTGTGAATATGATAAAAACTATTTAGTGAAAACTTTAAATGGGTGAATTTCATGGTATGTGAATTATGTCTCAATAAAGCTGTTATACATTTAGTCTTAAAAAGTTATTATTTCCTATCTCTTAATATTTTCTGGATAAAATACAGATTTTTTATGATGTTCTTCTAAGAGATGGAAATTAAAGTACTGGTTAAGAGCTCAGTGACTGGGGGTGGGGAAAGCAAGATGGCCAAATATAAGCCTCCACTGATCGTCCTCCCCACAGGAACACCAAATTTAACAACTGTCTACACAAAAAGCAATTTCATGAGAACCAAAAGTCAGGTGAGCAATAACAGTACCTGGTTTTAACTTGATATCACCAAAAGAAGCAACAAAAAAAGTAGGTATCACTGACGCCACCTCTGTACCATTTTCTGGCAGCAGCTGTGTGGCATGAAGACATACAATTGGGGGAGGAGAGCTCAGTGATTTTGGAACTTTGCATTGGAATTCAATCCTACTCAAACTATTCTGAAAAACAGAGAAGGAAAGAGTACCTCCAAACTCATTCTACAAGGCCAGTATTACCCTGATACCAAAACCAGAAAAAGATACTTTTAAAAAAATAGAAACACACACCAATATCCCCGATGAATATTGATGCAAAAATCCTCAACAAAATACTAGCAAGCCAAATTCAACGACACATTAAAAAGATCATTCATCATGACCAAGTGATATTTATCTCAGGGATGCAAGGATGGGTCGAGATAAATATACCAATCAATGTGATACATCTTATCAACAGAATGAAGTATAAAAACTATATGATCACTTTAATGCTGAAAAAGCATTTGATAAAATTCAATATTCCACCATGATAAAAATACTCTAAAAACTGGTTATAGAAGGAACATATATCAACATAATAAAAGCCATATATGACAGATCCATGGCTAGCATCATACTGAATGGGGAAAAACTGAAAGCCTTTCCTCTAAGATCTGAAACACAGAAAGGATGCCCACTTTCACCACTGTTATTCAGCATTGTACTGGAAGTCCTTACTAGAGCAATCAGACTAGAGAAAGTAATAAAGGGCATTCAAATTGGAAAGGAAGAATTCAAATTATCTCTGTTTGCAGATACAATGATCTTATAATTGGAAAAATGCCAAAGACTCCAGGAAAAACTATTCAAATTGATAAACAAATTTATTAAAGTGGCAGGATATAAAATTAACATATAAAACTCAGTAGCATTTTTTTTTTTTTTTTGAAGTGGAGTCTTTCTCTGTAGTGCAGTGGCAGTCTCAGCTCACTGCAACCTCTATCTCCCGGGTTCAAGTGATTCTCATGCCTCAGCCTCCTGAGTAGCTGGGATTACAGGCACCCACCACCACACCTGGTTGCTTTTTGTAGTTTTAGTAGAGACAGGGCTTTGCCATGTTGAGCAGGCTGGTCTCTAGCTCCTGACCTCAAGTGATCTACCCACCTCGGCCTCCCAAAATGATGGGATTATAGGCATGAGCCACTGCGCCTGGCACTCAATAGCACTTTTATGTGCCAACAGTAAGCAATATGAAAAAGAAAATTTTAAAAAATCCTATTTATAATAGCTATAGATAAATACCTAGTAATGAACTTAATTAAAGAAGTAAAATATCTCTGCAATTAAAACTATAAAACATTGATGAAATAAATTGAAGAGGACACCAAAAATGGAAGGATGGTCCATGTTCATGGATTGGAGGAATCAATATTGTTAAAATGTCCCTACCTACCCAAAGCAATCTATAGATTCGATGCAGTCTCTATCAAAATACCAAGTCATTCTTCACAGAAATAGAAAAAGCAATCCTAAAATTTATGTGGAGCCGCAAAAGACCCAGAATGGCCAAATCTATCCTAAGCAAAATGAATAAAACTGGAGAAATCACATTAACTGACTTCAAATTACACTACAGAGCTATAGTAACCAAAACAGCATGGTATTGGCATAAAAACAGACACAAGGACCATGGAACAGAATAGAGAACCCAGAAACAAATCTACGCACCTACAGCAAACTCATTTTTGGCAAAGTGCCAAGAAGGATAGCCTTTTCAATAAATGGTGCTGGGAAACTGGATATCCTAACACAGAAAAATGAAACTTGGCCCCTAACTGTTGCCGAATACAAAAATCAAATCAAAATGGCTTAAAAACTCAAATCTAAGACCTCATACTATGAAACTATAACAAGAAAACATTGGGGAAAATCTTTAGGACATGGGACTGGGTAAAGATTTCTTGAGTAATATCCCACAAGCTCAGGAAACCAAAGCAAAAATGGACAAATGGGATTGCATCAAGTTAAAAATCTTCTGCACTACAAAGGAAACAATAAAGTGAAGAGACTTTACGACAAGGGATTAATAACCAGAATACATCAGGAGCTCAAACAATTCTATAGGGAAAAAAAATCTAATAATCTGATTAACAAATGGGCAAAAGATCTGAATAGACATTTCCTAAAATAAGACATACAAATGGCAAATACATATATTAAAAGGTGCTCAACACCATTGATCATCAGAGAAATGCAAATCAAAATTACAATCAGATATCATCTCACCCCAGTTAAAATGGCTTCTATCTATAAAACAGGCAATAACAAATGCTGGCAAGGATGTGGAGAAAGGGCATCCTTGTATACTGTTGGTGAGAATGTAAATTAGTACAACCAGTACTTGAGAACAGTTTGGAGGTTCCCCAAAACTAAAAATAGACCTACCATGTAATCCAGCAGTCCTACTGCTAGGTATATACCTAATAGAAAGGAAATCAGTATATTGAAGAGATACTTACACTCCTATGTTTATTGCTGCACTGTTTACAATGCCAAGATTTGCAAGCAACCTAAGTCTTTCTCAACAAATGAATGGATAAAGAATGTGGTTCCTATACACAATGGAGGACTATTTAGCCACAAAAAAGAATGAGATCCTACCATCTGAAACAACATGGATGGAAGTGGAGATTGTTACGTTTAGTGAAATAAGCCAGGCACAGAAAGAAAAACTTCATTTTCACTTATTTGTGGCAGCTAAAAATTAAAGCAATTAAGATAGAGACAGAGAGTAGACGGATGGTTATCAGAGGCTGTGAAGGGTAGTGAAGAGAGGGAAAGAGGCGGTGGTGGTTAATGGCTACAAAAAACAGAATAAATAAGACCTAGTATTTGACAGCACAACAGCGTGACTATAATCAATAATAATTTAATTGTACATTAAAAATAGCTAAAAGAGTATAATTGGATTGTCTGTAATACAAAGGACAAATGCTCGAGGTGATGGATACCCCATTTAGTGTGATGTGATTATTACACATTATATGTCTGTATTAAACTCTCTTATGTATCCCATAA
This sequence comes from Pongo pygmaeus, assembly GCF_028885625.2. Taxonomy (NCBI): domain Eukaryota; kingdom Metazoa; phylum Chordata; class Mammalia; order Primates; family Hominidae; genus Pongo; species Pongo pygmaeus. Next base: position 24,541,575 of record NC_072383.2, read on the forward strand.
ATATATGTACTTACTATGCACCCACAAAAGTTAAAATAAAAAATAGCTCAGTGACTAACATAAAAACAAACTGAATGTGAATACCATTTACAATTTATAATACACTGAGCAAATTACTTATCTTGTGCTTCAGTTTCCTCCATTATAAAATGTAGAAATTAATAGCACTTTCCTCATTAATTAATAAAGATCAAGTTACATAATGCATGCAACAATGTACTGAACTGAAGTGTGTCCCACCAAAATTCATATGTTGAAGCCCTAAACTCCACTCTGACTATATTTGAAGATATGGCCTTGGGGAGGTATTTAGGGATAAATGAGGTCAAAAACATGGGGTTCTAATGCAATGGGATTGGTGGCTTTATAAAAGGAGGGAAGACATCAGAGAACTCTCTCTCTCATTTGCAGGCACCAGGGAAAGACCATGTGAGGACACAGTGAGAAGGCAGCTATCTGCAAGCCAGAAAAGAGCCCTCACCAGAAACCCGATTTGTTAACGCCTTCGTCATGAACATCTGGCTTCCAGTACTGTGAGAAAATAAGTTTTTGTTGATTAAGGTACCCAGTTTGTGTGTTTTTTTTAAATTATAGTAGCCTAAGCTGACTAATTTAAGCAGGTTTCACATAGTTTCCAGAATCTAGAAGCTGCTCAAAAAATGTTAGTAATATTAATAATGTTACAGGACTCCACCACTTACCCAAAAGTTAGTCTTTGGGTCAGGGGTTTCCTTGGTATCATGCCTTCTGTGACCGCCAGAAAGATGTTACAGGAAAGAGGTCCAGACCCAGATCCAAAGAGAGGGTTTTTAAATCTCATGCAAGAAAGAATTCAGGGTGAGTCCACAGTGCAAAATGAATGCAAGTTTATTAAGAAAGTAAAGAAGTGAAAGAATAGCTACTCCATAGAAAGAGCAGCCCTGAGGGCTGCTGGTTGCCCATTTTTATGGTTATTTCTTGATGATATGCTAAACAACAGGTGGATTATTCATGCATCTCCTTTTTAGATCATACAGGGTAACTTCCTGACATTGCCATAGCATTTACAAACTGTCATGGTGCTGGTGGGAGTGTAGCAGTGAAGACAACCAGAGGTCACTCTCGTCACCATCTTGGTTTTAGTGGGTTTTGGCCAGCTCCTTTACTGCAAACTGTTTTATCTGCAAGGTCTTTATGACCTGTATTTTGTGCCGACCTCCTATCTCATCCTGTGTGGGAATGCAGCCCAGTAGGTCTCAGCCGTATTTTACCCCACCCCTGTTAAAGATGGAGTTGCTCCAGTTCAAATGCCTCTGACAATAACAATACATACATACCTATATACACACATACTAAGATTCTACAGTTGTATAGTTTTTAAAAATAATTTCCCAGTATCTTTTCAGTCAGGTTCTAACTTGCGTTCCCAGCCTGGTCTCCTGACAGCTTCTTCCATATTATATGTACAAGGAGTACACATTTCTGAAACTGCCATACGTTTTCAGAAGCCCATGAGTCTGTTCACTTTGTTTCCACTTAGGGAAACACCGTGCCTGCATTCTCTATGTGACAAACTCAAATGTACCCATTAGGGCCCAACTCAAGTTTCACTTCTGGGAAATATTTCTTTGACATTTCTAGCCATAATTAATAAACCCCTTCCTTTTGCTCCCATTTCCTACAACATGACTAAAATGATACTTAACAAATATCCAGTAATTACAACTCAAATGCTTTCTTTCTGTGGAGAGAAGCTTATGTAAATGTACAAAACAGCCAGGTGTAACAGCTGGGAGTCGTAGTAATGTTGCCCACTGGAGGAGGCAGGCCCAGCCTAAAGGCATTCTAATTTGGATTAAAAACAAAACAATGTGGCCGGGCGTGGTGGCTCATGCCTGCTGTAATCCCAGCACATTGGGAGGCCAAGGTGGGTGCATTACCTTAGGTCAGGAGATCAAGACCAGCTTGGCCAACATGGTGAAACCTCACCTCTACTAAAAATACAAAAATTAGCCAGGTGTCGTGCTGTCTGCCTGTAGTCCCAGCTACTCGGGAGGCTGAAGCAGAATCACTTGAACCCTGGAGGCACAGGTTGTAGTGAGTCGAGATCATGCCACTGCACTCCAGCCTGGGAGACAGAGCAAGACTCTGTCTCAAAGAAAACCCCAAAAGTACCCCCAAAAAATAAAACCCCAAAACAACAACAGCAAACAATGTGCAGGTGAAAAAAGCCACAGGATGGATTCAGATGGTAGCCTACCAGTTCACAGCCTCAGTTCCATGGCTTCCCTCTTTTTGTTAGACTAAGAACTTTTGTAAGTAGACACTGTCTTTTATCTTCAGTGCTTTACCCAATGTCTGAAAAGCAGCCATTATTGAATGAATGAATGAATAATTAAAGCAATATGCCCTTCTTTTTAATCAAAATCAAACAATCTTGAAATTTGCTTCTAATTGAACCAGCCAAGAATCCTATGATTGAAGCAAAACAAGGTGGTGCGGTAGCTCAAAAGACAAATTCATTTTGGGCGGATGCTTTCAGAGAGTTGCATAGCCCACCGCTGACACTTTGTGCTTTCATCCAGCCCACAAATATGTCAGTCATGCTTTAGTGAAAGAGACAGATGTGAAATAGTCAACATGAAAACTATTATCACAAATACCAATTTAATCTGGAAAAATATGGTGATTTTCTAAAAAGACTTACTAGAGTTCTCCAAAGTACCTGGTAAGGTACCTGAACCAGACAGGAAGAGTTCTCTGTCCTTCCTTCTATAGTCTGAGAAGTTCTGAGTTTATCTGTTTTACTTGTTTATGATGAAAAGAAAGGAGAAGAAAAGAAAAAGGAAAAAGTAGAAAAAGAAAAGTGAAATCTTCAAGCCAAGGAGAGACCTTGGAAGAAATCAACCTGCTGGCACCTTAATCTTGGACATCCAGCCTCCAGAACTGTAAAAAAATATATATATATAGCAGCCTAAACTGACTAATACAGCAACTATTGCAGTAAGTGAAAAACAGTGAAAAAGCTCATCCATTTTTCAAATAGTCCTCAAAAAGTAAAGGGATAACTTTGAAACCTGGATTTAAATTTCAGTGCTTATGAAATAGACAGCATTGGCCCACTTCATTTTATCGTATTTATTCTCTTATTAATTAGAGAGACATAAGTTAAATTTGTCACTGATTCTACCATTGAGGGTTCTCCTTATTTCTCTTTTAAATTCTTTTTCAATAATTTAAAAAATTAAGGAAAAAAAGAATTAGTTGACTGTTTCAGAGTCAGTTTACAATCTGGTCCAATCTCCAAAGCAAGCTGAGAAGCTCATCTACATACAGTTTGCCTGCAATGGGTGACTCCATCTCTGCTTGAACAGATGATGGCATTCTTCCTGCAGTTCCACATTGGAGAGAGCTAAGTATTTACCTCTCTAAACTGATTGGATACCTGATTTCTTGAAAATTCCATTGATCAATCTCCATTGTATACTCTGCAACAATAGAGAATGAGGCCATTCCACCTATTTTGTGACAGTCCTTAAAGTACCTAATGACATCTTTTGTGGTTATTCCCCAGATCTTTCCACAGGCTACTTTTCCCTGATTTATTCTGCTGCTCCTCAGTTGACATATTTCTAGAACCCTCACCATTCTTCCTATATATGTTCCTTGTTTTGTTTTCCCTTTCAAGTATGAAACTGCAAATGGAAGTTTCCCCCAGAATGTTGTTATGATGTCCTTATATAAACATTTTAAAAATGGCTTTTAGTACACTAAAAATTACTATATAAATTTTAGACAAATCATGATCATCACTGTATGCAATTCTTTAATATAATCTGATAGTAATTTATAGAATAGGGTATCTAGCTTTATACCTTTTAGAGAAGATACAAAAAGAAATTTGGCATTTTTATTTTTAGTCATTTCTTTCAGGCATTTCTTCTTTTGGTGCTTCATCTTTTTCTTTTTTTTTTATTTATTTTTTTTCTTTTATTATTATTATTATTATTATTATTTTACTTTAGGTTTTATGGTACATGTGCGCAACATGCAGGTAAGTTACATATGTATACATGTGCCATGCTGGTGCGCTGCACCCACCAACTCGTCATCTAGCATTAGGTATATCTCCCAATGCTATCCCTCCCCCCTCCCCCCACCCCACAACAGTCCCCAGAGTGTGATGTTCCCCTTCCTGTGTCCATGTGTTCTCATTGTTCAATTCCCACCTATGAGTGAGAATATGCGGTGTTTGGTTTTTTGTTCTTGCGATAGTTTACTGAGAATGATGATTTCCAATTTCATCCATGTCCCTACAAAGGACGTGAACTCATCATTTTTTATGGCTGCATAGTATTCCATGGTGTATATGTGCCACATTTTCTTAATCCAGTCTATCATTGTTGGACATTTGGGTTGGTTCCAAGTCTTTGCTATTGTGAATAATGCCACAATAAACATACGTGTGCATGTGTCTTTATAGCAGCATGATTTATAGTCCTTTGGGTATATACCCAGTAATGGAATGGCTGGGTCGAATGGAATTTCTAGTTCTAGATCCCTGAGGAATCGCCACACTGACTTCCACAAGGGTTGAACTAGTTTACAGTCCCACCAACAGTGTAAAAGTGTTCCTATTTCTCCACATCCTCTCCAGCACCTGTTGTTTCCTGACTTTTTAATGATTGCCATTCTAACTGGTGTGAGATGGTATCTCATTGTGGTTTTGATTTGCATTTCTCTGATGGCCAGTGATGGTGAGCATTTTTTCATGTGTTTTTTGGCTGCATAAATGTCTTCTTTTGAGAAGTGTCTGTTCATGTCCTTCGCCCACTTTTTGATGGGGTTGTTTGTTTTTTTCTTGTAAATTTGTTGGAGTTCATTGTAGATTCTGGATATTAGCCCTTTGTCAGATGAGTAGGTTGCGAAAATTTTCTCCCATTTTGTAGGTTGCCTGTTCACTCTGATGGTAGTTTCTTTTGCTGTGCAGAAGCTCTTGAGTTTAATTAGATCCCATTTGTCAATTTTGGCTTCTGTTGCCATTGCTTTTGGTGTTTTAGACATGAAGTCCTTGCCCATGCCTATGTCCTGAATGGTAATGCCTAGGTTTTCTTCTAGGGTTTTTATGGTTTTAGGTCTAACATTTAAGTCTTTAATCCATCTTGAATTGATTTTTGTATAAGGTGTAAGGAAGGGATCCAGTTTCAGCTTTCTACATATGGCTAGCCAGTTTTCCCAGCACCATTTATTAAATAGGGAATCCTTTCCCCATTTCTTGTTTTTGTCAGGTTTGTCAAAGATCAGATACTTGTAGATATGTGGCATTATTTCTGACGGCTCTGTTCTGTTCCATTGATCTATATCTCTGTTTTGGTACCAGTACCATGCTGTTTTGGTTACTGTAGCCTTGTAGTATAGTTTGAAGTCAGGTAGTGTGATGCCTCCAGCTTTGTTCTTTTGGCTTAGGATTGACTTGGCGATGCGGGCTCTTTTTTGGTTCCATATGAACTTTAAAGTAGTTTTTTCCAATTCTGTGAAGAAAGTCATTGGTAGCTTGATGGGGATGGCATTGAATCTGTAAATTACCTTGGGAAGGATGGCCATTTTCATGATATTATACTGGCAAACAGAATCCAGCAGCACATCAAAAAGCTTATCCACCATGATCAAGTGGGCTTCATCCCTGGGATGCAAGGCTGGTTCAATATACGCAAATCAATAAATGTAATCCAGCATATAAACAGAACGAAAGACAAAAACCACATGATTATCTCAATAGATGCAGAAAAGGCCTTTGACGAAATTCAACAACTCTTCATGCTAAAAACTCTCAATAAATTAGGAATTGATGGGACGTATCTCAAAATAATAAGAGCTATTTATGACAAACCCACAGCCAATATCATACTGAATGGGCAAAAACTGGAAGCATTCCCTTTGAAAACTGGCACAAGAAAGGGATGCCCTCTCTCACCACTTCTATTCAACATAGTGTTGGAAGTTCTGGCCAGGGCAATTAGGCAGGAGAAGGAAATCAAGGGTATTCAATTAGGAAAAGAGGAAGTCAAATTGTCACTGTTTGCAGATGACATGATAGTATATCTAGAAAACCCCATTGTCTCAGCCCAAAATCTCCTTAAGCTGATAAGCAACTTCAGCAAAGTCTCAGGATACAAAATCAATGTGCAAAAATCACAAGCATTCTTATACATCAATAACAGACAAACAGAGAGCAAAATCATGAGTGAACTCCCATTCACAATTGCTTCAAAGAGAATAAAATACCTAGGAATCCAACTTACAAGGGATGTGAAAGACCTCTTCAAGGAGAACTACAAACCACTGTTCAAGGAAATAAAAGAGGATACAAACAAATGGAAGAACATTCCATGCTCATGGGTAGGAAGAATCAATATCATGAAAATGTGCTTCATCTTTTTCATTTCAACTCTTAAATTATGGTTAGTTCATGTATCATTTACATATATAACTTATAGTAGATATTTTTTGTTTTTCCTTGTGAAGATTCCGTGATATTCTTAAGCTTTGATACTATACTCTCAAATCTATGGTTGTGGAGTATAAATTAGATTGTTTGCATATCAGAGTAATTTTGTTGTATTCTTAACCTCATTCAAGAAGACTCAGTTGTAGAAGAAAGTAACCTGGTTGATTGCTAAAATTTTACAAAATTTCCAAAAGCAATTACCTAAACAATGCCTTAGGTAGCATCATTTTAAAATTCAATGAAAAGGCTGTAATTAAAAAAAATTGGTGATAATTTTTCCATAAGATTATCTATTCCTAGAAATTTTACTATCATCTTATGAGTGAAAGCTTCCTAAAGTACTCTAAGTGACTATGGCTTCCATGTTAAATAATTGCTCAATAATAAATAAATAATTGCTCAATAAATGTTATCAATTCTATTACTTTTCAAAGAATCATTTTTTTTAATTTTATTATTATTGTACTTTAAGTTTTAGGGTACATGTGCACAATGTGCAGGTTTGTTACATATGTATACATGTGCCATGTTGGTGTGCTGCACCCATTAACTCGTCATTTAGCATTAGGTATATCTCCCAATGCTATCCCTCCCCCCTCCGCCCACCCCACAACAGTCTCCGTTGTGTGACGTTCCCCTTCCTGTGTCCATGTGTTCTCATTGTTCAATTCCCACCTATGAGTGAGAACATGCGGTGTGTGGTTTTTTGTCCTTGCGATAGTTTGCTGAGAATGATGGTTTCCAGTTTCATCCATGTCCCTACAAAGAACATGAACGCATCCTTTTTTATGGCTGCATAGCATTCCATGGTGTATATGTGCCACATTTTGTTAATCCAGTCTATCGTTGTTGGACATTTAGGTTGGTTCCCAGTCTTTGCTATTGTGAATAGTGCTGCTATAAACATACGTGTGCATGTGTTTTTATACCAGCATGATTTATAATCCTTTGGGTATATACCCAGTAATGGTATCGCTAGGTCAAATGGTATTTCTAGTTCTAGATCCCTGAGGAATTGCCACACTGACTTCCACAATGGTTGAAGTAGTTTACAGTCTCACCAACAGTGTAAAAGTGTTCCTATTTCTCCACATCCTCTCCAGCACCTGTTGTTTCCTGACTTTCTAATGATCGCCATTCTAACTGGTGTGAGATGGTATCTCATTGTGGTTTTGATTTGTATTTCTCTGATGGCCAGTGATGATGAGCATTTTTTCATGTGTTTTTTGTCTGCATAAATGTCTTCTTTTGAGAAGTGTCTGTTCATATCCTTTGCCCACTTTTTGATGCGGTTGTTTTTTTCTTGTAAATTTGTTTGAGTTCATTGTGGATTCTGGATATTAGCCCTTTGTCAGATGAGTAGGTTGCGAAAATGTTCTCCCATTTTGTAGGTTGCCTGTTCACTCTGATGGTAGTTTCTTTTGCTGTGCAGAAGCTCTTGAGTTTAATTAGATCCCATTTGTCAATTTTGGCTTTTGTTGCCATTGCTTTTGGTGTTTTAGTCATGAAGTCCTTGCCCATGCCTGTGTCCTGAATGGTATTGCCTAGGTTTTCTTCTAGGGTTTTTATGGTTTTAGGTCTAACATTTAAGTCTTTAATCCATCTTGAATTAATTTTTGTCTAAGGTGTAAGGAAGGGATCCAGTTTCAGCTTTCTACATATGGCTAGCCAGTTTTCCCAGTACCATTTATTAAATAGGGAATCCTTTCCCCATTTCTTGTTTTTGTCAGGTTTGTCAAAGATCAGATAGTTGTAGATATGCAGCATTATTTCTGAGGGCTCTATTCTGTTCCATTGGTCTGTATCTCTGTTTTGGTATCAGTACCATGCTGTTTTGGTTACTGTAGCCTTGTAGTACAGTTTGAAGTCAGGTAGCATGATGCCTCCAGCTTTGTTCTTTTGGCTTAGGATTGACTTGGCAATGCGGGCTCTTGATTGGTTCCATATGAACTTTAAAGTAGTTTTTTCCAATTCTGTGAAGAAAGTCATTGGTAGCTTGATGGGGATGGCATTGAATCTATAAATTACTTTGGGCAGTATGGCCATTTTCACAATATTGATTCTTCCTACCCATGAGCATGGAATGTTCTTCCATTTGTTTGTATCCTCTTTTATTTCATTGAGCAGTGGTTTGTAGTTCTCCTTGAAGAGGTCTTTCACATCCCTTGTAAGTTGGATTCCTAGGTATTTTATTCTCTTCGAAGCAATTGTGAATGGGAGTTCACTCATGATTTTGCTCTCTGTTTGTCTGTTATTGGTGTATAAGAATGCTTGTGATTTTTGTACATTGATTTTGTATCCCGAGACTTTGCTGAAGTTGCTTATCAGCTTGAGGAGATTTTGGGCTGAGATGATGGGGTTTTCTAGATATACAATCATGTCATCTGCAAACAGTGACAATTTGGCTTCCTCTTTTCCTAATTGAATACCCTTTATTTCCTTCTCCTGCCTGATTGCCTTGGCCAGAACTTCCAACACTATGTTGAATAGAAGTGGTGAGAGAGGGCATCCCTGTCTTGTGTGAGTTTTAAAAGGGAATGCTTCCAGTTTTTGCCCATTCAGTATGATATTGGCTGTGGGTTTGTCATAGATAACTCTTATTATTTTGAGATACGTCCCATCAATACCTAATTTATTGAGAGTTTTTAGCATGAAGGTTGTTGAATTTCGTCAAAGGCCTTTTCTGCATCTATTGAGATAATCATGTGGTTTTTGTTTTTGGTTCTGTTTATATACTGGATTGCATTTATTGATTTGTGTATGTTGAACCAGCCTTGCATCCCAGGGATGAAGCCCACTTGATCATGGTGGATAAGCTTTTTGATGTGCTGCTGGATTCGGTTTGCCAGTCTTTTATTGAGGATTTTTGCAGTGATGTTCATCAAGGATATTTGCCTAAAATTCTCTTTTTTTGTTGTGTCTCTGCCAGGCTTTGGTATCAGGATGATGCTGGCCTCATAAAATGAGTTAAGGAGGATTCCCTCTTTTTCTATTGATTGGAATATTTTCAGAAGGAATGGTACCAGCTCCTCTTTGTACCTCTGGTAAAATTTGGCTGTGAATCCATCTGGTCCTGGACTTTTTTTGGTTGGTAAGCTATTGATTATTGCCTCAATTTCAGAGCCTGTTATTGGTCTATTCAGAGATTCAGCTTCTTCCTGGTTTAGTCTTGGGAGGGTATATGTGTCAAGGAATTTATCCATTTCTTCTAGATTTTCTAGTTTATTTGCATAGAGGTGTTTATAGTATTCTCTGATGGTAGTTTATATTTCTGTGGGATCGGTGGTGATATCCCCTTTATAATTTTTTTTTGCATCTATTTGATTCTTCTCTCTTTTCTTCTTTATTAGTCTTGCTAGTGTTCTATCAATTTTGTTGATCTTTTCAAAAAACCAGCTCCTGGATTCATTAATGTTTTGAAGGGTTTTTTGTGTCTCCATTTCCTTCAGTTCTGCTCTGATCTTAGTTATTTCTTGTCTTCTGCTAGCTTTTTAATGTGTTTGCTCTTACTTTTCTAGCTCTTTTAATTGTGATGTTAGGGTGTCCATTTGAGACGTTTCCTGCTTTCTCTTGTGGGCATTTAGTGTGATAAATTTCCCTCTACACACTGCTTTGAATGTGTCCCAGAGATTCTGGTATGTTATGTCTTTGTTCTCATTGGTTTCAAAGAACATCTTTATTTCTGCCTTCATTTCATTAGGTACCTAGTAGTCATTCAGGAGTAAGTTGTTCATTTTCCATGTAGTTGAGTAGTTTTGAGTGAGTTTCTTAATCCTGAGTTCTAGTTTGATTGCACTGTGGTCTGAGAGACAGTTTGTTAATAATTTCTGTTCTTTTACATTTGCTGAGGAGTGTTTTACTTCCAACTATGTGGTCAATTTTGGAGTAGGTGTGGTGTGCTGCTGAAAAGAATGTACATTCTGTTGATTTGGGGTGGACAGTTCTGTAGATGTCTATTAGGTCTGCTTGGTGCAGAGCTGAGTTCAATTCCTGGGTATCCTTGTTAACTTCCCATCTCATTGATCTGTCTAATGTTGACAGTGGGGTGTTAAAGTCTCCCACTATTATTGTGTGGGAGTCTAAGTCTCTTTGTAGGTCACTAAGGACTTGCTTTATTAATCTGGGTGCTCCTGTATTGGGTGCATATATATTTAGGATAGTTAGCTCTTCTTGTTGAATTGATCCCTTTACCGTTATTTAATGGCCTTCTTTGTCTGTTTTGATCTTTGTTGGTTTAAAGTCTGTTTTATCAGAGACTAGGATTGCAACCCCTGCCTTTTTTTGTTTTCCATTTGCTTGGTAGATCTTCCTCCATTGCTTTATTTTGAGCCTATGTGTGTCTCTGCATGTGAGATGGGTTTCCTGAATACAGCACACTGATGAGTCCTGATTCTTTATCCAATTTGCCAGTCTGTGTCTTTTAATTGGAGAATTTAGCCCATTTACATTTAAAGTTAATATTGTTATGTGTGAATTTGATCCTGTCATTATGATGTTAGCTGGTTATTTTGCTTGATAGTTGATGCAGTTTCTTCCTAGCCTTGATGGTCTTTACAATTTGGCATGTTTTTGCAGTAGCTGGTACCGGTTGTTCCTTTCCATGTTTAGTGCTTCCTTCAAGAGCTCTTTTAGGGCAGGCCTGGTGGTGACAAAATCTCTCAGCATTTGCTTGTCTATAAAGTATTTTATTTCTCCTTCACTTATGAAGCTTAGTTAGGCTGGGTGTGAGATTCTGGGTTGAAAATTCTTTTCTTTAAGAATGTTAAATATTGGTCCCCACTCTCTTCTGGCTTGTAGAGTTTCTGCAGAGAGATCAGCTGTTAGTCTGATGGGCTTCCCTTTGTGGGTAACCCGACCTTTCTCTCTGGCTGCCCTTAATATTTTTTCCTTTATTTCAACTTTGGTGAATCTGACAATTATGTGTCTGGGTGTTGCTCTTCTTGAGGAGTATCTTTGTGGCATTCTCTGTATTTCCTGAATTTGAATGTTGGCCTGCCTTGCTAGATTGGGGGAGTTCTCCTGGATAATATCCTGCAGAGTGTTTTCCAACTTGGTTCCATTGTTCCCATCACTTTCAGGTACACCAATCAGACGTAGATTTGGTCTTTTCACATAGTCCCATATGTCTTGGAGGCTTTGTTCATTTCTTTTTATTCTTTTTTCTCTAAACTTCTCTTCTCACTTCATTTCATTCATTTCATCTTCCATCACTGATAACCTTTCTTCCAGTTGATTGCATTGGCTACTGAGGCTTCTGCATTCATCACGTAGCTCTCGTGCCTTGGTTTTCAGCTCCATCAGGTCCTTTAAGGACTTCTCTGCATTGGTTATTCTAGTTATCCATTAGTCCAGTTTTTTTTCAAAGCTTTTAACTTCTTTGCCATTGGTTCGAATTTCCTCCTGTAGCTTGGAGTAGTTTGATCGTCTGAAGCCTTCTTCTCTCAGCTCATCAAAGTCATTCTCCGTCCAGCTTTGTTCCATTGCTTTTGAGGGGCTGCATTCCTTTGGAGGAGGAGAGGTGCTCTGATTTTTAGAGTTTCTAGTTTTTCTGCTCTGTTTTTTTCCCCATATTTGTGGTTTTATCTACCTTTGGTCTTTGATGATGGTGATGTACAGGTAAGTTTTTGATGTGGGTGTCCTTTCTGTTTGCTAGTTTTCTTTCTAACAGACAGGACCCTCAGCTGCAGGTCTGTTGGAGTTCCCTAGAGGTACACTCCAGACCCTGTTTCCCTTGGTATCAGCAGCGGTGGCTGCAGAAGAGCGGATTTTGGTGAACTGCAGATGCTGCTGCCTTATCATTCCTCTGGAAGTTTTGTCTCAGAGGAGTACCTGGCCGTGTGAGGTGTCAGTCCACCCCTACTGGGGGATGCCTCCCAGTTAGGCTACTCGGGGGTCAGGGACCCACTTGAGGAGGCAATCTGCTCATTCTCAGATCTCAAGCTGCATGTTGGGAGAACCACTACTCTCTTCAAAGATCAGTTGGAAATGCAGAAATCGCCTGTCTTCTGCATCACTCACCCTGGGAGCTGTAGACCGGAGCTGTTCCTATTTGGTCATATTGGCTCCTTCCCCTCAAGGAATCATTTTTATAGACTTGTTCCTTTGCTCCATCATTCTTTTTGTCTTTCAGTTATTTATGCCCATATATTTATTATTGCTTTTTTTTCTAATTTCCTTAAGTTTTATTTATTATTCCCTCTAGCTTCTTGAAATGGAAACTTAAGTCATTTTTCTCGTTTCCTCTTTTATAATTTACTTATTTAAGACCATGTACTTCCCTTAAGCACTGATTTAGATGCATTGCATGTTTTGATAGGTCTTATCTTCATTCTAGTTTAGTGAAAATTTTCTAATCATCATTTTGAATTTTTATTTATGATATTATTTAATATCCATGTAGTTGCAATTTTTAAAGTTATATATATTAGTTGTGTATTTTTCATTCAATTCCATTGTGGTCAGAGAATATACTATGAACAATTTCTTTATGGTGCAGACTCTTGTCAATTTTGGCATATCTTCCATAGGCACTTGAAAAGAATTTTGTTTTGTTTTGTTTTGAGACTGAGTCTTGCTCTTTTTGCCCAGGCTGGAATGCAATGGTGTGATCTCAGCTCACTTCAACCTCCGCCTCTTGGGTTCAAGCGATTCTCCTGCCTCAGCCTCCTGAGTAGCTAGCTGGGCACCCACAACCACACTCAGCTAATTTTTCATAATGTTTAGTAAAGAGGGGGTTTCACCATGTTAGCCAGGCTGGTCTCAAACTCCTGACCTCAGGTGATCAACCTGCCTTGGCCTCCCAAAGTGCTGGGATTACAGGCATGAGCCACTACGCCCGGCCAGCACTTGAAAAGAATTTTAATTCTATCATTGTTGTGATCTGAATTCCATATATGTCAAGCAGGTCATGTTTGTTAATTGCATTGTTCAAATCTTCTATATGGTCACTAATTATCTTTCAGCTTGTTCTAGCAGCAATTGAATGAACTGTATTAAAGCCTTCTGTTATGCTGGTGGAGTTGTGTATTTTTTTATTCACTTCTGTGGATTTTATTTGTTTTATATCATTTGCAGTTTTAATATTTAGTATATGTAGACTTTTAAAATTCTCATATCTTCCTATTGGATTGAATATTTTATCATTGTGAAATACATTTATTTATCTTTGGTAATAATTCTATCTCCTATAGTCTGATATTAGTATAGCTACAGTAGCTTTTCTTCATTAATGTTTGCATAATATAGCTTCTTCCATGCTTTTACTTCCAATTATTTTGCTGTATATATATATATATATATATATATTTTTTTTTTTTTTTTTTTCCTAATTTTTGGTAGAGGCAGTCTCACTATGTTGCCCAGACTTGTCTTGAACTGCTGGGCTCAAGTGATCCTCTCATCTTGGCCTCCCAAAATGTTGAGATTACAAGCATAAGCAACCACACCTGACCCCTGGGTTCTGGGTTACATTTCTTGTGGTAGCATATAGTTTTTTTTTTTTTTTTTTTTTTTTTTTTTTTTAATTGTATTCACTCTGACAAGTAAGACTTCCTTTGGATCAAAACTTTTTATTTCTTTTTTTCACTTCTGTGAATTATTGAGTCGTACATTCTATTTTTGATTAGAGATCACAGCATGCATCACTGACTTCCTGATATTGCTAGAAATTTAGAATCTTTTAAATCCATTTAACCTTTTTCTCTTTCCATTATTATTGTCATGTATTTACTTCTACATTTATTTAAAAATTGAGAAGGCATTGTGTACAGATTCACCTCATTTATATTAACACACATATATTACCATTTTCAGTTCTCTTTATTTATAGCTTCAGTTCCATTTTTCATGTAGAATCATTCCTTTCAGCTTGAAGAAATTTCTTTGGTATTTCTTTTAGTCAGATATGCTAGTGATGAATCCTCCAAGCTTATTTGTCTGAAAATATCTTTATTTCAACTTCATTGTGATAGAGTAGTTTTTGTTGTGTTTAGAATACTAGTCAGACACATTTTCTTGTAGCACTATAAAATTGTGATTTCATTGTTTGTTGATTCAATTGTTTCTATTGAGAAATCAGCTGTCGATCTTATGGTTACTTTTCTGAAGATAACATGTTCTTTTCCCTGGTTACTTTAAAAAATTTATCTTTATCTTTGGTTTCCAGTGGTTTCACTATAATGTTATATGTGGGGTTTTGGTTTGTTTATACTGCTTGGATTACTTGAGCTTCCTGAATCTGTAGAATATCTTTGATCAGTTTTGAAGAATTCTCAACAATCACCAGTTAAAGTACTTCTTGTGATAAATATGTATATTTAAACATTAAACTGTTTTACTTTTCACTAATCTTGTGCTTTTCCGTTTCAGTCTGATTATTTATAATTTCACCTTTTTAACTATTTTTATGATTTTCATCAATTTGCTTGTATATATTAGGTATAGTTGTGTTAAAGTCTTTATTTGCTAACATCAATATCAGTATCATTTGTATATCTGCTTCTAATGTTTGCTTTTCCCTTGATTAATTTTTTAAAATATAAATACATAATTTATTTTTAAAAAATATAATACATTTTATATAAAATAAAATACCTTTTCAGGCATTTTTATGTATTTTTTTTAAAAAATTGATTCCTAAGCATTTTATGTAAAATTAACTACAAAGAACCCATGGATTTAATCTTTCATCAGAGTGGAGTTTCTAACTACACATTCTTATCTAATAAGACTAGGGCAAAGAGCTGATCACTTTAATCTTATCAGGGATTTAGCTGTGTTGAGGCTGATTGGCAGTTTAGTAGTACTCAGGCTTCCTTTATTTTGTCTCAGGACATGATTTTCCCAAGATTTGCTTGTGAACATGGTATTTGTCTCCTTAACCGTGAAAGACTACAGGGAATTCAGATCTGCTCTTCCAATGTTCCCAGCCCAACTCTCTAGTATCCTTACTCCTTCAAGATGAAATTTGGCAAATATCAAGAGACAAACTAGCTATATGCTTAAGGTGGGTCCTGTATTTTTGTTTTGTCTTTGTTTTTTAAACAGTAAATGATTTCAGTCTTTCTTTTAGAAGTTTTGTCATACACTACCAGCAGCATTCCACAAAGCCCTACAACTCATCAAATATGTCATCAGTAAAACTAGTCTTGCATTTCAGGTCCTCAAGATTCCAATTTGTCACTTGAGAGCTACACAACTGCTTTGCTGGTTTGCTGTCTACCAGCAGTTGCCAAGGCTTTTATAGCAACACCCAGAATTTGCTTATGCCTTCACTAAATACAAATGGCTAGCAATCATCAGTTTCACTTTGGATGGATTCTTGCTTATCTGGAACTGTGGTTCATCTAGCTCTCATTTCTTCCAAAGCTTTTTAATGCTTTTAAGACACAATTTTTGTAATTTTCCAGCTTTTTCTAGTTCCTAGTAGGAGGTTGGACGTTTGCCACCTACTACATACTATTTGGAAGCAGAAGTCTCAGTAAATATTAAAATGATTCCTGTTTTCATTTGAAATCCTGCATCACTTAGTTTCTGGTTCTTTAATCGTATCTTATATTGTTTTGTTGCTTAATGTGTGTTGGTCTTATTTCCTTGCATCTTACGAACTTTGAGGGAAGGATTATTGTTTTGTATCTTGTATAGACCTATCATTATACTACACATAGCATAATTAAAACTCAATTTAAAACACCTGATAGTTTAAAAAATCTAGTCTGGTGACATGCTATTCATCATAATCACAATTCTTCCAGCTTTATCCTTGTAAATTCTTGTTTAATCATATATCCAGTTATCTATCTATATGTATACTATCTCGCTCTGACCCCTTGCAAATTGTCTTTATTAAACTCTCCTCAAGGACTGATAAACATACACAAAACAAACCTACAGCTTTTGTATATCTATTTACCAAAAAAAGATGGGTATTTGAATTGTTTCTTATCCCTTAAATGTGAAATCCATCTGAGAATTTATGGCAATGAAAGGCTTATTTCTCGTTATAAAGTTGCATGCTTCTTTCAGTTAAGCAATACGAATTGTCTAATTCATGAAGTTTCTTGTTCACTCTAACTGCTATGAAAATAAGAGCTTGATTGGAGTTGTTCTCTTCAGTCAGTGTATATATATACACACACACACTTATGTGTGTGTTATTGTATGTGCAGATATTTGTGTAAACACACGTGCATGTGTGTGTATATACACACATACATACATACACACGTGTATGTTTGTCTAGCGTGTGGATTGCTGTATGATTCCTTATTTCTTACTGTTTATCTTTTTTCTCTTTATTTGTGCTGTGTTAACTGTGTATTTATTGTAAGTCACACCAAATTTTGAAAATGGATAAATGAGCCTATGAATTGACATAACCTAATACAATGAGCTAAGGTACCAGTGACTCATCAGCTTTGGCAAGAATTAGGCTTTTGATTGTCAGATGGACCAGGTTAGCAGCATTCATGTAATATTTGCCAAATATTGAATCATTAAGACAAGAGAAAGACAAACCACAAAATCTCTTAAGGTTCTTTTTTCTTACCATTCATTTTCCCTGACGCTATAATATCAAAACTTGTAGATCTGTGGGATTAGTGGGTTAGGAGGAAATTGATAACTCATTAATGAGTACAATCTAAAATTTTCTCTTTGAAATCTATAGTTAAACGCTATTGTCCCCAAATTGTATACCACCAGAAATTTCAATCCGTTTTCCAGATTTTAAAAAATATCTGCCCAGGAGTTTGAGACCAGCCTGGCTGGTCCATCCCAGCTACCTGGGAGGCTGAGGCACAAGAATTGCTTGAACCCGGGAGGTGGAGACTGCAGTGAGCCTAAATCATACCACTGCACTCCAGCCTAGGCAACAGAGTGAGACTGTGTCTCAAAAAACAAAACAAAACAAAAAAACCCCAAAAATCTTCCCATAGAAAACCAGGTTGCTAATTCTGCTCACATATGCCTACCCAGTGGAAGACAATGTTGCTAGAAGGATCATTTCCAAATAAAAATGACAATTTGTGTAATTATTTGGGGTCTACTAGTGACTGATTATAGTCCCAAAAAGAAATGTAAGACTAAAGAAACTTACTTAGGTTCATACAACCACAATTTTAAATTTGTACTCTACACAATTGTAGGTTTGAAATACAAGGCAAAACGAATCCTTACTGAGGGCCAATGCTGGAGTAAGTTGAATACAGTCAGCCTTTGGTGTAAATAATTGTCTAAATATGTTCTATGGGTCCCCCTACCTTCTTGCAGGACCACGTGAATTTAGAAAAAAGTTATCACAGCAGTAATTTTTATAAACAAAAGACTTTATTTCAAATATATTTTACAGTTTGTGTGTAATTAGGATTGCTTTCCAGATTGTGAAATTTAAGAATAAATTGAACAAGCAATGTACAAAATAGTGGTGTTTACTTAGGCCTACTGAATTCCTACAATTGTTCTTGTAGCTTTTTTTTTTTTCTTTTTAAATTGTATCAGTGGAGACATCAATGATAACACAAATTTTATCCTCTTGGTTATATTTTGAATAGCAACAAAGTACCATTCCATTCCATATTTGTTTGCATCTTTAGAAACTGGCAATAAGGGGAGTAAAAGCTCATGTATCTGGACCTAATTGAAAAATAAGATATTGTTAACAGAGCTGAACCAATTCATTCTTTGTGGTAAAAATAGTTTGCTAAGCAAATTGGTAGAATAACTAAAATTGTAGGACAGATGTTTAGCCTCCTTAAGAAAACATACTATTTTAGAGAACTTTTAGCAATACTATTGCATACACTTTACATACTAATTACAATGCTTACTTATAAAACAGGTCTTCTCAGCTAGCTATTAGATTGCTTTAGAAACTCAAGAAAATAGATTGGATTTTTTTCATAAACATTCTTTAAATCAGACATTGAACTAATTCATGCTTACCTTCACCTCCATTGTTATAACTGAGGTTTCAATGATGATGTGAAGTTATAGAGATGACTTCAGAACTTTTAAATTTGGTAAGAATGACAGTATACCGATTTTAAAAACACATACGTGAACTTCAAACACCAGCAACTAAAATTAGCATAATTGAGATTTTAAAAACAAGGTGTCTTCTTTTCACTATTGCCAGTATTGTTTTTGTTGTTCAAGGCATTGGCAATAGGAAAATAATCTATTATTATATGCTAGTCATAAATATTACATAAGAAACTAAAAAACCAAGAAAAGAATGTTTCCAAGTAAACTTTATTTGGTAGAAGAAAGAGGGTGGCGGTTGGGGCTTTCCACCTTGGTGAGCCAAGTTTCCTAAACAAGCAAGCAAGATTTTCCCCATCCACATAATACTTAGCATATCCTGGTAATGTTATTTCCTGAAGAAACATAGGGTGAGATCATGACCAGTGTAGCCATAGGTGGTCTATTATAAACACTGTACAGAATGTTTACTTCTCAACTCCTACAATGGATATTTTCCTTTCAAAGAACCTCAGTTTGTTTTGCAAATATTAAGTAAGTGGGTTGTAGTTTTCTATTTTTGTTGTATTTTTAGTGTTCCACTTGCCTGGAGTCTCTGAAGTCTACTACTTTGCCACGATGGGCAACATAAGACAGGGAAACAAGGAGTGGCAACGTGATTCTGATGGACCAGATGCCCTCCAAACAATAGAGGGATTGGGAGCTCCTTAAAACCTCAAACCCTTGCCTACTTACTGACCCTGTTTCCAGGTTTTCTCAGAGGCCTAAAGAAAAAGTATGGTAGGTAATAGGAGCTGCAGAATTTGACATGCAAACAAAAGGTAGGCAGAGGAAGAGAAAAATATCCCCACCTCCTGGTTGTTTTGGAACATCAGCGTATGCAGAATTATTTAGAGCTGTTAAATAGCAAAAGCTTTGTTCTATCCCCAGAGATTCTGATTCACTACACCTGGGGTTGGGCCCGGGCCCAGGAATCTACATTTTTCACTGCTAATTCTGAAGTAGGTGGTCCGTGGACCAGATTTTGTAAAATACTTCTGTTAAGGGATACAGTGGGCAGTGTTTCTAGAATAAACCCTTTTATATACTTGTATTCATTTGAACCAAATGTTACCTGACCCATTGTCTTGATACCTATTTAGAAAACCCACCCACCCACCTACCCACCCACCCAACCAACCAACCAACCAGCCAAACACCCTTATATGAAACTATTACATATAGAACTATCAAGGTAGAAAAACATATTATGGTGGAAGAGACAAGCAAAAATGGCCATTGAAAGGAAAGGAGACTTCTTGTTTTTAACATTCACTAAAAAAGTTTAAGGTAGAACTCAGACGCTAATGTTAAACAATTCAGAAATATCCATTATTCAAAATGAGATACCAGCGAGGTGAAAATTATTCATAGTTCTTAGTAATTTCATGATCTGAAATTTATAAATCTTCTATACAAACGAAAGGATAAAGCACAATTCTAAAGCATAGAAACCCCCCATCCCCCACCCAAGGATAGTGTCCAGCCAGGGAAAACAATATTAAAGGTGCTTTAGACTGTCGGGTTTTCAATTGTGTTGAATCAATTACATATAAGAACAATATCTTTTGACAGTATGGTGAAGCTAGATCTGTCTGAGTGAAATGCATTATATCAAGTCCTGACTGTCTTTCTGGGAATGTCCACAGCTAAAAATTAAACCTTTAGTTCTTAAAGTCAACTTCAATAAGAGGGATTATTTATATTAAAAACAAGATTAAATTTCCATACTTTTGTTCTTTTCATAATAAAACTAATAATTACACCCTCATAACAATAATTGTGAAAAGAAACACAGTATAATAGGTAAAGAACACATTTGCTGTTTTTATTGGTGCCTTGCATGGCAGTAATACTGAAAAAGGAGAATGCAAAAAAAATAAAATAAAATAAACAAAAAACAAAAACGAAAAACAGGTTGGTGGCAACCCACATCTTTTTTTTTAAGAGCACATAAACTCCTGTTTTATTTTTATTGTGGCATGAATGATAACATAAAACCAAAAACATGAAAATATACAACTTATATTACACTATGTGTTATGAACAAAATATAAATCTATAACTCTATGTTATATTTACATAATTATTTATTATTTTATTAAATTTCAAGTGAGATGGTAGGTTGCACATACTTTGTTTTAAGCTCCAGGCATTTGATTGTCTCTTTTCTATTTTTTTTCCATTTTTACTTGTAAAATCCAAAATATTAGAAGGACTAAGAGCTTTAGAGCCAGTGGAGCTATATAAATACTGTTTTAGTGAACCAGTGACGGAAACACTGGGGAGGACAGGAATCAATCAGTAGGAAACTCAACACATCGTCTTCAACCTGGGAAGTTGATAGTTACAGGAAACTTTAAAATTAAATACTGTAAAACCTGGCTAAACCAACAGCTATGCCCTACAAGACGAAGGGATACCTGAACCACTTTAAGTGGCCTTCATAGTTTTCCTTGCAGACCCCGTAAGTTTTATTTTACTATTAATTTGATAGACAAATACCTTATAAACCTGTTTGTAAATATACAGTTGTTTATTACAATTCAATAATTTACCCATTAGAATGAGTGAAAGTGTAATTATTTTTTATGTTTTAAATGTGATATAAGAGGTTTCTTCTGGGAACAGTCACAGCTTCTGGATTAAGAAAATATCTGAAATTGGACCAAAAAATGGTTAATTTTCTTTAAATGAATTAAGGTAAAATTCTACTCCAGAAATCAAATCTATAAAATAGCTTCACCAAAGAAAACTTTCTTATATTTGTTCTTTATAAGAGGATTTGGTTTTAACAATGATGATTATGTTCTTTGGGAGGGATTTTATACACGGTTAACTCTTAACTGCAGATGCCAAATGAACTTTACAAATGGACTTCACTAATTTAGGTATAAATGTACTGAAGAATAGTTTTATATTTTATCCAATTGTAGTAACTTAATCACTAAGTTATTATTAGTAACTAACTATAAATGAGTAACTTTATTTTCTCCAGTAATGTTCTCTTAGATTCATATGAATACAGGACTATTTTTAGAGACACTGACTACAACAACTATAAAAACCAGAATTCTGGCAAGATTATTTCTCAGTGTTGGGGCAAGTGTGTGTGTGTGTGTGTGTGTGTGTGTGTGTGTGTGCATGTGAGAGAGAGAGAGAAAGGGAAAGAGATAAAGTGTGAACAGATAGGTAAGAAAGCAGACAGGAAGGAGACTGTTTTTTAGTTTGATCTTTTGATCTTACTCTCATTTTCTTTATCTTTTTTGGTCATTATGGGGCACAGAAAAAAAAAGAATACAGGGTTTTAGGATCCTTTACCAAAATTATAAATCAACCAATGCCAAAAAGGCAATGTAGTAACACAGTAAGTTGCTATTCATAGCACCTTTTATCAAGTGACTTCAAAGCACTTTCAACATTAATATAACTATTTTTGCTTTTGTTTTCTTTTGGGGAAAACTAGGGCAAAGAAAATTTGATATCCAGTGAATTAACCATCAGAACAAGAGAACAGAATGCAGGGCTATGAACTTGCTTTTTGTTTCGGTTCATGCACAGTTTAGTCTCGGACATAAACCTAACTAAAATCAAATTTTGAATTTCAGCAGTTAAAAGTCACCATTAACAATTTTGTTTTCCCCTTCAAATAAAACAAAATATAACCAAAAAAAGACCAAACACCAAAGTGTTGTCAATTCACCGGTAAGTGTGTTAGAATTGGTTTCAGCCACGAATGCCTTCAATGGCATCTACCTGGAGCTAAAACAAAGTATTCTTGTAGCCCAGACTCATGAAATGAAAACAAAGCATCTTTCATAACATGGTGTAAAGTAAGTATCCAGCAAACGTGAGAGGTGAACCCACATAAATCGGAAGGAATTTGTTAACAACAAAGACAGAGAACAAATTTTTTAAAAATCTGTTTTCACATTGTACATAAAAATGATATAAAAACAAGTGTCTATTTTTTCCTTATCCAGAGTGCTTAAAAACAAAACAAACAAAAACAAAAAAAAAATTGGCTCTAGATGACTGTGGCAATTAAATAACTAAAATGAGTGATGAGAGCATAAGTTAATTAAGATTGAACACGACCCTCCTAGTAATTAATTCACTCCTTTGTTTTAAACATAGAACTGATATTGTTGGGGCCAAAATTCTTAAAAAAGAGAAAACTTATGGAAGGAGAAGTAAAATTGTGGGTAAATATGTGTGTGTGTGTGTGTATATATATGTGTAAATATATGTATATATATCTATATATATATACATATACATACATATATGAGTTGTTGGAGATGGAAATTTGTTTTAAATATCTAACAACAGCTTATTGGCTGCACTTCCAAATCAGAGCAGAATAAAATAGAAAGGGAGAAATAAAATAAATTATACATAACTTACTAATCTGGGAACAGCTGACCATTATTATTATTATTACTATTATTATTATTATTTTATCTTCATCATCATTATTACAACACTAGCAAAAAGAGGCAGTTCAAATGAAAATAAAGTCATCAAAAACAAACAGAAAAACAAACAAAATGAAATCTCTGACATGCAGGATATGATCAGCTCCTCCAAGCAAAACCCCAGAGCAAGTCTTCTGAGAGAGAGGAAAATAAAAGGGATTCTTTATTTATATGTAAAAATCCAACTTTAGGGTGGTGTTTCGGGGGGTGAGATAGGAAAATGATGACTGGAGTGAAAACTATAGCACATCAAGCTACTAGTTGCAGTATTTACTATCTGATACTTCAATACAAATAATGGCAATTGACTTGAAATGATTTTGCATTTATTTGTACAGGCCCTACAACTGCCTTGGCATTTGGCTGGCAAAATCTACATAAGCAGTCCCATCACATTCAGTTGTTGCTCTTTGCAAATACTCTGCTCAAACCAAAGTTGGACTTCAGTGGATTCATCTGACAGCAAGGGAAGAGCAGTGGCAAGGATCCCTGGGTGCAGCCAGGCTCCATTTTGTTGGGCTGCAATGACTTTTAATTAAATCCTACTTTTTATGGCATGAACTACATATGGCCCACACTTCTGAAATGCTAAAGGCCTCCACCTCATTTCATGGAGGGGTGAAAAATACCTTATAAAATCATCAGTTTCATTTCCTGATCGGGAAAGGATGGAATGTTGAAGAAATAAGCTAATTCTATTTGTCTGAAAAATGGCCAAATATATTCAATGAAAACAATGATTGTTTTGCTCGAAATATCAACAGGAAAAACAAAAATCACTAAAAGTGGCAAACGTTAATGGAACCAACTGACCAGGGAGAAAGGACATCTGGGAGCAGTTTGCTAGTCGCTTCCATGTTATACATGCACACCTCTATTACACAGGGCCACCTGATCCATCCAATAATAATCATATTAGACATTTAAAAATATAATTTCTGAGCCCTATACTTGGTTAAGTTGTCATTTGAAGTGCAAAGTCAAGGTCAAGATTATTTCTAGACCAGTCACTTGGGAGGATGTGGGATTTCATCCCCAGATGTGGGTTTAACTCACAATGGTCCAACGTTATTCCTATTAGTACCATAATCACACACATACATACACACAAAAATCCAAGATCAGAAAATATTTTTCTCTAAATTTCTTATGTCTCTCTCTCTCTCTTTTCACCTGAGAACAGCACCTACAGTTTCCATTAAAAAAAAAAAAAGTCAAATCTCACCAGCTGCTGGTATTTCAGGTTTTTCAAGGGATTGTCTAAGATTTAACACTGTCCTAACTTAAGAAGGAAAAGGAAAAAGGGAAAAAAATGAACTTGGTCAACACTTCAGTACAAATTTGGCACTTGCTCAAAGATGTAGTGTGGTGTGCAACAGATAAAGTCCTCTAAAGAAAATAATTGCTTATTTTGTGGTGGATAGCAAGGAAGTTAAAAACAGGCTCTTTTTCCCTCTTCCCCCTCATGCACAGACTTCCATCTTTAAAGTATAGAGATGGAGAAGGTGGAGAGAAGTAAAGAGAAATTCATTTTTCTTTTTTTTCTGTCAGGTGCATTACAAAGAAAAAAAAATGAAAGAAAAAGAAAAAGAAAAGGAAAAAACCCAGAAACCCCAAAAAACAAAACAAAACTTATTTCTTTTTAAAAATTGTAGCACAAAACAACAAAACACATTCACAAGCCACTTGTTGGCACTGTGTACCTGAGTGAGAATTTCTAGAACATTGTAGAACAAACAGCCATAAAGTTTATTTAAAAAAAAAAAAAAAAAGTTGACGGGTAAGACTTCAGTGCTTGGATGTAGCAGCTGAATTACTGGCATTATTTTACCCATAGCTTATTTCAATCTCTTGTTGTTGATATTGTTGTTTGCTTCTTGTATTTTTTTTTTTTCTTTCCAAGCCTTTTGAGGCTGAGGTCTATTAGTCAGCTGATGTCCCAACTATTTAAGACTAACAGTTAAAGTAACAGTCAGTGTATGAGAAAGTTAATGTGCTTGGCCACTGGTAAGGATGAACCAGTTAGGGCTTCTTTAAGTCCTAAGGTCACAACAATCTTTTGACCCTTATCAGTTGGCTTGTCCTGCAATATGGTTTTCACTGTCACTCCCATAATCTACATCTGGATCATCCTCTTCCTCGTCGTACTCATCATAAATTTCTCCATTGATGTCCTCGGCCTGTATCTCTTCTTTGATATGTGGCTCCTCTCCTTTCACACCATAAGTGCTCTGGATAACAGGCATCCCAGGCTCTGGGCTGCTAGACACGCTTGAGTGCTCCGAGGGCAGGTGAGGGGAGGGCATTCCAGCCATGGCGATGGCTCCAGGGTACACAACACCGGCAGTGGCAATGGGGATCTGTGCTTGTTGCCTGTCAAGAAAGGAATTTCCAAAAAGACATCGTGGGTAAGTGAACAGTTAGATGTGGACTTTACTACATAATTAATTTGCTCAGCAATGTCCAATTCTAAGGTACTAATTTTATCTAACTGCCTAACATTTTTCAAACTGTATCCTACTTTGACTTTAATACCTTGTTTTTCTTTTTTTTTTTTTTTTTTTTTTTTGAGATGATGGCCAGGCTGGAGTGCAATGGCGTGATCTTGGCTCACTGCAACCTCCCCCTCCAGGGTTCAAGCGATTCTCCTGCCACCACACCTGGCTAGTTTTTGTATTTTTAGTACAGATGGGGTTTCACCATGTTGGCCAGGCTGGTCTTGAACTCCTGACCTCAGGTGATCCACCTGCCTCGGCCTCCCAAAGTGTTGGGATTACAGGCATGAGCCACCGCACCAGGCCTAATACCTTACTTTTATGTAGTGCTTTATAGAGTACAAGACATTTACATGTGTTGTCCATCTTATTCTTAATCCTGTTTTGTTACTACTGTTTTATTAAAAAACTGAGGTGCAGAAAGATGAAGCAGAAGAACCCAGGTCTTTAATTCCAAGTTCATTTTTCCTTCACTATAACATGCAGAAATAGTATTTTTCCCTAGAATTAAATCTAAAGATAATTAAATTTTAATGGGAAAATCCTAAAGCATTAGCATTCTCAAAATAAAACTTTACTGCCCAGAACACACCAGAGCTGAACAAATTCACACTGTCCACTGAGTCTCTGAAACAGTTTTGGCCTCGTAGGGATAGCAAGCAGAAGCAGCTTCATGGATGTACAAACTGTGCAACTGCACTAAGGTCCCATACTTGGTTTAAAGTTGTGCTGCCACAGACTTGAAATTCTTAATAACTTTTTAACAAGAGACCCTGTCTCCTCATTTTTGCATCTGGTCCTATAAATAATGTAGATGGTCCTATTGGAAGGGATGAATAGATGATGTAGCATTTATGCTTGTTTTTATTCATTCATATGTTTACTATTTGCCCAAGAACTGTTGGGCTTTGTGTTTAGCTTTGTGAGGAGTCATGTGCTTGCATACAAATCACAGACCACTGGACAGAGCATGCAGCCTCTTCCAGGGAACTGGAGGGGACAGAGCAGATTTGGAAAGGTTTTATGAGTCCTTCTCTGCCCATATTTAGAGCACTGTTTATTATTCTAAGAAGCTCTTAGAAACTAACTTCTGTTTCAAATATGAACAACTTTATTTTGGGTTTTTGAGAGAATTCTATAGAAGCAATGCATTTCTGTAGCACATCTACAACACTGTCAACAACCTTGCCATGGGAGCATTGTAAAACATCTCGGAGCTGCGTTCTCAATTCAGAATGAAACCTCCTGTTCACAACCTTGTTATGCCCTAAATATAATCCCTAGCTTGTGTGATCCACAAAGGCCACACATGTACCTTGATAGCTCACTAACCGCTCTATATTTAGAAATAAGTATTTTTTCTTTTGAAATGATTTTTATTTTGTATTGTCTCAACAAAGTTGTTAGTTTTAGAATTTATCATGGTGAAGCTTAGGAAGTAATGCAAACCAAGGAAGAAAAGAACCAGTTATACTTCTAAGTTTTTAGTAGAAAACTTCAAAATCATTTACTTGTAGATATCTTGTTTTTAAACCAGTTGTTAACAAATCTCATGGTAGAGCTAGGAACTTGCAGTGGATTCATATGGACATATCTTTCAAGATCATGTGGGAGACTATTTGTCTCTGAAAATACTGTGAGCTCAGATTCTTTTTCAAAATGCCTCTTTGCAACTGAACAAATATGTTTCACATCCCATTAAGTATAACAGGAAGTTTGCCCCATAAGAAAAATGACTAAAAGGTCCATACCCAACATTGAAGTACTGCCGCATTTCCTGCCGCCTGTTGCGCATGATTGCCTTGTATTCACCAATGCGCAGCTTTTTGCCATCCACCAGGCAGGTGCGCTTTGGCCTGGGCTTGTACTTATAGTCAGGGTACTTCTCCAGGTGCTGCTTGCTGAGACGGGCTTGCTCCTCATAATATGGCTGTTTCTCTAGGTTTGTCATAGCTTTCCAGCGAGATCCTATGAAGAAAGGAGGTTAGGATTCCAATTTGCACAGCTTCTAAGCATTCCAGAAAGTGATATGGCTGAGAACAAGAAAATCTAAAGTAGAGATGTTAGCCAAAACCCAGAAGTACATAAACCTGTTTTTGATTAGTGAGATCCCACAAGAACAGAGGTGGTGGTGGTTTTGTACCTAAAGATATAAACACTGGGCAGTATTTTTTTTTTTTTCTGGTTTGCATTCTAGCCAAACTTTTATATTATGTCCCTTAAAGCTCATAGATAATTTAATGGATATATTTCTCATTTCTACATTAGATCATGATATAATTCACATGTGAACAGAAAAGTTACATGATATGTTATCACGCATTTTGAATCTGAGACTAATTATCTAGTTATTGAATATTTTTATATGGGAGATGCTTTTTACTACAAAAGTTCCCAACATATATCATGTAGTCTCATCCTCCCCACAAAATGTTTAAGTATTTTAAGCTTACAGGAATGGTAGTAATTAAAAATTCATTTTATTACAAATTTAATTATAATTAAAATTATAATATTAATAAACATGGAGTGGGTAACTACTATGTGCCAGATACTGTGCTAAAACCTTGACATATGTTATCTTTTTCCTACCTTTCACCTCAATCTTATAAAATAGACAGCATTTCTATCTATTTTCATAGATGAGAAAACTGAGATTCAAATAGATGAATTTAGCCAGGGTCATAATGACTGAAGTGCATTATGTGCACTTCAATCTGTGACTCAAACTCAGATGTGACAAATCTGTGACTCAAACTCAGATTTGATATAACTTATATTGTGCTATAATGTATGCCCTTTCCTACATATGGCCACCTACTATATAAAACATAGCAGAGGTCACAATTACTGTAAATGTGTATTACGATTTTCTCTTAATAAATCAATTTCAATAACACACAAAGATGTCACTGCCCATGATACAGTCTGCATTAGTAATAATAACCCAGATTGTTTTCCCCCTTTCTTTTCACTATTAATTTTGGTGTGAATTTAGTTGGGATTAAAAAAGACAAGTTTGAAGCTTAAATAAAAATAGTTTATGCTAATTCACATTTTAGATACGGTTTAAAACTTGGATTCTGTCAGTATGGCTATGTGTAATAGATGTAGTAGTAATAGTGTTGTTGTTTTTTTTTTTTAACTAAGAGAGATTTAAAAATCTACTTGCAGATGAAGTGCGTTTATCTGCAAATAGTCATCTCAACTCAACGTGAATGCACCAAGACCGAAAAACTGGGAACTAGGATATCCCTACCAAATGGCCTTATACCTGCCTTCAAATGTCATCTAAGTAAGATCTTAGAAGCTTTCAAATGAGTTCATTACTCACCCGTAACTCCATATCTTAAATGCAAATAGCTCACTGTTGAATAGTTCTTCCTTACACATGTAGAGAGTTCCTCAATATGGGCTGTTACATTTATTAAAGCATGCAGTGAAAGAGGCAATATCTCTTCCCTTAGAAATGTTTCCATTGGAAGAGATATTGTATTGCATGGGTATAAATATAGATTTTTCCAAATCTAGAAAGCCAATGTGAGTTTATTCTATTTACAATATAAACTCAGGTTACAGTGCAAATAATAGAGTTTCTTTTTCTATTCCTTTCGTAAACTTCTGTTTAAATAGCGTCATCCAACATTAAGTTGGTTGGTCAAGCCATATCATTTGCAGGGACAATCTCAAACTCCTTTTTGGCCCAGCATTATTCTCTGAAGATACTTGAATACCATTATGTTATTCTCAGGGCCTATATAAACACAGATATGATTATGATCCTATTGAACTAGAACAACCGTTTTCATGGAGTTTCTTCCAAGCATTTATACCAGTTTTTTGAACTTCAGATCAGGGAGTGGAAAGTGAGCTTACCATAAATAACTCACAAACAGGAATACACTGAAAAATGGATCAAGGATGGTTGATCTAATATAAAATTTATTAGCTAGCTTTATCCCAAAATTCAAAAACGAAACCAGCTTTTTTTTTTTTTTTTTTTTTTTTTTGAGACAGAGTCTCGCTCTGTCGCCCAGGCTGGAGTGCAGTGGTGTGATCTCAGCTCACTGCAAGCTCCGCCTCCCGGATTCACGCCGTTCTCCTGCCTCAGCCTCCCGAGTAGCTGGGACTACAGGCGCCCACCACTACGCCCAGCTAGTTTTTTTTTTTGTATTTTTAGTGGAGACGGGGTTTCACCGTGTTAGCCAGGATGGTGTCAATCTCCTGACCTCGCGATCCGCCGGTCTTGGCCTCCCAAAGTGCTGGGATTACAGGTGTGAGCCACCACTCCCGGCCAAGCATTTTCAATTAGAAGGGGAATTGCCAACGATTCTTCCCTAAGTTTAAATGATCTATACGCCAAAAGGCTTTGGCCTCTCTCAAAGGAAAGAAAATGTTCATGCCTTGAAGTAATCTGCCTTGGAATGCGAGAGCTGTTTGTATATTTCCTACTATGTACATAATGTTGCATTCATTACTTAATATATAGTAGTGAGTGAATAAAGAAAGTTATAGTTCCTGTCTCTTTGGAGCTTATATTCAGTCAGGGAATATACATTAAATATCTAATAACAAAATTTATTATTTTCCTTATAGTTGTGGAAAGTACAGGAAGGTAAGAGAACATATGATGAGGCACGATCAATCCTCTGCAGGTCAGGAAGGCTTTGCTGTAGAAATGACTCGCATGGGGCTCACAAAGAGAAGAGCATCCTATTGAGGAAGAATATAACAGTTGAGGTCTTTCGGTGGAAAGAGGAATTAGACTGACTTAAAGAAAGCTGGTCTGGCTTAAAAAAAAAAAAAGAGGAAAAAAAGATGCGTGTATGTAAAGAAATGGGATAATAAAAGATGTAAATTCTCAGATAAGTTGGCTTCCAAATCTGGCATGAACGGGAATTATAAAATAGTTTAACAACTCTTGATAGTATAATTTCTTTGAGAGTATCACTGAATCCTAAATTACACTTTAAAATATGGCCATATAATAATTCCAAGTCTTTTCAAAACTAAGAATTAAGATAGCCTAAGTACTAACTGGGTCAAATGGCTGACTACTGTATTTTATGACAGTACAGGGCAGTGTTTCCATTTGGTGGTAAATCCAGTGTTCATTTTCAAAATAGTAACCTTGAATTAGGTTAACCAACTGACAAGTTTGGTTTTGATTTCAATGGCTTTGCAGGTACTATAACCATTGTATGCAGCTGAGGTGTTAACTAACCCCTGACACACACTTGATGAGAATGGTAGGGAAAATATTTTGGATAAACACTAAAAAAAAAAAAAGAGAAAAAATAGCTACTTGATTTGGGCGTGGCTGGCTGCTTACTCTGGACTGGTGTACAGGGAGTTTATTCCCTGCTGCTTTCAAAAGGTTATTGTTTTAGAATAAAAAAGCAGAGGACAATTGGGTTTTCCTCCTGATGACAAAAGAGGAAGTTTCAATCAAAAGTATTTGATGCTCAAAATAGGGGAAAATTCCTTTCCTTTCTAAATCTGGCAATACACTTAAAGTGAAGAGTTTGAGCTGAGCAACATTGTCATCTCCACGGGGTCTGTAGTGAATTTGCACATTTTACTCCAACTACTGTATATCTAATCAGAAAAAGATGCCCCTCTTCCCCTGATCTAGGGCCAAGCGGTAAAAGGTGATTCCGTATGTTAACAATTTCAGCAGAATGGCTTATTAAAACCAGATTTTAGGGTATTATAAAATGCTTAGAAGCCCTTTAAAATGTCAACTAGGATCCCCAGAGACTACGTAAAATGTCAACCCAGCTCAAGCGCCTGTTTTAAGCAGAATGAATTAGCGGCATGCTGTCGGAGGCTGTTATCCAAAACGATCAGCAAAGAGGAAAACATCAAGCTTTCTTTGTACTTTTGTATGAAATGGGTCATTTAGAATGATCTTGTGGATATTTGAAGATCACTTATTTATTTAAAGCTGTGACTAAATATTGAGGCCCAAAACACCTCAATGTTTTATTTGTTCCTAAATATAAATGCTATATCTTTAAAGAGTACATTTTCATCAGAAAGACTGAAATTAGGCAGTATTCTCTTTCATATTGTCTATTATAATATAATCATATGGTCATTCTAATATTCTTTGCCTCAAATCAGAAGGGAATTCTCGTAGCCAGCCATCTCTTTTCCATAGACACTTTTGCTACATTTCCTAAAATATCATTTCTTATCATAAAAACTGGTATTTCTCTTGTAGTTAAGATAGTTTTAATTAATGATTATCACCTTTTTGGTATTCAGACACATGAATTGAATATAAAGACAGTTTTGAAATCTTACTTAGTATTTAACTTGGTTTTTATTCTGACAATTTTGGATTTCTAATTTGGGAATAACTGATATATTAAAACATGAAATATGCTTACATAAAGTATTCTTTTCTAGAGTTTTTCCAAATGAAACTGGTATGTTGTTTTTTAAAGATGGGAAATTTCACATGGAAGGTAGAATATAGCCACAAAGGGGAAAAATAGATCAGAGCTGGTAGAGATGTAAAAAAATGTGTATTTCCTCTTGATCAGTTCAAGTTTTTGATTATGCATGATATATATTTTTACACACAGATTTTCATATTTTCTATGTATACTACTGAAAGCTTTGCATGTTCATGTCTTTTTAGATAACATTTAGGTGAAAAATGAGACACAATTTTAAGTGGCTAATGGTTTGTTTTGATCCCATTACAAATGCACCTTGTGGACTAGGTGGCATCTATTATCTTTGTTGAGAATATGGGATCATAAAAACATGCGGCCGGGCGCGGTGGCTCACGCCTGTAATCCCAGCACTTTGGGAGGCCGAGGTGGGCGGCTCACCTGAGGTCAGAAGTTCGAGACCAGCCTGGCCAAAATGGTGAAACCCTCTCTCTGTGAAAATACAAAAGTTAGTCGGGCATGGTGGCCCGCGCCTGTCATCCGAGCTACTCAGGAGGCTGAGGCAGAAGAAGTGCTTGAACCTGGGAGGCGGAGGTTGCAGTGAGCCAAGATCACACCACTGCACTCTAGCCTGGGTGGTAAAGCGAGACTCCATCTCCAAAACAAAACAAAACCTCATCCATATGTTTGCCATTTACAGATGATCAGTAATGAACCAAAAGTGATACTATCTTTATAAACTTCGTGTAATTCCAAGTGCCTTATGAATTTTAATAAAACTTTAATAATTTTGATAAATTTTGTTACTTATTTGTTACAGCCAACATTTTCTGATAAAATGTTTCTATTCTATTTTTGTCACTTAACTCTTAGAAGTCACAGAGTGAATAATCAAAATTTTCTTAGGTTGTCCAGTATCTGGCCATCAGACAGTGATGAATGACAATGACAGTGATAATGATGTCAGATAAGGCACAAAAGCAACGGAATCTTCTTTTTTTCTTTTTCCCCCTGGGACCTGAATTGGTCTATCATAGGTATCTTTATAATCAGCACCCTTTCTCCCCAACCATTTTTTCTGTGTGCTTCAGTGTCTATGTGGGTAGAGTAAATGTGTACTTTGTTTTCTGTTAAAGTGAATGTTGCAATGGCAGAAAAGTATTTAGTATTGCTAAAAGTACCTTTAGTACTTAAGGTTACTAAAAGTATAGATGTAAAAATGTACACTACATCTTCTTGTGTTCTGAAAATCTAAAACTGATTTTAAATTATAGCACTGGAACAAACATCTTCCCCACCTCCACCCTCACCCCCACAACATGATGAATTCTGCAAATAAAACTCCTTATCCTTCTGTTACAGAGGGATGATGAGAGAGGAAGGAGGCCTTAAGATTAACAATAAGTTGTCTATAGTAGGCAAGGAAATTAATACAAATGATCAGTAGCAATATCTAGTGGCTCATGTGAAAGCAACTATTTTCTCAGCTTTAGTACAAATATTTCTAGACTTTTGAAGAAGATAAAGCATTAAAATAATTAGCATGAAGACAAACAGCTAAATGAGCTATAGAAATACGGTATATTTCTCAATGGACATAGAATGTTTCATCACCAGAAGAAGCCTCAATGATGATGTTTATTTTCTGGATAAGCAGATAACACGACCTGCATGGCCTCCAAATCCAGGATCCTTCCACAGCTGCAGAAAACAGAACAGTACCTTTATTCCATATGTCACTTAGTTCTTAATGGTTTTCTTACCCAATATCTTGCTGATGTTGGAGTTGTGCATGTCAGGAAAGGCTTGAAGGATCTTTCTCCGTTCATCTTTAGCCCACACCATGAAGGCATTCATTGGACGCTTTATGTGGGGTTCATTGCTACCACGCCCTCTGGATTCCCTATAAATTCTTGACTCTGAGACTCCAGCACTTCCTGAAAACAGGAAACATCACTTCGTGTTAGTGTTAAAACTTTTGGCAACTCTTTTCCTTGCATTCCTATTTTTCAGTCTATTAAGATATCTGAAAAGAAGAAGTACTTCTGACAATGGTACTTCCCGTTCTTAAGACAGATGCTTGTTTATGAAGTTTTTGTGATAAGCCTTGTGGTGGCAAATTTTGTATTTGTATTTTTAACCCATTTCTAATCTGTTTTCTCTTTCTTTCAATGGACTGTTTCACCGTTTACTTTCAACAGCTCAAAATAAACTCCGATATGTGATTTTTGATGCAATTCAGAAAGAGGATAGTCAGATTAAATCAATAGGCATACCAGTAGTATAGAAACATTAAATAGGTAAAGAAGCACAAATCAATTTGGCAGAATGGATGATTATAGGGTAGGATATATCTTTGCTACTTAAAGACTGTCTGAACATATAGTACCTTATGTTCTCTTTCTCTCTCCGAGGCTGCAAAAATAAAAACACCGACCAAATTTTGAGGTTAAAAACAACATAGGTATTTCCCTGTAATATAATTGGCTTTTCTTTGAAATTATATGCTGACAAATGCATGACATATGCTGATACAGCAATGACAGGTCTGCCCCCCAAAATATATGTAAAAATGGTATGGAAAAGAACAAATGAACAGTTACATTCCTCTAGTTTCTTAAGGAGTCTACAGTCACATGTTTAAGATGAGAAAAATAATAATTTCCTTTGAATTTTCCCCCTAATATTTAAAGTTATCCAAAAAGTCCCATGGACAGTTAGTTACATTTCAATCAGTAAGATTCACAGATGATAAAACACAATTCAAGAGTTAACAACGATAGCTTTGGAAGCTGCATTCACTCCTCCAGCCTTATGTGACTCCTTAGAATGGCTTCAGCGGATTAAATTGCTTCCAAGATACTTGAGTTTAGGCAAAGAGAAAATAAGGCGAACCAGTAGAACTCTGACAGTAGGTTTTCACTGGGTATTATCACAAAATAAGTAGACGTATTTTGATAGTATCCAAAAATTTAAAAATACTTTGGGGACTTGTAGAGACTGTATTATCAACAAAAGCACTGCTTTTCTTTTCTTGCTTTGTATTCGTTCCTCATCTTTTTTTTTTTTTTTTTTAAATTTGAAGACACAGGAATCAAACAAAATTGCCCAAACTTGAAGACCTCTATAGCAGCACATTCAAAACATAGCATACCTGTTGGTGAAGTTTCTCAATATTTTTCATTAATAACACGCTCTTTGGTTTAATGAAAAGTGGAAAATATTTCACATACAAGCATGATTGAATTTAGGTAATGACAGCAACAAATCTTTGATGTTTTAACGCTGATTACTGTGGGTATATTTTATCATGCTAATACAACTTAAAATTTATGAAATGTGTTATTACCAGTAACTGTCTTTTATTGAAAAAATAAGTGCAAATATATGGCAACATCTTCCTAAAATGGGTTTGTAACTAGCAAACAATCATTTGCACATCTGCCTTTTCTTGTTCTTACACCTTACAGCAACATAAGCAATAAAATGAACATTATGTGTCTTCATCAAATCTAAACAAGCTCTTTACATGTACACAGCCTAGGTTTATCT
Source organism: Pongo pygmaeus (assembly GCF_028885625.2). Classification (NCBI taxonomy): domain Eukaryota; kingdom Metazoa; phylum Chordata; class Mammalia; order Primates; family Hominidae; genus Pongo; species Pongo pygmaeus. Next base: position 24,577,009 of record NC_072383.2, read on the forward strand.
TAGCTAAGTGAAGTAGAAAATAGAAGAAAATGTTTCCAACATTAGACCCAGAAAAATGCAAATTGAATCCAATTGAATAAAATTCAGTTTTGATAGAATTATATGTTTCAACGTTCAGGTTTGTTTAGTCTCTTGATTAGTATAGACCTGGTCTTAAAAGTAGAATTGGCCCGAGGCACAGAGTAAACAGCTGTGTATATTGGAGGATTCAAGGGGACTCCCTCTCAAAGTACGCATCTCATTGGTTTGCCCTTGTGCACTCTTCTCTATATGCAGGGAACTTCCCTGTAGTAGTAACAAAGTTGAGGGTGGTACCGCCAAAGGAATGCTTAAAATGCATGGATGCCACCTGACAGTAGAGAGATGTTGTCGGTCAGGGTATTGTACAAGAAGAACAGCACGTCCTTCTTTTTCCCTCTTTGCTATGCTATTAAAAATCAGAGTATCAATTTAATTTGTTGTCACTGTGGATGTTTAGAATGTTCAGAGATGATATAGAAAACAGAAGTCTGAAGGCCTGTGAGAAGGGAGCATAAAGTCGTGCAGCTGGATTCTAGTTAGGTTATAGAGAGTGGGCAGGACACTTGACTATGTAGTACATAGCACTAGGGAAAAGGGTTCCAAAATATAAGAAACTATCATGGAAATGTCCTCTGAGCCATGTATTCTGGTCAGGGCTTGACAAATGGAAACTTAAAAATGAGCCAATAGAAACAAATTTCTGAAAAAGTTCATTTTGGGTACAAGAAAGAGGGAAGTGAGGCCACGTGCAGTAGCTCACGCCTATAAAACTAGCACTTTGGGAGGCTGAGGTGGGAGGATCACTTGAGCCCAGGAGTTTGAGACCAGCCTGGACAACATAGTAAGTCCTCATCTCTAAAAAAATAAAAAAATAGAAAAATTGCTGGGCATGTTGGCATGCACCTATAGTCCCAGCTACTTGGGAGGCTAAAGTGGGAGGATCACTTGAGCCCGGGAAGCTAAGCATTTGCGAGCATTTGCTTTAGAATCATGCCGTCTCGAATTTAATTCCTGCCTCTGGCACTTAGAGCCCTGTGACCTGGGGAAAATGCTTCAAAACTCCTGAGGCTCAGACTCTTTCTCTGCAATGGGACCTATCCTAGGTTGACTAGGAATTAAATGAGATGATTTATGCAAAGCACTCAGCGGAGTGTTTGGCACATGGGAACTGCTCAGTATATGTGACCTCTTATTGTAATGATCAGGTATAAGGTGGCTGTCTAGTCTATTTTTTAGCAGTTTTAATTGGCTTTACATAGACACTTTCTTGCATTATTAGAATATATATGAACAATTTTCACAAACCATCAGAATCTCCACTCAGATTGAAATCCATCATTGCATGGCTAAATTTTCCTTCTTCATTCTGTTTAACTGCCAGTTGCTGAGTCAGACTCTCCAGTGTTGTTTTTTCCTTTAAAAAAATTATAATGAGAGATCAGTCTAGGAATTAAAATTATTTTGAAGACTTTCTTTTTCTTGGGCCACATATATAATACATTAGCTCCTGGAAAGGATGCAATGTTGATATATTCACCTTTTTACGTTCAGCACATTAACCTGAAGTCATGAAGGGGATGATCAGCAGGATTTTTGAAGGAACTCTGATTCTCATAGACCCCTGTAAAGTCTTGGCGTTTGGGTTTGGTATGCCTAAGGGATATATGCCGGGATCCTTGGAGACAACCTTCCCAAATTACAAAATGTGCATAGAAATTTCATGGAAGCAACCTGTTTTACATTTGGAATGTCTGCTTTATTTTTGGCCAGACAGTAGAAGTATAGGAGTGGCATGAAGCCCAGAGAAAGTCTTCCAATAGTCAGGTGACCAAATAATAGAAACATAATTCACAGTAGTGCCCTCTGGTTGCCATCTTCCCAAATGCCATCTGCATTCCTCATGCAAGGGTAATGAAGACGTTTAAATATTCATTGCTAATTGCTTGTCAAGTCTCTGTACATCCAATGTGAGTGCCTGCTACTTGGACCACAATTTGATTTGGATTGCTAAGCCAAAATATTGAGTTGGCGAATTATTTGAGATACAAATATACCAAAATTAGATCTACAGAGACATCAAGTTGTTTAAGCATGCAGTGCACAATTCACATTCATGGAGAACATAGCATTTCAAAATAAATTATTTTTAAGAAAAATATAATGCTTAATCTAAACCATATGAGACATTACCGTCAAATTAAGAAACTGGGTGACTTTAGGAACAGAAAAAGCATATAATGAAACTTGACAACTTTCTCTTGAACTCTCCAGCACTGCTCTGAGGATGATGTAGTACCAAACAGTACCAAAACAGTTTTAAGAAATGCATCCATTGGATCTCATAACATTGTCTCAAGTTTCTTTATTCACCTCATTTTCTGAGGAACATAGTCATGAATCATACTAGTGAACAACATACACTGCAAAACTGCTGTTGACACAATAAAATGTTCACAGAAAGTAATCAATGATTTAAGATAATTGTATTACAGGTAAAGGGCCCAACTAATGTTCCCACCATGAACTGGTAAGATATTGAAATTCTTAACGCAGTACATGCTTTATCTCAATGAAGTCTCTGATAATGTGACAATTGTACATACTAAATTGAAAAATCTCTTAAGTCAGTGGCCTTGGAACTCCTGTACTCTATTCATCAAAGTATGTACATTATTTAATAGAAAAAACTATTTTTAACTTGTCAATCAGTATAAAATACAGTAGAGAAACTGGAGACAAAATAGTTTATATTAACTTTAGTTCTATAGAATTAAATAGTATTAAAGTTGAAATAAGTTACACATTTAAAACTGTAGAATCTGACTCGATTAGTTTTGTGTGTGAAGTGGTTGTTTTCAGCTGCTTTATATGTTTTGGATGTCTTTTGCTGACAGAGTCGGCTGTATATATTCAGCTGAGCTCAGGAGCATCAAGGACACCAGCTTAACAGACTTTCTTTACAGTAAATGTAGCTGTTAAAACAAAAGACAGTTACATTTGAAAACACACACACACACACACACACACACACACACACACACTCTCATTCCATCAACATGATCTGATAGTCCTCGGGTCAATGAAGACTTTATTGTACTCTCTTTGAGGAATGTACTGGGCTTGGATCACCTCTTAGCTTTTGATTTAACAGTATAGGGCAATAATACTACGCATTTTCTAGAGAGTTTTCCATTCTTAAGCAAAGTCTTTCAAGAAGAAAAAGAAAAATGAACTCAAAGTAGAAAAAGAATGACACGTTAAGCGACTTCCAAGGTTCTGAGTTCAGCTCTACAGATGCTGTGCTGTCTTACCAAGAGACTAAAATTAACAAATAATGAGCAGGAAAGTCACACTCAGCTTTTACAATAAGTAACCTACAATTATCCACCACTAATGCACCCAATATTAATAAAATGATCCAGTTAGCTACCCAAAAGTAAAACTTACTATGCTTCTCAAGAGGACGTCAGTGGGACATAGTGGATGTCAACACAGTAAGCTGTACTTTCTCGTAACCCTTTGTATACTAATTTAAGCTAACAGACATGTGAACAGGCAAAAGGAAAGGTGACTGCAGGAATTGGAGAACGTGAGGTATGCCTTTAATTAAAAGAGACTATAACAGCATGCAAATCAAAAGGATAACATTACCACATTTTTTTTAAAAAGTGTGGACAATAAATTCAGAAGAAAAAGAAACTGATGTGAGGAGATAATAACTTAAGTAAAAAATAATTATCCTATAATTCCATATGACAACTGATCCTATAAAGCTGATACACAGTACTTATGTATAAAAGTATATATAAATTTATATGTGCTTAGGTGTCTAGGTAATATATTGAACCACCAAAAGAATGAACTGGATTTAAGAATAGTTCTCAAAAGTTTAAATTCAATTGAATGGCCTATAGGAGGGGAAAGAATCAGCCAAATGTTATAAAGCAGAAGTGCTGACACACTAGAAAAATCTCTCCTACTCTATCCTTTTAATCCCACCTGTCTCCGGCCATCCCCTCTCTGAAAGAGTTCACCTATGCACTATCATGTATGAAGCTCAACCATTTGAGATTCTGTTCTGTGGGTTAAATATTTCCTTTTCTATTGTTTTTTTCTTATGTTTTTTCATAAGACCAATATTACTGGAAAAGGTAATATTTTGATTCTCAAATTTCTTATAAATAAATTAATCTTTTCTAAATAGAGGCAGCTGGAACAAAACAAGGACAGTAGATTTCAGGTAAGCAGAGGGTTAAGTGGGAAGATATTGAAAATGGGAAACACCAAAGAAACTGATTTTGGGAAAACAAATAAATGTTGATGGGCACAAGTGACAATTTTTTACCAATCTTATAATCTGATAAAAATCATGTTAATGATATAGATCTTATAATCTATAAAAATCACTGCTCTGATAAAAATCACATTAGTCAAGAGTTTGTGCAGAAAAATAGCATCCCATTCCCCCATTTAAAGATAAGTAATCCAGCACAGCACTAAGGAATGCTGATATGAAAATGACAAGATTGATTGGTCTTCTCTCCTTTACCTTCTTTTTATTAGGAAGAGAGCAAAAAAAAGGAGAAAAGTAAATACATTTAAAGGAATACTCGCCAAAATTCTAAATGCGCTGAATCATGTCAGAATAGAGGGCAAAAAGAGATTAATTACAACAAAGTAGTCAACATGTAAAAGTCCTGGGGTACGGGCCAAACAAGATGACCTGTATGCTTTCTCTCTTGAATAAAAACTAGCAATGGGATAACAACTAGATTCCTTTGCAAAGATGAGTCTAATCTGCCTAATCACGTCTTTACAACTCTGCAGGTTTGCTGAGATCAAGGAGAAACATTAGGTTAAGTCTGTTTAAAAACGGACTTGAAAAAATCTTCCGATTTTATGTTGACTTGAAAAAAGATCGAAGTGAATTGTATCTCATCGACAGAAGACAGTTGTAGACCACATGGTTTCCTGGGTGCAAATGAATAACTCCAAAATCTGACATACAGAAAACTATTATTAATGTATTAATATTCACTTGGGGAACTTGGTAGCTGGTCTTGTGCTCTGTGACTTATCCAGAGACTTGCATAATGGAAAACAGCATGTGTACTGTTTGCACATAATCCCAGGCTATGGTAGGAATAAAAAAGGGGAGCCAAGAAATAGCTAAAGAGATATGGACACTTTGTTGATTGGAAGTGGTCAGTATCAATTCGTACTTCTAAGCCAAAAACCATTCTGAATGGTGAAAGGCCACAGGGATTCATGGGAAGAGGACACTTTTGAGGTTAGAAAATAATGAGTTTTGGCATCAGGGATATCATATTTTAATCAAACTCTCTGCCATATATATTAGCCATATTGCTTTAGACAGATTAGTTATCCTCCTTGAGTCCCAGAATCCTAATTTGTAAAGTGATAGTTAAACATGTGTTAGATTCTCATTAGTTTGAAAATTTTAAGATAGATATACTTTTAATATTATTTTTAAAATGTCAGTGGGGAAAATTGAAAAGACAGGGAATCTAACATGTAAGAATTACAGAAATAGTTACATTTCAGTATTAAGTAGCCTGTTATGATTGTAAACTCTATTCTGTATAACCAAATACGCATTAAAAAGGGGAATTTTAGTAACAACTCTAAATATTGTCAAAATTTTCCCCTCTTTCATTTATCATTTACAATATATTCAATCATTGTTTTTTATTTCAATTTCATACTCAAGCATGGTGAGTTACAGTTCCAGACTGTAAGTCTAGTACATATTTAAACTGAAAGATTTTCCCTGCTCCATTATTTCGACTTAAAAAAAAACATAAAAAACAACTAAAAATTCACTATTTTTGCAAAGGTTCTAATAGGCATCCTATATTGATATTTTACAGAGCAGTCAAAACAAAATAACACACAAACTGTACTTTAGAGGTAGATATTTCCTTAGTTACCTAACCCTAAATTAAGCAGTGCATGAGTAGATAAGTCATCTATTACTCCCTGAAACTGGGATTCAGCTAAGTGATGAGCTTTGCTCTCTACCAGACACACATACACAAAGAGATGGGCTGTGGATCAGGTATCATAATGGACATCCCTGAAATAAAGCTCACAAAGCTATAAAAGTCATAAAAAGCACATGCATGAAATGACAGAATAGAGTGTGACTGTCAAATGTTGACTCAGTAACAGTTAAACCCCTTCCGGCTGCACTTCTTTATGGTCTCCTACTATATTAATGACACGGGAAGAAAGAAGAAACAAAAAACCCTCCAATTATGTGAACCTCACAGACCACCAAAGAAGATGAAAGATTATTTATAATGTCATAACGATTTATCAGTTGGAGATTTTTTTCATCAGCTTAAGTATAAATAAGGCACATGTCCGCTCTTCAACCTCTTGTTTCACTCTTGCTTATTAATATCTCAATTTTTTTAGAAAATAACCATCTACCCACATAATATAACACTGAAAATGGGAGAAAAGGCTTTCTTGTAAGTTATGTATAAATGATATATAAACTGTATATATGTGCACACACATACACACATATACACTCACACAAATACACACTTTCCTCTAACTCTAACAAAAGTACATGTTGAAGAGATCTGTCACTAATTTTACCTCCGTCAAGTATGAATTTATCCATTAGAATATCGATAGACCCTTTGGTATTCTGGAATTTAATAATCGTTGAAGAAAATTTTTCTATTCATTTTCTCCATTGAGAATTATAGTGAGATATGAACTAAGGGGATGGAAAGGTCCATATACATCCTCTGGTCTAGGTATCCACAAAATCTGCCTTATCTAATACTGATTTTTTTCCCCTTTCTGAATTCCCTCATGAATTAAAACTCATAATTTTGTTCCAGAATCTAATTTCCTTTTGTAAAATTTGGTAGCTAGCTTCATGAAAAGTTGCTTGTATAATTCTGATTCAACTTCTTAGCAGGTTAGTTTCATCAGGCAAACTGATCAAGTGAAATGTATTAACAGATCAAGTTTTCTTAAGAAGTACTACAAAGTCAAAGATGGTTCAGAAACATACAGTGTAGAAATTTGAGAGTTTTGGTCCAGGTGAATAACTTTTCAAGATATTAAAATGATAATACTGATGAATCCTTATTAATGATTTTCAAAGAAGTGATTTTAAAATGGGAGGAATATTTCAAAACTGATGACAAATATCTATTTTGATTTTTATGAAGAAAGAGAGAAATTTGAGGAAATATGACTTCAGCCCTTAATGTATACTCCAGAAAAGATGGGGCTACCTATAAAGATTAGTTCAGAGCACTTGGTAGAGGTTGTGGTAATGACAGGAAGCTGGTATGGATTCACTAAAATAATGTTATAATGGCCTCATTTTCTTTTTTAATAGGTGTTGGAATGCAGACCAGGGAAACTCAATGATAATAATTGCTTGGTCTTAACTCAGTTTAACTCAGTTTTTGAGCATCCTCCTATCTATTAAACCTTGTTGTTATAATGAAGAAATTACACAGGATCCTGAAAAAAAAGGTTTGAGTAGAGTAGGAAGAAAAAATCAACAATCATTGTCTTTAAATAAAATATCTTAAGAACCTCCACGTTTAAAAAGAATAAACAGCTGTTATTTGTGAAATAGAGATAGAGTTTGGCCATATGTAGTCAGGAGATAGAACACTGATCAAAGATTGTAAGTTATCAGGTGAAAGATAATGAACCAGTGAAGGAAGAGTGATCTAATAGAGATGCCTATCCATTGAATGGGCTGTCTCAGGATGGAAGAAATTTCCACCTTCCTAGAGATTTTCGAGTGGTGGACATACGACTATCTGCCTAGCATATTACAGATACTGAAGAGGCAATTCAAGGTTGAATGATAGGCCCTTTTCATTTTCTTTCAAACCTTCAATTCTATGATTTTATGTCCTACTTGACTGAACTCAGTATAACAAAACTATTTTGACACATATCTCACAGAAAACAGGCTTTGATTCTTTTTAAACATGGAGATGTGCAAGCTATTTAAAGACAACTATTGCTGATATTTTCTTTCCACTCCACTGAAGTCTCTTTTTCAGGTTCTTGTGTAATTTGTCATATTTTTATACTTTCTCTATTCATAGAAGATAATTTTCTCAAAAGTCATTAATAAGTTTCAACACTTAAAGCTATGGTTTTGTAATCAATAATTCCATAATTCTTTTCTTAAATTCAGGGAAGACATGTCAAATTATGAAAAAAACAAAAATCTGATTGCTTTTCAGACATATTTTGTGAAGAGACTGTCCAGCAGTAATTACACTTACAAATTCAGGTGCTTTGTTAAAGACACACTTACATGTCCCCATTCAACATTACGAATTTAGTCCTTAAAATAGAAAACCACTGCCACAGGGAGGAAAAAATCCCTATGGCCCGGATGTGTAATGTACAGAAAAGCTACTCAAAATAATGTATAGAAAACAAATAATTCACCAAGAACTTTACACAGGAATACTACCACAGTAAAATATGGGCCCTTGCTTCTTTGTTATCATGGTGCTTATGGTGTGTACATGTGGAAGAAGGGAGACAGGAGGGGAAAAAAACAAAACCTGGGATTGTAAATGTCTTTATATATGGTCAGGCTTCAGCCAATATCTAAAGAAAAGGTTGTGTTTCTTCCAAACCGTGGCAGACAGACATGTTATACATACTGAGTCAAATCAGAAGGGTTAATGTGAGAAAATCAGGAGACCAACTAAGAAAAATAATACAATTTGCAACCTACACAGGATGTCCAGTTGGTGGGAGGGCTACACAAATGTAAACACAAAAGTGGAATGTTGTCTGATGATAATTATTCTATAAACAATGGGTAACTCAGTTACTGAGCTACAGAAACATATAGGATTACTTTCTTCAAATTTTCCTTTTCATGGAATAAAAGCTATAAAACTGTCAGGATTCTTACAAATGTAGCCCCAGTAGCCAGTAGTTACTTCAGTTAAATAAGTATAATCTGACCATTTTAAAGAGTCATGGCTTGGTTCAGAAATGCTGGGTCTGACAATAGAAACAGGCACATCAGGGTTATAGTTCTCTTTTCAACTATCCATGGTAGTTTTAAATAGAGAGAAAAATATATATTAGAATAGATATTTTAAACCTCCTTTTAATGAATAGCTGAAACTTCATCACTTGTTGTATCAGAGCTGCTAGGAGAAACTAAGTAACTAGGATCGAATATATTGTTTTTGCTTTCTTGTCTCTTTCTCCAGTGATGGGGTTTGGTGCACAGTGAAGACCGGAAGAATGAAGGAAGGGGCAAAAACAGGAAAAATAAAGGATTGGAAAACAGATGTACAGATTGTGGCGATGGTGATTGCTTCAACAAAATTTTTTTGATCAAGTCTCAAAAACGTGCTGAGGACTACACATGACCAATGCTGGGGCACGAGCGAATTGAACAGGAACTGGGTTACTTTCTGGAATTCCCTCTCCATATTCCATTAGAAAAGAGACTGGGCTTTGAGCTGTAAGACTTCAATTTAAAGACTGATCTGCCACTTGAATTCCTGTATTCTTCTCAAATCTCAAGTTAAAAAATTTTTTTAAACAAAGAATACCGTTCCATTTACATTGCAGAGTGAGAACAAAATATGATGGGACAGCCATGAGAAAATGCTAAGGTACAAAATAAATATCAATAGCTGTTATACTCCTATGACATAGGCATAAGCAAGTCTTTTTTATTTGTAAAAGAGGAGAAGAGATGTGATTGGGAAGATTCAATGAGACCCTTTAAATAAATGCGACATTCCTCCTATTTTCCTAATAGTTTTAAATCCACATTGGTAAAATAGCTTGCAATAAACATAATAAAGAATCTGTCTACTAAATATAGAGGGTAACTGCAAACCCAACTTCTCCTTAATTATTTCAGTGTCTTCATTGTAAGTAAGTGTCTTGAGGACAGCTGTTTGATCTTGAGGAGAAGGAAAGAATCAAGGGGGAAAAGAAAGACCACTCTTTGATAGGCTAGGCTTTTATAAAGAGCAGTTCTAGCCCAACAACAAAAGTGAGTCTTACTTTACTTACTGAAAATTAGAAAATTCAGAAATGTGGAAATACATTTGAAAATTTACAACCCCATAACCTTGGCATAACTATTGTTGCCATTTTGTTGTATATTCTTTTAGTCTTTTATCCATGCATTATGGAAATATACTTTAAAAAATATCAACATCATTCTATACATGGTGTTTTCAAACTTATTTTTTCAGAAGTACTATTGTGAGCATATCCTCGAATCCCTAAACAAATAGACAATTTCAATCATCAGAGAGGCCTGTGGGTGTCTCTCTGAAAGCCCAATTTGGCATGCCCTATGAGTCTCATTTTATTGGACCATCCTACACTAACCCCTCTACCAGAATGATGTAAAGAACACAAGACTCTCTGTTTGAAAACATGCACAGCTTTTCTAGGCTAGAAAATTAAACCATAAAAAGTTTACTGGAAAAAAAAAACCTTTAAAAAGCTCCTTAAAAACTCACACCATAATTGCTCCCCACCAAGCGTGGGCACTTGCTAGCTGCAAGTAGTGGCACTGTGACAAATGTAGCAAAACTGAAAGCAGGCTATACTAAGAGAAAGAAAAAGTCTTCCACTGGCCATCTGTGAAAATAAGGCATGTGGCGATTAAATGCAGAGGCTGTAAATATACACAAACTCCATGAAGCAAATGGCAAAAAAGGACTAAACTTCAAGCTCAAACAAATCAAAATGTTTAATGCATAGTTACCACTGCTGGACGAAAACAGCTCTGATCTTTGCAGTCTGCAAACTCGGCATGTATTTCAATTAAATACCCCCAAAAAGAAAAGAAATAAAGAGAAAGAAATGAAAAGACACAGAAGAAAACCGTCTAGAACAAAAGGCTATAGACAGCCTATACTCAATTTCTAAAAACAAACAGCCCCTTTAACTAACTTGCATCAGCCTGTCGAGAATGTCGATTGGAATTATTGAAAGGCTGACATATAGAGTGATGGATGGTGATGACATAATACCTATTTGCCTTTTTGTCATGGTCTTTGAAAACTGGCTGCTCTGTGCTGATAATATTCACTAAGGGGTTTTCCTCTCCCCTCCTGTCCCATAAGAAGTGTTCCCTAGCTAAGATACTCAGAATTAAGAAGGTTTTATGAATGAAAAACAAAAGAAAAGAAAACCTAAGGATCAAATGCCAACTTGCACATAAAAAGCTGGTCTAGATTTTCTAATAATCGGTTGCCTAGAAAGCCATTTCCCTTTCATTTTATATAAATTTGCAGAGTAGAGAGACTCTGATAATAAGAAAGCAAATATTCAACTTCGGGTTTTGTGTATCGTTTAATTAAAGTCACCAAATAAATAATTACATGTAAATGTAGCGATTAAAAAATAATATACGCTCACTTTAAAAAGAGAAAATATTAATCACTTGTGTTATTTTAATTTGTTCTTGGGCAAATTCTAACCAGAGGATTTAAAACACTGGGAACATTTTTTAAAAACACACACACCCCTAGTAAAATCTGCTTTACCACACTGTTGCAAAGGTCTATCTTATTTTCCTCCAGAAGGATTTACCTAACATGCCTACTTCCTTTATACAATTTTTCTCTAGCTATTGAAATATCTATTTCTAATTTGACTTTTATAATTCATTTTAGCTAAAGGCAACATTTATAAAACCCATCCGTAAATCATTAATTGAAGCAATTTCCACTGACTGGAGAGGCATGAGTTCCTTCATATTCACTTTTTTAAAGCAAAACCTGTAATTCACAATTCCTCACAGGCCTTCTCCTTATCTAAGGGAAGGAGCATGTGTTAGATAATGCTGAACTACATACACTGTGTCAGTTTCCGAAGAGTTAACACTGCTGGCCCCATCCATCAGATGGCCAGCAAAGCATCAGGAAAGAATGATGGATGTAAAATTATTACAGGGCTGCCATCCGATACACTTACTGCCATTTGTAACTAATGCTGGGAATGACACACTTTTTTTCATTATTAAACATCCACATTAAGTCAACATTGGTCACTGTCATTTCATGTTTGGCACTCTGTTAAAGGGAAAGAAAAGAGTTGACAATGGCAGGAAAGAGGTGGTTGTAATGGACGAGTTTCCAAGTGCCAGACAAGTAAAACTAACCTTTGTTTACCATCAGCCTATATAGTCTGTGGTAAGGCTTCTTATGAATATGACTCAGAAAGGGTCAAAAATGAAACTACTGTTGTTATTGAGTAAATTCTTAATTAAAATATACATGTTATTTACCAAATTTCCATCTTATTTGACAGAAAATTACAATTTTCACTAAAGCTCAGCAGAAAAAGTAAGACATTTTTCCAGCTATGATTGATAATGACAGATGAATTCATAGCACGCACTATATGTTTATATTCCGGGTACACTGTAGGCAATTAATGTTCAGTGAATAAATTCTCTACCTTAAGAGATATATGCACACATACGCATGCTTATTTTTGTGAGTGACATCTGTTTTACATAAGAAAAGCAATACAGAAGTTGGTCTTAACATGTATACAGTGTATATGTGAATATACTTTTATAGATTTAACCTGTTATCAAGCAACGTCTTCTTGTGCACATGCGTGTGTGTCATCTAATTCTTTGTGAACCCCAGACAAGGTATAAGAACCCTGGACACGGGCCAGGCACATTGGCTCACGCCTGTCATCCCAGCGCTTTGGGAGGCCAAGGCAGGCGGATCATGAGGTCAGGAGATTGAGACCATCCTGGAGGCCATGGTGAAACCTTGCCTCTACTGAAAATACAAAAAATTAGCCAGGCGTGGTGGCACATGCTTGTAGTTCCAGCTACTAGTGAGGCTGAGGCAGAGGGATCGCTTGAACTCTGGAGGAGGAGCTTGCAGTGAGCCAGGATCGCGCCATTGCACTCCAGCCTGGGTGACAGAGCGAGACTCCGCCTCAAAAAAAAAAAGACCCTGGACACGTAATAGTGGAAGGGCAAAAGATAGATAGATGGTAACAATTATAAAACAAACAAAACAAACCAGTTTCATGAAGGAAATATTTGAGAGCTTTGATATCATTTTTATAATATGCCTGTGGCTGACAATCGCCTTTTCCTACCCAGTAGCCATCATCCTTCTTTTCTTCCCAGCTAACATTACCTTTGATCTGAAGATATCCCCTGATCTCAGAGAAGATAGGATTAGCTCTCTAATTTAGTGGTAAAAAATAATTCATGGTCAATTTAAAGCAGTCTCTTTTCTTTTGGCCAGTAATGGTCTTAAAGATGTTCATATAACCCAGTTCTAGCCAATGAGATGTTCGTGGAAGTCAGCTTGAGAAGAGGAATGAAATACCCCCGTATGAATGAAGACTGAAGTTAGCAAAGAGAAAATGACTTCTCCTTCCTGAATCTGCCTGCCTTCGTGAGGATGGGATAGCTGTAGGTGCAGCAACCATTTTGTGACCCAAAGGGAAAAGACAAGAGAATCACAGATTTCAACTCCGATATCATGTTGATGAACTCATGCCACCAACCTCCTACTCCTGAGCTTGACTATGTGATAAAAATGAATCACTATTTTTTTATTTTTTTGAGACGGAGTTCCGCTTTTGTCACCCAGGCTGGAGTGCAATGGCGCTCTTGGCTCACCGCAACCTCCGCCTCCCAGGTTCAAGTGATTCTCCTGCCTCAGCCTCTTGAGTAGCTGGGATTACAGGCATGCGCCACCACACCTGGCTAATTTTGTATTTTTTAGTAGAGATGGGGTTTCTCCATGTTGGTCAGGCTGGTCTCAAACTCCCGACCTCAGGTGATCCGCCTGCCTTGGCCTCCCAAAGTGCTGGGATGACAGGTGTGAGCCACCTTGCCCGGCCATGAATCACTATCTAAGCTACCATATTCAGGTTTCCTGATACATGTAGTGAAACTCATTCCTAACAGCTATGACAGTATAGGCACAGTCTTCCCAGGATAACTATATATGGAGTGAGTGACATAAACGGAAAAGCTTCTGGTCTATTTCTCATTTTGGCTGAGTGCACTGGGCCTCTATCGTGTTAACACTGTCTGGTGGGATCAGGACAACAAAAACTGAGCTTTTTATAATCTCTTATTAACATGGATACTTTCAAACACAAGCTCAAGAACCTGTAGTTGACTCTGTGAAGAAAGTTGTGCCATCTGGGTGGGAATGAAGCAAAGTGTGTTTTTTACAAAACAAAATATGAGAGGCTTCTTTCTGTTCCTTCATACCTGAGAAGCTCACTTTTTCATCCACAACACTAATCTGTTACAAAGCTGCGTGGCAAAAGATAACATTATTTGAATATACAATCAGTCTACAATTAACCAGAGGTGACAATTATAAATAATACTGTGTCCCAGAGTTTCTAAGAAACCTGACACACACAGTTCTTGAGTATGAAGAAACACTTCCAGGAAAAGTAAAAAAGTTAAAAAAAATCTCTTAGAAGTCTTCCATTAAAATGTGTTTCGGTAAAAATGACTTTCATGATGTGTTTTGGTACACATCACTGAGAAATCATCAGTTCCTATCTTCACAACTCTAATTGTTTTCACTGTCCAATTACAGCTTTTCAGAATTAAGACCTTCTAGCTGGGATAACCACGTGGCTGGCTATTTGAGATATGAAGAAAAGTTACTGGGTATAAGGCTGTGTACCCAAGAAAACAGCTCTCCACCACAAGATTTCAATCCTCTGGAGCTCAGGTCATGATATCTTTTATGTTGATGTAAAGCACCAGGCTGAACTTCTTTTCTTTTTTTCCTTTCTCCCAGTTCCTTTCCTTCTTTCTTTCTGCTTTATCTCTCTCACTCCTTACCTTACACATATCTTCTGGGTTTAGGGAGTTAGGATTATTATTATTATTATTATTATTTGAGATGGAGTCTCGCCTTGTCACCCAGGCTGGAGTGCAGTGGCGCAATCTCAGCTCACTGCAACCTCCACCTCCAGGTTCAAGCTATTCTCCTGCCTCAGCCTCCTGAGTAGCTGGGATTACAGGCGTGCACCACCACACCCGGATAACTTTTTGTATCTTTAGTAGAGACAAGGTTTCACCATGTTGGCCAAGCTGGTCTTGAGCTCCTGACCTTGTGATCCGCCCGCCTCAGCCTCCCAAAGTGCTGGGATTACAGGCGTTTGAGTCACTGTGCCTGGCCGGGAGTATTACTTTAGACAGAAAAAAATGTCCTTCTTTTGGGATTCAAGTGATATAAGATGATAGTGCAAAATGTAAGAAGAATTTATCATATATGTTTTATGTCTTTCACTAAACTCTATGGCAAAATTTCAAACCAATTACTAATCCACATATTTATTGGCCATAGATAATATTGAGTGATTATAAAACTCTAATAAAAAGATAAGTATTAGAAAAATAACACAATATGCATAGATATGTGGTTTATGTGAGAGAAAACATATCTACCTTTGTCAACTCAAGTATATAACTGATTTGACATGCTAAGCAACATGGGGTCTTTATTCAATTCCTATAGGTGGGCTCACACACATAAATATGTAATGAGTAGCAGTCAAATAATAATTTGATCCAAACTGTAAGCTCTATAAAGGCAGAGCTCATATTTTCTGGTTTAATATAATACCTCCAGTACATACCACCGTCTCTAATATATAGCATGTGCTAATGTTGAATAATTACTAATTAAAAGATGTAAGTGTGACATTACTATCTCATTTTCATGATGTACACAGACATAGATTGATCATTAATATTCTAGAAATGACACCCAAGTTATTTCAACAGGAAAAGTCAACCACAAACTAGAGTAAGACCTGCTTCAAAGAGTTTCAATAATCTCAATTTCATTTTCAGGTGTCAGGGTAACATAAGGGATGAGATAATTCAGATCCGTTGATTGAGGTTTCCTTTTACATTACAAGAGTTTGTCATACTACTACAGTAATGAAACTACTTCATTTTCATAATTTAAGTTTTTCACTTAAAAACTCCTAAATTATAAGACTATAGTTCAAGATGTAACTCAACTGCATTGAAAGTACATGATGAAGAGATTCAGGAATGATGATCTTCTTAAGAACAGAGACATCTTAACTGTCCAACAGGTTTTGGCAGGTATTATTTCAAAAATAGATTTTTAAAAAATTGTTATAACTGTACAAAAGAGAAAGGAAAATTGAAGCAGTAGCCATCAAGAGAGGCAACTCTCACTCCTGCAACCCAAGTAGGAGGTGCTAATCAGAGAAATAAGGTATGACTGGTGAGATGGAACGAGAAGTGGCAATAAGGTCCCCTAACAATGGACAAGTATGGAATAAAGTGAATGCAGATGGTTCCACTCCTGTTACTTAATCAAAAGGCTGTGCAGAGTCACTGGAGCCAGCATAAAGTCATGCGTTAGAACAACAGCTGATCTGTATTAGAGAAGATTAACTCACAGTGCCATGGTGGAAGACCTAGGATTATTTTATGTACTTCCATTGCCTTACAAGCCGTCAGCGCAATTATTGCCCACCGATGTGAATGACTGATCTGTAACCACAGCTAAACAGCACGCTGCTTAGGGGCCTAGGAGCTTCATGAAGATGAATTTCCATACCATCAAAGTACTTTTAATGGGCTCCCTGATCCAACCACAAGGCCTGCTTTGCAAGTATATAGAACTCAGGATGAAGGCTTCCTGTCCAAAAGGATTTGGTCGGTTGTCACTTGACAATTCCCAGCCAGCACTGGGGAAGAGAAGGGGGAGATAGGTAGAGTTGTCTCTGCTTTGGAGGATTAAAAAAAAAGAAAAAAAAAAAGGGTACAGACGCTTGCTGAATGCAACCAACTGCTGTATCCACAGCTGAATTCAATGCGCTTAACAAATAACGGCAATTTAGCTATGCTTGCGAGGAATAGCTTGAGTCACTTTGCATTAGCATCTGGCTGAGTGTTAAACTCATTTCTACGTGGGGAGCAGAGAAAAGGAATTTCTGTTCAAGCATCCTTTCAAGAATGTTTAAATATTTGAATATAAATTCCTTTATGCTTGCTATCATTCCTTCTTAGAACTGTCACTTTGCTTTCCCCCTTCTTTTTGGTGCTTAGCTATAAAAATGTGCCCTTCTCAGGACACCAATGTCATATGTCTTATGTTGTAACACTGCAAGGGATGTATACTGATCTATCCTTTGCTCTCTCCCCTGGACACACAGTAGAATTGAAATCATTTCTCCATCCTTAATTTTTACCATATTAGGACCAGGGAAAGAGCAGTTGTGGCAGGATCACCCATACATTTCACCTTCACTATGCAGATTGCCAGCTTCTTAGTGATTATACATTAAACTCCACATAAAACCTGGGAAACTAGAAAGCTATCCAAATTAGCAATCTGCTCATTCTGGACAATTCTGTTTGACTCATAAGCTTCCCATTATGATTAACTTTCCAGTTATTGCTAAGTAGCTGATCATTTTTTCTCTTATCTACTGGATCTATTTATCTAGAGGATTCTGTAAAGAGGACTGGGTAACATTTTAAAATTTCAGTTCAAAACATATTAAATATTCCAAAAGTACATAATTCTGAGGATTTTACAACTTATAATATTTTTCTAAATAAAATACCATGTAGGATTAGACAAAAGGGCTTGAAATGATTGTCTTTCAGACAAATTCAGAAGTTTCACTGGCCTTAGTTATAATACAAATAATGTCAAAGTTTTTAATAAGTACACTTTGTTTTATGATAAAGTAAAAATTTCCAGTTGTGAACTCATCTAACACTTGACAGTGTTTTGCACGGGAAACATATTATGACAAGCTCAGGATCCTAAATACTTAGAATATGAGCATGGATATCATCCAAGCTTATGCTGATTAAAGAAGATTCAGCATTTCAAATCCAGCTCATCCCCAAATACAAGTTAAGCATCTCTGAAAAGCAAAACTTTTAGTCAGACTCAGATATTTCAAATGCCATTTTGTTTTAATACAAGCTGGTGGCGTAAAAGGGGATATTCATTGTCAATAAGGTTTGGAGATGGATCAAGAGAATTATAACTCTTTCTATTCCCAGATGGTTTTGATTAGGATGGCGATGAGGCCTTCTATATTAATGGAGGGAGAAAAGGGCCAGAGAATCATTTTGAGGATAAGAAGATGGAAATCTATTTTTTTTTAAAAAGCATTAGGCAATTTAATTAAGTATTTCTAGAAAGTAAGTTATTTTATGAACTGACCTTTTCTGTTCGGCAGTTATTGAGACCCAGACTATTCACAACAGCCACCTTCCCATCAAGCACCTGTTGTTCCCGTCGAAGTTGCTCCTTCATTTGCCGAGCTTCTTGGATTGCCTTGGTGACAGCATCATGGTCATTTAAGTAACCTGAACATGAGACAGATCAAAGGATATCTTTTGTATAAAAGCATGTCTAGGCTAGCGTTTAACCATAAATATGACTTTTCTTGGTAATAGCTAGTGTCTGGCCTATAAGGATTTCTCCATGGAATTTATCTAAAACGAATGAATGAATAATTGACAATGACTGATCCATATAGTCATACATAAACATATTTCCAATATGTTCAAATATCTGTAATAAAAATATAATACCTAAGTGAAATATGGTTGTTTCCAACTATTTTGAAAGAAGTTGAAAATCTAACTTTTAAGTAAATGCTTTAGTTATTATTCAAATATTATTTTGTAGTGCAAATATAAAACCCATTTTTAATTTTTTTTCCTGCAAGGAACATTTGAATTTTAGCACAAGATTTAGGTATTCATAATTATGACTATGATTGTTGAGTCTCTCCTAGTATTAGAAAGGCCACTTAAGAGGGTCTGTATAGCACTATTAGGTTTGTTATATACAGAAGAAATAAATCATTATTAACTGACGAAAGAGTATTTTCTTCCTAAAAATCCAATTAGGGTGAAATAAACCACAGGTGGCAGTGGTTTGCTATTGATGCAAACTTGTAATAGGCTAAGTTTCAAGCACAGAATGTAACCAAGCACCTGTAATTGTTTGATAAGAAATTGTGGCTACTCTTAACTATAGTCACACTTAATTCACACTCTTAATAAGATGGCCAAATGATCAGCTTATGTATGCAACTCCACAGTCCATGGTTAGTAATACACACTATCAAAATATTGCTTTTACAAAATAACAGGTGTAACAACCAAAACTAATTTTTACTTAATTTTATTTTTAACACTGGTCATTTATTTATTTGATGCATATTAGTACGATGATCTGCATGATATTAGAATAGAATACTGATGGAAAAAGATTGTTTTGCAAATATTTAAAGAAAAGCTAATATCTTTCTCTCTCCCTATCTTTTAACTAGGGCATAAAATGGCATAAAATGAATCTGTAATATGAAACTGCCCAGAAAAGGGACTTGTTTGTGACACGAGGCTAAATCTAACCAGATCCATTGGTGAATTGTGACAGATGGAGGGACTGTGAGACAGAAGGCAGGCACTAATCACACATAAAATGACCGGCTTGCCTCAACATGTTCCATGGATTCCAGCAAACTTTACACCCTAATCCATTTTTAGAACAAAAAACATCTGGGCCATAAATCCTCTAATCTGCCAAAACACGCCATTAAATCCCATGATTTGTTGAAAAACACTAAGATTAAAGAAAGGAAATATAAAATGGCTAACTGCCGTGTTAGGAAAGTGTTATTAATACTCTTTGTCTCAATTATGAATGTTCTGGTACTAAGAGCCTTGTCTAATCATGTCAGATTACACATCCTTGTTGTATTGCTAGACTCTTCTATCTGATCTGCTGATTGCCAAAAAACAAAGAATATTTTCTTGCTGCTTAAACGTTTCTATTGAAGAAACTGATGTCAGAAACTGATGTAGTACTTCAGTGCTGGCAGGTTTCTAAATGATCCATGCCTTTTCCCCTGTTAGTATGCGCAGAGTAGACCTGGTCCTCTGATCTCCTTGAAAAGAAAAGTTCCAGTGTAGGCGATAGAAAAGGGAAGCTTGAGAGTGATTATATATTTTGCCTTTCAGAGCTAAATTCATTGGAACTTATTCAAAGAACAAAACATCTCTGCTCATTATAAACACAAAAGTGAATTGAAAACAACTCTAAACCTAGAACAGATCTTCAGAGTTAATATTTACTGTAAAAGATGGTTGTATTTTATTATCCTCAACATCCTAATTTGGATCTCCTGTACATCATTCTTAATGTATAATTCTTGAACTTGTTCATGAACAATATTACTCTAGATAGAAATACAACTCTTACATGACCGTGATGGTATTGGTATATGTTCATTTAGTAATATCTTAAGAGGATCAGTCTGATTTTCCTATGCTCTAACCCCTGTTTATACGCAACCTGGCATCATACATTTTTGTAGTCTATTTAGCTTCTATGTAGTCTAATTAGCTTCTCCAGAACACAAATATATTTGAAATGGCTTGGCACATGGCACTGAATAAAAGCATGAATTCTTTATGCTTTTTAGGGACTGCCAAGATAACATTGTGTAGGAAAAATGATTAATATAGATGCAAGAGGAATGTAAATTATTATGAGGGGGAGTAACTGACAGACCTATGTTCTGTAATGGTTATTTCCAATTTGAGATGTGTGTTTCTGTGCAGGTAGAAATAACTGTTCACTTTAAAATAAACATTCTTGCTTTTAGAGACTCTTGAGTTTTAGTTATAATGCTGTATGAAATGTTAACATTTTTATCTGCTATGTTAAATCATAAAGCCATTTATATATGACAACATTCAATCTTAATAGGATTGTTTGCTGGTTCTTTACAGTTTGTTCTCCTCATAGTCACCAAATCCTTAACCCTGCTGACTCCGTCTCCCTCAGCAAATGGCCTTACCTCTGATTTTGCAAAGAGCAGTAAGGCTGAACTCTCACCTTCCTGACCCTACCCCCACTCTTACCTTCTGCTGGCTTCAAATTTATTTCCATTTATGCCTATTTTGCTCCTCCTGTTTCAATAAAAATGGTCCCTTTGCTTTCAATCAAGGCAAATCTCCTAATAAGAGTTCTAGATTTCTACACTTCTTCATTATTATTCTATTTCTCATTTATATCATCTATCTAATTGTCTCTACCATCTCTACCACCTCAACTTGTAGATACTTAAGATTCTCTTTTCTCCTCAAACAAGCAAATAAAGTGTCTTCTTTAACTTTGTTTTGCCCTCTCTTTCCAACACTGTTTCTCTTTTTATCTTCAAAGTCAAGCTTCTCAAAGATGCATTATCTCATAATCTCCCATTCCCTTCTTACTTTCCAGTTCTCAATGCAATCTCGTTTCTGTTGCTATTGGTCTCTAGTTGTCAAATAAATCCAAAGGACATTTTCCATTTCTTGAGCGGGATGACAGCATTGACCATCCTCTCATTACTGAATCTCATTTAAGCATTGTTCCTTTTTCCTCACTGCCTCCTCTGTGTTTGTATCCCTGCCTGGGATCCTTCGATCCTTCCTTCACCTAATCCTTAGATTTTGATTCAAGATTCCAATTATTAGAAAAAGCATGTGTTTTGGAGCTGGGCAAGCCCAGATTAAAATCCTAGCTTTGACACTTACTAGGTATATAAATTATACAAGTTGTTTTACTTTTCTAAGTTGCAATTGTCTCATAAGTTAAATAGGGATAACACTCACTAGATAACAGAAATGTCAAGATTGAGTTAATATTGTCTTTTATCATAATAAATGGTCAATGAAAGCTATTCAGTAACTGTCACTTTATAAAATGGCATAGTAAAATAAGCAGAATTTGGAAATTGGATTCAACTGCATCTGGGATTTCCAGTTCTTGGTAAGTGTGATATTTGACAAATTTTAATGCTCAATCTAAGTTTTCACTTCCCTTAACTACAAAATGAAGGTAAAGCTGACGGAAGAATTAGATGAAATAACACATGTGAAGGAAGAGATAGCACTTGGTATCTGCAAAGGCAGGAAAAGATGTTAGACTCCTTTCTTTGCTCTTTACACTTTCATTTTCCCTATATGTTCACTCTTAGCACTCTTGTTAACATGGCTTTGACTATTATGATGAAATCTGTGAGGGGATGTCATTCCTTGGCTGGCACAGAGGTTCAATTAAATGGGCGTCAGACCATAAAGGCCAAAGAGACATATAATGGTTATCTGATAGATACATTTTATTCTGCCTTCATTATAGATTCAAGCAACAATTGCATCTAAAGTCAGGATCAAATGGGAGGGCATGTGTATAGGAGAGGTTTGGTGAACCTCAGTCTTAAGAGGAAAATGAGATGGCAAAGGTCAATATAACTTCCAGTTAACATCTCAAATGAGATTTGGAAAATGTGGGTTAGAAATCATTAATATAAGAAATTTGTGAGATTCTGTAACTTTGTTAAATTCACAGTAATTTGATGTTTTTTTTTTTTTTTTTTTTGAAACAAGGTCTCACCCAGGCTGGAGTGCAGTGGCATGATCATAGCTCACTGCAACCTTGAACTTCTGGGCTCAAGCAATCATTCTGCCTCAGCCTCCTGAGTAGCTGGGACTATGGGCACTACTACCCCCAGTTACTTTTTAAGTTTTTGTAGAGATGGAGTCTTGCTATGTTGCCCAGGCTGGTCTAGAACTCCTGGATTCACACAATTCTCCCGCCTTGGCCTCCCAAAGTGCTAGGATTACAGGCTTGAGCCACCATGCCTGGCCTACAATTTGATGTTTTATGCTTCAGTGTTTCTTCTTAACCATTACCAAAAATATTCTCAAAATTTTTGTTTTTCTTAACTAAAAAGGCCCCTTATATATTTTTTCAGAGGCTGAAAAGAAGGGACAAACTAGAAAGTCTAATTTTGGAGGAGATAAACTCTAAAAGGAAAGTAGTAATGGCCACTATACAAGGAAAGAAAATAAAATACAAAACCACTTGTAATGGGTTAAATTGTGTCTGCCCAAAAGATATATCCAAGTCCTAAACTTAATTATCTGTGACTCTGGCCTCTTTTGAAAACAAGGTCTTTGAAGATGTAATTAAGGATCTCAAGGTGAGATCACCCTGAAATTAGGCTAGGCCCTAAATCCAATAACTGATTTCCTTATAAGAGGAGAGAGATTTGATCCATAGAAATAGGGGAGAAAGCCAAGTGAATAGGCAGGCAGAGATTGGAGTTATACATCTATGAGCCAGGACTGTCAGCAGTATGGAGGCATGGAACAGGTTCTCATTCAGAGCTTCCAGAAGGAACCAACCCTGCTGACACCTTGACTTCAGATTTCTAGCCCCCGAATAGCAAGAGAATAAATTTCTGTTTCAACCCACCCAGTTTACAGTAATTTGTAATGGCAGCTCTAGGAAACCAATATGCCACCCTTGGTCTATACCATGTCTCTAAGAATTGAGAAATGATCCCAAGAACTGTAAAATAACTACTGCTTGCCTCAAACCCTTCCAGATTGCCAGATACATGTATCTGTTTATTGACTAAGCTTCTCTACTTCAATGTCCCATGAGTACCTGAAATGCAGCATGTCTGGCACAGAATTCATCATCTTTCTATGGCCTCAGTCCCCTCTTTCTATATTCCATAGACCTTGTCAGTTGCCCTTCCAATCCTTGGGAGTAATTTAAGGTCTCTCCTTTACCCTCTAAAGATACAAGGCAAGCAAGCCCTGACAGTTCCACTTCTTCCTCAGCTCTCAAATTTGCTTCTCCATCCTCTGCTTTCATGAAAGCCACCTGATATCTCACTGTGCCTTAGCCTCCTAACTGGTTTTCCTATCTTTAGGCTTACACTCTTTGAATTCATGTCTATTCTCTTTCCAGATAAAGCATTTAAAAATATCTCAAAAAAAAAAAATGCTGGGCATGGTGGCACATGCCTCTAATCCCAGCACTTTGGGAGGCTGAGGTTAGTAGATCACTTGACCTTAGGAGTTCAAAATCAGCCTAGGCAACATGGTGAAATCCCATCTCTACAAAAAAACAGAAAAAATTAGTGGAGCATGGTGGTGCTTGCCTGTAGTCCCAGCTACTTGGGGGGCTGAGGCAGAGAACTGCTTGAGCCTGGGAGGTAGAGGCTTCAGTGAGCCATGTTCACCTGCCACTGCACTTCAGCTTGGGTGACAAAGCAAGACTCTGTCTAAAGATAAAAATAAAAATATCTATCTATCTATCTATCTATCTATCTATGTATATTAAAAAAATTGATGTCAAAATCCCTGATTACAAACCCTCCTCTGGTACCCTAGTGCTTCAAGAAACATTTAAAAAATAATGATCTGTAATAGCCCATGAAAAAATAATTCCATGTATAAGTGTAAGAAATACAAAATTAAAGTTAAAAAGGTTTAATTGAATGAATTTTTAAAATCCTGAATATGTTCATGTGCATTGTGAATCTTCAAGAGATCACAGTACGCAGCTTTTACTGGAACTTTTGAAACTCTTTAGCGTTCCTGGAAAATCATCATTCTGAGATAAGTCCCAAACTCTTTCACAAGGCCTAAGAGTCTCCTCATGATATCAACTCTGCTTATCTTTCCTGTGTCCCCTCTTGCCAGTCTCTCATGCGTCCTGCATTTAAGCTGTATACAGCATTCCCCCTTTTCCAAGGACAGGCCTTCATCCTTTCACTCTACACTCCTGTATCCCAGGTTTTTCTCTTTCGCTGAAGGGCTCTTTCTTTCTGGCGTGTTTGTGAATTTATTCAAACATCACCCCTTCTGTGAGAACTTCTCTTACACACCCTAGACATGTTCTTTGACAAGATTAGTACTTCCCACACGTGTGTTCCTTCAAAACCTTGTGAATGTTTTTATTGTCATATTGTCTTGCATTTGTCTTTCATAGTGGTCTATGGACTACTTAGCATTTTTTAGTTCAATCTATTATTCCTTTGGCCCAGGGCAGAATCTGTTGAAGAAATAAATGCATATTCTAAGTTGAAAGTATCCGCCTTGATAATCCCAAATCTATTGATAATTTCTATCTTCTTATCAATGGAAGCCTGGACCATATGGTACAGATTTATTAAAATTCATGGATTTAACAGATGATATTAGTGTAACACAAATACTTATTTACTACATATTTATTTTATATAGGAGTTGTAAGTAAAAGTAATGGCGTATTTGTTTCTAGCGATTTTCAACAAATGTATTTTTTTCTATTTTTGTGGTCATTGATCAGATTACATTTTTGACACCCTGATAGGTAGACAATTTTTTAATCTGTGAAAGCTCACCAGAATTAGATAATACATGTGAAAGCAGTTTGCAAACTGTAAAGTGTTATGCAAATGTTAATTGCCAGATGTCTTTGAATGATATCTCCAACTTCCTGATAATCCAATGGCTTTCCATGATTCACAATATTCTTGTTCTTTCCTTCAATCACCTTCCTGCAAACAAGGTTTTTCTCATTAAAACCCTTGTATAAATTTTACTTATTAAAAACCTGGGCATGGTGACTCATACCTGTAATCCCAGCACTTTGGGAGGCTGACGTGGGCAAATCCCTTGAGTCCAGGAGTACGAGGCCAGACTGGACAACATGGGGAAACCCATCTCTAAAAAAATACAAAATTTGGTCGGGCACGGTGGCTCACAGCTGTAATCCCAGCACTTTGGGAGGCCGAGGCGGGTGGATCACGAGGTCAGGAGATTGAGACCATCCTGGCTAACATGGTGAAGTCCTGTCCCTACTAAAAATTCAAAAAATTAGCCAGGCGTGGTGGCGGGTGCCTATAGTTCCAGCCACTCTGGAGGCTGAGACAGGAGAATGGCGTGAACCCAGGAGGCGGAGCTTGCAGTGAGCCAAGATTGCGCCACTGCACTCCAGCCTGGGTGATAGAGCAAGACTCCGTCTCAAAAAAATAAATAAATAAATAAATATATATATAAATATATATATTTATTTATATATTTTAAAAAATATATATCAATATATATTATATATATTTTAATATATATATTAAATACATATAAATATATATTATATATTTTTTATTATATATATTAAAATATAAAAAAATATATAAAATATATATATTTTAAATATATATATTTATTTTAAAATATATATACTTATTTTAATATATATATATATTTTTTTTCATATTTTTGTATTTTTGGTGGTACATGCCTGTAGTCCTAGCTACTTGGGAGGCTCAGGTGGGAGGATCATTTGAGTCCAGGAGGTAGAGGTTGCAGTGAGCCAAGATTGCACCACCACACTCCAGCCTGGGCAACAGGCAGAGTAAGTTCCTGTCTCAAATAATAATAATAATAATAATAATAAATAAATAAAATAAAAATGTAAACTAACGAACCTTCAAAATAATATCCTCCTTTAAGTCATCATATCTTAACCTGGCATGTTGTACAAATCAAGTAGCCAATTAATGGGCTTGGAAATACTGCCCTTTGTTTTACTGGGTCAATGTGCATTTACTACATTTGCTCAGGTATAGTTTTAGTTTTCATGCATTAATGCCTCTGAGGAATGAAGGCTAAGAACAGGACATTCCAATATGTCCCAAAGATATGCTAGGAAAAAGATTGTAGGCACCTAAAGTCTCAGTCCAAGGCTGTTGTCTGCTTATCCTCCAGACTAAGCAAAACATATGGCAAAGGAAGAGTATTTAAATCTCATTTGTTGTATGGATGAGTGAAATGATGCATGGCCGAGAAGAGCATCTAATGCAGTGTGGCTACCAAAAGGCAACAACTACAAAGAATGAACGCCAACCAATAGATTATGGTTATAAGGCTCCAAAATCCATTGGCCCTAAGTCTGGATAAGTTACTAGATTTTTATATACATTTATTTCCTTAAAATTAAAGCTGAGGTAATAAATATAGAATCATAGAACTGTCTACGCTCTGACAAAAAAATTCCTTCAAATCCCTAGGTAGACACACAGGCTCTTTAGGTCTGTGTTCCCTATCTGCTAAATAACAAGCTTTGACTAGATTATATGGATATCTACTCCATCTAGTTAAGGGTCTATAATTGTAGAACAGCTGCAGTGAGAAAATAGATGAAAAAAATGCTTTGAAAAAGAGTTAAAAGTGTTATACATATGTTCGATATAGGTGGAAAAAGCCAATAAGGGAAAGATAACATCTGGTCAAAAGATTCTAAAATTATCCATCATTCTTCTGAACTATTCATGCCTTTTAAGGATCTCCTTTCTTTGGAGCTGCCTATCATTTGCGTACCATATCAAAAGCATTCTTATAGAATACACTGTAATATTGGTCACCAACCTCAAAAAGTCACTTTCTATATTTGTAGCTAATAGATATATAGCAAAGAGCCCCATGTCATTAACAATAACTTAAGTCATCTTTCAGTCCACGTTTTCTGTGGTTTAATAATGGCATCACACATTAGTTCTTCTTTCAGGAGTGACCTTTACAACACCATTAATCCTCACAGCTTTTATCCAACTACATTATTACTCATTAAAGTTTCAGCTTTCAACATCTGCATTTGTTGAAAAGAGAAAAGTAAATTGTAGTGGACTTAAATCCTTGGAAATTATGAGGGATGTGTATATGGTGAAGGAACTTTTCAGAAAAAAAAACAAAGAGATGTTTTAGTAGTGGGGAAAGTCATGATAAATGACATTAAGTATGTTCTTGCCTTTCAAAAATACTTTGCCATACTTAATCCTTGGGAATGCTAAAGAAAAGATATTCATACATAATACAAATAAAAACATATTAGTTATTCTACTAGTCACATATTCTAGTTCTAACAACATCACAAAAGTTGCTCATGTACTAACACTATGACATTTATAAGCTTACATGTATATTATGATACTGAATGATTCTTGCCAAATAAAATATTTTTTCTTTTACATAGTACATGAAAGTAAATCTAATCTTGGAGCTCATTTAGGATGCTGAGCAGAGTAACTGGAGTTAGACTATAAGATGAAAAAGCACACATGTGTCTGAAACCTTTTTCAAACTTCTCAAAACTTCAGTTTTCACTGTTCCTCTTTTCACTGTGGCCCCACTGCCCAGACTGAATTCCTCTTAACAAATAATCTGGAATTCTACTTTGTGGAGATTAAAGCATTTGATACACACTCCTTCAGACTTCATTCTGATCATTCCAAAATTTCTCTGAAATGTTACCATTTATCTCTTCCTTTCCTTCAGTCTCAGGAAGAAGAAAAGTTTTTCTCCTTTACAAGGGTTAATCCCTTCCCATCACTTTTCATATCTATACATGTCTTTTGCACTTTTTCATATCTATACATGTCTCTAACTCTTCTTCCTCTCCCCCCTTGAAAAGTAATATACATATTCCTATTTTAAAACCTGTCTCTACTTAGCCTTCTCAAACTATTATCACTTCCCAACACCAAACTTAGAAAAAGATGAGTTTATATCACCAAATTAACTTTCTTTCCTCATATTCTTCCGCTCTGTATAACTGGGAATCTTTTCAAACCATTCATTAAAACTTCTCTGTCAGTCTACCTGTCCGTGAACTCCAACCAAATCCTAAGGCTCTTATTCTTCATGTTCTTTAATTGTCCTGCAGAAGGTGCACCATTAAATAATCCCTCCTTTTTGAAACTTTGTTTTCCTAGGCTAGCATGACATTACCCTATCTTCAATCTTATTCTAAAATACCCACTCGCTCTTCATTCTTATTCTAAGACACTCAACTTACTCTTCATCAGTTTTGCATCTAAAAAAAAGTGTAGTTGTTCTAAAATATGTTCAAAGATACTTTTATACTCTCTACTTCAGTTGGAGCCTAATTCTCCTTGCCTTGAGTTGGGCTGGACTTAATGATTCTCTTATAAGAAACAGAATAAAGCAGAATTGCCTCTGGATGAACTTGGAGAACAGGTTATTTGGTGATATAAACTGTGCCTTTTTCTTTGTTCTTCCCTTGGATCACTCACTCAGGAAGGTTCACTGTCATGCTACAAGCAGCCCCAGGGACAGGCCTATGTGGCAAAGAACCGAGACCACCAGAAAGCAGATAATAATAAATGTTAAACAATAAATAATAATAAATGAGACAATAAATATTGGTTGTTTTCTACTGCTGTTTTAGGTTAATTTGTTACACAGCAATAAATAATATATTAGTTATCTATATTATAATATTAATATCAGTTATCTATCTATTAGTATCTAATGCAATACCAGCTGCTAAGTTTTAGGTTAATCTGTTACACAGCAATAAATAATATATTAGTTATCTATATTATAATATTAATATTAGTTATCTATCTATTAGTATCTAATGCAATACCTATAATTCTTCACTCCACTCCTTTTCTTACCACACACAGCCTTTTTTGGTGGACTTATTTGCTCTCCTGAGTTGAACCACTTCATCATGGAATAATTTCCATATCTAAAATTCTAGTACGTCTTTTACCGATGAGGCTTGTATTTCCAGCTTCTTCCTGAACACCTCTACCTAGATAGTTCCTTGTGCTTCAAATTCAACACATATTACCTTTTTATTTCTTCTCCCAAACCTGCTCCAATTCTGGGCTCCCCTTTCATCATTAATAGAGGCATAATAATCCTTGTTATTGCATAAATTCAAGATTCTAGTTTTCTGTCTACAACTTGACCTTTACCAGATACATTCTATTGTGACTGAATTATGTCAATTCTTCCTTGATTAATATCTTTTTAATCCATTCTCTCCTTTATCATTGTTTATTTCTATCTCATGTAACTGATTCTTGCCCTACATGTAAACAATGGTTTCCTGAATTCCAACATCATTCTGCCACCTGATCCTTTCAGTTTTAGCTCTGATCACTTTCCACCATACATTTTTTTCTACAATCTAGACAAATCAGTGCATTTCTCAAAAATATGCTATTTCACTTTGTGATTTTTTTTGTTACTTCCTAGAATGCCTAGGAATCTATCTCTTCTTCAAGGCTCAGTTTGAATTAGGATATATCTAACTCATACTCTTCTGTAGTCCTTCCCAGACAGAATCCAACACTCTCCTCTCTTGGTAGAATTTTATCTGTGCTCTGCAATAGCACTTGTTATAGCTGACTTATACCATAGAATGAATGACTTTCCCTTAACTAAACCATGAGCTCCTTGAGGGCTGGCCTCCTTAAAAATTGAATAAAAATAATACAAATATCAGTAAATCTGTGTTGAAATCAGTATCTACAGTCTGATTTATGTATGCTGAAATTAAAATCATTGAATTTTTCAAAGTCAACTTATAGAAGTGTTTTCTACTATTTTGTTTGCGCTACTGAATTTACAATTATATAGAATTGAAGCTATCCACTCTTTATAATACTTTGGTGTTTGCAAGCAATCCTCAAACAGAATGAAACTGAACAAACTTCACATCCTTATGGTTGATTGATGATAGAGGCAAAATGCATTTCATCATAATGTATACTTTGTGCAATTCACAAAATAAATGGAAATTTCAGTGATGCAAAAGGTAAGTCACCTAACAATAACATTCTGGAACCATCATTGCTCACTGCGATTAGTCACTTAGTCCTCTTTTTATATTGTATGGACATAGTTAGAAATATAGACATAACCTACACAGTTAGATTTTCAGGAGGGCATTATAACTTGGACTTTAGTGAGAAATTTCATTTGCATGTTTAAAATGGACCTAGGTGGTTCCTCAAATTGAAACTGTCCTATGGAATTCAAGCCGTGTATAGAGTGTGTGTGATGTGCCATTTAAAGATGATTCCATTCAATAGCCATAAACAGAAAATCAGCAAGAACAAAAGAAACAGAACTTACCTATTGTGCTAACTCTGGCTGAAGGACTAGCTAACGCTGCTGGGACAGAGGCTTTGAGGGGGCCTGCCCCACTGTTTATTCTCAGAGCTGGCATATGGGGAGAGGTGGGTGATGTGGGTGATTTGCCATCAGAGGTCTTGGGTTTAGCTGATAGGTTCAGTGGCTGTGCCACTTCATCCTGCAATGATCATTAGAACATGAGCTGTGATAAGGAAAGGCTGATCAAAAATGCCTAGAAAAACACAGGTATGCAGCCTGTCATTTCCCATCAAATTACTCTACCAATCAGTGATCTTAACATTCATTCTGAACATTACAGCATTTGGTTAGCTGTCAACATAATGTCTCCTTCAACTATACATTCAAAATACCTTTTGTATAAGAGAAAGTACATGTGTACTCAATTACCCACAGAAAGAAGATAATTTTTGTAACCTGTAAGAAATATTCTTAAAAAGCTACTCTTTGTGCTATATTCATTTGTATTGAGAGATATTACACATTAAATTTGAAATATGATATAGGTAGGTTTTTTTTTTTAATCGCCAAAGAAAAGGGGTTGGATCTGATGCATCTTTGTACCCTGGTACCTAGGCAGAGCACCTGGAACACCCATGATGGAGGACCACAGATAGTTGTGTGCCTCTGATCAGAACTGCTCTCCAAATTCAACACACACATAAGAAAATTTCTAACTTTCTTAGAAAATAATCCTTTCTCCCTAGGTTTCACAGAAACACCTTTGAATTTGATCTAAAAATGAAAATAAACATAATTAACATCACCCTACTATGTGCAACTTATTTATATGTCATACTGTTCTAAACACTAAACAAACACCATGTTTTCAAAATCCAGATGTGTTTTCCAGGTTTCTCTTTTAGTATACTATATGTGTCATGAAGACCATGTGATCAGTTCAGCATGGTTGATGATTTCCAGCTGTTCTATAGTTTGACAGGTCAAAACACAGTTTATACTCAATTTTAAATCGTTCTGTTAGGTAATTTCATACATGAGACTTATAGATATAGTATCATTAAAATTTATATTACATCATATAGGAATATAAGAATGAGATAATATTAAAATTATATCACTTTTTAAATTGGAAATTGAAAAAGTTATTTTGTTCCTTTCCTGTGCTCTAAAATTGGAATATCTTACCACTTGTTTATTTATCAACATTTACAATATATCCAATTTTACATTAATATTATTGTAGAATAAAAATTTAGTTTCCACTTAGCTATTTCATGAGTTAAGAACATAAAATATTTACCAATAACAGATTTGTTGAAAGTAGAAACATTTTTAATCAAATGGGGTAGTCAGGTGACATTAAAGTATATGTTAATTACTGTATAAAAAATTTAATGCACAGTTTTACCAAAAGTACCACTGAAATAAATCATTTTATGAAATGGTTAAATGGTAAAATATGACATTGATATCAAGTTTATATATATAAAATATATATTATATATATATTTTATATATATATAATATATATATATATTATATATATATTTTATATTATATATATTATATATTATATATATATTTTATATTATATATATTATATATTATATATATTTTTTATATTATATATATTATATATTATATATATATTTTTTGAGATAGAGTCTTGCTCTGTTGCCCAGGCTGGAGTGCAGTGGTGCAATCTCCACTCATTGTGATCTCTGCCTCCCAGTTTAAGTGATTCTCCTGCCTCAGCCTCCTGAGTAGCTGGGACTACAGGTGCACACCACCACATCCGGCTAATTTTTGTATTTTTAGTAGAGACAGGGTTTCACCATGTTGGCCAGGCTAGTCTTGAACTCCTGACCTCAAGTGATCTGCCTGCGTTGGCCTCCCAAAGTGCTGGGATTACAGGCATGAGCCATGGCGCCTGGCCTCAAGTCTATATTTTTAAGTGGTTTAATATTATTAGATTATCATTTGATTCTGTGGTTATGTGCACTTAAGAATCCCATGAACAGACTACGAAAAAGTTACCTTTGTAATACATCTTATTTCAGTTTATATTGTTTGTTTCAGAAAAAAAAATTGAAAATTCATGAGACAATTCAAATTAGCAATCTTCTATGATTTCAGATAAGTAAGAAATTAAAGACTATTATACCAAATCTATATTGATTCATAAGATCTTGACAGAAAGTGAAATAATTCCATCATTGAGACAACACTTAATTTGGAGAAGTTTACTTTAGCATTTTAAAAACTATAGGGGCAATGGCTGGGTGCAGTGGCTCACACCTGTAATCCCAGCACTTTGGGAGGCCAAGGCAGGCAGATCATGAGGTCAGGAGATTGAGACTATCCTGGCCAACATGGTGAAACCTTGTCTCTACTAAAAATACAAAAAATTAGCTAAGCATGCTGGCATGCACCTGTAGTCCCAGCTACTCAGGAGGCTGAGGCAGGAGAATCACTTGAACCCGGGAGGCGGAGGCTACAGTGAGTTAGATCGTGCCACTGCACTCCAGCCTGGGCAACAGAGTGAGACTGTGTCAAAAAAAACCAAAAAAACAAAAAACTATAGGGGCAATATTATCCCTAAATTGTTCAATCTGAAACATGACCTGTTCAACCATAATCTATACATATGATGTCATAATTAGCAGCAATATGGAAGTATTGTGTCCTCACATTTTAATCCAGTATGAATGAACAGTTCTCAAAATGCGGCTCACAGACTAGCACCATAAGCACACCTGGGAACTTGTTAGAAAGGCAAATTCTCTATCATAGAAACTATGGGGATGGGTCCCAGCAACCTGTGTTTAACAAGCCTTCATTCCCAGGCGATTCTGATGCACACTCAAATGTAAGAGCCACTGCCTCATATATTAATATAAAGGGGGACTATTGAAAAAGTTTTGTTAGACTTCCAAAAAGCCTTTAAAAAGCTTCTTCTGTATAAGAAGATAACATTTAAAATATGTGATATTACCTCAGTGTTTAAAATATAATTGGGACATATCATATGCTAATAATGGAAACATTCATATGCATAATAAATTGAATGTTACTGAGATTCCATGGGACAATAAAGATTAGAACCCAGATCTACTCTTGGTCAATTAAGCCTAAATGTCCTGACTGTCAGGGACTTTACTATTTACTACCCAGCTGTAAATATTCCAGGCACTATTTTCCCCTAGCAATGTAGTACCTGTTTACTACCTTCTGTGTGAAACTGACTTCTGTCATGACGCTTTTAGAACTTCTTTTTGACATCATCCTAACTCTTGCAAAAGTTTTGGGAGATGCTTGGATCAAAGACAGCTATTTTACTTGAATGTGAAGAAAAGAAAAAGAAACAAAACAAAAAAAAGCAAAGCAAAGAAAAGAGAAGGACTGTATTCCCAGAGTTGGAACAGGAAAGATTTTTATGAGCACAGAGGAAACACGGTGTGAGTGTATAGTGAGGGGGGAATGGTGGTATTGATGAAGATGATGTGGATGTGGGTGCTGATGGGATGAAGTGTCATATGTCTTAGCTTTAAGCACTAATAACTATTACTTGCCCATGCTGAAAGATAACTATTCAAAGCATTTATTAGAGCAAGAGACCCACTGAAACTCTTAGTATTCACCTCCATTCAAGGCAGCACAGATGTCTGAAAGCCAAAAAGTGCAAGGCCCCAAGGACATAATAGAGGTTGACAGTTCCAAAGTTGATATAAATGTCATTCAAAATTGCCCTTTCCTTCTCTTCCATTGTGTGACCAGGCTAATGGTAAACTAATAAGAACTCACATTCTTGATCTTTATACTGGTAACTGTATAAATAATTTTGGCCCATTACATGATATTATTTCACAATTTTGTTCTTTTAATAATTTACTACTGAGCTGCTATACCAAATGCCTATTATTTATGAAGAATACAAAAATGACACTAGTTTCCCATTTTCTATTAATTATTTTTCATTTGACTAGATGAAAATTTAAAAATCTTAACTATAAAATGGACATGGACAATTTATTTCGGGCATGCATTCTTATAATATGAATATGTGCAATAAAAGCTGAAGGTAAGACTTCTCTTACTTTGTTTTTTACTTGTAATTTTATGTAGGAGAAATTCAAAAGCTTAACATGATTAACCCCTATTCTTACAAATAAAACACACATTTAAACATGTTAAATAAATTACTTACAAATAAAAGGATATGAGTAATTTTCAAGGTCAAAAATAATTGAAAAAGATACTATTTCTATCAACTACACCATCAAACAGTGAGCAAAGCAATTTCCTGTTAATTACTTGCCTAATTGTTAAATGAGGTTGCCAATTGGAACTTTTGAAAATAACATATTTCATAATTATTTCATTTATACACAAAGTAAGAGTTAAGAATTAAGTTATCTGCCGAGTAGCTCCAAACTTGTATATCATAAATATAAAGTAAGCATTTATGTTTAAGTAAATGTGTAAGCTAAACAAATTTTAACTAGTAGAAGGCAATAATTTACATTTATAGGGTTCATTATAAGTATTCCAAAGAGTTTATTTAATCTTCACGACTATGAAGTAATTACAAATCTTGTGGAGGAAAGTAAGGCTTAGAAAGTTCTAATGAAACCGAGGTTTTTGGACTCAACATACAATACTCTTTTAATTTCTGTGACAAATTTAATCTTAAATTTAAAAAGGCACTGATGGAATATAACTTCTGAAATTCAGTCCTAGCTATATAATTCTGTTACACAATAACCACATGAAAGATAATATATGTGCAATAAAATGATGTAATACAAACATTTGCTATTCTATACATTAAAAAGTTAAGGCACAAATTCACTTATCTTGGTGACTATTTTTGTGCTTCTCTGACCTCTACGCTATATAGCATTGAAAATTTCCTTTAATACTAAAGAGTGGCTTGGACTATTCTTTTAGAAAAATCCCAAGAGTTCATGTACACATGGTACAAGAAAATAATATTTTATATAATCAAATACAAGTTTTAGAAGCTCACTCATGATATAACTTCTTCTAATCAATTACTAGGCTAATTGTAGTTTTCTGGGATAGAATGCAAAGTAAGTAAAATCCAAATAAACATAGGTCCGGGATGTTCCATTTACATAATTAGAGCTACGATAACTTCTCTGAAAGCTACCATCTCAATACCAGTTTGTGGTCACAGTAGCAGAAATACTATAGAGGCCTTAATCAGTTAATTCCGGCCAATGACAATTTGCAACAGATTTTAAAAAAAATTGCATGAAGAATGTGAAACAAATATGCAGCCTTAGATGCACTGAGGGAATACCAATTGTCACCATAAACTTATTCCACATAAACTTAACAAACACTATAAAATAAATATATAAAGTTACAATATATTTCATTTGGTTGGTTTTCAAATAACAATTTATTTTAGAAGAAAATATGTTACTGTAACATAATTGTATAATAGTCATAATTTTATAATGTACAAATACCAAACGATTTAGAGAAATCAAACATAATTTAACAAATAAAAAGCATTCTTAGCAATCCTGGGGTGTCATTTCTCTCTCCCCACTCCTTAGCTTTTCAAGTCTTTGTTAAGGAGTTTCAATAGAGAACTAGATAACAGAGATCCAAACATCCTAGAGAATTCTATTTGTTTCTATTTCTCTATTCTTATCCTCACAACATGGAAATATACCCACAATGTAGGTTGCTAGACCACAAAATGCACTACCCAGGAAGTGCGAATGATTAAACCCTTCAGAATATAAATTTCATCTTTATTTACATCTTTATTCACATCTTTATTCATTCTCATTATCTACTTGATGATTTGGTTCATTCCATATCACAGGTGTCTCAAAATTCCACTTCCTCAAATATTTACCTAAATTAATTATTGAAAATCAAAATTTATTTGGCAGTTAACACATTTATACCAGTCTAAAGGCAACAGATAAGAACAGATGCACTTATTCAATCATCCATACATTCATCCATATCTTATTTATCCAACGGTATTTCAGCTATTTATTAATGGCTATTATATGCCAGGCATTAGAAAAACATAAACCAAAGGACATTTAGGCATGTAGCTTTGAGGCTTTGGTTTTATGTGGTCAGTAATAAAGAAAAGAAGTCCATTTACTTTTTATTTAAAACCTAGGTATAGATTTAAGTGGAAGTGTGTGTGTGTTTTTAAACTTCTTTGAGAACAGTTTGTCTTTATACTCAATATAATGTTTCATTTATAAAAACACTTTGATTCTTCAATAGCCACACAATGATTGAAAAATATATATATATATATGTATAAATAAAATTCCTGGCTTCTTCCTCTGCATGATTTGAAAGCTGTGATTGTCCCCATGTTTATCATAAACACGTCTGTGAAATAAGTAGCAGTAATAACATATGGGGATGGTAAAAGCATTCATGAAACATGTTGCAAAATTAATCATGCTGCCGCTATTATCCTCTCTGATGAAATAATCGTATTAACCTAAGTAGGGAAGTTACAAGACAGCCTGAATTGCATAATGTGTGCTGTTGCTGCACCTCTCTTCCCTAGCTTGTGTGCAACACTCATCCTTTCTCTTTCGTCTTCCACCTCTATGCACTGTGGGAGCCCTCTTTCACCTCTCCTACCCAAATAAGGCATTTCTTCGCTACAGCTCCATAGAGGTTTACTAGAAGAAACAAAACAAACACATATCATGAGAATCTACAAAGAGATGGAAGTGTACCTGCTGAGCAGAACTTAAAGGAGAAAAGGTTTATATTTATGTGCAAGAGTCAAAGTAACCTAAGATAAAAATAACTGTAACAATCTTAAAATTATTTTCTTAGTCTTCAAGGAATTAATAATCCTACTCATGTAGCCATCCCAACTCCTTATTTAATTAATAGGTTCCTAAAAATCAAGTCTATCATCTTACATAGCACATAGTCTTGAAACCCCTTTTCATGAACAGATGCTTACTTTTAGACTTACGAACTGCAAAATGCCTTGTTAATCAGGCAGAAAGAGCTCCAGGAATTCTTTGATAGGTATGCTTTTGCTGTGTTAATGCTACCATTAGACTTGATGGCCATTTAAATGTAAGTCTTATTTAGCTGAGGGTAATATGTTCTAGCATCTCATTTGGCTTCCTTATTTGCCATTTTACACTTTTGCTTAATGTATACCTGCTTCTTTTAAAAGTAGATGCTAGTAGTGTGGTTGGGGACATATGCTTCAATGTGGTAATTACATGTTTCTTTACATTTAATTTGCTGGCCTTTAATTAATTTAAAGGTATTCAAAGAGTACTCATCATTTTATTTGCTGTTTAAAATGCCCCCTGCTCATTTTCCCTTAGTATCTTAATATTTTCCTTGTTTTCCAACTTTGTTGAATTAATGTCTCAATGCTGTAAATTATACACGCAAGCACACACATATATTTAAAAACAAAGAAAGAATAGTTTGCTTCTGAAATATCAACTATACTTCACATTCACTTTTTAATTTCAAAAATTGCCTTCAATTAATCCAAATAGTGCCATATCATTCCTTTTTACATTTTCCTTCCTTCTCTTTTAATATTTATTCTCCTTTCCCTTTAAGATCTCTAATTTAGCTTTTGAATTTTTCATTTTAGATTAACTCTCTATCTAACCTTACTTTTTATTTCCAAAATGTCCTATAAATATACTGTATAAATACAGTTTCCATATATTTACCAAGAAGAATGTCATATTGGAAGACCCTTTAACCTACAATATCAGATGAAAACCCACTCATAGAAATTCCACAGAGTAAGCTTTTCTAACTATACTTGAAAAGAGGAAGAATGGGAGGAATACATGTGTCAACAATAATGTGTGATGAGAACAGTTATAACATGAGCCAGTAGGAAATGTATGGTGTTTCCAATTCAACTTTGTTTAACCTCTGGTCCCCAGACAACTTCAAATTCCTAATAATAATGGTTATTTTGTCCTATAGTGTTCATTACAGCTGGATGATTGCTGTTATCTTTTAAAATGATTAACAGTTCTTCTACCAAGAGGCTAAAAGGAAGCATAGAGCAGTAAGAACTGATGTTAATAATCATACCAGTTCCTCTTTTTAACCTCTAAATGTAAATCTCCAAAAGCTTTTAAAAATGCTTTAGAGAAATTAAAGAGTTGGTCACTCCTTGAACAAGAAAATGTAATGTGTTTTTGACACCACCTGATAAGTCCTTAAATTTATAATTACAAAGCATTTGTCATTGTTACTTTCCTGTTAGTTCCACTTGAAGATTTGTATACAAACATAAGCCAACAACTACACAGCTGTTAAATGATGGAATAGATTGACAAAAAAAAGTAAAACAGGAGCTCACAGAGCAATACAACTTTATAAAACAAAGAAATAGAAGTCATGCTGATCAAATTCTACTATCATCTCTATGTTGGAAATGGTATTTCCACCTGAAGCTAAATGTACAAAATGAGCACATCAGCATCTCTACTGGAATCTACAAAAGGAATTACTATCAAAAGGAAAGCAGAACAATACAACATCATCAAAGCAAATCAGTGGTAGAAGGTTTGATCCACTGGAGTCATATAAAAGAGAAGTAAAAATACCACATGAAGGCATGGATAGCCCATTGTGGGGGGGGGGGAAGAAACCACTGATGAAAATATTAATGAAACACTGATGAACTTGAAACAACAAAATGAAATACTTTGAAGGACTCCCAGAGGGCTCCAAAATTCCTTTTTAAAAATATATCTATGGCTCTCTGAGAGATTTATGTTTTCTCAGATCTTCGAAAAGTTTGGTCTGGTTATACGCAGATAGACCATCTTTAGATAGCAACCTGGCAGAATGGGAGAAATAATAGAAAGCATCATTATGCATAAGTCATTTATTATGAGCTCCAATTAATTACATCAAAGAGTCATTCCCAGTGCTCACATACATGCATGCAACAGCTCCTATGGCACAAATCCCCAACAGTCTGGTGAACCCACTATAACTGACTGTTTTATGAGTAATGACAGTTACGACAGTTAACTGATATAAACCATGCATTGGTTTATATTTGGCAGATGAGTGAAGGCCAAATTGTCTAAGGTACGGAACCTTGCAGAAGGACAGGTATGCATGTGTGTGTGTGTGTGTGTTTAATGGATTAAACATTAGAATGAGACATTAAGCAAGAAAAGGCTAGGGAAGCCTAAGGCAGCACCCTAGTGTTACTGACTGTAGCATTCATATCACTGTATTTCATTTTATTGTGTTGTTTTCTTGAATAGCTGGTGGCTAAATAATCAAATTTCAAACAGTTTAAGAAAATTTTCATTTTTAAAGTCATCTGAGTACTCTCTTTACACCCACATATACCTGGAATAGAAAAAAAATTTACTAGATACTATTAACTACTAAATGTTAAATGGATAGTGGAGATTAATCAATAACTAATTCAATAAATTCTAAGTTTTTCTTATTGTTTTTATTGTAGCATTTCAAAAGCTATTTACGTTTACGTACAATGCACATTCATCGAGCAAATAACATCGAGCAAATGTTACTTTGACTTGTGAATAACAGAATAGGAACATATGCACTACCAAAATGTATCCCTCCATATTTAAATCTCTTGTAATGAATTCTCCTCACCACTTGAATGTCAGTTCTTCTCAGTCTTCAGAACTTTGCTCCCTTGCTTTCCTCTTAAGAGTTGAAAGTTTGATGTCCCTGGGACTCACTGCTTTCTACTCAGTGATGTCTGCTAACAAAGCCATCCTCAGGAACTATTTAGCCACAGGCTTCCTCCTATTAACGTTAACTTGAGACTTGACTAGGTCAGTACATCCAAACTACAACTCTTTTCATTCCATTCATTACAGATAGAGAAAAGGGGGCAGTCATTGAAGACAAAGGTAAAAAGTCCAAAAATAAGTAAAAATAAAATTTAAATGCAAAACTCACTTCTCGTACCCCACTTGCTTTAACCTAGACTGAGTTCCACTGTTCAGGTTAAGAGCAGTACAGTAATAGTGATATAGGAGTTAGTAAGAAATTATTTAGGCAGTTAGTGAGGGTAAAGGAGTTCTCAGTGGAATTTTCCTTGAATAAAAAGCAGCCCCTAAAACATTTCTAACAAAAAGCAGCCTGAGAAATCAAGCTGCAAGCATAGATACGCAAGCTAGAAGCTCGCATAGGTAAATGCCGGCAGCTATGTCAGAAGCCAGGTACACTCAACATGGAGGATATCTCCTCTCTTCTCTTTGTCGCCCCTGTGTGGGTGTCGTGGCGACGGCCAGGTAAACCCCATTTGCATAATAAAAGATTCACAGGCTGTGTAAATGGCACACCTGACACCTGGTCAAACCAATCTCCTGGGCCCTATGTAAATCAAATACGGTTTCCTTAAGCCCCTCTATAAAATGGACCACATCTCTCCCCAAACCCAGAAACCCGCTTGAGGATCCCCTTCCTCTGCATGAGGAAGCGCTCTCCTGGCGCGCGCTCTCTCTCTCTCTCCCTCCTTTCTTTTGCCTATTAAACTTTACGCTCTTAAACCCACTCCGTGTGTATGCGTCTGCATTTTTGTTCCCCTTAGCACAAGATCACGAACCTCGAATATTTCCCCAGACAACAAGGCTACTTAATTAGCAATTTTCCTTTATGAACACAAAATTAGAACAGTTGCGCCATCTACCCCGTCTCTTGTTTTGCCCCCAAGTGGTAGGTTAATTCTTTAATTTGTTCCACAAACACTATTCCCAAGAGAGTGGCAGGTCATGAGAGAGAAGAAATCTATACACTAGAAGAGAAAACATTTTAAGGCAATGTAAGTGACTAGGAAACTTCGATAGCGAAATAAATATCATTATGATTAATCTAAAACAACGTCATGAAGGAAGAGTTTTACGGGGAAAAAAAACTTGCATTTCATTTCGTTTGGATTATTTAGATTGAATTCTTTGTCACTAAAGTGATTGATTCTTGGATTTGAATTTTGGATATTAGGTGTTTAAATTTTACAACTTTTCATAAAGTTATCATTTCCTTATTCTGTGAATCCTTAGACCACTTTTTTTTTCTTGAAAAGTCTGAAAACTTACAAAAATATATCAAGGGCATGAGTTGTTGGAAGATTAAGTCTCAAAAATTTGCTTTTTTGATTAGATGAATTTTTACTAGAAATGACCTAAAGATTATTTTCCCCTCCTCAACATATTCATCAAAGCAATTATTTGTCAATTATGATTGACTTAAAGTGTTCTTTCCTTTTTTCTTCTCTCATAATTAACCTATTAGTGAATAAATAAAAGGCACAGTATAGGTCTATTTAAATACAGAAATTATACATTATATATTTTTTATATATTTTTACCTAAGAACTTCTCCCTACACCAAAAGAAATGCTGATTTTATAATGTAATTTTGTCATGGAGAGAGCTGGTTTTTAAAGAAGAAATAAATACTTAAAGCCTAATACACTATTTGTTACACAAACATTTTGAAGAGTAAGTTAAACATTACAAAACCATGAAAGTATGTTTAGTGGGTTTCATAACCCAAAAACTTCTAAGTTTTAAAAATAATTTAAATTATTATATAGCTGTTCACTTTTCAGGGCTGATTTTCTAATACTGTTTACTCCTTGACATCTAAATTTTACAACTAACAAAACATCTCCATATATTTTATTTTATTCATACAGCAAGAATACGAGATATCATCAACCCCACTTCACAGATAAAGAGAAGGAGGTTGAAGATATTCAAAAATTTGCTAACAGTCATACTTAAAGAAGCCTCAGACTTGAACCCAAGTCATAGAGGTGTAAACTTAGGCAACTTTTCAAAGCTGCTTCTCTATTATTTAAATGCCAATAGGAAAAATAATCATTAAGCAATAATTTCTTTGAAAAATTAGATTGCAATCATGTAATTTCTTTTTAATTCTGAAGAATTTTTTCTATCCCATAGATAGGGACCTTGCAATGTTCAATTTTAGTAATACTGGTCGAGACCCTCACAAAATTTTTATGACACTAAATCATAAAGTATTTTAACAAAGTAGCTATGATAAATTCAAAATGTATTCACGATCCTAAAATTTATATCAAAAGAATACATATTTCAAATAAACACCATAAACATCCTTAGCACTATTATTTATATAGACCTATATGCCTTCAACTTAATACACATGTCAATTTATATACATCCAATTCCTTTCCAGTCACTTGGAGAGGATCTAATATTGCAAGAAATGAAGGAGAGGATGGAAAAGACCTTTAGCCCACTTACTGGCTCGGCCAAAGGCTATGAATCCATCCCAGGTTTATTTCAAATGAGTTGTGTCAAAGGTTACCCACCGGCCATTTTATAGTGATTTACAGCTGATGTCTGCAAATCTCCTTTATTTTAATGATAACCTCAATAGAGTCATTAAGGCATTCTTTGTCTTCATGGCAGTGACCAGGAGAGAACTGATGTCTTTAAAGAATTTCAAGGGGTGATGACTATTTATACAGAATGTCAGTTAAGGCCAGTTTTTATGTTGTGCTCTGGAGACAAAATATTTTTTCTCAACCTATTAAAGATGCTTAGCTTGATGATATATTCTGCCTATTGATACTACAATATTAAATTCAAGGTATGGGTCAAAGAAAATTCAAATAAA
Organism: Pongo pygmaeus; assembly: GCF_028885625.2. NCBI lineage: Eukaryota > Metazoa > Chordata > Mammalia > Primates > Hominidae > Pongo > Pongo pygmaeus. Next base: position 24,620,528 of record NC_072383.2, read on the forward strand.
GATGAGAAGGCTTAGAACTGAGCATAAGGTAAGAGTTTGATCTTAATTATAACGATTTTGGATTTGTATTAAAGCTCTCACAGAATAATGATTCTTAAGTGTCTATACTGAGTTAAGCATGTCATGACGCATGAGGAATTGCAAGATAGATTTATCAGATATTCATTTAAGAAATAGTCGATTAAAATAATTAATGTGTAGTGAAACTCAGCTGTAATGCTCCTTGTTTAATTTTTCCCAGCCCATAACATTAAAAGAATAATACATTTAACAGTCTGAATTCCATAAAAGACTTTATATAGCAACTGTAATGACATCATTACAGAAGAGTTTTGATCATACTTTTTAGAATGAATTAAAGAGACAGAATTAATATATTTGCCTTAGATTTTATCTTATTTTGAATGTCGCTTTGGTCCATTACATTGCCAGATAAAATTGATCTGTATTCTTGATTATTGTAGTATGGGATAGCACACACACACATACACTCACATATGTACACATATAAATATATGGTCATGTACTGTATAGGAACACCAACATTTTGGTGAACCATAGACTGCCTATAGGACAGTGGTCCCATAAGATTATAATACCACATTTTTACTGTATCTTTTCTATGTTTAGATACACAAATACCATTTTTTACACCTGCCTACACTATTCAGTAGAGTAACATACTGTACCGGTTTGCAGCCTAGAAGTAATAGGCTGTATCATGTAACCTAAGTGTGTAGTAGCCTATACTATCTAGGTTTGTATAAGTACATGCTATGATGTTTATGCAACAATGAAATCACCCAATGACAGGACATATCCCCGTCATTAAGTGATGTGTGACTATACATACCTATAAATATGTCCATACAAATAATATAAACGAATATGTCTTTGTATGGGTGGGAAGTTTCTCTGCCATTTTTGAGCTATTTTTTTTTTGCATAAAAGAGAAGCAGAGAAAAATAACCTTACAAAATGAAATACAATTTTTTCCATCCTGAAACTTTATTTGAACTATCAATTAAACAATATAACAAAACTGGACAATATTTGTATAGGCTGTGCCTTTCATTTCAGGATCGACTTGATTTTTCAGCAGCTTATGTAAGGGAGGTCACTCACTTAAAGATGTATTCACAGTAAACAAACTCATGGAGGTAATGCATAAAACAGACTGCCAATTAATTAATTTATACCTGACCTAAATATCGCTGAGTTTTCTACAGTACACCTTTCCTAATTTCAAGATATCTAAAAAACCCAATTTCACAATCAGAACCAGGGCAAAAAGAGGTAAATGGTGAATACTTTATTCAAAGCACAGTAAGGGCTGGGAAGTAAGGCATGGTTCACTATAGATAATATCTTTCCAGTGATCAAAGGCTCATATTTCCTAAATTCAGTATATTTCACCTAGACTGACAGGTTAAATAAGAACAAATCTTACTTTTAAATTTCATAGTCATTTTGTATAGATAACATTGTTTCATATTTCTTAGGTACAATCTTATTCTACTCATACTGCATTATCTTCCAATGATCCAAACCATTGACCTTTGATAAAGTATTTATTCTTCTAAAAGAAGTAGAGCATTAATTACAAGCCAAGTATTGTGCTTGGTGCTAAGGATGATTAAGCTATAATCCTTACCCTCATGGGATTCAGGATCATACAAAGGAAGACAAGTAGAATGAAGTATTATAAGGGTGCTTTGATACTATTCAAGGAGTATGTGTTTGTGCAGTGGGTTGACATATGATGTAATAGCAAATTCTATTTAGAATTCTATACAGAAATGACGGTTTAGATGGATATTATATTACTAGTGGTGCTAAAAAAGAGAGAAAAGTGAAATGAACAGGGCAGAAGCAACCCAGAAAGGTCCAGTGTCACAAACATAGGCAAGAAGAATTGAAATAGCATGATACCTGAGAAAGTGATTTCATTTGAAGTATACATTTCTGGAACTGGGAGAAAGGCAGAAGTATTAATTAGGCTAGTGAGGTAGGTGGGGCTAGATTGCAGAATGCCATGGTAAGGAAATTAGACTTCATTTGTTACACACTTGTATCTTTATATTTTCATTCTTCTTGAATTCACTCACAAAGTTCTACAGATGTCTTACACTCAACCTTGTTTCTTTCTCCAAAATTCAGATAAAATCCAACCTTTTATTCATTCATACCTATGTGTCCTTGCACAGACTGTTTCCATTTTCCTTCAAAAACCTTCTAAATGTCACATCTTCTGGAACCCTTTTCCTTATTCTCCTATTTCTCCCCAGGTTATGTTACAAAGTTTCTTCCTTACCTCCATATTATTCTTTGAATAGCACTTAGCCTACAGTATTTTAATTGTTGGCTTACTTGTTTGTTTTCCCCATTATATTGTACTGTGTGTTAACTGCTGTTCTTTTTTTATTCTACCAAAGTGTCCAGCATATTAGAGGTGCTCAAAAGGTTTACTGAAGAATCCTCTATAGAAGTTGTTTGGACATCTTTCTAAAAGTAATTCTAGAAACCTCATCTGTGAATAACAGTCACTACATGATTTTTAAAAATTTACATAAACAACATATTGCTTTGTTTCAAGCAAAATGCAATGTCTCTTCCTTGGAACAGATCAGCAACATGTCTCTTTCCCAAGGAAAACATTCTCATCTCTCCTTACCCAGTAGACGATAACTCATTTATGACAAGTTATATTTTATTAACTATCTACTCTAAGTGGATCTTGTTTTTTAAAGCAGGACTCAAATATATTTTGAAAAAATATTTTTTAAAAAATCTTATTTCTTTTTGTCTTATTAAATTCTCAATGTCTTATTTTATGTGCTCAAATTCTAAAAAAAATATAGTTATACAAAGGTTCAAAAGTTCACCTTAACAATAGCTAGAAAGCATATTACTGCAGTTAAAAAAAAAATCCTTATACAGACACATTCTCTTAGATTGTGTTGTATTAGTTAAGTATGATTTTGCAAAGATTGAAACGGTGAAAACGATATTACAAACTATGATAACTAGGGTTCAATTCATATTAAGATTTAGTTATTATAATGCAAACATTAATCAGGTGTACATTTGTTAAGAGCCCATTAGGGGCCAGCTATTTAAAATTCAATAGATAGAAGACATGTTTCTAATGTGGTCCATCCTATGGAATTGATATCTCCTTCACTTATTTTGTCGTAACTCCATAAATTATAGTCCTAGATAGAACAGATCAGAATTCTAGTTCAGTGCAACTTAATGAATGCTAATAGAAAAAGATAAGCAAAATCAAAACAAACACAAATTACCTGGAGGTTCTCTTCAAATGGGACCAGAATCATCATTTTTTAGATAAACGACAGTGCTATTTGCATGAAAACTGGCACTAAAAATTCCATCATTTGACCCAAAATTCTTGTCTTGCCCTGTATTCATGTAGGGTTGACCTGAATATTGAGCTCCCACTGACTTAAAATGAAACTTTGATCCTCAGAAGAGTTGCATAGAGAAGTATAGAAAACACAAATCTGTACCTATTTAAAGACATTCCTGTTGCTGTCACAATGCTTCTTAAAACATACTTCACAACAGTATTTTTTTTCTTATGTTATTTTAAGTGCTACTGGAAATACCATAAGAGAAGAATTTTTGTAGTATTTCATCCTTTCTATTTCTGGTCTCAATTTATTTTTCTCCTATTTATGAAATATCTACACTGCCAAAAGTCATCAAAATTGTAAAGCAAATCATTACAGCTCAAATTATATAATAAAGTACAAAAAAATAAGATTCCTTGGTTCTTTAAAGGTCCAATTTAAATGAAAGTCTCCCACAGAAACCCAATGCTGGCAATTGGCCTTGCAAAGCACTACAACAGAGCTTTAAGAAAATGTAATTTGTGGTTTCGTAAAAATGTGAGGTTATTAGACTTTTTTGGTATTGGCAAAAAATTTGAGAGAAAATACATTTTTATCTATTTGAGTATACATTTTTTCTTTCATATTATTCTGATAAGACCCGAAAAAGGAAAATTCTCTCAATTTTCTATAAATTTAGAAGTCTGGATCCTCATCTTTTTAAAAACCAAAATGATAAACCATATTTCTTAAACTGTTGGGTTCTGAAAAAGTCACCCAATGGAATCAGCTAGTTCACATTTGAAAATGCAACTGCTAAAAGCTGTGGGATATTGCAATTTAAGTCCTGCAGCTCACAAGGCGAAGCGTGTAATTCTAAGAAGCATCAAAAGATACTATGTACAAGGAGATTCAAGACTAGAAAAGGAGCACGTTCTTCCCATTACAACCTGGTATATGACTTGGGTTTAGAGAAATTCCTACCTATTCTTGATATTTAGAAACTTTTATTTTTTGAGCAGCGGTCTGATAATCAGTTTCTTAGCAATATTCAATAATTCTGAACCATTGAGAGTGCACGTTTCAAATTTAATATTGATAAGCTGAAGATTTCAATGAGCAAAATTCTTATTTCAGTATAGACAAAATTTCAAATACATATTCAATTTAAATAAGAGATATAAAATTACTCTGGGCTGGGCACAGTGGCTCATGCCTATAATCCCAGCACTTTGGGAAGCTGAGGCGTGTGGATCACCTGAGGTCAGGAGTTGGAGACCAGCCTGACCAACATGGTGAAACTCTATCTCTACTAAAAATACAAAAATTAGCTGGGTGTGGCGGCAGGCACCTGTAGTCCCAGCTACTCAGAAGGATGAGACAGGAGAATTGCTTGAACCTGGGAGGCAGAGGTTGCAGTGAGCCGAGATCGCGCCACTGCACTCCAGCCTGGGTGATAGAGTTGTTAGACTCTGTCTCAAAAAAAAAAAAAAAAAAAAAAAAAAATTACTGTTTCCTTAAAAAAATAGTTTTTCTAAATTTCAAATAGGTAGTCCATGTTTCTTATGTTCTCCAAATTTACAATACATAAGACAAGGAATATGTGCTTACAAATTCCCCTGATCGTATTACACAGACTCTAAACAATTCAGTTAATGTAAATTATACCACTGCATCTGTTGAAGACCTTTTCTCCCACATTTAATACTAATCAAGTCATACAATTTCTGGTCTTTGTTTTAAAAACCATAATTAAGAATGACTGGGCTCTTCAGCTGATTGTTAGCAGTAATGAGAAACCATATGAATAATGATGGAGAACCTCATTTTCTTATAATATTTTGGATAGGCTCTGGATTAAAATAATCTCTATTGCTCCTTACATTAGTTTTGTGCAATTAATGCCACTACCATATTGTATGTACATCAGTGAATGTGAAAACAGGTAAAACTAAAAAGAATCTCATTTTATGAAATATAATGCAATAAAACTGATGTATTAGATCTTTGTATATAAACTCATCAATCTCACTAATATAAATTGAATATTAAGTGCTTTAAGAAAGTACATGTTTAAATAAATGATATAATTTTTTGTTACCAAGAAAATAACATTATTTAAATAAATTTTATAAAAGTTTTACAGAAGTTTTTGGTGTTTTTCTTTGTTAAGTCGGTGGCGTTGCATGTTTATATGACAGGAGGTGTGACTTTTAAAAAGCATATACTAACTGGAAAGAGGTAGAGAAGAAGGAAGAGAAAAAAGGAGAAAGAGAGAGAGAGAAGTGGGATTTAAAAATATATGAAAGCAAAAACCACACTAATCAGAAATTTGGGTGTTTTTTCTTATGTGACTTGTTTATCTACTTAAAAGACATTAAGTAAAACAAGAGCTCCAAAACTCTTATGAACACTAGTATGTAGAAATTATAGTTTTTTAAGCTGACTATTTTAAAATGAATACTCATGTAATAGTGTTAGTGTCAAAATATCATCTAAAAAGTTGACTTTGTAATTTGCTTCACATAAGTGGTGACAGGTACTATCAATTGTATGTGTTTTCCTATATTGCCAGTGAAAACCCGCTGATGAAATGAATCTGGAAAAAAAAAAATAACAAACAGGAAATATTCCGTGTTGAATCCACACTCCTGGTCCGTACTTGCTGCCCTTCTTAAACTATATCTGATTGTCTCTATCTACATTCTTCTTCATATCCCTCACTTTATACACTGTGCTACATGAGCACACATATCTATCTACACTGTTGACCACTATCCTCAGGTCCCAGGACTCCAACACATCACAGGCAATTAACAAATATTTGTGGAATTATGTCTCTCCAACAGCAACATCCAGGATATGTCATTAGGGCTCAAATTCCAGTATGTTTCTAAGGAAGTGCTGTGGAAGCGCTTAAAGTATTAATTAATTAATTAATTGGCACAGGAGATCAAAAAATTCCTTTGGTACAAAGACATAATACCTAAGAGAGGAAGACAATGAGTACATAATAACAATAGCTTGATAAGTAGTGTGACAGATAGAAAATATATCATTTATCTTTAAAAATGAATATATTTAGAATATAATTCAAAGTCCTGAACATGAAAAAATCCTATAGGAGCTGGTCTTTCTCATTTCCCAACCTGACTCCTTATCATTCTCCTTCATGTTCACTGCACTTTAGCTACCCCAGCCTTTTCTCTGAACCTTGAATTCACTAATCTCATTCACATATTAGAGTCTTTGCAATTACTTTCCCTCCTGTTTAGAATAACCACCTTTCCTTACACCTTTACAGGTGTCCTCCTTTTCACGATTTCAGAGAGGGCTTCCCTTAAAGCTCTCTCCCAAGAAGATTCCCTTTCTTGTCCCCAGCACACTATCTTTGACCATTGTTTTATTTTCTTCGTATCACTTACCATGCACAAAATTATCCATTTGTTTAATTGCTCATAGTTTGCTTCTCCCCATTACAATTGTGAAATTGTAAGAGTACTACTGTTTTGTTTACAGCTGTAGTTCTACTGGCTTGAACTAAACTTGATACATGATAGAAATAATATTTGTTGAATCAGTGAATGGTAGATGTAAACACAGGGTGCTACAGAACACTAAAAAGGGACCATCCTTTTAAGAATGAAAAAAGAGCAGAGCTAGGAAATACAAATCAACTCTGTAAGATATTGTTTGGGATCCTGATTAAACCGCACATGAAATCAGAAGAACTTCTTAAAAAAAAAATTGTGGGCCGGACACAGTGGCTCACGCCTGTAATCCCAGCACTTTGGGAGGCCGAGTCGGGCGGATCATGAGGTCAGAAGATCGAGACCATCCTGGCTAACACGGTGAAACCCCGTCTCTACTAAAAATACAAAAAAAATTAGCTGGGCGTGGTGGTGCCTGTTGTCCCAGCTACTTGAGAGGCTGAGGCAGGAGAATGGCGCGAACGCAGGAGGCGGAGCTTGCAGTGAGCCCAGATTGTGCCACTGCACTCCAGCCTGGGCCACAGAGTGACACTCTTTCTCAAAAAAAAAAAAAAAAAAAAAAAAAAAAATTGTGACCGAATGTACTTCCATTTTCTATCACTTGCAACTCAAAGAGAACTGACTTATGTAATTATTATTCAGTGAAACCACAAGAAAAAGTCTTGGAAAAGATGCTTTCAGTTCTCTTTAAATAAGAACATTGTGATATTAAGGCTTATTCTGAAATACTACCTGTTGGGCACAATGTACGCTATTCCGGTTATGAGCACACTAAAAGCCTAGGCCTCACCACTAAGCAATATATCCTTGTAACACAACTGTACTTGTACTCCTAAATCCATAAAAATGAAGAAAATAACAAAAAGGACTTATTCTGAATAAGACAATGCTGTCTCATTAACTGGTGGACTCCTTGACATTGTGAGACTCTAGGCAGAAGCAAAGTGACCTTGAGACTGGGTTATTGTGTCTTGGACTGAATACCTTCTGGGCTTCCAACTTAAGCTTCCATACCTCTATAAATAAAATGTCTTATACATTTTATCATACAAATACAACTTTTGAGTACTTCGGGTTTTTAAGTTATCTTCAGTTTAGAATATTACATGTCTATTTTCCAACCCTCACGTCTACCTCTGTTTAGTCAGTATATTGTTTTCTTTCTGCTCTCCGTTTTGTAATGTTGAAATAATATACTATTAGTATTCTTCATTTTCTCTAGTGGAAAATCTAGATAAAATCTATTGAATAATTTTGCATATATACTATTTTCCATCAACCTAAATAAGACGTCAGTAATTGTTGTCATTTTACAAACAAATTTATACTTTGAGGCATCTCTGTAAGAGAGACTGCTAAAATTCTTCTTCTTTTATGAATAAGTAAGAACGTGTAAGCAACATATATTTAATTCAGAGAGGGAACCAACTCTGACATTAAGAATAGTCCTCCCTAGTTTCACGTATCAAGTCTCAAACCAAACAGTTCCAGTACAGGTGACGGCTAAAGTGATAAAAAGGAGTTGATTATCGACAGCTCCAAAGGAGGCAATAATCAATAATTTAGCATAAAAAATAAAAGATTTCAACTGTTTTAAAGTACGCTTTAGGAAGTCAAAATTATAAATGATTCCCCCCCAAAAAAGAGTAACTACAGAAACGTACTTTTGCTTTCTCAGTCTCTGACACAATAATGACTTAGCATTTTCAGCTATGATATTCATTGAGGTTTTATCAGATACTCCTATATCCAGACATCCTTTCTTATTGTTCTGTTTTTATTTCCCTAAACGACTTAGGTTTTAACTACCTGCTGTTTTTGATTACAATGTTTCAAACACACAGATTTTTAGATGGTGAAATCTACTTTGGGTTGCACCTACTTTACACTGCAAGTTTGCCTTAAAAAATCTGATTCTGTGGATCTTCCTGAGTCTGCACATGCTCCACATCCTCTTCTTTCCCCATGGTGTGCATTATTAAAAAGCTTTGACATGGCTCACCACGCTGTGTGCATGAGATGTTTCTGTTAAAACAAAATCAGTATACTGGGATACACAGCCCAGGCTGGTAAAATTCAAAGGACATTACCTAAATCATTCTGCATATTTTGCTTTTTTCATTTAACGCTGAGTTTACAACTAGCCTCTTTTATAATTTTTATTGTTTTTATGGTAAAAATGTGACCAACCCTCAACTTTCTGCGTCATAAGAATATTTCACCTAATGATCTATTTGGACATTTAATACCACAGAGCTCAGAAAAGCCTCTGTTTAAGTACCTAGCTGTTTGAGATTTCCATCAACTGAATAAAGATGAAAAGGAGAGGAGGAGACTCATCACAGGGGTTCTGTTGATAACATTTCATTTAACTTATTTCCATGTAGCAACACAGAACCACAAAAAGAAAACTATTTTATTTAAAATGACAGGGCGACTATGTTATATCCACTGTAAATATGTCCCACCCAGGAAGTGATGATAATGATAATGGACTGCATTTGCAGTTTAACTCTATGGGGTGATTCTTCTTAGATGAATTCACCTCTTGAGTATATGACACATCCATCTTACATCTCAAAGGCTAACAAAATAGTTATTTCACAGATACTGAAATAAAGGAGAGAAAGGGGTTTTCAATAGCTACTTAACAAAGAATACAGAGCAATTTATTAGGGAGATTCTAGCATTTAAGTCAAATGCCAGATACTGTTAAGACTAGAAAATGGTCAATTTAAATGCGGTTATAATTAGCTGAGGCTAATACCCCTTTCTGTCCTGAACTTGTGGGAGAAATGGAATCTACAAAAGTACCAGGCCCAACAGTTTCAGGATGGATCAGTGATTTGATGCTGATATATAGCGATAAATGGCGGCTCCTCTTTTATTAATACTATTTCAGCACTGTGAATTACTTAGAAATACTGCATTCACAGAGCAGTTTTAGCCCTGTGTAGTAAGTCACGATTTGAGATTTTGACCTGAAAAGCTCTCAGAGTAAATCAAATAGTAGTATTCTAAAACTTTAACATATTGGAAATAACACCTCTAGAAACTACCACTCAAAATTTCTCATGGTCAGATGAAATGTGAAATCTATTAAATGAGGTTATGGTTATATTGAGCAGTGCTTTTTGAACTTTTCACCATGGAAATATTCCTGTGGAGGCGTTAGCATTTCCTAGTCCATTTCAAACTCATGAAGTCTCTTTGTTGTCTTGTGCTTTATCTTTTTTTTTTTTTTTTTTTTTTTTTGAGACGGAGTCTCGCTCTGTCGCCCAGGCTGGAGCGCAGTGGCACAATCTCGGCTCACTGCAAGCTCCGCCTCCCGGGTTCACGCCATTCTCCTGCCTCAGCCTCCCGAGTAGCTGGGACTACAGGTGCCCGCCACCACGCCCAGCTAATTTTTTGTATTTTTTAGTAGAGACGGAGTTTCACCGTGTTAGCCAGGAAGGTTTGGATCTCCTGACCTCGTGATCCACCCGCCTCAGCCTCCCAAAGTGCTGGGATTACAGGCATGAGCCACCGCACCCGGCCACTCTTGTGCTTTATCTTTAACATTTTTCTCACGATAGTAAAAATAATGTTTTATACTTTGTGTTAGTGGTAGGTAGACTTTGTTGTGATTATGCTGTATGTGCGGTTTGTTTTCTGCCTTTTTCCCCACTTGGCATTATAAAACGTTGTCTCAAATTACCAAAAATGCTTTCATTTCCCAAATCGCCTGTGAGAACTAATCCTCAATCAAGATGAATTTTGATTATCCTCTGATTTCTCGTACTGCTAGCATATTGCTAAGTAATCTGGTGTGTATGTGTACCACAAATTGTGACTCATAGTATTAAACTACAAAATTCTACCCTACAGATTAGTGTGTATTGATATAACGTTTACTTGATAGCATGAAACTGTGATTGGTACCATTTCAGCAAAAAAATACGTTCCCTAATAGGAGTCATCGGCACTGCTGATATTACCAACAGAAACACATGGCACCACATCGGGCAAAATCTTTACTATGCCTTTGAAAGAGGATCACATAACAATAAAGTTCCAGTTTTTGCTTCTGAATTTGAAGCAATATTATAAGGATAGTGCAGCTCAAAGAATCTGATTGTGTCTGGTCAGCTGCTTAGGGCCATTTCCGGCTTGTCGGAGAAACGTTTCTTTTCCTTGTCATACTCCCAGGTGCTACTGCTGAGCAAATGGGAACATCACTGTCAGAAGTATTCGAAAAGAACAAAAAATTGATTCGGACAATCTGTGTGCTCTTGCCATTGATAGAAACACAACTGTGACTTGGGGTATGACTAGGGTCATGGCAAGGTTAAAAGAAAAGCACCCAGGAATTCTCTCTTGTCATCAGCTTTTAAAACTGACTGTTCTTGGCTGCTGCAGGCAATATGTAAGTTTCCATCAAACACCAAGGGAGGTTTAATAGTATTTACAAGTTGCTCTTAGGATTTTCCCAAGAGGTAGCTACTTTTACAATGGCAGAACACTTACAATGTGAAGTTTGGATGTTTAGCACACCTATAACATTTGAGGACTTCTTGATAACATAGAACTATAAGCCTATTCATAACTAACAATTATAAGAGCTGTGTGTGAAACTGAGTCTAAATACTCTTCCTCCTAAAGTAACTGTTTTAAGCCTGATATTGATTCCATTAAATTTAAAAGAAATAATTTATTCTTAGAAAACAAATGTATCAAAAGATCAATTACTATAACAAAGCAAAGGTCACCTAGTCTCTTAAAAGACTACAAGAAAGTATGTGGAAATTCATTTAAATAAATATGTGGTACAAAAATGAAAGTTGCTGAATACATTGCATATTGGTTCATTCTGTGGCAGAAAGTTAAACTACAAGCAAATAATTAAAACATTTGTTAAGGCTATAAGCAGACTCAAAGCAACGTTATTGTATATGTGATTCAAACGTCAGTACTGCTTAACAATACCTCAATTAAATAATTTTCTTTAATGTGAGAAGGTAGAATTATTTTTATAATTTTCATTAAACAGGATCTCTTGTCATAAAAGTTCAAGGTTTTACACTTTCACTCAGACTTATTTGCCAACATTTAGCCATAAACATAGCTGTTAGGACACACAAGAGCTAGAATAATATCTGTGAAGAGCTAAACATATTCGCTTTTGTGGGTCAATGAAAAAAATAGTCCCAGAGTAAGATCCAAAAGGGAACAAATTAAATAATTGCTAAAGAGACAAGTGTACAAGTATTTAGAAAAATTTTATTGTAACAGCTGAGAAATTTTTAAAATCTGTCAATGCTCTTAATTCTGTATCATCCAGTCTTTGGTAAGATAGACCATGGTGGGGGGAAATTATATATATATATATATATATATATATATATATATATATATATATATATATATATATATATATATATTTGGCTTGGGACTAGTAAAACCAAGGCATTGAGAAAAGAAAAAGTAACTCATGACAATATGTCAGGCATTAATGCAAACAGTTCACAAACAGTAAGTTCAAGGACCTGTAACTCAACAAGCAGCAATATGCACGTTCTTGAATGCAGATTTTGAACAGACCAGATTTCTTTTTGTGTTTTCACATTTACAGAACACAATTCCAGTGTGCCGTTTTCAGAGGTTCACTGTGAGTCCTCTAAAGGTTTATCATTTAATATTATAAATAATTATGTTCCTGGGCGGCAGTTCAAAGCTCAGTACAGCACTCGTATAACACCACAGGCAGGTCAGGTGACCTTTCTCCAATTCTCCTCTCTCTGGTGCTGAGGACAGACAAAGTGATATGTCTGTCATACGCCATTACCATTAGAACAGAATCTTGTTCTTTTATTACAACTGAACTCCGCCAGATTTCTCAGCAGGAATGCTAAGTGAAATCAATGTCTTGGATTTCCAGGCTGAGCTTGGAGGTCACAGCCACTCTATCATTTCTCAGCATTATCCTTTCTCTCTCGCGCACACACTCCCCAAGCCTCCAACTGGCACACAGCAGATTGAAAACAGCATGCATCAGAGGACTCATGCTGCACAATTTTACAGTCTTTTGGAGCCCCCTCCTTTCGATTCCCCCCTTCCATTTTTTGCTAATTGCAAATAAGTTTTGTTTGTGTCCTTCTCTAGAGTTCTGAGTCAAAGGCAAAGGCATACCCAGAAAGAAAGGCAGGCAATACAACTCAGAGAAGATGGTTAATTTTTGACAGCTATCAATAAGATCATTATCCTCACATCATCACCTGGATGTGACTTATGATTCCATTGTTCCAAACAGCAAATACACTTTTAACTTAAACCATCAATTTGGTTAATGACAGGTAGGTATGTAGATAACACAAAACTCTTTAATAAAATAACTCTATTTTATGGTAACATAGACATGAACATTTGCCAATAAAACACACAGAAAATACCCCCAAGACATTCATAATTGATTGCCTAAAAACATAAATATGATAGTAAATGATGGCTATTATACATGAATAAAATAGCTTTGAGAAGTCAAAATGTTTATTATGCTATGTATAAATGTCAATTCCAGGCTACAAGAAAGTAAATTCATGTATTGTAATGGGTCCTCTTTATTTACTATAGGTTGTATGTTTTTGGCCATGTTCTTCATTAAAATGACAACAGTATTACTTATTGGTGTGGCTATTTTTAACCCACTACATTTTACTGCTGAGCTAAAACACAAACACACTGAAGAAATCTTTTCTGACAGTAAGAGTGGTTGTGGACAGTATGCTAGAGGGCACTGAGCAAAGAAAGGGCATATTTTTATTAAATTGTTGTTACTTGAAAAGAGGCACTTTATTCTTAGTTAAACCTTTGTGTATTTTACAATAATTGTGGATGGAAAGAAGTACAACACCCACTATAAACCACATAAAGTTTTCTTAAACTTTATATGATAGAAAATTCATAAAGGCTCACTTTCAAAAAGTCATAGAATTTCAAAGAAGAACTATATTTTTAAATAATGTATAATCACGGCTATAGAAACACAATCTACTTTTCCACTTGTATTAAATAAACAGAGGTATATAACACCACAGGATGTGGCAGATTTCTGACACTACCGAAATAATCATTCTCTTTTGCACAAAGTCTATAAGGTTCTATGAATGTATAGAACTATATAGTTCATAAAGCAATTTCCTAATCTTAGCAAAGCAAACTTTCAGTTACTTTAGCATTTTCCATGGTTACCTAAAAAAAAATCATTGTAGCAACTGCTCAATAAACATTTGAATGGATAAATGAGTGAATGGACAAATGAGTAGATGCATAAATGGATGAGGCTGACTGATCAAAAGCTTCATGATGATTTGTATAAGTAATCTGGTGAGAAGGTATCAATGATAAAAAGTGATTGAAGGTGTAAGAAAAAAAATCCATCAGCCATTTAAAAGTGAGCTACATATCCTAAAATCATAAAGCAAAATGTCCTGAGGTAAAGCCTCATTATGAAACGTGATGTGAAATCACATCAATAAATCAAGGGAAAAAACAGAGAATAATACCTCACAGATGTATCTGCGTGTGACAATGACTATGCTGCTACAGCTATTTATTTTATCCAAAGTACATTTTTCTTTACAGGTAATACATGAAAACCGCTGGTCCACAGAAACACTAAAATTATCACTACTTTAAAATTAAATGTATTTAATAAATGTTAAAATTATTACCAAGTTTTAAAAACTTACATGCTGTTGTGATTATAAAGAAAAGCAGACCAGGCCTTAGATATACATTAAGCACAGAAGATGCACGGTCCATTAAACAACTGAAATAGATCTTAAAAGTGGCGTATGTATACTCCTACTGTCAATGTATTGTGTACAATAATTTTCATTAAATATTTCTACCTATTGTTGAAAAAGCATGGTCTAAGGTCCTTGTCCAGGTTAAGTTATATTCCCCAAAATATTTGTCTTTTAATAATATGGAAAAGGACTGGGGAATTCTAGGAAGATGGAGGCTGGAGTGCCCTTTTCCAAATGATTGACTGATCCCTTCTCCTTACTGATTTACTCTCTGGAGTACACAATAACTCTGAAAGACATCCTGACAGAGCCACCAGGGTACTACAGAAAGATTTTTTGAGGATTCTTGGATTTGTCTCTTTTAATATTTTCTAATCCTTTTCTCTGTGTATTTCAACGATTGTGACTATTCTTACCCTGTTTTGTTTTAGACATGTCAACATGGCATTCATGGGATGGAGAACAGAAGCAATTTTCTACATAATTCAGCAAAAAGATATATATATATTATATATATTATATATATATATTTTGCTGGTAAACTCACTGTGTCAGCTTTCTATTTAACATTTTCTAATAGAGTCAAATTATTTGTGGTTGTTTCCCTGAGTAATCTCAAGGAATATTGCTTTATGATCACTCTTCTTACTTCTTGCATGGAAAGCTTAATATATTCATACAATATCATTTAAGCAAGATCTTAATACAAATACAAATTTAAAATCAATTTTTCTCTCCTTTTAGGCCAAGAAACACACATTATTTGACTTTTCCCTGGTCCTTTTCCATGTGTTCTAATGTTTTCTTAGCTTAGAAACCAAAACTACTTCTAAATTGCCTTACTTCTAACACTACTATTACCTTCATTTCCTTACATGATAATCTCATTGGGTGGGTGATTTATCTAAAATTATATCTACACTGTACCACATTATAACAGTCACTGATATTTTTAAAACACCTTCTGTAGGTCCTAATTCTACTTGTATTTTAAGGTCTGTTTCAGTTGTCCCTTCTCTGGCAAACTCCTGCTGGGATCTCTGACTGAAGATGATCTCCGCCTCCCAATATAACTTCCAATGTATTTTATCTGTAACTTTTTATAAACTTTATTTTGTATCATAGAATATGGCTATTTGGCTATTTTTATAAATATCTACATAATCAGACTGTAAGCTCCTTGGGTACAAGATACCCATCTGATAATCTCTTTTATCACTCACATTTTCTACTATAGTTATTGATACATGCATATTGAATCAATGAATAAATGAATGATTAAATGTATGCAGATAAGTTTACATGCACACCTGTTGCCCTTACTTGATTCTTACCTCCTTGTACACCCAGAGTTTAAGCTAGCTGCTGGCATATAATAGACATTTAATAAATACCATTGAATGAAAAATAAAGCTAAGTGGCAAGACAGTGGCTTCTTCAAAAGGGTACCTTGCTTTTGGGTGGTGGGCTGTTTGTGCTCTTGTCTGTGTGAATGCTGGTAGGAGATACAGCAGCACCAAGGTTGCCTTGGGGTATGCCTGGCAGCTTCCCTCCTGGAGATACCTGCATTGCAGCTAGCTGGGCAGCATATAACTGCTACAGAAGAAAAAGAGAGAGAGAAAGGGAGAAAGAATACTATGAATAATAAAATAAAAGTACCTTTCAGAAAGTACATATATTCAGATGTGGTATTTTTCCTATGAGCATTTCGTTTAGTGCACTGGAATATTTAAAGAAAGAAGCTGTCACCTCAGATTTCATTACTTTTTAGGGGAGAAATGACAGATACTACATATAAGTGATCTCACCTTCAGTATGTCCAAGGACTCAAAGCAAATAAGAGCCATCCATATTTACTTTATTCCAATGTCTATAGAAGGCAAGTATAACATATTATCTAGTTAAGAGCTCTTTATATTCTACTTTAAATTTACACAGTGTGTTACAAAAGGATACTTCATATACACAGTAATTTTCTACTATCCATATTGGTTCAAGCCCTGTATGCCTCTTTCTTTGATTTCCTGAAATGGGCACCCGAAACAATTTTTCTGAGTGTCAGGTGGGTAGAAGTACAGAAAAGGCACTGAAAGGCAATGGAAAAAAAGTACTTGAAGAACATTATCTGGTCAGTCTACCTACATTGATAAAAATTAACTGGATGCTTGCCAGAAGTTCACTTTACTTCATGATATATAAACACAGACAAATCTCAAATTATCTTGAGGATTAAGGTTTTAAAGAATACTGCCTAAAACACATATTCTTCCACTAAGCCATTACTTATTCTTATTAAATAAGCAATAAAAATTGTCCAAGTAATTAATAAAAGAAAAATTTTACTTTGATAATGATAGCCGTACGATGTATTATCCTAAAACAAGGAAGTCGCTTTAAATTCAAATATTACATCAAATATTTAATTATTACTCTTTTCATCTTCCTTTCACACTTTGTTAAAATTTTAAATAACTACATAAGAAAATAATTATTAAATACATATATCATATATTTCAGTTACCAAATATTTAATTATATATTTAATATTAAATAAATTTTACACACACACACATATCCCAGTTTCTTATTTCTCATTTGTCTTGAGATTCCATGGATAGCGTTTACAATGCAAGCTAGAATTTCTACAATAAAGCAAGAAAAAAAGCTCTCAAGGAGAAGTACTGTGAAATAGTTATCTGGATTATCTTGATTTTTTTTCTGAAAGAGAAATTCCAAACGACAAAATTGCTCACGATAAGCCACAGATCCTGATTAGCAGTGTCTCTCTCTAAATAAAATAATGAAAACTGAAGACAGCACACATTTACGCGAAAATACACATACATAAGTCTCCAGATACTACAACCTAAATAAAAAGACATTAAAGTTATTGATAAAAATTATGGCTTATTTTTATGCAAATTAATGTAAAAATATATCCCAGAGAAAACTAAAAAGCCAGAAAAATATTTTTATATTAATAATTGTCTCATAAGGGTTTTATGTGTTGGAATAATTACATCTTTTCCTACCCCAGCCAACTGGAAAGAATAAAAATGATTGTCTTCAATTACATAAACATTAAAAGGATAATTCACTTCAAAAAGGAAGACTTGAGAGTTTACTATTTAAAGAAAAATGATCAGAATTGATCCATTTCTCCCAACTGTCTTAAAAATCTATGCATTATATCCTGCAATTTAAAAAGCACTTCTTTCTGGCATCATTCTAAACTACTTATAAAGTCTTTAAGAAAATAACCAGTTATCCTAGGATATCACTTTACAGATTAAAACTCTGACCAGTAGAATGCGTGTACTAATATTGAATTTAAAAACTATATGTATTTTCACAAATTAACTAGATAACTATATTACATTTTATGAATTTCATATTGTATTGTATATTGTATTCTTGTCTTTAAAAATGATTTCACTGGGTATTATTAATAGAGGATAAAAATTCCTATTACTGATTACTGATACACTAAAAATGAAATTATTTTATAATTACTAATGACATGGAACATTAAAATATCTGTGAGTAAAGAAAATGTGAACAAAACAGTTATTCAAAATTTAATTTTGATTCTTCATATTACTGACAAAATTATTGGTTATTTGTGTTATTTAGATATTTAAATAGCTTAACCAAGTAGCCATTAAATGTGATTCAATATTTAAATATTAGGCACCAGAGACAGTCATAATTTCCAAAGAAATATAAGAACTACTACGAAAAATACAAGTATAAAAACTCTAAAATAGTTTATTGAATTAAAGGATTTAAAGGATGGAGAAGACACATATTTGGAAATAAAAGTTATATATATTCTTTCAACATTCAAATAAATACACTTTTACCCTTTTAAATATGGAATTAAGGTGTATCTGAGTTATTGTCCTAAAAGAAATGCTTTTGAGTTGAAAGGGAAGAAACATTTGTAAAAGAGATAGACCCAGTTGAATATGCTAATATTTCTATAAAAACAGTATAATATCATTTGCCTTGCTGGTATTTCTACAGAATACAGAGACTTAATGTAATTCATGATGAGAATTTCATAAGCCCGCTATTCAGTTCGAGCATGGCTAACATTAGGTTGCTCTTCTCTCCCGCAAATTGCCCATAAACCCTTTCTCATATTTGGCTTCTGTGCAAGAGGACAAATTTTAGAATTACTCTTCTCCAACTGTGATCAGTTTTCCACTAGTCCCACATCACTGCATTTTCCACCAAGCATATCAAATTTTCCTGGTTCACCAAGGTACTGAAGTAAGGCCAGGAAATATCTATTTCAACACATTTTGCGTCATAGATATGTTGTCCTAAAAGTTATATTCTAACACAAAAGCAAAAATGAAACCCATCTTAGAGAATTTAACATGCTTTGAGTCTGCTCAGATAAGATCAATCAGGAATTTTAATAATCTTGCATTCTAACTTGGCCATTTACAAGTTAGTAGGAAATTTTGGTAAAATTAAAGAAGCTGACAATAATTCTTCTATCTGGCTACATGTGTAAGAGTGGATAATTTTTTTAAAATGCTGCTGTGACTTATTTTAATTCACACTTTAAAAAAGTTATGCTCCTTTATATCCATTAAAATATGTGCAGTGAATAATTTTAAAACAAATAAGCCAAGAACTGATGGACAGTTTCCTTCTTTTATTAAACGTTCGTGAAGCAAAATCAAGCCTAATAACAGGTGTCTGCCCTGAGTGACATCTACAGTCACAGAACCATTGGTTGACCTTGTAGAGGGGAAAGGGGCATGAAATCTAGTGACTACCGGAAGGCCACCTGAAATAACAAGCATCCGGAGAACTAGATAATCCACTTATGTTTGTACGTATGTATGCCTGCATGTCTTAAAGTGAAAATCTGGTTAACTTCTTTCTTTAAATAATAACAGATAAAACCCAAAGTTAAACATAAGGTATATTATGATGAATGTATTTTTATGATAGTGAAGTTGTCTAAAACATCGGAAACAAACAGATGACACTAAACAAACTGATGACACTAAACATAAAAGACTGAGTGAAGCCAGGTGTGGCGGCTCACACCTGTAATCTCAGCACTTTGGGAGGCAGAGACAGGAGGACTGCTTGATCCCAGGAGTTTGAGACCAGCCTGGGCAAACACAGTGACACCTCGTCTCAAAAGAAAAAAAAAAAAAAAAAAAAAGGCTGAGCTGAAAGAGAACACTCATTTCCTTAGTTTAACCAGACTCACAGTATCTTAGCCTCGCAGAATAACAGAATAACTTGACTCTTACCTTGAAACTAATGTGTTAGGGATTGGATGTGATCTCTAAAACCTCACAACTCCTCAGAGCTTTCCAGTCTTTCTATTGCTTAAAACATTGCATTCTCATTCTCTTTCACTACCCTCATACCTATACCT
Organism: Pongo pygmaeus; assembly: GCF_028885625.2. Taxonomy (NCBI): domain Eukaryota; kingdom Metazoa; phylum Chordata; class Mammalia; order Primates; family Hominidae; genus Pongo; species Pongo pygmaeus. The sequence continues at coordinate 24,640,569 of NC_072383.2, forward strand.
CCTTTAGACAATGAGTTTTTAAGGAAACAATTACAGATGATTAGGTTAGAATCTATTATTGATTACTTCGTGTCTTCCTGGTACTCAAAGTTCATAAATATGTTTTTACATACAGGTATATAAACATAAGCAACTCTCATTTTTGTCTCAAATTGCTCCATAACCTAGATTTTTGTCTCTTCAACATTTTAAGCTCCTTGAAAGATCATGGTTTCTACTTCTAGTGGAAAACTTAAAAAGCAAGAGCTTTGGACAAGGCAGAACTGAACTCTAATTGCAGCTCTAAGCCATGTGACCTTGGGCAACTTCTCTGCGCCACAATTCCTTAATCTGTAAATTCAGGGATAAATGAAATTGACCTTATAAAGGTACTGTGAGAAATGAATCACATGATGTGTACAAAACACTTAGGAAAGCACATGGTAAAGAATGCCTCATCAATAAAAAATAGTTATAATTATTAATGGATTAAATACACAAAGTAAGAAACTAGGCAACATATATGTGCTGACTCTGCACTGTCATTGGTATAGCAGAGGAGAGAGAAAGTGTACAAACATAGTTTCTGCCTTAAGTCAAGATTGATAAACAGAAAACAATGAGACTATAAGTATACTGTAACTGTATGTCACTGTTGAAGGTGTTAAGAGAGAAGAAATGCATCAGTGCGTTCAGGTATGTTTTCCTAGAAGAGATGGAGTTAAGGTGGACACAGAAAAAGGATATGGCATTCTAGGAAGGGAGTACAATTAAAAGAAAGGCATGAGAGCAGGAAAGAGCTAGTTGCTGCAAGGGAAATATAGAGATTGGTGTGGAACAGTGAGTGGTAGGAAGGACAATGCACACATAGCCATGTTAGAGGAAAATAACATTAGTTTTGTAGGCTACATTCACCTTATGGAAGCTTTTGAAACATAAGCAGAATAGTTTTAATTGAATATGTAGTCAGAGAAAGCCACTGACTGAGAGCAATATATATGATGTTTTTTAGCTAGAATATTGATAAGACAAATATCAGCTATGAAATTATCAACACTTAACAGTGATGATTCTGATCATAAGAACTTGAATTGCAGTAACAGTTGTGAAATGAAGACGGAAAAAATAATTTCAAGTTCATAGCATACTGGGCACATAAAAATTGCCAATTAACTGGGGAAAAGAAAAGAGAAACAGAGGAACAGGATGTTAATACAATTTATCTGAAGTCTTCATAAGTATGTAAGTAATCTCACCTATCATCTATTCTCATTTGTGTATATTCATCATTTATCCTTTTAGGAAAGCCAAAACACATATACTATATTTTTCTTTTATTTCTTTCTTTCCTTCTTGACAAAAGAAGTATTAATTCACACAGAGAGGATTTCCCAGAATGACTAGATTCATTCAATCATGAACTTCCCCTAAAGTGTGGCTCATTAAAACACTTTTAAAAAATTATGAAAAGTGTGATGTTCTCCACCACCAACAACATAAGCTTGAATTGTATCTAACTTACTCAAGTTTAATCCGTACTTTTTCTTATAATTTATTATTATGTGCACCAAATCACTGCTGGGCAGTGGGCTGGCAGTTCATTAACAGGCATTCTTTCTGCTCATCTCTAATGGCCCACTATGGGGCCAGAAAAGGTCTGGTAGGACAACAGATATTTTAACTTGTACTAATTAATTGTTGCTATTTTGGGGAAAAAAATTGTATAACTGTATTTGGACGACATAGCTTTTATGCTATGGTTAGAATCAATAGTGTTAAATCAATCGTGCTTTTATAAGAAGATATCCATAAAAATACCTTAAACAAGTACTTTTCAGTGTGAGGAGTAGAGAAATTCTACAAACAGCTTATTTAAATTCTAAGCTAGTCTATTTCATTAATTCCTAGAGGTGGTAAATTCTTGCCACTTTTCAGTAATAGGTTACTTTCCCCAAACTGCTAAAAACACAACTTCTCTCACTGACTACTAGTCCACTGTCTAACTGCCATCTGGAGTATTTGGATTCAGTGCATTAGGCACTGACAAAAATATCTATCAAGATTTATTGCCCCAAATGATTTACTGACCAGTAAACTCCTTGAAGGCAGAGATTATGTCCCTGCTAATCAATGCTTTATCAGAAAATTTTAAAAACAAGGAACAGTAAAATTGAACAAACGCAGAAAATGACTATGTAAAATATTATTAATATAGATCTCTTGTACATATTTAATATATTTCATAATAATAGTCACTATACATAAAACAAATTTTTAAAATCCAAAATGAATTTGGCATGCTTGTACAATCCAAAGAATTAGAAAGAAAGGCTCATTAGTAATATAGATAAAATTCACATTCATTCACTCATTTCATCTGCTTGTACAATCCAAAGAATTAGAAACAAAGGCTCATTAGTAATACAGATAAAATTCACATTCATTCACTCATTTCATTTGCTTGAGAGGAAAAAATATGAATTTAAATCTTATCAGCAAGAACAAAATAAATTAATACCCTCATTGTTGTCATAATCATAACAGTAACTGAATGTCTATTTGCAAAATAGATACCAAAAATGGGTGAAGATTATTTGAAAAAAGTTAAAAGTATCTTTTCAAAAGACAACAGAAGCAAGAGTTGAAGCATATGGATATTCTGAAGTATTTTGGAAAAGACAGATGACAAATGCCTTCTTTTTGATAAATAAATATACACGATTTACTTGCTGAATCTTAAATATTTGTTATTTAGAAAGTAAAAGATATTTAGTAGGAGTTATGGTTGCTGGTAGGTATATTCTGTTTCTTTGGGATCCTTTTAGTTTGTTCAAAGTTTAATTTTCTATTTTTAAAAATAATTATTTGACCAATATCTCCTCTTTCCCTCTTGCCTTCTACCCTGGTAATCACTATTCTGCTCTCTCCTTCCATGAGTTTGACTGTTTTAGATTCCACAGGTAAATGAGATCACATGGTATTTGTCTTTCTGTGCCTTGCTTATTTCACTTAACAGAATATCCTTCAGCTTTATCCATGTTTTCACAAATAACAGGATTTTTTTTTTCAAGGCTGAAAAGTATTCCATCGTGTGTGTGTGTGCGCGTGTGTGTGTGTGTGTGTGTGTGTGTATATATATCTCACATTTTCTGTATCCATTCATCTACTGATGGACAATAAGGTTGGTTCCATGTCTTAGTTATTGTAAATAATGCTGCAATCAACACTGGAGTACAGATATCTCTTCAACATGCTGATTTCATTTCCTTTGGATACATGCCCAGAAGCGGGATTGCTGGATCTTTAATTTTTATTTTAACTGGGATCTTGCTACAGGTCTCCCTTTTGTGTGCCCAGGCAATCTGGATAAAGGCATAGGAGATAGAGATGATGCCATATACAGTCATTTACCCAGGAGCCAGCAGCATATGACAGTGTATGGTTTGATCCAACTATTTTCCTTTACTTCAGACATGGATTAGGAGATGGAGATATTTCTACCTTATTGTGAAGACAGTGCAAAATAAGTTATGTCCACCATCCTCTCTCTACCCTTACTCTCCCTCTTTTCATCCTCCCTACATTTCTTCTCCCCAAATCACCAACTTCATTAAACTTCATAGGAGAGCTGGGCACAAAAGGCATTTTAAATTAAAAAAAAAAAACATTAAGATTACAACTGAAATATCTTTCTTAAATACTGTATGATAAAACATACTGATTCCTAAAGATAATTTGTGAACTTTTTACATGGTCATTGTCTGAATGGAGAGTGATAAGAGCAGGCATACCATTTAATACTGTTTTTGTGAAATTGTTTAAAATTATTTTTATAAGTATTATCCTTTTCTCCAAGTGTAATCTCATGTCAAACACCAATATATAAAACAGAGAAAGGAGAGGTATGCCATAAATGAATATAAATAAATTTTACTTATTTTTAATATATTTTATTGATATACATTAGATGTACATATTTTGAGGGTACATGTGATCATCTGACACATTCATATAATCCAAGTCAGGTAATTGAGATTTTTAAGTATTTTATTAAAATGTGACCAATGAGACTGTTTAGTTCACCCCAAGAGTTTAAGTAGGCATAAGGAAAAATTTGTAATCCTTTTTCATCCTCAGTGATAAAGTCCTCACTCAAAAATAAATAGCTGTCGCTTCTAAAATTGCACATAAGCAAACATATAGACTTACATCTTCTAAAAGAACATTATAGAGCTAAAATCTTGCTGATTAATAGCACCTCCCAGGTCAAATATACGTATAAGAATGGAAGATTTCTTTTCAGTCCAGGGTTTGAAATGTGGCAAGAACAATTAACATATATGCAATGTGTTAAATATTTGGAATAGAGATTTTAAAATATATGTCATCTATTATGATTTAAAAAATTAGTTGAATATGAACTGTTAAAGTTTAAATAAAATCTAAAAAGATATATACTATATATATATTTGATGGAAAAGTATTTATTTCTTCTTTCTCTTCCTGTTTTTAAGAGGAGGAACAGGGAATATCATTTGTGAGGAAAAATTCAGAAAGCAATTTCAAGGCTCCATAAGTGTTATCTTTATAGCTTAATTTCAGCTTCTTAATGTAACTTAAATGTGGAGTTTAAAGAGAAACTAATGTACTGGAGAAAATCTTTCAAAACACAGCAGCATGTTTCAGTGTGAATAAATTTCCTTTGCCCATTACTTTTCATAATGTTTTTTCACAGAAAATTATCATAGCAACTTAAGTTTAAACATGGACTTTCCCTAACATTGTCAGCATTTCTTTTGCATGTTCTTTAAGTGTAACGCATGAAAACCAGGATAGGCCTTAAATGTGCTGAATACCAGGACAAAAGTACAGATAGGAACTCACATGTCGAAGGTATAAAAATTTATAATTCATAAGTCAATGAACTGTCTAATTAAACATGTTTCATTCTCCTGTCTTGACAAACTTATTTTCAAAATGACCTGGATGCAAATCAAAAGCAGAAGAGATACTGCTTCACACCCATTAGGACGACTCCTATCAAAAAAAAAAAAAAAAAAAAAAAAAAAGGCACCAGAAATTAACAAATGGTGGCAAGGATGTGGAGGAACTGGAAACTTGTGTATCGCCGATGGGACTGTGCAATGCTCCTGCCACTGTGAAAAATAATATGGTGGTTCCTCAAAACAATTAAAGATAGAATTACTATATAACCTGGTAATTTTACTTTTGGTCATACACAAAAAAGAATTGAAAGCAGGATCTCAAAAAGATATCTGTACACCCATGTTCATAGCAGAATTATTCACAATAGCCCAAAGGTAGAAACAATTCAAATGTCCATTGATAGATGAATGGATAAACAAGCTGTGCTAGATACACACAATGAATTATTATTCAGCCTTAGAAAGAAATGAAATTCTGGCACATGGTACAACATGGATAAACCTTAAAGGTATTATGCTATGCTAAGCAAATAAGCCACTCACCAAATAACAAATATAGTATGATTCCACTTATATGAATTACCTAGAGAAATTAAATTCATAGAGACTGAAAGCAGAATGGTGGTTGTCAGGGGCTCCGGGGAGGGAGGAATTAGGAAGTTAGTGTTTAATGACTACGGACCTTCAGTTTGGAAATCTGGAGGACAGGTTTGAATTTAGAATTCTTGGTCTCCTTGCAGCTCCATGTTAAAACCTGGTGGCCCAAGGACAGCAGGTCTGGGCCTGTGCCTGTGTCCCTCCTCTTGCCACGCCTAGCTCCAGTCAAGAGACAAGGAATGGCTTCTGTCCTAAATAGGCTCATCGTCTTGACTTCGACTGACTTGTAAAGAGCTTCTGAAGTGGGGGCCAGGATCTGACATGGCTGCAGTCCTGCTACATATGTCCTCGAGGAAGTGCAGGATGAAGTTAAAATGCAAGAATATTCCAGGCAGAAGGAACATAACATGCAAAGCCATAAAGTTAACCTTCAAATCAACCAACAAAATACGTTTATTAGCATTTAAGACTTTTCTATACACAACAGAAGACCTTCCTCTCCCTTTCTGAAATAACACATTCCTTTTACTTCCCTTTGGCCAGATGTGAGGTAAAGCTATTTTGTTGTCCCCACTACTGGGGCAATGCTGGAAGAGACTGTAGAAAAAGAGATCTGGTTTCTTTCACTTAGCGTAACATTTTTGAACTCTCTCCAAGGTGTAGCATGTATCAGTAGCCTGTTATTGTATTGTTGGAAAGTATTTATTTGCATGGGTGTATAATATTTGTTTATCCATTTATCTAGTTGATGGATAGTTGGATGATGTTTTCCAATTTTCCAGTGAATAATCCTGCTATGAACATTCCTGTACAAGTTTTTGTGTGTTTTCATTTCTTCTGCTTATCCATGTCCTAGGATTGGATTTGTTGAGTAATGTGGTATCTTCATGTTTACCTTCTAAGGAAATTGTCAGACTTTTCTGAAGTGGCTGAACCATCTTTCATTTCCATAGCAACGTATGAAGATTCCAGTTTCTCTGTATTTTCTTTCTTTTTTATTTTTTTTGGAAACAGAGTCTCACTCTGACACCCAGGCTGCAGTGCAATGGCCCAATCTTGGCTCACTGCAACCTCTGCCTCCCAGGTTAAAGCAATTCTCCTGTCTCAGCCTCCTGAGTAGCTGGGATTACAGGCGCGTGCCACCGCGCCCAGCTGATTTTTTTGTATTTTTAGTATAGACGGGGTTTCACCATGTTGGTCAGGATGTTCTCGAACTCCTGACCTTGTGATCCACCCGCTTCGGCCTCCCAAAGTGCTGGGATTACAGGCGTGAGCCACCGCACCCGGCCTTATATTTTTATCAACACTTGGTATTGTCTTTTTAATTATAACTGTTTTAGCAGGTGTGAAGTGGTATCTTGTTGTAGTTTTAATTTGCATTTCTCTAATGATGTTGAGCATCTTTTCATGTACTTATTAGCCATTCCTGTCTTTTTTGGTAGAATATACATTCGGATCTTTTGCTTTTTTAAAAAAAATTAAGTTGTCTTATTCTTGAGTTGTAAGAATTACTTATATATTTGAATTTTGTTTTATTTCAAATTTTTTAATTTTAGGTCCGGGGTACATGTGCAGGCTTGTTATACAGGAAAACTTGTGTTGGGGGAATTGTTGTGTAGATTATTTTGTCACCCAGATATTAAGCCTAGTACCTAATTGTTATTTTTTCTGCTCTTCTCCCTCTTCCCATTCTCTACCTTCAAATAGGCCCCAGTGACTGTTGTTCCCCTCTGTGTGTCCATAAGTTCTTATCATTTAGCTCTCACTTATAGGTGAGAACATGCAGCATTTGGTTTTCTCTTCCTGTGCTAGTTTGCTAATGATAATGGCCTCCAGTCCCATTTATGTTCCTGCAAAAGACACGATCTCATTCTTTTTTATGGCTGTATAGTATTCCATGGTGTATATGTACCACATTTATCCAATTTATATTTCTTTAGGTATATGCCCAATAATGGGATTGTATTTATATCCCATAATGTGTTTTACAAATTGAGCTGTCTTATTATTGAGTGGTAAAACTTCTTTATATATTTGAATTTGACTTTAATGGGTAAAATCTATCAGAGAGACTGTGCAAGAGTCCAGTTTAATAGTACTATATAGCTATTATCAAAATATTCATAATAATAAAAAACATAACGGTGGAAAAAGGTAATACAAATAGATAGTTTCCTCTCAAATGAATTTTTTATATACTTACACAAAAAGTAATTTTTTATTCTTTAATTTTCAAAAATCCTAACAGAGAAGAAGTACAACGAGGGTTCTAAAGGGATATGTGTTCTTTGTATCCGTCAAGGAATACTGGGCATGCCAAGGTAGGACTCTGAACATTGATGACTTTCATTAACCACTAAGGTGACTCCTGGAAAAAATGAAGTGTAGACAGGGCTGACAGCCAGCTCTCAGGACTGAGACTCTTGGTCAAACCTGAGTGGAAAGGGACAGGGGTGGGGAATAGATGAAAAGAGTTCTCGGCTAACCTCCTAAGTGGTTAACCCACAGAAGTGGGTGGAGGCTCGGATTGTGAAACATTTCTCCTGTTGCTTCCCCAGTTCTGTCACAGACCATGGCGGAAAAGTGATTGGGGAAAGGTGCCTAGAGGAAGGTGGGAAGGGCTGTCACTTAATTTCCAGTCTAGAGTCCCAGTTGGGGAAGAATTCATCCTGAAGGGAGTAAGGAAGGGTATACTAAGGACTAGAGTCACTGGGAGGAGCAACCTCACATACACACAATCTGAGAGATTTAAAATCTTTTGTATTTGTACACAAATTCTAATGAAACTTGATGGCAAGAAAAAATGTATTACAGTGAAAGAATGAACAAACTCAGACTTGCTACAGATTTGTCCATATGCTACAAATTTGTCAAATTTGCTACAGATTTGTCTTGCTACAGATTTGTCCATATGAGCTAATAGCTCTCCTTGTCAATGGAGCATAATTGAAAAAACAAAGTTGAAGTTGTTGGGTGTATAAAGGTTTGAATTATCAGGTCAAGCAAGAAAATGACTTGAGTGGACAAAGTCCTCAAAAGGCTGAAGAGTTAGTTGGTATCACCAGAGGTTAGTGACTGGCTGCTGAGGCTCAAGCCTGTAATCCCGGAACTCTGAGAGGCCAAGGTGGGAGGATCACTTGAGGGCAGGAGTTCGAGATGAGCCTGGGCAACCTAGTGAAACCCCATTTCGACAAAAACCTAAAAATAAAATAAAATTAGCTGGGCATAATGGCATGAGTAGTTCTAGTTACTTAGGATGCTGAGACAGGGGGATTGCTTGAGCCCAGCAGTTCAAGGCTGCAGTGAGCTGTGATTGTGGCACTGAACTCCAGTCCTGGGCAATAGAACAAGACTCTGTCTCAAGAAAAAAAAAAAAAAAAAAAAAGATAGATGGCAGGAGGATAAGCCATCAGGGGAAAAAATGTTCCCAACTTCAGAAATGAAATTTTCTGCCTTCAGAGAAAATAGGTGAGCCACTGGGAAGCATGCTTGGTGAAATAGGGGGCTTGGAGGTATGGGCTCCAAGGCAGAAATTATTATTATGACCCACACTTCCTTGAAAATATCACTCTTGCCTGATATAACTTGGAAAAGCTTGGATACAAAAGCAAATAATTACATCTGGCTATAGGTTGGGTTTTACTGTTAAAAAGCTATAGTGAATACATGTACAGAAGATATAATGTAATTTATTTAAAGCTGCTATCACCAAATATTAATAATACAGAGACAATCTTGATTTTTCTATTCCAAATTCAGTCTTACTTAAATATCACTCTTGCCTGATATAACTTGGAAAAGCTTGGATACAAAAGTAAATAATTACATCTGGCTATAGGTTGGGTTTTACTGTTAAAAAGCTATAGTGAATACATGTACAGAAGATACAATGTAATTTATTTAAAGCTGCTATCACCAAATATTAATAATACAGAGACAATCTTGATTTTTCTATTCCAAATTCAGTCTTACTTAAATATCACTCTTGCCTGATATAACTTGGAAAAGCTTGGATACAAAAGTAAATAATTACATCTGGCTATAGGTTGGGTTTTACTGTTAAAAAGCTATAGTGAATACATGTACAGAAGATACAATGTAATTTATTTAAAGCTGCTATCACCAAATATTAATAATACAGAGACAATCTTGATTTTTCTATTCCAAATTCAGTCTTATTCCAAATTCAGTGATACTTGGATGGAATATGAAGCTATCAATGAGGGGTGGAGTGTTAGGAGGGTGTGAAGATAGCATCCTGCTAAAAATTAAAGATACATTTGAACTTACTTAAATCTTAAGACCTTTTTCACAGGTATGATGCTCTCATGCTGTCTCTGTCACACTGCAGATACTAAAGCCTATAAATAAGAAACACTTCAAATGCACTGGATTTTAAAAGGCTTTCTTCATTACACACCAATAAATCTTAAACAGCTAGAAAAAAAAACATTTTGACTTTTATAATTGAAGCAGGTCCTTAAAGAACCAGATATATTTTGCGAGAGTCATGTAAGAACACCCCAACTGATAGTTTCTCTTTCGCTCACTCCCTCCCTGTATTTCTACTCCGTAAGCCATCTTCGTGTACTGCACAGTAATCCATTACAATATGTTCCAACATCTGCCTCCCCATATGACGTATGACCTATTCGATTGACCCTTTTTATGCCGCTCCAGATTTGCTGTTCATTACTGTGGGAGGATGAACACTCTGCATCTATTCCTGAGGTCACCAACTAGCAAATACATCTCCATTTGGCAAGGTAAGAAGGACACTGGCTGGAAGGCTCTTCAGATCTCTTTATGTATCAGTGATTATACTTATATCTTTAATTAGTTTAATTTAGGGAAAAATATTGCTGAAATTCCCTTCAAAGCAACAGTAAGAAGAGAAATGCTTGTTCATCAGGAGAAAAATTTCTGTTGCTACTAAATTTCATTATTTAATTTGGGTATTATGAGAATTACAGTATTATCAGAGACAGTTCTAAAGAAAACACCTGTCTTTGGCTAAGTTCATATTTGTGAAATCACTGTTCAATGTGTCCCAATAGTTTGGGGGGTAGTAATCAAGCCATTTTTAAATAGCATTCTAACTCAATATAAAGACAATTTGAGTCATTTCATATTAAATCAGACTATATATTATTTTGCATGTCAAAAAACGTACTTCCAGAGTACATACTTGCTGGAGGCTTGCAAATACTTGAAACACATAGGGGGAGGAAGTACAAGAACCACAATTTTCTCCATGACTATGATATGTTAATCATTTTGCTAGAAGCTTGCATACTATTTCAGGGATCACCATAACAACTTTGTGAGTTTGGTGAGAATGATGAAAAATGAATGGAACAGTGGTTCAATAACTTGCCAAAGGTTAAACATCTGGTAGTATCAGAAGTCCAAGTAACCCTGAAATTCTTCTGTGATGCAATGCTACTATGGGAAAATACTTTCCAGATAAAATGTTATATGATTAAATTCATCTCTTTTGCAGTGGGATAGAGGTGGAATCCCCCACCTGCTGGCCAGTGAAAAAAGGAATTTCCCTTGAACCCTGAGTCAAAAATAATAGTTTCCAAGGCCAAGGGTTAAAGGCTTCAAGAGTGAAAGACTTCTTGAGTCAGTAGTAACAGAACTCAACGCTCCCTGAAGAAACCACAAAGTCACTTAAGTTTGCTATTATTGTTGTTGTTTTGGTTGCTGTTTTGTTTTGCTGTTATTACTAACAAACAACACATATGAGAGGTTTTAAAAAAGGACTGCTTCCTATGGAGTCCCCTCTTACATTTTCCTTCTTCCTTCCCTCGTAAACCTTTAAGAAAGTATCACGTACAAATATTAGTTTTGGATCTTTGAATATACAAATTATGCTAAATAAAACTACATTTCAGGGGAAATCTGGACAGAGAATAACAGCAGCAATAATAATCATAATAGCTGAAGCTTATAGAATGCTTACTGTGAGACATGTCCGTGTCATATCTCTTGGAACCTTCTCAACAACCTTAGGAAATAGGTATCATTTTTACTTCATGGAGCAGGACACTGAGGCCAAGAGAGAGTAAAAGTCATCTGTCCAAAGTTGCATAGGTAAGAGATCAAGCTGAAGTTGGAATCCAAATCTTTTTGACTTTTTACAGAGCTCTTAACTCTTAGCCTATGTCTTAGGAATCTATTTTCTGGTCATTTTAATACAGTAGTAGGGTGTGTGTGCTCTGAAAGAAAGAGTTAGACAAACCTGAGAAGGGTAATTCAGAAAGCACCTTTTATGGAGGCTGGGCTCTTCTGATAAAAGCGATAGTATTGGGGATGCGGAACAAGAAAGAAATGTGAAGTGTCCAACAGGAGATTTTTCCTGGCATCTTTCATCCATTTACTTCCTTTTGGCTACTGCCAGTAAAAACCGCTTCAGTTTGGTTTTCTTCTAAATTTGATATGTATTTTAACCATTTAAATAATTGTAGGAAACAAGGTAATGAAATATGGAGAAAGCTGTTATACTTCTTATTATCTTTTATCATTCACGCTTTTATTCATTGAAAAAAATTATAAAGTACCAGTTTCACTCTAGGTCTTTAGCTCCATAGAGCTTACATAGAACAAGAAAGCCATCAATGAAATAATTACACAAATGAAAAGTAAAATCCCAAATGTGCAAAATACTACAAAATAGAAGTATATGGTGCTCTAAGAGCACGCAAGCGAGAGCTACACTACAGGCAGGCAAATCAGGAAAGACTTTCCCGTAACTATGAATACCTGGAGGTCAGAAGGATGAGCTGATATAATTACATACATACAGGAGGAAAAAAGACTGGCAGAAAAACTACATGCTGGGAGGAAACATGACAAGTTCGTAGTATCAGAAAGAAGCCAGTGAGATGCAGTGCAGTGGGAGAGATGTCTACAAAGGTAGACGGGAATATATAGTAATTTAATAAGAGGAATGACAGAATTAGATTTATATTTCTAAAAGATTAGTCTAGACATAATACGGAGAATAGATTGGGGGGATTGGCTTCACCTACAACCCATTTTTAATTGAAGTAATATCTACCTAATCACATTTTTACAGATTCAAAATTGACTTAAAATCGATTACAGAATAAATCTATATATATAATTTTCAACATTCTGAGCCTCATCTTTATTTAAATATTTGCTCTTGCTTGTATAATTTATACGAAGAATTAATCATATAAAACTCTATGCTTTGAGTAAATTCATGGTGGCCAATCTCAATTTTTCTAGACCATTTGAAAAAGAAAAAGGTATAGAAAAAATGAGTCCTTTTCACTACCCCAACACATATAACTCATAAATCAATTAAAATAACAATAACACACTCCAATAGCACCTTGCATTTACAATTCATTTTTACTTTCATTGGCTTTTTTGATCACAATAGCCTTCATTTTCAATTGCATAGGACCTATTCCTCATGTACCAACGAAGCAGTACAGAGAAACAACTCTTAACTTCTGCTCTCCTGCCTTAAATGGATGCATTCATTTAATAAATATTTATTGGGGACCTATTATGTGCCAAGCACTACTCTAAATAATTAGAAAATATCAGTAAATAACTATCTCTGCTTTCATGAAAGGACTTTTAAACTTTTTCCCAAGAATACTTGCAAGAATTTAATCTTTCATTATTTGTCACATAGTTGTTTAATATTTCTCTATTTGACACTACATATTAGTTATGATTATTATAATTGAGAACTTATATATCCACAGTTCTTAACATTTATAAATAAATGTTTTTGAGAGAACTAAAGTCATTCTTAAAGTGTATGTTTGAGGGATACGTGCGACAACATGGATGAACCTTGAAAATATTATGCTCAATGACATAAACCAGACACAAAAGGAAAAGGTACTTAGGATATGCAAATCCACAGAGACAGAAAGTAGAATAGAGCTTATCAGGGGATGGGGGAAGAGGAAATAAGAAACAGGAAATAATTAATAAATACAGAGGTTCTATTTTGCATGATGAAAATGTACTGGACACAGACAGCGGTGATGGTTATATAACATTGTATATAATGCTACATGGAACTGTACACTTACAAGTGGTTAAAACGTAAGTTTTATATTATTTATATTTTACAATTTAAAAAGTGCATGATTAAGAGGGCGTTAGAAAAAAAAATCACTGTTTTCCAGGACCACATTAGGCTTTATTTCTCTACAGCAATTTCCTCCTATTTTATTCCCATGTGTTGGTATATGAACTAAAGAGAACAGGTGCAAAGGGGGGAAGGAATATTGTGATTTTAAAGTAAAAGAAGGTTGGAAATATTAGATTCTTTAAAAAATACTTAACATACACCCAGCTTTGGAAACAAATATAAATAGAAGAGGAAAGAGTACCAGATCCTAAATCAACCAAATCCAGTAATGCCTTCCAAGTTAAAGAATGCTCTGAAACAAGACCTAGGAGATCCAACCCACCCTTCACTGACTTTGCAAAAACCACGGCATTTGCTAGTCACACCGCAAAAGGTAGTTCTCTCTTCACTTTCCCTTCCTACTCCAAAGCTAGCTTCTTTTTCATATTCAGATGACTGTTTATGAGCCCAATCCCGTTTCAACTGTCACTCTTTACATCAAGGAAAGATAGATGGGACACACCAACCCCAACCTAAATGACCTTTGGATGTGACAAGAGTTTTAGGTCAGCCTTGCTAAATGGAGGCCTTGGTGTATGGAGACATGCCTTGGGGTGAAATTTACAGTGAATTTATTATCTCCCAATGCCCTTTGGACTGCTTCCCACCATCAAACACCATGGCAGCACTTGGAACAGGAAGAAATACATTAACTGGAATCTGATCGTTTTAAAAGGTTACAGCTGCCCAAATATAATTTAATTTCATACTTGCCCTTTGAGGGTTTGGTGTATATTTTCATTTTATGACTGCAAATGATAAAGCTCTTAAGATTCCAGGCAATAAAAGGAGAAAAAAAAAAGTATTTTAAGGTCTAGAAGTCTATTCAGTTCATATTCCAATGAGCGAAGTGACAAATTAGTTTTTTTTAAAAAATCTAATATTTCTCTTTTTTATTTGGATCATCCCTTATTCCTTTTCTGATCCTACACTTCAATGGTTGGTTGATATCAGTATGTGAACTCCAACCTCAGATCTCAGCAAATTTGAAAGTAAAAAGGGGGATTTTTTTAAAATGAAGAAAAATCCATCAGATTTGAAGTGAAAATATTTTAGTACAAGAAACAAATATTTTTCCAGTAGCATTTTATCTCACATAATTGGGAAAATTTACCCATTAAAATATATCAACACTGTGCCAACTTACCATTGATCTGGTATATCACACTTCCATAAACTTTAATAAAAGATTCACAAAATCCTACTTAAATACTATGCTATACCATCATTAATTTAATTGGTAAATATTATTACTATTATTTTATTGACAGAAAATCAGAGATATGGTATTGTTAATGCCACAGAATAAGTCAGAAAATCAGAAACAAAATTCAGATAAACTCATCTATAGTCTATTATTTAGCTATTAAAAAAAAAAAAAAAAAACTTTTGCCACCTCTTTTTTAACTTGATACCTTTCCAGAAGACTTAAACGTTCTTTAAAGATCAATCCAATAGAGTTTGAGGAAATGCATACTTTGGATTCAAGGGTAGTAATGAGAAAAACAACATAGTGAAACTTTTAAACCATACAGGTCAAATGCAACAAAGTTGTGTTTGTGTGTGTGTGCAGGAGACTGGCACACACATGCATATGCCATTCGTCCATTCTTTTATTCGATCGGCAAAAACATTTTTTGAAAGGTACTGAGTTAGATCCTGTGAAGTTTATGCTTTTAAAAAATATTTTAACTATAAAAGACTACTCCTAACATAGGAACAGTAGAGACAGAAGCATAAAGCATTTAAGTATTATTATAAGACAAATGTATTGGATAATTACAAACACTGATATATTTTGATTAGCATATTTTAATTTGATCTTGATATGCTACTGGGTTAAGAGTGTTTTGCACATTGTTTGACCCGCATACCAATAGCATGGGGCAGGAAATATTACTGTTCTTATTTCTAGATTATAAGATGCAGCCCAGCCCCAAGTAGCAAATCTAGTGGTTACTAAGACTCAAATGCTCTAGATGGTACTCAGAAACAGCGTTATTCATTTACTTGTTCATTTATTCCTCTTTCATTCAAGAAATATAAAAGACCTACCTAAAGTGAGAAATATTACAAAGCAAATATTATCTAGGAATCAATTCTCAGAAGTTTTATCAAAAATAATCTTATTCACATTTCTACAAAAAAAGGTATAAAATTGGCCAATAAACATACAAAAATATACCCAACCACTAATAATTAATGAAATGAAAACCCAAATCACAATTAGCTATCACCTCACATCCATTAGGATAACAATTATAAAAAAAGAAACATAAAATTACCACATAATCCAGCAATTCCACTTTTGGGTATATAACGAAAATGGATTGAAAGCAGGATCTAGAAGAGATATGTGTATATCCAATGTTCATAGCAGCATTCGTCATAATAGCCCAAAGGTAGAAATAACTCAAACGTCCATAGATGGAGGAATCAATAAACAAAATGTGGTACACAGATACTACGGAATATTATTCAGTCTTAAAAAGGCATGGAATTCTAACACATGCTACAACATGGATAAACATCGAAGACATTATGTTAAATGAATAAAATCAGATATGGAAGGCCAAATACTGTATGATTAAGTAATATGAGGTGCCTAGAACAGTTAAATTCGTAGAGAGTGAAGGTAGAATGCTGGTTACCAGAGATGAGGAGATGGGAGAATGAGGAGTTGTTGAAAAATGGGTATGTGGTTTCAGTTTGGGATGATGAAACGTTCTGGAGACGGGTAGTGGTGATGGTTGTACAACAGTATAAATGTACGTAATGCCATTGAACTGTGTACATAAAAATGGTTAATACGGTAAATTTTATGTTAAACATATTTTACCACGATCAAAATAAACCTATAGAGGATTCACACAAGTTAGTAAAGTTTTAGGTCACAATTAAAATTTTTAAGAATAAAATTAAAAGTAGAAATTTACCTCAGCAAAATAAGGTGAGGAGTAAACATAAAGAGAAAACCAAGTGTTTACTTTCTAGAGCAAATGCTGGATTGAAGGACACTAGACCGAACTGAAAGCAGTTTTAAAATGGAGGGAGCGAAAGAACACTTATTACAATGTAAGACACCTGGTTCCAGCCCACGCTCAAACTCCACTGTCTTATCAGCCAGGCTTAGACTTTCTGAGGAGGAGATTGGAGAATTGCTTTCTGAGGTTGTCAAGGAGATCAAGAGAATTTTGAGGGTTGATGGAACTGTCCCATATCCTGATTACAGAGGTGGTGAAAATTCAGAATTGTACATCCAAAATATAGCCAATTTTACTGTATAATAATTTTAGAAATTACAAAACAAATGATACAAATGCAACAAGATAAAAAGGATCTCACTTAACAACTTTGACTTTCAATTCTCAAACATTTTGGCCTTTCTTCCTAAGAAAGAGTTAGAAAGTGGAAATTTGCTACCATTTTAGATTATAAAGGTTTTCTAAAACACTAGCTAACTTAGATTGATCCCTATATATGTATGATATACCATATGCATATAAAGAATGAATAGCAAATGTTTTAAGTGTGCAGGAGAGCAGGTAGTCAGGGTTCACCATACACCATTTAAGATAATAAGAATATAACGTAATGATAGTAGACTCTTAAATAAACAAAGTGAAAAGCAATTCTTTCCATTTCAACTGATGCTAAGAAACCAATTGTGCAGTACTTTCTGAGTACAAAAATAATGAGCTGTGCTTCCACCTCTACGTTTTTCCTTGCCAAGAGAACTCACACTTCCTTCCCAATCTCTGAAACACAGTTTGAAAACATCTCATTCTAATGGGAGAGTGGGTGAAAGTGGGGGCTGTTACTGGTGTTATGGTCTAAATGGAATCCTCTCTCTTTAAAGTTATTTGGCTTTATTAATACAAAGAGATGAAATATGGATGAAAACATTTGAAGGCTTGTATCTTCTAATATATATGATGTTATCAATTATATTTAGACAAAACAATCCCAGATATCTTTTTATTTGATATCTACCATCCTTGCCACTTGAAATTCCCAATTCCAGCTCTTGACTCATGTGCTCATATATGGATTACTAATAGAATTGTTCAGCCAACAGGCAAATATTTATTTTTGTTTTTTGTTTTTTGAGACTAAGTCTTGCTCTGTTGCCCAGGCTGGTGTGTGGTGGTGTGATCTTGGCTCACTGCAACCTCTGCTTCCCGGGTTCAAATGATTCTCCTGACTCAGCCTCCTGAGTACCTGGGATTACAGGTGCCTGCCACCATGCCCGGCTAATTTTTGTATTTTTAATAGAGATGGGGTTTCACCATGTTGGTCAGGCTGGTCTCGAACTCCTGACCTCATGATCCGCCTGCCTCGGCCTCCCAAAGTGTTGGGATTACAGGCATGAGCCACCGGGCCCGGCCTCAAGCAAATGTTTCTAAAGAAGACAGTCCCTCCATTGTTTCACAATTGTGAGAGAATAAAAACGTAGCTAGAACTTGAAGAAAGAGAGAGGAGGAAAGTATTGAAGAAAATAGTTAAGGGGAAGAAAGAGGTAAAGAGGAATTAACAGAGGAAGGTAGTTAAAAATAGAGGAAAAAATGAAGAAAAAAGGAAAGAGAGAAAGAGAGAGAGAGAAACAGAGAGAGATAGTCAAGAAATAGGAACAGAAAGGTAAATATTTGGAAATTCCTATTTTTAAATCTTTAGGAGCCCTAAGGACCAAAAAGTATATGGTGTCCATCTAGTTGGCTACGCAGTTCAAAATAAAACAGCATTCTGATTACTGCTATGAAACTACTTTATGTCCAACTTGTTATTTATTTATTTATTTCTAGATGGTCCTTCTTTTTCATGTGTAAACATGTTCTTAATGTTCGTAGGTTGTCTCTTGCGTTATCTAGCCCTGGTCTGACCTGCTCATCTTCCTTCTTATTCCATGGAGGTGGAATGAGAATCATTAAAACTTTCCTGCTTAATTGGATCTTCAGAGCTGGCTTGACAATTTTCCAGGTTCCAAAGCATTTCTTTCGAATGCCTCAAATCAACGCTTGCCTCATTATTCTTCTCCCATTTTTTCCTTGATAGCACATGAATAAATGTATCCATGAATCAGGAAAGTCCACTCACAAGGTGCAGAGTTTCCTTCTGGGGATTTCTGGGCTCCTGGCTGCTTTCATTAGCGCTTTTTTTTTTTTTTTTTTTTTTTTTTTTTTTTAATCTTATCCCTTTCTCCATGAGATATAAGTAGATAGCTATACTTGTAGGTATTTAACAAATAAGAAAACTTGAGTGCTGGGTAGGTTAAAAGACATGAGACCAGATTCATACATCACTTCTGAGGCAGGTTGAGACTAGAACCCTTAATCCATTTGTGCCAGAGGTTGCAGTTTTTCGTGTGTGAAAAATAAGACATTGGCAATGACCTTAAGCAGTAGGATATAAATAACTCCCACAAGCTTAGTGTTCCAATAACGGAACACCGGGCATAAATGGGTTAATTCACTGCTGTATTTGTAGAGCAACATGGGAGGTTAGAATGGATCATCATAAGTAGGCCAACTATTTTGGTTGCCTTTATAATGCCCTAACTATTCATTCTTGCTGTAAAACTCTCTTTATTATGACAAATACTACAAATTTCCAGTAACACAATGGCTTGCCCTTCCAAGAGGAATGTTTGTTCCTTTCACAAATAACTGTCAATGCTATTAAAGCAAAGCTCTAGTAACTTTTATGGAATGGAAAGAAAGAGAGACATAGGTTATTTATATTTTTCGTAAGAATTGAAACATACATTTTTGTAATCTGACATTCAAAAGAAAAGATTTTTATACTTAAGGGATATTTTGTTTTCATAAAGACGTTCTGCTTGCATTAAATATGAGGACTTGGCTCCCAAAGGTGTTCAACCCAAACTTGAATTAAGATGAATTTCTCTATTTGCTTTAAACCTCTATACTGCAGAATATAATTTCTGCATCCAAGAAAGTTACTTGCTAACTTGAAATATGGATAGGCTCTTTGCCAGTTTTATACCCTTGAATCTAGGAGATAATGATGAATATAACAGCTAATGAGGCTGAATGCTTATGCTACGCTGAGTGTTGCGTGTGTGCCATGTCATTGAATCCTCACAACACCTTTATCATGTAGGAATAACAGTATCTCATTTCACAGGTGAAGACACTGAGACTACGAGATATTCAATATCTTGATCAAAGATACATGCAAATAAGGCCTGTGTTATCCGAGAGCTCAAGATCATAACCCATTACATTATACCTACCTTTTAAACATTATTACTAGTAAGTTTTAACATTTGTAAATGTTTAAATAAATTTAGTGGAGCATGTTTTAAAGGAAAAAAAAAAAAACACCTCAAGTCATGAAAGTCATCTAACTGGTTACTCTCTTTCAGTATACCAGTATACTACTAACTGGTTACAATGCAAATATTCTATGTATAAAAACTTGATATTTTATGGTTTTATATTGTATTTAATGCTAGGCTTGTATCTCAGGTCACACAAAAATATCAAAATTTAAAATTTCTCTGGAAGAAAACCAGCAGCAGCATAAATCAAACCAAAACAAGAATAAAAATAAAGAATGTGTAAGGGTGTTTACTTTTTTTTTATTGTTTGGTTTAACTTTTTTTGTTGTTGTTTGGTTAAGTGTCTTTGCTTATCTCCTTTCTGTTAATCAAATATTTTAGTTATACTATTCCTAATAATTTAAAATTTCTTTTAAACCAAAGAATGAAAACCAGGGGTGGGGGTGGGGAACTAGCCATATGAAAAATACTTGGAGCACATATTTAAAACAGTAGGAGTCATATGCTACAGTATAGTGAAATTTCCGATGGAATTGTCTCTGTTACCTTAAGCAACTATTACAGATGAAAGGACAATATTTTCTATAGTTCTGCTTCACTCCATAAAGGAAGTAATTGTAACTTTCACTAACACTATTACTTTTAAAATTATATGTTGAACAAGTTCTAGTAGTAGAGAAAGCAAGACGTAATATTGTTGTAATTTTCATGTTAGAGGCATTAATTAAATGCTGCCCCAAAGCTCACTGTAGCAAATAATTTGTGAGCATACTTTGAGTCTGTTCCTCCATTTCTTCCTGTTCACTTTCTTCATCGAAGGAGCGGTTGGATAAGAAAAAGGAGTACGGCATTAAGAGAAAGGTCAAGATTAAGAAAAATGGAAAAACTAGAGTTCATCCCTCCCTTTCCTCTTGTTTTCATACCCTCAGTTTGGCAGGAAAATACTGAAACTTCCACAGGAAACAGCAAATTTGAAATGTGCAGGGCTAGCTTAAGCTTTTTTTTTTTTTTTTTTTTTTTTTTCCTGTAGGAATCAAATAGGGCTCTATTTTCAAGTCTTGTGAAGACACTTGCCAACCAAACCCAGCTTGAAATTGTAATGTGGTTTTTCTTCTTGGTCCTTCTCTCAGAACAGTTCATTCATGACTGCAACATCTTATCTGCATGATTATATAATCATTTTTGAATACTATCTTTCTTCTAGGAAGCAAATAAAATGTCATCAAGACTTGTGATGTAAACAATCTCACTTTGAACCTTCTATGTACAAATAGATATGAAACAGCACGCTTGTCTGTTGTTTTGTTTTCTAAATTCCTTGATCTTTCAATAGCTTTCCACAAAAGAATTAATTCACAGAGCACAATCACTGAACTCAGCAAAATGAAAGCAATTCAGAAGGTTGCCATTGTTACCAATATGCAAATCCTAACCATTGTTTTATTCATTCTTTCTTAATTTAATGGCCTAAGTGCAAAATTAACAATTTCTCTTCCTACCCTTTTAAACAAAACAACTTAAAAATAACATATACAAATATATGCATTTATTTTTAAGAATATCATGGCAAAATAGGAAGAAGGTAGATTTAATTTTCAGCTGCTAGGATTCCGGGCACCCTTTTGTTAGTATCTGTTTTAGCCAGGTCACTAGTTAGAGTCTAAATTGCCTCATCCATAAAATTAAGGAGCTAGAATAGAAGAATGGTTTTTAAGTTTTGCTTAGAAGCAGAAATCTTTAACTCAAACAATTTTAACCAGTGGAACTTAATATATAAAACAAATAAAAGCCAATGGTACTATTTGGAGGGTGCTTGAACATACTTGGAGTCCGGTGAATAGTTTGAAACAACGTTTTCAACCATCTGTGAGGTCTTTTTCATTTCAAATATACTTGTTAGAATGATAGGTTGTTTGCCTTTCTTCAAACTCTATTCCACTTTCATATTTCGTTCATTCTCTTTCATTTCAACCTCCTCTATCATCCACCAAGGATCCTTGACTGATTCATCTTTGCATTTCTTATAATGCTTAGCTCAATAGCTTACAAAGAATAAATATTTGCTGAATAAATAAAGTTTCCAGGATACTATGGGTCTATAAAAATAATTCACTTTCACATTCAAGTTTGAAATAAAACTGTTTGGTCAAATAAAAATTTTCTCAATTCAAGAAATAATTTTGCTGTAGACAACATATAGGTGGAATAAGGGACATGTATCCTAGTGTATCAAGGACATGTATCTATTACCTAGGAAATAAATAAGCTTTGAATGGCTATACAAGAACATATTTTTATATTATTTATAAAAAAGTTGCATATTACATTAAAAGCACCTATGCAAAAATAATTTATTTTAGACTTTGTAAGAAATTTATTTAGAATAGTTAGAGGCAGCACATAGAAACAATTCATTTGCATTGCCTCCACAGAAAAATGGGAATTGACTGGAGATGTTATTCTCATTTTACAGATACAAATATTGTAACAAGCAATGAACCATAGCAAAATATGAAAAACTACCCTTCATGTAACTACCCAGATTGTCTTCTGGATAAGTAAACTCATTGCCTCCCATAGATTCTTGCGATGGGCCTTTATTTTATACCACAGAGGCGAATGAAATTATTTCTTCAAAAATAAGACATTTTGTCTCAGTTTTATTAACATACTTTAGATGCTGCTCTGAAACATAAGGAAAGTCTGCCATTGCCCAAATATTCCTTTAAGCAATAACAAATAGTTCTCAAATCTACTAATAACAATTATTAATCAGCTAATACTGTTAAATATTAATTCAAATCCAGCACATGGTATTTGAGAAATAATATATTTATTGTTCCAAGACTTTGCATGCTTATTTCATTTAATCCTCAACAATAAGAGGTCATTTATACCCACTTTACAGACAAGAAAATTGAGGCACGGAGAGGTTAGGTAACTTGCCCAGAGTCACAGAGCTAGAAAGTAACAGTATGATAATTTAAGGAAGAGATGGCTGCAAGAACCACACTTATAACCATTATGTTATATTGCCTCTCACTAAACAAAGTGCTTCTTAAAATATTAATCTAAAGACAATAGCTTAAAAAGATAAAATTGCTTTCATCATTTTATCTTTCCTCTAATTATCCCCAAGATATTAAATTTTTTTGTGTGTATCTATATATAATTAAGTAAGTTTTTCTGTGTATATTTAATTAAGACTCCACCCTATGTTACAAGTTGTATGTAACACAATTTGTATGTCCCAGCTGCATGCTTTGACTAAACCATACAAATAATGGATAAAAATCCATGGATAATATTAAATAGTTTTCTAGTACCAACTACAACAACAACAACCACAACAAAAACCCCAGCATTTGTTCCTCTTAAGGAACATCTGTCTTCACATGGGTTATCGGTCCTATTAAGGTGATAACTTTTATTTAGGTAAAATTTTACTCCCAAGATTGAATTTGTCTTCATAAAATATTCCTTAAATAAATGAAAGAATACTAGTAAAATAAACTAAACCGACAGGCTGAAGAACAAATTTCTAAGATAAACATAATCTGTGAACTTGAAACACATTAGTTGCCCTTTCTTCTTATCCATAGCCAAAATTAGAAAACTGAATATTTGTTTTTCTTGATAAAATTTAAAAAAAGTATACTTTAAAAATTTCAATAAATTGGTATTGTTCATAGAATTCCATCTACTGCTGGTCTTGGGACAGCAATTCTTTTATGTACATGAATTAGCCCAGAAACCTTTTAAAGTCACCTAAAACAGGTTTTGATTAAGATAACACAGGATACTATCAAGGAATGGGCATGGACTTGTGACCAGAAAACCTGGCACTGACTAAAGTTATACAGCTTTAGTATAGGTAATAACAAAATTTCAAATATAATTTTAAAGTTTACCATTTATTTAATTGATCATTACAATAAAAATGAATACTTTGGAAAAACACACGTGTACTGACGTTTCTGTTAGCATGTAATGAGACACCATGAAGCTGCCGAAAGCAGGAAAACACAGAAATAGTATGAAAAAGACACTGTGTGTACTGACTTCATTGTCCAAATGTCAACACCTCCTGGGAACTCTAGGGGTGGTAATAACTATGGAAGCAGTTCCTAATAGGTTCTTCCTTAAAGGGGATTCTCGACAAACTGCTGGGCTCTGACTCTAGCCCATATGGGCTTGGAAAAGTCAGAGAAAATGTTGGCTGCACTTTTTCAGGCCTATTTGCATATGTTCTTTAGTATGCAAAATGTCTCTGTATATAATTTAATTGTTGTTGGGTTTTTTTTTTTTGCCTCTATTAATACATATGCAAATGACTCACTCTTGCAGCTGTGCTGTATTAATCATATGTGTGCTTCTGTCTGTCTGCCCTCCAGGCTCAGGGTCGAAGGGAGAGGAAAAGAAGGAATTCAGTCTTTTAACCTGCAAGAAAACTCACTCATGCAGACAGAAGTCCAACAGCAAACAGCACACCAGGGTTGCGACTGAAATGAAGAGCAGTTGATCATTATTCACCCTGTACGAAAAGGATACGACCTAAAAGTTTAACTGAGTAGTACAGTATTTTGGTAGGTAAAGATGAATACTTAACAAGTATACATCCTTGTAAGTAATTCCTTCAATAACAAGATAAAAATCCTCACATCTAGGTCTTTCTATACGGTTATTACTTCCTTATTGATTTTCTGGAAGTTTCTCTTGGCCAAGCATATAAAGCCATGCTCAGTCACTCACAGTGCTGGGAAATATGGAGCATTCATTTATCTGTGTCCTGTCATAATTATTGACCTTCTTCAGAGACTGGCAGGAGTTTGACAAAAAGATGAGCTTCAGTATTTCATCTACCTCTACCTTGATGTTACTCTCCACCAGACATGAGCTTAAGCCATTTCCAATATTACTTCGTATACCTGATTGCTACGAAAAAAGATTGATTTCAGTTGATATTTTGTATGATTCATTCTCTAACATGATCACACATCATCTATCATTTTCTCTATTCCAGAGAATGCATGCTACTAATATTACTGGTTACTGAAGCTGTAAGCCCATGAGGTTTCATTTATGACAACTTGGAATTTTGAGCTTTTACTCCAAAAATATTATTATGAATTTTAAAAATAGTCCTACTAAAATAATTTTAAAAGTTTAATTAAGTCAATAAAAATCACGATTGAATGCTACTTGCTTATTTTGAATTAAATAAGATCGTCCAAAAAGAATTTCAATCTTTTTTTCCTTCTGCTTATCACTATCAATCATTGGTTGGAGTCAACATTTTTGGCTTCCTATAGGTAGAACAGGTGGCAACCATCTTTTGGCCAAGACAAATACAGTATTTATAAAGTGAGAAGTAAGCAGATAAATATTTCCTTCTAATTTCAAATCTTAGAAGTGTAGCAAAAAACAGAAACAGTACATTACAGAAGAATTATTACTATTAAAAATATTCATGATGCCCATTAAGTAAAATGCAAATTATAACAAAAATGAATATGAGAAATAAATGCTAGATGGATTGTTGCCATCATTTGATCTTATTAATTAGAAACAGATGATTCACTTAGCTGATTTTTATCTTGTCACAAATGTCCAAAAATTCAAAGTGTAAGTTCGTTTTGTGTAAATAGTGATATTCATTTTTAATATTAAAATGAACGTAGATAAATAAGCTATATAAATGAATCCCTCACCTTTAAAAAGAGTCAGCATCAGTATAATAAATAAGTAAATATCCAAATCATCATTGGTTCTTGGAGGTAAAAAAGAGTACTTGAGGATGAAGAAGAATGAAAAAAAGAAGGAAGGAGAGGAAGAGAGAAGAAGGTAAACTCAGTGTATGGGACTGCTAATTGGCTAGTAATTATTTTGATAAACACATCCTTCCATTATTTAGAAATAATTTACTTCAGTATTGTGTTGGCAGAATAAGCCATGAGTCAAATAAAAGTATCTCCAGTAGTTCATATTTTTATATATGTCTATACACACACTATCACATAATATAGGAATTCTCAAGTATTGTAACATTTGGTCTTTTATTGTGAATTATAATGATTTTAAAAGAATTAGATAAACTGTAATAAGTGCTAAAACACATTCTCTATGCAGCAACCCACTGTTATGATAAGATAAAGGGAGGAAAGAGCAGGAGAGAGAGAGAGCTGTGGATTTCTCATACTCTTAGAATCTTCCAATGGGGGCAAGAAAAAACATCAAGTTCCCTGGCCATTAAATTAATATCATTTAATGCAGAAATCAATATATGCTGCTTTGTTTTATTAAAAAATCTTATGACCATTAGCCATGATAGTTTCTTTCTTTTGCAAGTATGCATTGAATAGCTGCTGTTTGCTAGGCATTCTTCTGGATACCTGAGACACATTATTGAACAATAGCAACAATTCCTGTCCTTGTGGGGCGGTACATTTGGAAAAGAAAGACAATAAATAAGAAACATAATACATTTTATAGTATATTTGAAGATGACTAGTGCTATAGAGAAAAACGTAGAATAAAAAGAGCTAGGAAGTGTGCTATCTCTTAGGATCCATCTTACGATTTTAAGTAGGTTGGCTAAGGTAGGCCTCAAAGAGATGGTATTAGAGTAAATACATGAATGAAGTGAAAGAATTAGCCTTCCATGCAGAGGGAAGAGCTAGAGAGAACAGCTAGCACAAAACTCTAGGGAGGGAGTATGCCTTGGTAAGATAAGGGCCAGAAAAGAGTCTAATGTACCCAGAATAGACTGAGTAGGTGATGTGGAGCTAAACAGTTACAAAATTAATGTTTGTAAACATTGTAGTGCCAAACATGCTACCAGGCAAGAGAGTGTTTTCATACGTTTCTTTTATTTCATTAAATGAGAATAGTTTATTATAAAATTTCAACATTATCTTAATTAACCAAATTCAAACTATTTTTGTCTTCTATCAGCCAACCATGCCTTTGATATTTGAGATTCTGCTATTGTCTCGTTTTAAAAGGTGATTAATATAGAAAACTAATTATTAGTATTCAGCTTAATTTCAATATTATAAAGCAAGATAGCTATTTGAGCAAAATAGATGAATAAGTTATTGAAAGTACACTGTTAAGATTCATTCTTCATTCTTTATTTAACACATATTTATTGAGTCCATAAAATATTTCAAGCACTTGGTTAAGTGCAAATGATGGTGAACCACTGACGCTACAGACTTTACCATCTGGTAGACGCCAGGAAGTACGATTTAAAACATTCTACCAGCAATGTGAGAAGGGAAATACAGCGTGCTCTCAGAACACACAGGAGCTACTTTAAACCAGACTTAAGACCAATGAAGTCTTCCCTGAAAAAAGTGCTGTTCTAATCTGAAACCTGAGGGGTAAGTGGGAGTTGGTTAGTAAAGATGGTGAGTAATGGGATTATTTCCTGGGGTTATTCCAGGAAGAGGAAACACCACTTGTAAAGATCCAGGGTGGAGAGAGAACTTCAAAACACCAGAGAGTCATTTAAGGCCCGTGAGCAGGAAAAGGACATGACAAAATTTTCTAAAATCAGAAAGGGACATGGATGAAGCTGGAAACCATCATTCTGAGAAAACTATCGCAAGGACAGAAAACCAAACACTGCATATTCTCACTCATAGGTGGGAACTGAAACAATGAGAACACTTGGACACAGAAAGGGGAACATCACACACCGGGGCCTGTCGTGGGGTGGGGGGAGGGGGGAGGGAGAGCATTACGAGATATACCTAATGTAAATGACGAGTTAATGGGTGCAGCACAACAACATGGCACATGTATACATATATAACAAATCTGCACGTTGTGCACATGTACCCTAGAACTTAAAGTATAATAATAATTTTAAAAAAACATAAAAAAAGAAAGATTATTCTGACTAATGCATAGTGGAGAGTGCATTG
Organism: Pongo pygmaeus; assembly: GCF_028885625.2. Classification (NCBI taxonomy): domain Eukaryota; kingdom Metazoa; phylum Chordata; class Mammalia; order Primates; family Hominidae; genus Pongo; species Pongo pygmaeus. Next base: position 24,668,511 of record NC_072383.2, read on the forward strand.
AATGGGGCAAGATCAAGATAGAAAGACCAGTTTAGGGGCTGCTGTGGTGAATTAGGAAAGTAATAACGACAGCTCGACCCAAATGAGTGATAATTATGATGGAAGGAAGTGGATAGATTCTTGGTGTATTAGTAGGTGGAATGAAAAACTAGTGAATGAATACATGTATGGGGAAGAGGGAGGAAGAAAAGCTAAGAAGAGCTCTCATGTTTCTGGGTTGAGAAATAGACGAAATGGAGTCATTCACTAGGACCAAAGAATAAGGAAGTCTAGGGACAAGGCATACAACTACTGATGAGTTCCGTTTTGGACTCAGTTTACAGTGTCTGTAAATTTCTGTATATTTCCTCTTCATAGTCAACAAGCAGTTGGCTAATGTGAATTTGAAGCTCAAGGAAGATTTAAAATGCATAAAGAAAAAGACAGATTTAATATTAAAATAATAAATGGTGTCTACGGCACATGCTAATTTGTATTATTTATATACATGATCTAGATTAAGCTGATTTTCTCCATAAAATAACAAATATATATGATGATTTTTAGAATATTTTAACTGCTTCTGAAAGTACACAGTAAGGTGACTTTTCTACATGAACAATTTTTTATTATATAAGGATCTCCAGGGACATAAAATAATAGTTAAGTAATAAACAGTAGTTTTCTTTAAAGCATATCATTTTGCTTGTCTTTTAAAATAATTGTACTTGTCTGCACTCTTTAATAAAAACTCTGGATTTACTTATCATAATATTATCCAAGTGTGAACAATTATATGCAAAAGGTTATTTCAAATGAAAACACATATGGTAGGTAAACAAAGTCAACCATAAGTAGGAATAGATTTATAATGTCCTTTATTTGATCTAGGTGTTCAAAAAGAAGTACCTGAATTAACATATATCCATGTAAAGAGGCATGAAATAGAAAATTCAGAGTCCGAAGTAGACAGCTGTCATTATGAATCCCGCTACTTCTTTCATTATTGCAAAGCACACAGGGTATTTGTATTAATGCCAATTAGTCAGCATTATTGTTATAATTTCATTAGCTGGTTATGAGTTAACAAATGTCTGAAGAAGAGCAATGCCTCTAAAGTTTAACATAAAGTCTCCTGTACTTGAAGAAGCAAATATAATTGTTCAAAGGCCATGGATTTTGGACTCTGTGACCCAGCTTTCTTCTTTGTCAAATGGAGATATTAATACATAACACAAAATGTTGTAATATGAATTAAATAAGATAATCCTTGGAAAATCTTTACCAGAGAAACTAGCCTAAGAAAATATTCCATAACCATGGGTGATATTAACTAGTGACATCAGTTGTTACATGAGTTAAAATCATTATGTTCGCACCCAAGGAAAAGAAAACAGGATCCTTTTGTGTTTAAAATATATATCCCCTCCACATTATTCTCATTACCATTGAATAAAGATTAATTCAGAAAACCACTAGTTCTTTGGTAAGGCTATTTCAGTTGTTCCTCCAACTGGTCTTCCTACTGTTACCTCAACCCATCTTACTGCTGCCTTATTGAGTATAGCTGTGAGTTTATCACTACCTACTTAAAACATACACGAACAGATTAAACAAAAACAGATTAAACAAGAACAAGCCAACAACAACAAACTCTTCAATGGTTCTAAAGAAAGACACCAGCAATTGGTACTAGACAGCACCCATACCACCAACCATACTCCCCTTATTAAAACCTTGCTGACCTGGCCCTACTTCAGTCAATGTTCATGACTGTTTCTCACCTCTCTCTCATTCTTCCCACCCTATCTTTCCATTCCCACAATATATATGAGCTGATGTCTGGTGAGGGAGCTGAGGAGACAGAAGATTGGGTTAACAGCTTTACAGGGTGGCTTGGTTCTTAGTGGTCTTCCCTGCTTACCCAAAAAGCAGAATTCATAGAAACTGGAGAAGCCAGAATAAAGCAAAAACTTGAATGTTGTTCCTCAACTGGCTTTTTGTGGAGCTAAAAACCTAAAGACTCCTCCATCCGTAGTGTGGTGAGAAAGGTCTTAGGAGAACTGGACAGTGTACAGCTTGGTGGTGTATTATGTAACTAAAGATACAGTAATGCCTGTTTTCTCTTCTGAAGTTTTCTAAAGCTGGAGGTGGGTTGCTGGAAAACAGTGTGGTGTTTGCTGCAGGCTGAGATGAGGACTGCGATGTACTACCACCACAGCTCTAAAAGGGCACAGAAGAGGACCTCAGTAGAAGACTACAGGTTTCTCCATGGAGCAGCACAGAGGGTGAACAAAGGCAGGTGTCATGCTACCCAGGTAGCTCCTGGCCAATAGTGGTGACATCCCAAATAAAAAAAAAAAAGGGTAGGAAGCATACATCAACAGACCTGGCTACCCCTCTCTTAACAGACCAAGAAAAGCTCTTCAATACACAAGAAAATAACACACACACTGTCTCCACGGTATCTCAGGGCAGACATACCTTCCTAAACCCATCCACATCTGCACAGGAACAAAATTGGAGCTGAAGAAGCAAAAGAGTAAGCTGCACCCTTCTTACTTCTGGTCTCTAGAGCTGGGATTCTTGACTAACGATGGAAGGGGAAGCAGTGAGATATGAAATGCATATGAGATTAAAGTTTCCAGCAGGACTGAATTTTAATAACTGAAAGGACTAGAAAGTGATGCAGTCTACTCAAGATATTAAGAGATGGAAAATAGAGATTTAACAGAGCATAACTGCAAGCAGAGTTTGGAGAAAAGTAAAACTAGCCCATATATTATACTCCACTGAGACAAAACATCTCAAAAATAGGTTTCAAAGATTGGGGTGAATTTTAGGTAAGGCTTATAATAAAACATCTGACTAGGCATTGTAGTTAGGTTTTCTCTCACCCATCTCGGCAGGTTTGTGGAGAAAAAAGAATTTTGATGCTATTTTAAGGCAAGGGGAGGGAGAGTAACAGATATCCTTTGTAGCTCTGGGGAAGGCTGAAGTCAAGGTCAAGGGGTCTGTGAATATTGTGTTAGGAACAAGTAGAAAAGTGAGTTGGTGTAAGCACCCTAGCAAAAGTGAGAGTCAGTCCACTTCAAAGAAAAGCCAGGTTCTCTGATACGACATGCTTTGGGCATGTGTTTGATTCTGAATAACAGTTATTTTCTCACTGCAAAAAAAAAAATAAATAAATAACTTTTTTTTATGTTTATGTGAATGTGTTTTAATAGTAGCTGATGGCTTTCCATGAAAAACTTTTGGATTATTAATTTTCTTGTTATACTACAGGATTATTTGAGGCTCCAAAACTCATACATTTTAATGGGTAAAATACCACTTCTGTGAAAGGAACTTTACCCCATTTACACCTCGAATCATAGTTAAAGTAAGAGCATATATGTTTGGTGTCTAAAGTTTCTCTTGTTCGGTGACAAAATTGTTTATATTTTAATATCTTAAGATATTTAATATCGAGATAATCTCATATATTATAAAAATAAAAATCTCATATATTATAAAAATAAAAATTAGCATCAAATATTCTCCTACTTTCTCTACAGAAACAGTTGATTAGATTGTTGCTTAACATAGCTACTTTCGAAGAGAGTCGTGCAATGAACACAGGAGTTGCCTCTAACTTGCTCACTTCCTCTCATTGCTAATCCAATGGTCAAAGGAGAATGTCTAACTTGCTTTGAAAACCAACATCCGAAATCTCTAAAACCTCCATTCCTATATTTAAATCTATTGCTGGATATTATTCCCTCTTGCTAATTCCACTACTCTTTTTAGTTTTACCTATTACAATCACTTTTTCATGTTATAGTTATTCCCCAGATGCCGTTTCAAAGGGTAACAAATGTTATGTTACTTTTATTGTCCCCATGACTCTAACACTTTCCAAGACATTTCCAGCTCAAAGAAAACAGATACTCACAGTGTAGTTCTTTGCAGAAAAGGTAGAATAGAAATGAATGTTATTAACCTCTGTAGAACACAGTATGTCTCAGCTTTCACACTGGTAGCTCCTCCTGTGAAACTCAACTGGCCTTTCAGAAACCCACCAGGTCTTCTGACAAACCCATGTGCAGGCCAGATGTATCTGTCTCTTGATGCTACAATATAAAACTATATTTTCCTTATAGACTAAGATCATCTATCATGACAATACCTTCTCACGAAGAAAAATTAATTATTAAGTATAACTGCTTTATCTCTGGCTTCATAGGCATACTGTGTCTTTCAGGCTAATGAACATATAAAACTTCTCACAAGAGGGGAGTAATCCTATTATTAGACAATTTTCTATTCCCATTACTTGCATAATCACAGGTCCATACTGATAGAAACTAAGGAATATTTTGTGGGATGCTGACTCAAAAATGTCAACAGTTAATCAAAGCTACCTGTTACTATAATTGTATTGATTTTCTTTTCAACCTCAGAGACAAAGCTTCTCAAATCACTTGGACATCTGGTAAAGTTATCATTGACGTTCTCGGATTATAGGAATATGTATTCCGCACGGCTAGAAAAAAGTCTTATTTGGGATGACTGGGATAAAGTTGTGCTTATTTAGTTAGTCTCCAGCTTATTTGGTCTACTTTTCCTTGCTTGCCCAACTGAGCTGGTATTAGCAGGAGAACAAAGAGACCTACAGACCATTTCAATGATACTGGGCATCCTGAGCAATTTTAAGTGCATTTTTGTTAAGTCGCCTTGCTCCTCAAGTGTCTGAATATCTTTTGCAGGTTTTTTTGTTCTTTTTACCTTGATAAGGACCATTCTGTGACAAAATTATGGCACACAGTAATCAAAGCAAAACTACAGCTCACTTTCTTAATAATATCGGCAAAAAAAGAAATACAATAAGCTATGTTTAGTCCAGAAAACAGGGCTAAAAATTAAGAGAATCAATATTTCAACTTTTGGTTGAGGATCAGTACAAATAAATTTAAAAACAGAAAGTGTGAGACGAATATCACGAGTCAGTTTTATTTTGCTTTAACACCATAATAGCTGTTTTCGATATTTACTTAACCTTTGTCTCCTCTGTATTGTTTCCTGACTTACCTGCAGTTGGAGTGGGCCTAAGCCTGGTGTTGCTGCGGCAGCAGCTGCCATGGTAGTTGGGATCAGCTGAACAGGGTAAGGGTCACCTAAGTAAGAGAATAATAGAGGCGTCAGCACCTTTTATCTACTCTCCACCTGCAAATTAAACTCATGCATTCACTCTTTCCAAAAGCCTTCTTTTGTGTGCCTTGCTGAGGCCTAATGAAAAGCTCTATTGTGCAGCCTTTTACTAACACTCTTTTCACAATTCTGGCTGAGAGAGGAATGTGAATAAAAGCCACAAGCAATTAAGGCGGAAACCTCATCCTTTTTTCATGATGTATTTAGGAAAATGGGAGGGAAAGTGAGCATTGATCAGAGGGCTGCACTTTATAACACACGCGTGTGCACACACACACACACACACAATTTTAATATGAGCACAGTAACTCCTCAGCAAATTTACAGTATTATTATAAAAGGAACTTAACTTACTTTTATTCTAATGAATTAAACTCCAAAGATTTAAACAAAGTACCTTATCTTTGAAATGCTATGTTACGGTCTTGATTCAAATAATCTCTTAAATAAGATGGACAAACTAACAATGAAGAAAACATTTTATGTGTTTTTCAAGTTATATGAAATATTGACATCTTTATTATCCAGTGATAAATGTTTACAAAACTATATTGTAATGAAAATGGAAAATAGATCCCTTCCCCCGAAGTTTTTTATCTATTAAAAAAGCACAGAAATTCAAAATTAATCCTGAAGTTTTATTATTATATGACCTGTAAAAACATAGGCACACACACAAACATAGAGAAGCACGTAGAGAAGGTTTTTCTGCTTATTTTTGATGCAAATCAAGGGGGTTCTTAATTAGTAAAGAGGTACAATAGACCTGTTGCATAGGGCCCAATGAATTTCTAAGAAATATAAGTAATGTACATTATTTGTCATCTGACACATGACCATAGCAAATAACTAAAAATAGAACAATTTTGTAATGCATAAAACATTTTGTAGAAATCTAATTTATAAAAAATGTGTTGAATATTGCACGCATGAAAAATATAACTTAAAATAACTCAGTTAATATAGCCATTCAAAAACATTTATTGAGTACCTGCTATGTATTAAAAGCACTCCTCTTGGCGCTAGACGTAAAGCTTTGGAAAAGATTAATATGCAGATGTGAATTTACTGGGAATTTAACGAAGCCTAAACTTTGGGCTTTTGAAACTGGCCTCTTGCAGTATGTTCACTGTATATTTTTATATTTGTCATATGTTTTTATATATATCAGTTGTTGTAATTTGTTGTGATTTCTTGTTATAAATGAATATTCACTTTTGTACCTAAGTGTGTGTGTTTGTGCGTGTGTCTGAGCATATAAAATTTTTGCATTTTTATTCTAAAGAGAGTCTCCCAGGTTATTTTTTAGGCTTCAAAATACCTAGATCTACCTCTCTGGATCTGGCCTTCCAAAAGCTTACAGTTTAATGGGAGAAAAAGATAATTAAATGATGAGTATAATATATAATGGCAGTTAAGACAGCGAAGTAGATAATGCTATGGACTGACTGCACTGTGGTTGTCCCAAACCTAGTCTAATATGTCAAAGACAGCCTCCAGGAAAAGGTGATGTTTAAGCTGAAACTTGAATTAAATTATAGTTAGCTAGACAAAGAAGGGAAGAAAGAATGTTTCAGGCAGGGAAACAATTTTCATGAAGAATCAAATGGAAATGTTAGTTATAGCCCAGCCCCTGTATCGCTGAAGTACAGAGAGCAGGTAGGGAAGTGAGATCAATGGGACTGGGGAGGGAGTAAGATGCCAGATTATGTATGATTTCTGTAAATATTAAATGATCTAAACTTTATCCTATAAGGTAAAGGAAATCATGAATGTGGAAAACAGATGGGTTGAGTAAAATCACTTGGGTGGGAGGTTGAGAGCTGTAATCAACTAGTGAACAGATGCAGAAATCTGTATAAAATAATGGTCAGACTAGGATGGTGACATGGGGATGGAGAGTGAGGCAGGGACTCCAGAGATATTTAAATGGTATAACTGGTAAAACCTAATGACTGTTATATATGAGAGTAAGAGAATACTCAAGGATGACTTCCAGGTTTTTCACTAAAACAACTGATTGACATGTGGTAGTATATATACTGGGTTTGTAAACACAGATCAGAGGCAAGACTGCCAGGTGGGGCCTAAAGGGTGTTGTTGGGGGGAAGCAACGAAGAGTTCTGTTTTAGATATTTTAAGTTTGAAATTATGATTAGATATCCAAGTTGAGGTATTTATTAGACACTTGATAAACATGTTAAAATTTTAGGGGAAAAGCCCTCATAGGAGACATATACTTGAGAATGGTTGGCATGTATCTGGAATTTAAGCTGTAAGCCTTGATAAGACCACTTAGGAGTTAACCGCAGATTAAAAAAAGAGGTCCAAAAATTTGGACTGTGGGATGTACTAACATTTATACTCAGGGAGATAGGTAACTAGTGGAAGAGACTGAGAAGAAATGTAAATTTGGTGTTCCAGAAGCCAAGTAAAGAAAGACTTCCAGACGGTGATAATTTTTTTAAGTGCTGGATTTAATAATGTGGAGGTCACTGGCAACTGCAACAATGGCGGTTTCAGTGGAGTGGAGGTTGAGAAGGCCTAATCAGAAAGAGTGTGATCAACAAAGGATGATTGAAAGAAAGGAACTGGAGGCAGGAAGTGTAGACCCTCGCTTTTCAATGCAAGATTCAGATGAGGAGCATTAGCATCACCTAGGAGTTTCTAGGAAATGCACATTTTTAGAACCCACCCTAAAGCTACTGTGCAGACAGCCCCTAAGACAGAACCTCCAATGACTCCCACTCCCTGGTATTTATGTCACATGTAATCACCTCCCTTTCAGTGTGTCCTGGATCTGGTAATTGCCTTCTAATGCACAGAATATGGCTAAAGTAATGCTATTTTACTTGTGAGATTAAGTTACAAAAGTATTTTGGCTGTCTTGGTTGCCCACACCCTCTGTTGGAGCAAGCTGCTAGGTTGTGAGCTGCTCTATGGAAAGACTCATATAGCAAAAGACAGATGTTTTTGGCCAATAGCAAACAAAGAAATGAGGCATGCCAACCGTTAATGAAGGGAGCTTGGAACAGATTCTCCCCAGGCCAAGCCTAGAGATGACTGCAATCCAGGCCAATACCTGGACTACAGTGGGAAAGATCCGGAGCCAGAGGTACCCAGCATGGCTGTGTCCAAATAAATGTTTGTTGTTTTAAGGCACAACAGTTTTAGGCTAATTTATTGAAGTACGAAACATGTGGCATCTGAATCAGAATTTAAATTTTAACAAGAGCCCTAGATTATTTGTATGCATATTAGAGTTTGAGAAGTGCTAGAACAGACAACTACACTGAGGTGTTTTACAGTAGCTAGTGAAAGTTGTGTGATCAAGCAAACTTTATAAGAAGGTACATATGTAGAAAAATTATACCACGCTCGTATGCTAATGAGAAAGATTCAGTAAATAGAGCAAAAACCTATGATACAGGAGAGAGAAGGGACAACCAATATTACATGATGGCGCTTTATCATTTCATATTTTTAGTATTTAATCTTCAAAACACTATCCAATTTTATAATAGGACATTTAGATATTTAAAAGCTAAATTCACGCAAACTAGTTAAAATTGTAAATACTATTATAGTATGACTATTAGAATTGACAATTTAAATGCTTAAAACCACATAATTCATTTGTATTCCTAACTTAGGATACATAATCTCAAAACTAACAAAAGCAAAATTGTAGCGGCTGCGGTACTCTTCACAGTGAAAATTCATTTTATATTATTTATTTTCCCTGTTGTAAATTAATCAATTCATAAGCACTTTAACATTTATCATGAACAGAATTCTGCTAGCTGCTGTGTGAGACAAAACAAAACTTGGTCTGTATTTACTGCATTTCTATCTTTTCTAATTAAGTGCTTATTTGAATAATGTTGACCATCATCAGTAGGTACTATAGGAGGTAAGGGAGAACTAATCCAGGCTTCAAGCTTAAGAGAATAGTTAAAGATGAAAATAAGAGTGAGCTTGGCCTTGAATATGTGCAGGTGGAGGGGAGGAGAGACCTTTCGGGTACGGTGAAATGCATCAAAGCAGGAGTATGACATGCTAAAGGAATGTAGAGAAAAAACAGTTTAAATAACAGGTGATAGAATAAAGTAGAGGGAAAAGAGATTGAAGACAAGGAGATGGGAAATTGTTAATACTCCAATCTTGAGATCTGGATATGAAAAGGTAATGGACAAGAAATGAAGTTTTAAGAAGCATCATTAAAGAGGTTAAGTAGTAGGAAGTATTAAAGATCACCTGGTTCTCCATCCTAGAGACAAAGACGTATTCCTAAATTTGTTTAACTCCTAAATTTAGCAAAATACCTGCAGATGTTTGGGACACTTTTGCATTACTAGCATCTAATTATTAATATCAAATTATATGTACATTTAAAGCTCATTACTTACAGTACAGATTATTCCATAAAATTTAAGAATATGCATATGTTATAATCTTTTTATTTCCTAAATTAATGAATGTGTATTAATGAAATTAACATTATCTTTCCTTTGGATACGCATATATATGTAAATAGCTATTATGTTTTACTAATGCCATATTGTATGTGTGTAAATGTATGTATACACAGGAATACCTTGGAGATATTTTAAGTTTGAATCCAACTACCACAATAAAGCAAGTATCACAATAAAGCAAGTTATGCACACTTTGTTTCACAGTACATATAAGTCATGTTTAGACAAAACTATAGTCTATTAAGTGTACAACAGCATTACGTCCAAAAAATATACATACCTTAATAAAAAATACTTTATTGCTAAAAAATGCTATCATCTGAGCCTTCAGTGAGTTGTAATCTTTTTGCTGGTTAAAGGTCTTGCCTTGATGTTGATGGCTGCTGACTGATCACGATGGTGGCTGTTGAAGGTTAGGGTGGCTGTGGGAATGGGAATTCCCTTCCTTTTCTTTTCTCTTTTTTTTTTTTCTTGAGACAGAGTCTGGCTATGTCACCCATGGTGGAGTGCAGTGGCGCAAACATTACTCATTGCAGCCTTGACCTCTCAGGCTCAGGCAATCCTCTCATCTCAGTCTCTTGGGTAGCTGGGACCACATGCCCACACCACTCCAACCAACTAATTTTTTGTAAAGGCAAGCTTTTGTAATATGGACCAGGCTGGACTTGAACTCCTGGGCTCAAGCAATCCACCCGCCTTGGCCTCCCAAAGTGCTGGGATTATAGGCATGAGCCACCGTGCCTGGTGGGAATTTCTTCAAATAAGACAACAATGAAGTCTGCAGCATTGATTGACTCTTCCTTTCACAAAAGATCTCTCTGTAGCATGTGATGCTAATTGATAGCACTTATCTACAGCAGAACTTCTTTCAGCTTTGAAGTTCCATCAAACCCTGCCACTGCTTCATCAACTAAGTTTATTGAATGTTCTCAATCCTTTGTTGTCATTTCAATAATGCTCACATAATCTTCACCAGGAGTAGAATTCATTTCAAGAAACCATTTTCTTTGCTCGTTCATAAGAAGAAACACCTCATCCATTCAAGTGTTACCATGAGATGTTAGCAATTTAGTCACATCCTCAAGCTCCATTTCTAATTCTAGTTCTACTGTTATTTCCACCACATGTGCAATTATTTCCTCTACTGATGTCTTGAACCCCTCAAAGTCATCCAAGAGGGGTAAAACCAAATTCTTTCAAAATCCTGTTAAGGTTGGTGTATTTTGACCTCCTCCCTCCCATCAATCATTAATGTTCTTAATAGCATTTATAATTGTAAATCTTTTCTAGAAGGTTTTCAATAATTACTTTTTTTTCAGATCCATCAGAGGAATCACTGTGGCAGTGACAAGGTTATGAAATGTATTTCTGAAATAATAGGGCTTGAAAGTCAAAATTACTCCTTGACTCGTTGGCTGTAGAACAAATGTTGTGCTAGCAGGCATGAAAACAACATCCATCTCCTTGTACACCACTTTCAGAGTTCTTGGGTGACCGGGTGCAACTGTCAATGAGCAGTAATGTTTTGAAAGAAATCTTTTTTCTGAGCTGTGGGTCTCACTAGTGAGCTTAAAATATTCAATAAATCACACTATAAATAGATGTGCTGTCATCCAGGCTTTTGCTGTTCCATTTATAGAGCACAGGCAAGGTAGATTTAGCTTAATTCTTAAAAAAAAAAACTAAGATTTTCAAAATAGTAAATGAGCTTTGGTTTCAACTTAATTCACCAGCTGCAGTAGCTCCTAGGAGTCAGTTTGTCCTTTGAAGCCAGACACTGACTTGTCCTCTCTAGCTATGAAAATTCTGGATGGCATCTTCTTCCAGTAAAAAGCTGTTTTATCTACACTGCAAACTGTTGGTTAATGTAGCCACTTTTGTATCAATGATCTTAGACAAATCTTCTAGATAACTTGCTACAGCTTCTACATCAGCACTTGCTGTTTCATCTTGCACTTTTATGTAGGTAGATGGCTTCCTGAACCAACCTCCCCAACACCAAACTTTTCTTCTGCAGCTTTCTCATCTCTCTCAGCCTTCACAGAATTGAAGACAGTTATAGGTCCTTCCTCTGGATTAGGCTTTGGCTTAAGGGAATGTTGCGGCTGGTTTGATCTTCTATCTCAACTACTCAAACTTCCTGCAACTCAACAACAAGGCTGTTTCACTTTCTTATTATTTGTGCGTTCACTGGCATAGCACTTTTAATTTCCTTCCAGAACTTTTCCTTTGCATTCACCACTTGTCTGTCTGGTGCAAGAGGCCTAGCTTTCAGCCTACACCAACTTTTGACACACCTTCTTCACCAAGCTCAATCATTTCTAGCTTCTTATTTAAAGTGACGGATGTGGGACTCTTCTTTTCACTTGATCACTCAGAAGCCATTGTTGGGTTATTAATTGGCCTAATTTCAATACGGTTGTGTTTCAGGAAACAGGGAGGCCCAAGGAGAGGAAGGAAGAGATGAGAATGACCAGTTGGTGAAGCAGTCAGAACACACACATTTTTTAACTTTCCCATCTTATGTGCGTGCAGTTTATGGCATCCCAAAACAATTGCAACTATAATATCAAAGATCACTGATCACAGATCACCATAACATACAATAATAATCAAGTTTGAAATGTTGAAAAAATTATCAAAATATGACAAAGAGACATGAAGTGAGCACATGCTGTTGGAAAAGTGGTGCTGACAGACTTGCTCTATGCAGAATTGCTTTGTAAAAAATGCAATCTGCGTGAAACACACTAAAGCAAAGCACAATAAAATGAGGTATTCCTTTATGTGAAAGTTTATATAAGCTAAATAATTTTTATATGTGTTATGAATTATGTCTGCCTACAAATTGGTACGTTCAAGTTGTTACTACTAATACTCCAGAGTGTGACTATATTTAAAAATAGAGCCTTTAAAGAGCTAATTTAAGATAAAATTAAGTCATAAGCCTGGTGACTTAACCAAATATGTCTGGTGTTCTTATAGGCAGAACAGATTAGGACACAAACAAAATAGAGTCTGGTATGACCAGGTGTGAACATAGAGAGAAGGTGGTCATCTACAGGCTGCAAAGAGAGGTATCAGAAGAAACAACCTGCTGACACTCTGATCTCAGCTATATAGCATACAGAGCTGTGAAAAAATAAGTTTCTGTTGTGCGAGCCACTCAGTCTGTGGTATTTTGTTATAGCAGCCATAACAAACTCATGTAATATGTTTGCCATATACAGCCATATGTCAATATATTTGGTGTCTAAGTGAATTGGGGAAAACAAAAGACTGGCAGCAGGAATTTAAAAGACTACTACAGTTATTATATATCTTTAATCATATATAGTTTCAAATATACAAATATAACCAATATGTCGACTAATTTCAAAAGGATTGTGTCTAATAGCGCTACGCTATTTCAATGATGTTCACCCAACACATAAACACAATTAACTTAAAGCATGTCTCTACCTTGTTACCATTTTTTCAAGCCAAGATTACTTTGGTTGAAGTATGCTCCTAGTTACAACAAAGTGAATACAAATAAAATACCTGTGAAAATTTCCAATGCAGCCATTTAACTCTCAATTTAAAAAATTCAAAATATATTACATGGATGTGTCAGTGTTCTACAGTGGACACAGAATCTACAAAGCTTCACAAACAAGGTCAGGGGTCATTTTTAATGGCAAAGGAAAAATACAGAAGCTGCTGTAAAATAAAAAAAAAAAAGAGTTTTTATTCAAGTAAATACTGTCATCTATTTGCGCCATTCCTCAATTAACTGTACCAAAAAAATATTACAACAGATTTATTTTGTAAATACCTCATGAGGTTCATACTTAGTAAAAAAATCAGATAATGGAAAACTTTGACTTTTAAAGTTCAACCATGTGTAAGTTATTCAAATTGACTTTCAACTAGTTAAAAGTAATTTCTTCTACTCTTCCCTAGGTTTTAACCATTTGAAAAATTTTTCCCTAAGCCTTTCCAAAATTAATTTGCTTCTTATTTCAAGACCAAGCATGGAAATTCTAGCTCAAAACTAAAATTTTTCAAAAAGCTAAAAAGTATACTGAGGCATGTTATTCTATTGTTTTCAGAATACAACATAGCTTACAGTGTCTACTGACACAAATGGTACAGCTTATATTAACTCTTTAAAAGCATTCAATTGCATCATTATTATAGTTGTGCATATTTAGATATTAATTATCTCCAGTCATACGATGAAGAATTCATCTCTATATTATATAACACAGCCTAAGAAAAACAATTTTTCCAACAACAATTTTTCATATTTAGGATGAAGAAAAATGTGAAATGCAGATGTGGTTTTAACAAGACTCAACAACACACACTCTTTCATCTACTGAACTAATACAAAAGTTTTGGACAGTTTTATGGCATTATCTTCACTGAAATGTGGAGACTCATTCCTTTATTGGCCTTACATGTTTTTTTCTTTGTTTTTGTTTTGCCTCCTTGACAAATACCAGATTGCCTTCTGTAGGTGCTGGGAAATATGAAAATTCACCCCTCTCTGACATACACACATACAATCCCTGTCCCAGTCTTAATCAAGTGAGGAGGATTCACCATGTAAACTAATCCAAATATACAATAAGCAAAGTAGAAGAGTGTAAAATTATTCTGGAAACCTGAAAGAAAGAACTCAAGCTGAAAGAGACTCGACAGTCAAGGAATTGTATTTACTGAGGTGTCTCTTAAAAGATGGCCACTATCAATAGCAAATTATACTTCGGGACCATTTCACCACCTCCTTTCCATGTATTATAAATGTTAGAGGGTCAACAGTAAGCATGCACCTTTCAGTGCAACGAGCATTGCTCCTGTTAAAAACCTTCTCAGATTGGTACTGAGTTCTCACCCTGTTCTTACCACTCTCATTTCCAGGTGGAGGAGGCCTTGTAGAAGTCTAAGACAAAATGAAGTTAGTAAGGACACTGTAGATGGAACTTCGGAAGAAAATTGCTTTCTTTCATCTCATGTTGCTTTCTTTCATGTCATGGGCTGACAGAGAAATTGGTGGGTGCCTTCGGCTTGGGGGAGCCCCCTGCCATTCATAGGGCTAACAAGAACAACTATATTTATGCCTACATCCAGGGATATTTTCATTACGGAATGAATGGGGAACTATTCAGCTAAAGAAGCAAGTAGAGCTCATATCTTGAAGAGCCTTATGTCTTCCTTTGAAGACAACGTTAAGTCACTGAAAGGTTTTAAGCAGGAAAATAATATTTTTTGTTAGTACTTGTGTTCCAGATATATCAGTTTTGTGGCATGGCATAGAACGATTGGAAGAAGGAGAGACTGCAGATAGATATGTTAAAAACTATTGCAGATAAATCAATGAAGGAGAGCAGAGACTAGCTTTGGGAGATAGACTTGATAACTGATTTGATGAAGTAAAAGAGAAAAGAAAATATATGAGAATTTTTTTGTCAGTGTTTGATGTTTTATTTTGGTATATGACTTAAGAAATACTGTTTCCCCAAATATTTAATTATTCCCACATCGTTTTTAAA
Source organism: Pongo pygmaeus (assembly GCF_028885625.2). Lineage (NCBI taxonomy): Eukaryota > Metazoa > Chordata > Mammalia > Primates > Hominidae > Pongo > Pongo pygmaeus. Next base: position 24,683,698 of record NC_072383.2, read on the forward strand.
TAATTACTTGTTCTCCCACTGATTGGAAATGTGGGAAGCTATTATTTGTTGACTTTTGGCACTGTGTTGAAAATATCTTACATATACATATACACATATATACACATATGTAAATGTATAAAATTGCTTTTAATCTTCATAACAACTCATTAGGGTAGAAATTATTATTTCCATTCTATACAATTTTTTAAACTGCCCAGGATTATCCCAAGGTTAATCATTACTAGAGTTCTTACTATTTTAATAAGGAAAACATTATTGTAGAACACACAGACTACTTTTAAAGCATTATGCAAATGTATACTTCAATTTTCATAACATATTCAACTAATTTGCATTCAATTAACATGTATCAAACTCTTACTATGTGGAGAACACAAAGCACTAAAAGGTACAATCCTTGCCTTCAAAACACTTTCGGTTGTGAAAATAAGACATATAAATATGGAAAGTGAAATGAATCAAAACTATACAATTGGAGTCAAATGAATATAGGCAGTAATTACCAGAGAAAGGAAATTTATACAAGTTGGATCGCTGGGGAAAGAATCAGAGGAGGGGCTGAGATTGAGTTAGGCCTTGAATATAAAATACGAAGTAGAAAAGATGCGAGAAGCCTGTGAGCTGAAATGCCTGGCATAGAGTAGATGCTCAATTAAAAAATGAGCCCCAAAGTAAGAGGTACAACAGGATCAAAGAAATGAGCAAGCAAAAGTCAAGAGCTAGCCTGTAGTTGAACCCATTTCATCTAGTAGCAAAAAATATTTAGAAGGCTGATTACGGTCTATCGATGACCTCAAATACCAACATCAGAAATTTGTACATAATTATGTCCTTAAACATATGCACAATTACCTCCTGTCCTAAAAAAAATGAACTATTTAGAATATAAAACCCCTTCTAAAACCATCATCTATTTTCTCTCATCTAAATTGTTAAAAACGAGTGATAATCTTAAATCCTTCTCCTACACTTTAGTTCTCAATCCATATATTTTTGGGGAAATGCTTTATAAATTTACTAATGACCTCTGAATTGCCAAATTTTAATGAACATATATCTGCAACAGCTGCCTCTGTTAATGATTTTCTTCTTCTCTAATTATATCTAAACATTCTCTTGGCTTTTCTTAAAACAGCTGTCCTGGTTCTCCTTATACCTTGTTCATGCCGACTTTATTATCTGTTCCTGCAATAGGCTGTTCCACCTTCCTTCATCCATCCCTTCCTTAAATATTGGGGTCTAATCCTTGGCACTTGGCTCTTCTCCTTCTATTCACTTTATCTGAATGATCTTATCCAATCTCGTGGTTCGGCAACCATACACAAACTAATATATTCCAAATCAGTGACTGTAGCCTAGACCTCTTCTACTGTTTTTTTTTGAGCAATTCTCCCTAGCTGTCCCACAGTAAGCTCCATCTTCACATGTAAAAAATGTAATTTATCTTCTTTCTTCCAAAAGCTGCTTCTACTCCTGGTGTTCTTGTATCACTTAGTGACACTCAGTCACCCAGACTACAAATATGAAAGTAATCTTGATTTCTCCATCCCCTTCACCCTCCATGGCCAATAAATCATGAAGATCTTTTCCTTTAAACTCCTAGGTCTACATTTCTTTCTATTATAAGAGCTTCTCAATCAGTCTCCCAGGCTCTAGTCCTCTGCTAACGAAATTCATTCTCTATCTAGTTTCCAATAGCATTCAATACAGGCAATCTGTAGTATTCATTCCTTGTATTTGAAGTATAGTAAGTATTTCTTAATTATATACTATGTGTTAGGGGCTGAAAATATAACAGTGAACAAGAGAAGCATGCCTTGATATGGATATATGGATGGATGAATGAATATGGATGGATGGAGGTATGAATGTACAGATAGATGGATGGATGGATACCAGTATGATCTCAATCCTAGACTTCAGCCCTTTCATGGTTTTCTGGCTCTTGTAGCATACGCCTAAACATATTTCCCTGAATTGGTCTCATGTCCTCAAAGTACTACTCACTTGTCACTTCCTACCATATACATTATTCTTAACACTTAACTGTTTATAGGTCCATGTCCACCCTATTTTATCTCTTGCTTTCTGCTCTTTAGGCTTTTTTTTTTTTTTTTTTTCTGCTTGGAATAGTCTGTCTGTATCCCTTCAGCCCAATCACTTCTTCGATTGTATAGCTACCTTTATCCTTTAGGTTGACTTGAGACCCCTCACACTAAGAATCCTTTCCTGATACTTCAACACTCTTGGATTTAAAGTAATTCTTTTTCCAAAGACTTCTCTGAAAATGTGATGCATATCTGTGTATTACCACTGCTTATATACTTATTTTGTCTGTTCAGGCTGATACAACAAAATACCATAAACTGGGTAGCTTATAAAAAACAAACATTTGTTTCTCACAGTTCTGGAGGCTGGGAAGCCCAAAATAAGGGCACCAGCAAATTCTGTGCCTGATGAAGGCCCATTTTTTGATGAATAAATGGTGCATTCTTTCTGTGTCCTCACACTGTAGACGGAGCAAGGCAGCTCTCTGGGGCCACTCTTACAAGGACTTTGCCCTCATGACCTAATCACCTCCTATTAACTTGAAGGTGAGGATTTCAGCATATGAATTTTGGGGGAAAATAAACATTCAGACCATAGCAATCCCATTCTCCCCAACTAGACTAAGAGCATCCTAAAGGGAGGAATTACGTCTTACTCATCTTTAAATCCCTAGTCCCTAGCACAATGCCTGACACACTTAAGCCTATTAAAATGTTTATTGACTGAATAAATGAAGGAAGAATTCATTTAAGAAGTTAACAAATATCAAATACAAGACACAACCCTTGGCATATCAAAAGCTTAAGGTTTAGTAGAACAAACATATTATAAGACAATAATTATACAAATAAGTAACAAATTAGTTTTTTGTGCACGGTTTAATTCAAACAAATACTATGTTGAGTTGCAAATGTTAAAAGGAAGAATAGGTAATGAAATGGGACAGAGAGGCCTAGAATTTAGGGGTAGGAGGAAATCAGGACCCAGAGAAGGTAGTTAAAGAATAAAATAATCTCTTTTAACATATTTTCATAAAGCAATAATTCTAATATTCCATAATTTATCTCTTGTAAATTTTGATTTTATAAACAATTCTTACCCTCTTGGTATGAAAATTAAGTAATATGCACTTCCAAAGTCTTAAAATGATTTCTGTTCATCAACAAGAATCTTTTATTATGATTTCATTAAAGCACCTGCACTTGGTCATTGTATCCACTAGAAAATAAGATGTTACATATAAACATATAATAAAAACAAAATCATTCTTCATTGTGATTGTTTCGTATCATTTTATACTTTCTTAAATCCAACCAAGATGAAATTTGTTTCCTTATGGCAATAAGTTCAGCTATACTTTTTTCCTCATTATAAGTAGTTACATTTATAACAACTCTCCTACAGCATCTTGAGCAACCAAGAACAAGTGATTTGCTATACACAAGTAAAGGTGAAGGAGTTTCTAAATGTGGAAGATCTGTACAGTCTTTTTAGATTTGCTAGAATAGTATGACTTCAACATTTGAAACTTTTTATGAGAAATGCTAATATTTTGTGTTAAGTTTCATAGAATGGTAAGTAATGAATGGGAATATTTCATATACATTTTATTCGAGAGAGTAAAATAAATTAGCTCTTGTTTGACTATATAGATATTTTAAAATAAGATATTATAAGGTAATTGTTAGTTCTTAACTGCTTTGTCACAGCTATTTTCAATAAGAGATTTTTTTAAATAAAATATATTTTTATGACTTCTTAATGTAGCATAGCAAATGAAAACTTTATCCTATTTAATTTAATAGTTACCTAGTTGGCTAGTTTAGAAAGAGATTAATTTATGAACTCTTTAAGAAACACCTCTCAGAATGGGAAGAACTTTCTGCATATAAAAAATACTTTGCTCTTCATCTCCTTGCCCGTAAATTGGAGAATGTGATTATCAATAAAACTTCTTGGATTAATTATCTAAGAAATCTGAGTATCCCTGAAAAGGTGACAATGAATCAAATATGTCTCCTTTTCCTTCTGTATTCCCGCCTGACTGCTAAGGCATCATTTGAGGTATTGCACAATAACTCATTTTAAGCTGCTTAACAAGAATCATGAATTATGGAACTGCTTCTATATCCAGCTCTATCTTAGAATACTATGTCTACATTTTGCCTCTGTGTCTTATGAAGAAATGAATGGTCCGGAGAAAATTCATCCAAAATGTTTCAAGTATTAGAAAGTACGAATTTGGAAGAGAGGCACTCACACAGCCGCTTAAGACCAAATTAAATGCAATTTCTCTTTCATTTCCCACTTTTAATATTAAGGCTTAGCAACCATTTAATTTGTTGACTCCCTTTATAGCCATTGCACCTTTCTCTCTTATCAGGGCTTTCGGCAGACATCATATACCTCCTGAGTGTACCCAGGGTCTGAAGTTCACAGGTGAGAACAGGAAGCTTCCTAAATCACTCTAACGGTAAGCCTATGAGATACACATTTAGAATGATGGCTGGCCTAGAGATTCCTACTAAAATAATAAATGTTAAACCTCTAGAAGTTAATAAATGTTGTCATTAACATGAATGAATATGAAAAAAACACATAATATAAATGTCTTGAATGGTCAGAGGCATAGTGACCTAGAATAGAAAAACTCTTGACATCCACTTCATTATGACGTATTTAATAGTTTCAAAACAGGAGTATATATTTAATGAATAATAATGATATTTTACATTTACACAATAACTTGACTTCTTTAGAAATGCATATACTCATCTCATTTACATTTTACAATCTCCTTATAAAGTATGTAGAGCAGACATTACTGTGGCTGCCTGAAAGATGAAAAAGATAAAACACGGAGAGGAAGATGACTTGCCCAAGGGCACAGAATAATATGAAATGGGACTGTGACTACTAAGGTCTTCTGACCCCTTGTTTCATTGTTTTTTTTTTTTTTTCTGATAGAATTCATTAAAGCCAGACAATTAGTTTCCGATTTTAAGTCTTATGAATGCTAATTCATAGATAACTTGGGCCACTCCATTTTGAAAGTTTTAAATTCTCCATTAACAAACTCAGAGAGCATTAGAATTTAGATGCAAACTCTCAGGTGCAAAATGTTCAGAAAGAAACTAAAGTAAAATATCACATACTAGAAATGGAACTGGTTACATGAAAAATTCATTTGGGGCAATATGTGCATACAAAAATATTCATTGTAGCATGGTTTGAAACTGTAAATGCTGTAGAAATACTTAAAATGTCCATTAGTGGGGAAACCAAATAAAATACGATGTATCCATCGTAAGGAAATACAGAATAATTTACATCTGAAAGTATGGAGGAAGAAGATATCCATAATGTATTTTTCATACATGTAAGTAGTTTGTAGTCTATGTAGCATATATCCTCAGGTATATTATATGATATACAGTACGTATCGTAAATATACATAGTATATGTATCATATTATGCATATTACAATACACAGGCTATTTTGCTACATATTACCTATCTATATCTAAATATTTTAAAATAAATATATATAATGGATTCATATTTACAGGTATACCTAGCTCTGGAAAAACGTGTATAAAATTAATGGTAGTTACATCTGGGTAGTGGGATTATAGGAGTGTGTGAGCGAAGGCAGGTAACTTTTAGTTTGTTTTCTACAACTCTCCATTGTTTGAGGTTTCTGCAATCAGAAAGTGCTACCTTTAATATATTAGAAAAGAATATGAAGGGTATTATGAGCTGACCATATAAGACAGGTTTAAGAAATGTTTAAGTATACTCTGAAAATAGAGCCAAAATCAATTATTAGGGAAATAGTACTGTCTGAAAACTTGCTGTAGTTCTTTCTCACCTGACTTTTCTCTTTTCATTGTTGGAATGTGGAAATGGCAGCTGGATAAGATATCTAAGACCATAAGATGTAAGCTACAATTTGTGGAAAGCAGTATAATCAATAAGAGAGCAAGCCTGAGACTGGATGTCATGGAGTTACCATATAAGGAATGCTTAGATTATTACACAAGTGAAAAATATTCTTTTATCATGTTTAAACTAGTATTATTTTGGCCTTTTACAGCAGCTAAACCTGTATCCAAATTAATGCAGCATCCTATTCCACATGACATTTCAAAATCAGCACTTTTTAAGTCCTTATGGAAAATATGGATCTATTGTAGAGTTTGAAGCAAAATGTTTTATCTTAGCTTGTTTTACTAAATATTTTTCTTCTTCCATACTTTCCAATCGATCTTATGACATAAGTTTGCCTTGTAGTGGAGTCTTAGAACATGCTTACTGGAGATTATCATTGTATAGTACCATGAAGTTACATTTATTCAGATAAAATAATACATTGTTCTTCTGGGCTTACACTTCAGGTTGACGAACTTAGTCTGTTACTGAGATGAAATTCCATTCTTGCTGTGGCAACAAAAATAAAAACTTAGAAGTCTAAGGGTTAGGCTCAGCTATGACAAATTCATATGGTAATACCATATTTTGAAGCCTTCTGGCTGACAGCACAGAGTGCCATTAATCACTCTTTCCATCTTATGTTTATACATCGTCAAGGAGGAGACTCATGTTGAAAAGAGAATACTAAGCTGAACGGGCTTTAGGTTTAAAATGAATGACATTCTTATGTTCTTAATTGTAAAAAAGCAAATGACATGGATTAAAAGAAAAGCTAGTTATGGCCTAATAAAATCTGAGAAATTTATCAAAGAAAGAGTCTTTGCTTTTTTGTTTGCTTGTGTGTACGTATTTTGGTGGTGGCAGTGTGCATATGTTGGGGTGGAAGTTAGGTTAAATGCTGGTTACTAATATAGATCAGTTATCATCTCACGGAGTTATAATGATTAAAATCAATTATGTGACAATATTTAATAAATAATAAAGTACAGTATAAGCTATTATTTTTATGTCGTTATAATACTGTGATTGCCACAACAAAGACATATCCCTTTTTCAGTCATATAATCTTAAGACAATAATGTCAACTCCATTTTTAATCAAAAGATATATTTTAATGACCTAGAAACACTTTTCTCATGAGAAGTGGATGATGACTGTCACCACATAATTACGGAATGTTGCATACATTTTTGAACCCAGTTCTCTTTAGTTTTCAATCATTTCATATTTTTAAACCACTAACATAACTACCTCAAAAGGGAATTTAAATGACTGGCCATTCAGGTACCAAAATAATTCAATGCTTTGCAAATATACATATTTACAAAGCTTTACAACTAAATCAGGATCTCCCAAAGTTATTGGTTTATAAACTTCTGGGAAGGCAGAGGAGAGGGGAAGAGCTGGTCATAATAATTCTAGCACAGAAAACACAGAAGCCATCTGGGCATGCTGGCTCACGCCTGTAATCCTAACACTTTGGGAGGCCAAGATGGGTGGATCACTTGAGGTCAGGAGTTCGAAACCAGGCTGGCCAACATGGTGAAACCCCATGTCTACTAAAAATACAAAAAAATTAGCAAGGCATGGTGGCAGACGCCTGTAATCGCAGCTACTCAGGAGGCTGGGGCAGGAGAATCGCTTGAACTCGGGAGACGGAGCTCGCAGTGAGCCGGGATCGTGCCACTGCACTCCAGCCTGGGCAACAGAGTGAGACTCTGTCTCAAAAAAATAAAAAATAAAAACAAACAAACAAACAAAAAACAGAAGCCTAAAGACATGATTATATCCTCTTCTCTCTGCTTATTTACAAAGAACATACAGTATGGGATCTTGACAACACATTTCCTATTCTGTCAGTTTGATAAAAGCGTACCACGTTGATGGTTTTTAGCTTGTGATTTGGTGATTGTTTCAGCACTCATCACCAATAACCTGTATGTCAGCGGACATAGCTGACACAGTTAAATCAGAAATTAGCATGCAGTCTCCTAAAATGCCAGACACATGAACTCTTTGCATAAGAGATATAATGGAACCCACATGATACTCCCATTAAACAATGAAACATGTGACATTAACTAAAAGCAGGAACACATCAGCAAATATGCCTGAAGAAGTTTATGGTATTTAACTCCTAAACATTAATTTTATTGTGGTGTATGAGGAACTAATTAACTGAGAGTTTCCCTTTTTATTGGAAATGGAAATACTGTTCAGAAAACTGATGAAGAGTAAATACAGCATATTTTAAGTTTATTAAGCTTGGCTCATCGACTTCTATTTATTTAAGCTAATCTCATAAGGCAATTAAATATTTCAATCAGTAACTTTATATGGCTATTTAGCACATTTCTGAAAAATTAATCAACGTTTTAAAATGCAGAATGAGTATGTGAATATATTTCTAGTTTTATACAGCCAAAACAGTGACTAACTACATTTTCTAAAACTCATATGATCTTTTTCAACATGAGCTCTAATAAAAGGACAAGTAAAAAACAACAACAGAAAAAGTTTAAAACTGGCCAGGTGCGGTGGCTCACGCCTGTAATCCCCCAGCACTTTGGGATGCGGGTGGATCACGTGAGGGCAGGAGTTTGAGACCAGCCTAAGCAACATGATGAAATGCCATCCCTACTAAAAATACAAAAATTAGCTGGGCGTGGTGGTGCATGCCTGTAGTCCCAGCTACTCGGGAGGCTGAGGCAGGAGAATCTCTTGAACCCGGGAGGTGGAGGTTGCAGTGAGCCGAGATCATGCCACTGCACTGTAGCCTGGGTGACAGAGTGAGACTGTCTCCAAAAAATGAAAAAAAAAGAAAAAAAAAAAAAAAAGAAAAGAAAAAGTTTAAAACTTGGTGATTATAATAAAAACAGGTAAGGCTAAGGTTGTATTAAACCAAACAAATGTTTTCATCAGCAATTTGCTACTTTTCTGTGAACAGTTATTTTCCTCAGTCAGAGGAAGCCTCATTCATGTATGGCAGAGTGAGTTTGATCCTAACTCAAAGAGAGTGAGTGATGAAATGTCATCAAATGCCAGGTGTGATTTTAAAATCCTTTTTTTCTTTTCAAAACAGGATCTGTATTTGGCTTGTACTATATTATCTCAGTCTTTATCGCTTGTAAATAACATAATAAGACAGGCACAATGTTAGGCACCAATTCTTAGATAATCTCATTTGATCTTTGTAACAATTCAGTAAAATGGATCTTATTACACCATTGTGTAGATGAGGAAACTGAAGCTTAGTAACTTACTTTAGGACAATCAAAGCATCAGAATGAGGCAAAATCTGATCCCAAGTCTAGGCTCTCTCCTTCAAAGTACCTCTCTATTTGTAGTTGCCTAGTTGAGATTGCATTAATTAAATCAAAACAAATAAACCAAATATTGAATGCTTGAAATCATATTCACAAAGGAATCAATTGGTATAGACAAGTAATTGATTATCTTCATAATACTGTACACAGCACTGTTAAGTGGAAAATAAATTTTGCTATAATATTCTGTTCTGTGGTTGGCAGTGTAACAGGTGAATGACAGTAACTTCCAGGTCTAAAAAAAAATCGCAGTAATTTTTAAAACAAACATACTCTAGGACAAAAGTTCCAAACTTTCTTTGATTAAGGCACCATTGATGGTTCAATAATTGTTTCATGGGACTCTTAAAAACAAAGGAAATATCCAACTGCTCAATTTTATTTAGTAAAGTCCAAAGAACTTATCTATGATAGTTCACACAGTGTCCAATAGATGCCTCTGTATTTTCTCTAAAATTTTAAAATATCCTGTGCTCCTATGAATTAGCTACAGCACCCTGGGAACCTTGGCACACAGTTTGAGAACCATGGCACTAGGCACATGTCCAAATGTTCTTGGTAAATATTCTCTATCTGTAGCTATATTTCGTATTCAGTTTGATACTTTGAGCCACTCTTTTACGATCAAGCCAGCTCTTTTATAAGTGTTTGTTTTATACTGCATATAGTAAATGGGTTATTTTATTGGATTTTGCCATTCATGCAGATTTGTTCAATTTCCACATAAAATATCTTCCTGTTAAAATTTGTAAACCATCGAATGGTTACAATTATATGGCTGGGAACTTTATACCCAAACAGAAAAGAGAGGGGCAGAAGACTGCAGTCTCTAGTAATAAGATAATCATCTCTAATTTCTACCTCTAAAATATGTACTCTAAAGAAATAGCAGTGATCCTGAACATGGAGTGCAAAGAAGCCATGCGCTGCAAGAAGAGGCCTGGAGTGATAGTGAGACAAAGTGTTTTTGACTAACCTTATATCCCTCAACCACCTTATCTCAAAAGTTGCTCTCAAGTATAAAATTTTAGACTGACACCAACATGAACATTTAAAAATTATTTTCCTTTACAGTCAATTTTTTTGTAAAGTAGGATTTGCTCTAGGATGAGCAAAAGCAGCATCTTTCCGAAAACATAAAACTGTTCTACAGGTGTCAAAGGCATTTATATTTTATTTCAAAAATATGTATCTGACACAAGCTTCACGGCTCACATGTTGAAGTCTTTGATAAACAGTTTAGGATACTACTCAGACTTTCCAGCAGGAGCAAATGGACTGTGTTCTTGGACTCTTCAACCATCCACTGTGTACTTGAACCAATTCATTTGTACACCCAGTTATTTTATTAATTTAGACTTGAAACTTTAGTTACTTAGTTGTTCAAACCTAAAGGGCTGCAATAATTATTTTCTCATTAAAATGAGCTATTACCCACAAACATAATTTAGAATTGAGATTTTAAATTATCTCTTAGAGAGCCTGGGGTGTGTTTACGTATAACAACTAAGTTGACAGTTTTAATAGAACTGAGAAGTTCAAAATACAGATGATTCAACTAATTTTTTTCTTTCCCTGAATGAACTTGTCTCTGAATGAAGCTGACTGATTAAACCACTGTTTTCATGTAATTATTTTCAAGTTCTATATTTATTTTATACACACACATTTTATATATATATATACACACACACACACACATATATATATATAGTGAGAGAGAGAGAGAGAGAAAGGATTTGATTCAAGAATACACATCATTTTCACCTCCTCAGAAGTTTTCAAGTATTTTTAGGATTTTAATAAGTAAGGAAAGCAATAACTAGATATGGATCCATGAAGTGGTTTCATGCTTAATTTCATTAATACCAAATGCCACACAGAATCTGAGATGCTGCTAATACTACATCAACATCTGTGAACTGATCCATATACTGATGGAAAAGAATGGACAGCAATATTCTTCAGAGTATCTTTTCTATCTGTCTAATCAATTTTCTCTGATGTGCCTGGCTATGCTGCTACTAATTTACTCTTACACTGTTTAAATGATATACATTCTAGTACTCAAGAGAGGCTCAGCAACTGCATTTTGTGGGTTTCCATTCCACACCACATTTCAGCTATTATACATTTCTTAAAGAAAAAAATATCTTTATGTCCAACTAAAAGCTTCTGTTTCAGAAACAGGAGATGTTAACTCAATTTACAATGATTAGGTTCCTTAAACTGTGTTTCTATTTTTTTTTTCCTGTCGAGTACATTTAAAGTTTCCAGTTTAGTCCCAGAGATTTTAAAATTTATTTTATGTGTTTGATGAAGACATCTAGTTTAAACAGAAACGTTTATCATCAGTATGTTCGATAAATGGATTGATGAAAAGTATCTGGAATTTTTATAACAACAAATAGCGTATCTTTCATATTTGCTTAAAATTGAAATCAAGATGGGTTGGTCAGTCTCTTTTATTGAAGACTATGTAATAAATTAAAATGATTGGCAACCAGAAAAGTCACAAATGGTTGACAACCACGAGGGGAATAAATCAGGAAATCCCACTGAAGAGCGGAAATGGCACAATTTCTTCTCCTACCTCTATTCCTTTCCTGAAATGTGACTAGGGAGGACGTCGTCTGGACTACTTTTCACTTCCACCCAGTTCTTCATTCAAACGGACTCAAAACGCCAGGGGTCAACAAGGGTGGCACTTCTTTTTGCTACTGGCTTCTGTTTAGTTCTAGAGTTTGGTGTGGTGCCAGTTTCAAGCTTGCCAGGAGCTGTAAAGGCTTTTTTTTCTGTTTTATTTCCAAGGTTACAAAAGAAGTGGTATCATTTATAACTTTAAGCGCTAAACGTATGAATATCAAATGGTTAATATACTAACTATTTTGGAAAAGGAAAAAATTCTCCATGCCACATTACATTAACACTCAACAAATTTAGTATGCCAACTCTGTCAAATGAGAGTGAGGTGGAGGTGTTCTTGACCTTTTCCAGGCCTACAGTTATGCTATTGTTCATACTAAATGTGGTTTTCTCTTCAGCACACAATATTGGCTAATGGGACTTACTTCTGCAGTTGCTTTAAAAAACTTTTTTGTTTTATTGAAAATATAACTAGTCTATATGTATATATTACAGATGCAGTCAAAGGCAACTAATGATTTTAGAAAGTGTCTTTTTTTGGTTGTTTTTTACTAAAAACACATCTATGGCATGTATTTAATGTGAACAGTAATTCCTTGAGAAAGTAGAAACAAAACAAAAAACCTTTCATGATTTAAAAATCAGAATTAAAAAAATCAGAATTTAGTGTAGCAATAAAAATTAAAATTCTATTCATAGAATTTATTATTAGAATGTAAAATATTTAGAATGAATGTAGTATTTAATTATTAAAAAAAAGTTGGTGTGTCTGGATGAGTTGATAACCTACAAAGGTAGGATGATGTGGAAAGTAATATTAGATGAATAGATTAAGAGTCCAGAGTGAGAATTCCATTTAAAACACAGGACACCAAAGTAAAGGGAAAGATTTGCGGAAGCGGTATGAAAATCTCAAAGAGCAAAGCACCACACATATGTGAATTTTTATAGTCTTGAATGCAGACTGCTTTTATCTTAACTCCAGAGTTGCAATCTTCTAATCTCAAACGGCTTTGCATATTTAAGAAATTACAACCCATTTCTTCAATATGATATAGAGAAAGATTTAAAGACGAGAAATAAATGTTGAAATCCCCAATGTGAGAATTTAAAACATCACTTACAAGAAAATATAGAACTGATTTGTAGTAATGTTAGAATGTCACAGTTTCTCAAATTAATTAAATACTAAAGCACAACAAGATGTTAATGGCACAATTTATTAACATATATATATATATATATAAGCCAAAATGCACTGGAATTTAAAAACAATATTCTATGTAATTATCTAAAATAATATTTCACTAATTTTTTTCAGTGCTGTTCACTTTTATCAATGAAAATATTTCAATCAACTTGCTTTTACTATTTTCCTTCTGGCTATGGTAAAGATGTTCTGGAAGATATCTAGCTTAGCAATCTAGCCCCTCTTTAGAATGTGTTATTATTTTTACCTTACAGAATACAGTTGGCATTTTGACTATAATTTTTTCAAATGATGTATTTTTTTCCTAAGACTAACAATGTGCAATTTATATTTGGGTAAGAAAGAAAAAGGCATGAAATCACAGGCATCTAAAGTTAATAAGCAATATAAACAGTTATCCTAGTATATCACGTAGCTCAAAAAATGTCTTCTATATTGCTTATGTATTCATTCATTCATTCATTCATTCAAAAACGTTGAATGGTGTATTAAAAGTTGAGATACAACAATGAGTATGACAGAATCAGCAACTGCCTTCAGAAAGTTTACAAATAAAGTGAAAAAGAAAATATACAGAATCCAAAGGAAGCAGGAGAAAGGGACCTAACTTAGGTCAAGTCAGGCAAGCGCTCCCTAATCTGAGCTAGAAGCACTTCACAATGTGAAGGAGAGTGAATACTGATGATGCGAGTCCAGAGTCAAGAAAAAGAATGGTTCGGTCTAAGAACTAAAAAGACTGGTGAGAATTTAGGCTGTAAATATTTGAAAGAGACAAATAACAGAAGGCCGACTCATTCACGTCAGAAAACTTGGGTTTATCTCACTGTTAAAAAGGTGGTAAAAAGCACATTCCTATGTCATCTATGCAAAAAATAAAATGAACCCACAAATTACATTCATACATTAACAATACACTGTAAATAGAAATCATGAAATTGAATTATAAAGAGTTATTGGCTTCAGAAGCACAGATTTAATCTAAGCCCTTTTAAATACGAACACACTTCTCCACACATTCTGTGTGTGCTTCCTCTTTAAAATAAAAATGCTATATGGGTGATCTCATTTCTTGGTGTGGCAGTAATATTAAATTGCCTAATTTAAAGCTTTGCCCTCCACCCACTCCCAGATGAAAAATCAACAGTACTTACTACATCCAGCCTTATAGCTGAAGCCTGGAGGGAGGAGGAATCCTTGCTGGGCAGCTGCAGCCAGCGTCCGTTGATCAGGAGGGAATACGGGAATCATTAATGGCGGCAGCTGACCTTGAACCTGCTGAACGTGATAGAGCGAATCAAAGAGAAGAAGTTTCGATGCTCCATGCTTCTTCCCACCCTCCTTATTTCATGATAAAAGAAAATCATTTATTCAATTCAAAAGACTGGCATAGAAGCTTGCTGGGATACTGGGCTTGAGGACCTGCTTTGGGACTACCTTAAACAGCAGAACTAGAAAATCGTAGAGCTGAAAGGTATTATTAAGTCGACTCTCTAACACGATGAATAATTTCCCTACATGATATCCTCGGCAGTGATGAAAATATCACTACTTTGCATGATAAGCCTTTTTCTTATTGCACTAATGAAATGGCTAAAAAATTACCCCATAGAAGGAACTGAAATCACCCTCTGCAAATCCTACTTGTTGGGACTAATTCTACCGTCTAAAACAAAACTAACTAAACCTGTATCATTTTATATATAAATAGCTCTTCATTATTTGAGGACAAATTCTCATGTTCACACATAATATTGAATTTTTAAACTATTGAATACAGTAATCGACCTGGAAGAAAGATTACAGAATAGATAAAACTTTACTCTTTTTTTTTTTTTTTTTTTTTTTAATAGAAGAGGTAAGTAATGCCAAAAGACAACTGACTAGCCACAGCATTAGTTAGAACTGGGTCTAGAATTCAGTCTCTTGAATCCTGCTACAGATTCTCTGTACAATATTTGTGCCTGTATCTATCCCTTTTGAAGCAACCGAACGACTCCACAGACCACAGGCTCTCTGTTTTGGTTGTCATCTTTGGAATACACTCTAATTTGCTGGTCCCACTCTCAGAGTATGGGGTTCATATTCGTTAATAAATAATCCAGCACAATAGAATCACTATCTTGTTTGAGCTGAAAAGGAATTTTTAGAAATATAACCTAATATGGCCATTTCTGCAGCCTTGTCACATTATTAACTAGAGATTTGTCATTAACTAAAATACTCTTTTTGAACAAATATTTAAGCAAGATCTCCCTGGTGAAAATGATTATTGGTTAGTGTTTATTGATGGATGGATATATGGATGGTAATTTGGGATCATGTTTAAAATTACCTTTCTGACGGTTTATTCTCCTCCACTAGTCTTCCCACACATTGAACAGTTATTTGTAAAATATTTAATAAATGTCTACTATGTGCAAGAAACTGAGCTAGGCAGTAGAGATGCAATAGTGAACAAGAAAACCAAAATCCCACATCTATGAAGCCTTGATTATAGTAGGGATGATGGCGGTGAAAAAAGTAAAAGAAACAAATACGCAAAGATAATTACATATTTATTCAGTCACTAATCCTAACAGCACCTCTGAATTGTCTTTCAGATCTGTTTTCTTGTTTTCCCAGTCGCATTACACATTCCTAGGTTTCTTACGATTCTTACAGTTCTCATCATTTCTCACTTTAAAAGCCCACCTTCAATTTCTCCTTTATTTAATCTTCCACAGTAAACCTCCGAGCTATTTCTGAGATTTTGGTTGGTGAGTGTGGGGGGCAGCGAGGACTGAGAGAGGGAGAAGGGGAGGAGAGGGAGGGTGAAAGAGAAGGCAATGTGTGTGTGGTGATGGGGGTGGCAGAGAGAGGGAGAGAGAAAAGCAATATGTGAATGGTAGATCTGTTTTCAGCAATGACACCAAATTACAAAGAATTATATAGGGAAAGTTTTATTGGCTATATTGTTAATTGGTTATTATTTGTATATAAAGCATTCTTGTTATGGTGGTTTTTATCTAGATAATTTATACTTTAATAGTTTCTAATATTCTTTCAGATAAAATTTTTAGTATTTTAAGGAATAAATTGTAATGAATTCTGGAGCTTTTATTAAATCTGTGCATTCTAAACTTCGGTCTTTTATAGATTAGATTATTAAAATGCATTTTGTTTTAGTATTATAATTTGTTTTAGTGTCTAAATTTTTCAAGATCCATTTGTAAAGAGTGACATCGAAATTTAAAGCTGAGAAAGACCCTAGAGATTATCAGCAACAACATAACCATCATGCTAATGAGGAAATAAGACCTAGCTTGGCCAAATAAATTGTTCAAGATCCCATATTTAGCTAAAACCAAACTTACACTGGAACTGCATCTCCTGTCTCAATCTAGTGAGGGGAAGTAGGAGATAAAGGAACTGAAAGAGGAGCTACAAGGTGGAAAAAAGGGAGCTAAATGAAAAATAAACCTAATTTCACAGTCCCAGTGATTGGTTTTTATCAGACCATCATAGAACAGACTGTAGAGTACTGTACTATTAATAATAAGAATACAGTAAACAGTAAAATAAATGTAATCCAAAATGTGTGGTTAATCTATGTGAGCGACTAAAAACACATCTCAAAATATCGTTGATCCTGATTATTTGTGGAGTCTGTATTTGTAAATTTGCCTATTGGCTGAAATTTACTCATACCCAATTTTAATAATGCCACTTTCCTGGTCATTTGCAGACGTGCACAAAGCAGGTAACAATTTTGTTGGTAATTTTTTGTTTAAAAAGCTCCCAAGCATAATGCTTAAGTGCTTCCTAGTGTTTATGAGGCAAGAGGGCTGTGGTGTGACTTACGCAGAAGACTATGTATTAGATAAGCTTTGCTCAGGCATGAGTTATCCTGCTGTTGGCTGTGAATTCAATGTTAATGAATCAGTAATAAATATTAAACAAGGTATTTTTAAACTAAAACACACACAAAACAAAGTTATGTATTGATTAGCTGATGAAAAGGTTGTGACCAGAAGCTCGCAAGAACCTAACCATACTTCCTTTAGGAGCAATTGTTCAGCATTCACTAATTCAGTGTTCATAGCAAATTTACAGACCATAACACATACAAATAATAAGCAGTGACTGTATTATTCCTATATCTTGATGGATTTTCATTGCACTGCTGCTGAAATTTAGCCAACATTTGGGAGAAAAGGACACACAATATCAAAACAATATGTTTTCTGGGTAGATTCTAAAACTAACTTGGTATAGGGTTAGTAATTCATTCTATATATTTTCTAGTCTTGAATATTTCCAAATCCTGATCACTATTAATTTCTTTTTTTTTTCACCGAATGTATGAAATTTCCTTTAAACCACTCATTAAAGTTGAAAATGTGTGACATTTATTAAGTTTCAACAAAATACTTCTATCATAAATTTTTAAAAGCTAGGGGGCATGTTATTCGCAGGTTAAATAATTCATAATACACATAAGAGGCTACTTCTTATATTTTAAAAACTTTTAAAAAACCCTGTCTTAACGCTTTTTATGTGTCCACCTCAAGACAAGATACTACACAGTCTCTAAGATGTTATGAATCCAATACAAATCAATTATATTATCCCATTTATGAAGAACAAGTAAATACCTATCAATTACTCATAGTTAAATATTTTATATTTTATGTAAATGTTCTATTGTTGAAACACTCAATGGCTTCAAGAAATTAATGTATTAAGTAGATTCTTAAGATTATTTAATCTGAATTTCATTACATGTCCCTATTTATTTATTCAATCAACATTTGCTAAGTAGAATATGCAGTTTGTGATAACTAGGGATTAAAAGATGAATTCATATACATGGATGCTCTCTAGGAGCTCTGAATCTGGTGGGGCAAACAGACAGATAATTATAATGCACTGCTGTTAATTCAGTAATACAGACTTTTATAGGATACTATGGAAGTACAGAAGAGAGGCTCCTAACACAGCCAGGAGAAGTCACTAACGGCCCTGTGAAATCAGATGTGGCAGGTACAGGGCCTGAATAGGTAAGGAGTGGAGACAGAGACATAAGAAAAGGAACAGGGGCAAGAAAAAAACATCATGTGAGGGAGACACTACCAGCAGCTAGGAATGGCAAAAAATATGAGGAAAGCAGTGGTGAGAGATCTTCCTGAATCAGTCTATGCATCAGGGTAAGAAACTAGAGATTTCCCCTGTAGGCTCTGGGGAATCACGGAGGGATTATATTAGGGTCAGTGGAATACTCTGGTGGATATGGAAAACAGACTGGAGAGGCCCAGCATAGAGACCAAGTGGGAAGTTAATATAAGGGAACAGATTATGAGGGCTTGATCAGCAGAAGAGTAATGGATGAGGAGAAAAAAAAAGAAGAAAAGAAAAGAAATATTTAAGAAAAAAAATTGCAGTACTCATAGATGAAAAAATGACAAAATCAAAGATAATGTTTACTTGATGTCACTCTACTTACAGTGGCATCAAACAACTAAAAATTCAGAGTAGTAGTGATAATTTTCACGCAGAAATGATGGCTATGGTTTTGGATATGACGTGGCTGAGGTGGCTGAATGATGTTGCATTGCAGTTATTTTTCCAGCAGATGGACACTCCAGTCTGAAGCTGAGGGAGGAGATCTTCAGAGGCCACGGTATGGGAAGTCATAAGTTAATGAGAATAAACTAGACAATCTAGAAAAGATCTGAAAGAAAAAGGGGAACAGCTTAACACCATCTGGGTTCCAACAACAGTTCAACAAAAGGTGGAAGAAAGGAGCCTATCGGCAGATAAAATTAAAGTTAGACAAAAATTAAGAAAATCATGAAGAGTATGGTACAACAAAAGCCAAGGGAATTTCAAGATTGAGGGAGTAAACTAATTGTGAAAAACAAAACAAAACAAAAAGCAGAAAGTATTCTAGAGACAAAAATAACATCTCTGGGAATGATTAGGAGCTGAATTTATAATAACACCACTTCCATTAGAACAGAGGGTAGAAATCATATTGCAAAAGGGTGAGGACTGAATGACAGGCAACGAAAAGGAGAAAGCAAATGTAGACTATTCTTCGGACAAAGTTGATGAGAGGTGAGGGGAGACATTAATAGCAGCTATAGAAAGATGTAAAGTGAAGCAAAGGCTTTTTTTCAGGTAGCAGGGTTCTGAGCACATTTGTTGGCTGAAAGGGGCAAATAGAAATGAAGAGTTTTAAACGGAGGAAAGAGAGAAACTAACCAAAATTCCGGAGGAGGCTAGAAGACAAGGCAGAGGTGGAGCGATTAGTTTGGAATAAGAGTGGCAGCTCATCCTCTGGGCCCTGAGGAATGGAGCTATATAAACGGATGAAGGCAGATGTGCTTTATGGGTAGGGAAAGGGGAAGTAAGGAAAATCAGGCCTGACAGAAGAAATTTTCTCAATGATAAGGCAAGCCCATATCCAGAAAATTAGAGAGATTGGAATTGAGGAAGAAAACTCGAACAAGGTTCCAGGAAGTTCTCGATGGTCATTGTGAGAAATGAAAGAGCAAGCAAAACCACAGAAATTAAAAAGAGTGATAGAAGATGCCAAGACCTTAGGTGAGACCACATGAATTGCAATATTATCAGATCTCCCTTTTCTGTGATTTTTCTCAAAACGTGCCTAGTCACTGTGACTGAGGATCAGAGAAGACGAACTCCAGCATTCAAGGGAAGAGAAGCAGACTGGAGGACTTCAGCAAAGACAGGTTATGAGGAAATAAAAATTGCTTTTGATCAACAATAGGCTTTGGGTTTAAAAACAGGGTGAGAGGCCTGGAAGGCATCACCAGACTGGGAAAAATACAGGAATCAAAGAACTGGAAGAACTCCATGATCTCAAGGAACAGGTCTTATGAGAGTGAGTTTGTATGAAATCTCAAACAGCACAAACTTATGGTAGGATATTTGTTTAAATTACATACACAAATGTTAAAATGAAAGGCAGCTCTATGGTTTATATCAGCACAATTACAAATAAACTGTAATATCTAAAACTTTTTCAAATGTTCCTCAAGAGTTTAGTCCGATGAGTGCTACAGTGTTCAAATACACGTCTCCCTTAGGGATCAGTTCACCTATAACTGAAATTCAGTCACCTTCAGTGGGGAGCATAGCAGCTGTTTAGAAGCACACAGCAACAATACACAGCAGTTTCTGAGCAAATGAAGAATATAATATCCAAATGAGATTACAAGAGGGGTTTAGGTAGGCAGAATATAATTACCCAAACTGGAGTAACCAGGATAACAAAGTAACTTTCCACCATTAGCAAGAAGAGACATGGGATCTTCAATGACCGCTAATAGTCTGATTTTTCATTTCACATAAAAGAAAGTCAATTTGTCAGTTTATCCTACTCAATGCAATGGTCTTTAGGAAAAATTAAAAATAAAGGAGTCAATTTATCTTCCAATTAATCTACTAGGAAGACTAAAGAACCTCTCATCAAGGAATATAGGCACATAAAAACATTGCTAAAATCGCAATCCCTGCCTCTAACTTCCCAACAGTCACATTGAAGTTGTATCACCTCTAATTTCATTTGATTCAAGACAAAGACAAAGTAGCCATATTCTTTAAGAACAAAAATGAACAGCCATGTGGATTTTTTACATAGTACTCTTCTTCGGCAAAAAGCCACAGAACTTTTTTTAAAAATCGTTTCCAAGGATGAAAGTGACTTTGCCAAGCAAAGTGGCTTCAAAACAGGCCTCAAAAATACTAATAGAAAGACAGATGGTTCTACTAAGAGCTTGGCTGCCAAAGTGGAAAAAAAAAGTAAAAAACAACAAAAAAAAAAAGGAGTGATGCTATTGAAGCTGACTGCAAAGTTATCTGATGACTACAAATACTTTTGTCCCATTGCAAGTGCTAACTCTGCCTCCAGGGCTGATACAGCCAAAACACTAACTTCCCCACATCCAATCCCCCTGTATTCCTACCCCTCCTAAATGAAACCTGTCAGTGCCAAGCCCCAGAAAACAGCACAAGCATGCACTTGATTCTGACTGACTGCTCTGCAGAAGCAAAATATTGCATTGAAGAACTCCTATTTAGGAACAGACCCACAAGGAAAATTGCTTTTCTTTTCAAAACTGGCCTGTCACA